>NW_026913640.1:0-600000 GCF_034315485.1 Pezoporus occidentalis | reverse complement strand
TCACTGACTTTACACAATCTGAACTCGAACATTTCAGAGTTATCCCTAACACCTGAATACAACCATTTTTCTTGTGTGAAGAAAAATGAAAATAGAACAGTCCTTTGCACAGAAGCTCTTCTTTTTTTTAACTGGTATTCAGCACACTGCTCTAGTACCTCCTACCCCAGTCCCAATACCCGTTGCTGGGCAAAGGAATATACTGGACTCTGATATTGACTCTGGAGGTATGGGGTTTGCGCTGGGGTTTCATGTTAGTGCCGGCTTTTGGGTGTGTTTGTTTTACTCTATATAATCAGCAGAATCTGGCCAAAAATTTGCCTTAAACCAGTTCAACCAGTTTCACGTTATTTGAAGCAGCACAATTCATGAGAAAATACCTCCTACAGACCGGACAAATGTGCATTTGGATGCATATTATTATTCAATTATTAGGACTTACTACAGTGACATTAAAAAAAATCTTAGCCAAGCAAAGCATAAAGTGAACGTAAATGATGGACTTCAGTTTTAACTGCATTTTCAGTGCTAGTTTCTCATGTAAGCAGTAAAAATGCCTCAGAAAAACCACAAGGGATGAAGCATGAAATTGTAGCACGCAGTTTTCTGAAGCAGGCACAAGAGCTTAACACACTGGAGCTGATTTCTGTGTCAACTTTCATTCCACACAGATTAATGCTATTTTGCATAGCTGAAGCACCAACTCTATGCATATATTTGGCAGTGCCATACATATCCAGTTTCCTCAAGCTTTCTGTAATACAAGGTGGCCACACACATTGCAGCTTCTCATTAAGTTTATCAGATTTAAGTTATTCTGTGAGCCTTTCACTAATTAAAAGGCTCAATCATTTTCAGCTGGATTTTTTCTTCAGTCTAGTGAGTTTCTCAATAATATACAAATTTACGTATCACAAATATACACAGGAGTTCAACTATCAGCCTGGATTTCCTTGGGTTTTTTTTTTACTTTGCCACTGGGAAAAAAAAAAAAAATCCCATTTTCCCTGCCTTCTGATAGTATTGGTTCCTTTACTGACCACTGCATTAAGAAGTTAATAATATAAACATCAGGATTCACCAGCATCACATGCTTGCACTTGCTAAGCACGTTTTTTTTCTTCACCTTGTTAATGGAATGTGGAGTCCACTTCTGAGGAAAGAGATTCTATTTATGTGATTTTGCAAACTTTATGAAAAAGAAAATCCCACACTTTCTTCAAGGTTTTGCTAAAATGGACTCATAACACTTTTTCAGTATCAACAGATCTCCACAGGATTATTTTAAGATCAAAAATCAAAACACAACAGAAAGCAGATTGTTAATATGAAGTTTCAAATAGTTAATTTCAAAAAGTTAATAGTTTCTTTCAAAACATTACACAGCTAAGTCAGCAGCATCAAGTATTCTATAGTGTCTTCTTGTTCTAAGAATGACAAAAATGCAAGAGCTCGCCCAACTTTATAGTGAGTCATCTTGAGGCAAAATCCCTTAACATGAGGAATAAAAAACATTTCTACCTTTAAAAAATATTTGTGTGATAAACAGCTGAATTGTGTTCACTTTATTTCACTTTTTAATTGCTCTTATGAAATATGACATTCAAAGCCAGAAAAGTACTACAGCCATACATATGCTGATCCTGAAAGTAAGGCTCTCTCAGAGTTTAAAACCTCAACCAGTATATCTGGTGAAATCTCCAATTTTGGTTTGAATACAGCAGGCATATGCTTTCACTTGTTAATTACAGTTCTAAGTGCTTTCTTTTATTCTTAAATGGCCTTCCTTTCTCTTTGTATTGAGCCCATTTCTATTCTCTTTAATTATAATCAGCAAGTTACCATAAGGCAGCTGTAATCCCTGAGCTATTCTCCATTTGTCTAGACTGCAGTCTTCTCCCTTGGCCAATAAGTAAACAAGTTTGTCCCAGTACCATATTCGATGCTTTCCCAGCTCATGATTTGGTTGGTTGGTACACAGCATGGCACACTCACTCCCATGGTGAGAAACCAAGCCAAGAGCTGGCAGAGCACTGACTTGCTTCTTTTCATGTTACCCACCTCGTAGGCTGTTGCCCTAACTTGCTTACCATAAATGCTATCTACATATAAGAAAATAAACAAAATTCTAGATCCACAACAAAATACACACCATGCAGTTTGATGACTCTTTGAGCTTGGTCTTCAGGCAATTGCCTGAGATAACAGACTTGGGCCCCAATTAGACTATCATCATATATCATATATATTCTAGAAGCCTTCCAATATCTGAAGGCGGCCTACAAGGCTGCTGGAGAAGGACTCTTAATCAGGGACTGTAGTGATAGGACAAGGGGTAATGGGCTTAAACTAAAACAGAAGTTTATGTTAGATATGAGGAAGAAGTTTTTTACTGTGAGGGTGGTGAGGCACTGGAACAGCTTGCCCAAAGACATGGTAAATGCTCCATCCCTGGCAGTGTTCAAGGCCAGGTTGGACAGAGCCTTAGGTGACATGGTCTGGGGCAAGGCGTCCCTGCCTATGGCATGGGGGTTGGAACTAGATGATCATAGGGTCCTTTCCAACCCAAATCATCCTATGATTCCGTGATTCCATAGAAGAGGCGTACAAGAGTGGCAGTATAATGAGTATCCGAAGATGGAGATAAAGCCATGCTCTTCTTCTCCTATTTGCAGTTCATAGGCAATGAACAAATATTCCAAAAACAAAAAAAAAGTATTTTGCAGGCAACACTAGAGGTATAGGGCAAAATCAACATTCTAATTCATGTTATTTGAAGACAGCAGGGACTGGTGTTGCATTTGCCCCTCTCTAAGGCATGAGAAGACTGGAAGATATAAAATACGTGGGTACTTTGGGTTGGTTTGTTTTTTTTCTTTGTTTGTTTTTTACTGGTTGGAAATAACTTCAGCTGAATAATATGAACACATATTCATTAATGAAATCACATTGTGAAACCCCTCTTAATTTTGATTTCAACAGGATCACTTATGGATTATGGAACAATTCTTCAGCTTAAGTGCCCACTTATCTCATTTACAGCATTAGGCACTGTGTGGTAAGCCATTACAAACTTGTAACTACTGCAAAGTTCCCAATACACAAGACAGAGGTCTGAAGAGTGCCATTCTACTGTGGATGTTAGTAGTCTATGCTGCATCTTTCTGTCAGATCTTGCATGCAATCTCCTATTATGATCAGACTTAAAACCACAAAAACAATAGTCCTGATACCACTGAAATTCTGCCCAAATACACCTGAGCTGCAAAACACTAGCTTTGATTTCTTTCTGAAGAGGGTGGAAATATAGCTAGATTATATTGCTGGATTTTTCACCCATTGCTAAAGACAATGCTAGGAAATTTGAGCTCATATTAATGTTTTGATCATAATTTCATCCCTTTAAATGCAGTTTTACCACCTTCAGTCAAGAAGAAAATCAGAAATACTCTGTAATGCAATACAGCTCATTTTTCACAGTGTCAACATTTAGCCTCAGGAAAGCAAAGACCATCTAGCTAAGTAGTCTGCAAAATGATAACATTGCAAGTTCCAAAGGCTCTAAAAAAATCAGCAAGCACCTTGTTATTGTAAAGGTTCTTTGCATTACAAAAAACAGCATGCTGTTACAATGGACAGGCTGTTACAACTCTGCCAAGCAGAAGCAGATGTGGCAGGTAAGCTTTCCAATGAAAGACAAATCTCTTGGTATGAAGTCAGAATATATTAAGTGCAATTTGCTCTACGTACACATTTGCCACTAGAAAGTGTTCAAATAGCATGGAGAGAAGTCTCACAAACATTGGGTTCTCAAGGAACAACTCAATTTTAAGAACTGATGTTAATCAGTTCACAAAGAACAAACTTTCTTCAGCTTCTATTATTCCCATCACATGAAACCTTGAAACATCAAGACTGAGTATTTGTTCACCTACTAGAAGAACAACAGAAAATCATGAATGTCACCATTTCGTGACACCTGCCATGAGAAAATTATGTTATTACTAAGAAAATATAGCACCTTGTGATCCATTACCTTTACTTAGCTTTAAATTTCTCTAACCTATATCTTGGTTAAAATAAAACATTTAAGGAAAGTAAGTCAAGTGTTACAAACTGTTATCTCACTACTTCTCTAATGAAACAAAGATTTGCAAAGACATTTTCAGGAGTCCCTAGAAGTACTCTCTCTTCTGCTCTTGTCCAAAAAAATTATAAGGAGAACATGCTTTAATACCCCACTCCCAGCAACGGTAGATGGTGACAAAACTATTCAATCTGTGACAGACAGGACAAATCCCTGTTCACTGATCAGGGTGTTGATTAGGTGTGCTTCTTATGAAGCACTAACACAAGCTCAGCACACGAGCTGACAATAAACTAACTTGAAACATTTTTTCTAAGAAGTTTATTATTAAATCGACTAATAAAACTAATTTCCAATTACTCAGACAGCTATATATCACATATTAAAAAAGGTATTAAAATAACATAATATTGCCACCTGTTACCACACAGAGGAATATCTACACTCAGGAATATCCACATTAAGTACAGACTTTGGATGGAAAAAATAGGCCTGTTAATGTGGGGTTTTAGCTCCTCAAACTGTTCTTTTCTGTTGTTCTTTAAAAACAACAACAATAAAAACCCCTACATATATTTTTCCTTAAGTGAGTATATGCCAGTATTTTCAATTTGGTTTTATTCTTTCCTTGTTCATACTCCACAATCCTACAAAATAACAGTAGGAGAATTCTCATAAGTCACCTGACAAAGATCTTTGACAAACCATTAAAGATCCTGTTAAGTAGGTAGAGTCTAAACTTGACTTCTATGAAATATGTACA
Organism: Pezoporus occidentalis; assembly: GCF_034315485.1. Classification (NCBI taxonomy): domain Eukaryota; kingdom Metazoa; phylum Chordata; class Aves; order Psittaciformes; family Psittacidae; genus Pezoporus; species Pezoporus occidentalis. Next base: position 595,150 of record NW_026913640.1, on the reverse strand, counting down.
TTAGACAAAGCATTCACATGAATAGCCTCTTACCTGGAACCTTTAAAGGTGTAGGCACCTATACATGCAAATCAAAGTTTAGGAAGTATCTCAAGATAAAAGGCTTATGAGAAATTACGTGTCAAGAGCCTGGACAAGGAATACAAAAGTAAAAATACAGAGATCCCAGGTATCTGTGTGAGCTTCTAGAATGTCACTTTCTCACTAGAATAGGCTGAGTGTTTTTTCATTAGATGCAATTACCATTTTATCAACAGGCCTCTGTAATCACCAGAAATTCTTCAAAATATAAGAAATTCATAACAAAAATAACATTCCAGGATGTAACATGGACTTTCCTCAATTAAATTCAATGTTTTTAAACTCCCAAAGTATACTTAAGTTCCTTCTCTTTCAAGAACAGCAAAAGCACAGATCTTATAGGTACTCACCTCCGTCTTCAACCATGAAATGAAAAATGTCACTGGTGGCATTGTCACCCCCTCGTAAAACATAGCATATCTTCATGTCATCAATATCAGCTAGAAAGCGTGAGGAAAAAACAGATTTTATTTTAAATGTTGAAGGCATGAAACTGTTTTTAGTTTAAAAAAAAAACCAAACATGTATTAAATTGTTTATCTTCAACAGAGAGAAGTCAAGATTTCCAGCAGAGCTCAGGAATTTCAGTATTAACAGTGTTGAAGTTTTACAGATACCATTTGTTCTTCCTCCCTTTACTTCCCCCTCCCCAGTGCCCTCTTTCATGATGTATTTACAAAAGCAACTGAAAGGAAGTGTAAAAACGTGGGCTCAACAGTCAGATCTATGTCATAATTTAGTGATATATTTTCGTAAATAGAGGTGTACGTCCTCTAAGATACTGATCCTGTCATTCTTCATCCTGAGTAGTACTGTAGAGACCACATAAAACCTGTGGCTGAAACAGGAGCAAACCCCAGGCTATTTTCTATGTGAAGTTCTACCCTTCATTCAAGAGGCAAGACAAATTAGTTCACACTCATACCACCCTACTTCCCCACCCCCAAACTAGATTACTTCTGGCATGTTTTCTACCCCTAGGATAGGATATCTTTACACATTCTGCAGAAGAGAGCTCTCAGTGTCTTTAGTCCCCCACAAAAATGCCCTCTCCACCAGACCATCCCTCCTATCAGCATGTTTTCAAAGGATATGACATATAATCTATATGAACTGCCATAAATAGTGCTCAGACACAGTGATTGGCTGATTTAGGAATTCAAACAGATACAATGTAAGTAGACAGATAAGACTTCAGTAAGAAGCAATTCAATGCACAATTCTGAATCATCAGTTGCATAAAAAAGTATGTAAAAGGTAAAAAAGTATTTCTTAATATTGTGCTTTCTGGTTTCCTTGAACAGTGATAAGAAACATGTAATACATAAAAAATACTTTTTGACATTTTCTTTGAAAGACTGCTGTCAGAAAAAATCCATGTCTGATAGTTTTTTAAAGAAAAAGTGCTATAAATTAATAGCATTAAAGTGGAACTCAAGTACCATCCAAGTTCTCCTCTCATGTTAGGGCATATGCATTAGTAAAAAGAAGCTAAAAGCACTTTTGTCAGAGCTCCTCAAAATCTTGAGTTCCAAAAGCAGGCAGACATCTTCCAGGGCAAACAAGTTAAGAGCATTATCAGCAAATACATGTCCCTGAAGAATCTCTTTCATAAATGTTTCAGTTAAAGATCAAAAATTCACAGGGCTATAAAGAGGATGCAAACAAATACCTCTTCATGTCAGCGGAGCAAATAAATCTTTCATCCTGCAAACATACAAGTGCTCAGCTCTGCCGATGAGGGCAGCCTTCTCAAAATCTATGGTTCCAATACATATAAAGATATATTGGCTCAACACTCTTGAGCCAGTGCTTGGCAGACCAGGACCACCACATCAGAAAAAGCCACTTGACATCCAAACACCTAAATTTTGTCAAAAGAATTTCAAAGGAATGACCTGTTTTCTGTTCACTAAGAACACGTTCACAGTCACTTGAGCAATTCTACACTTTCCTTCCACGGTTGATTTGGGTTATACAAGTTATATTAGAGCTTGCCTCATTGTAAGCACAATTCGTTGCTGTATAATTACAGTGCCTGCTAAATATTGATATGATACTGAAATTCTCCAGCATAATTTTGAAATCCATCCAACATAATTCCTATCAAAAAAATAATTTTATCTCCGCTGGATCAAGGCACTGATTTCCTGTTTGAAAAACCTGCAAAACTGATGTGGTTATTAAAGGTTACACATATTCTTTAAGAAACAAATGCACTTTGCAACATAATTCACTCATCTCCCTGAAAACAACTGCCTGAAAAACAAGATAAAAAGTATTATCAAGGTGAATGCTGAATAAAATCACTGTTTGCAAAGTTTTGCATATTTGGCTGAAGCAGCCATTTAGATATTTTTGGCCTCAGGAGGCTACATGAGTGCTGAGACATTGACCAAGCTGTATTATTGCCAAGGCAGAGGCTTACTCTCCACTATTTCTTCCTGGCTCCTCAGCACACCTGCACAGCTCTGGGATGTGACCTGGCCCTTACTCACAAACTTACCCACATGGGACCTGGGAGTCACAAAACAGTGCTCAGCAGTCCGTCACACTTTGTACATTCAAAACATCATACAAACATCAGCTATCTGTTATATACCACTAAATTTTTCAAATGTGAAAGACTTGCCAGTTCCTTAGCAGACTCTCTTCACTTTTAAACAAATTATCTAATCTTAATGGATATCTGCTATGAGGAAATTCCAGCCCTGACTTGCAGAGACAACTGCAGTACAATTATGCATAGAATATCCTTTGTATGTTTGCTTTGTTCTAGGACAGCATTAGACAAGAAATTACCATGTGGCAAGCATTTTTCTTTAAGCTTTCTCTGCATTTACTATTACTAACTACAAAGCACAAAGAAATAATTAACACTGCTGCTTTCAGATGTAACATGAAATGACAGATAGGAATTGAATAATCTCAGGAACTGCTTAACATATTTTAAGAGTATTTTATTTTGTTACTGTCATTTGCCTGCCTCTTTCTCATTCAGATTATTTCAACAATTAAATAAAAATAAATAAAAAGCACCAACTATTTGAAGTATTTGGGGACCTTTTATCAAGAAGTTAATCCTTCCACACTCTAATACCCCCTTTGACCAATCCAAATTAACTCTAGGAGTCTCAGAAGCAAAAGATTTTCTACTGTACTTGTGGCATAAGTATTTAATGCATGCTAATTAGGAAGACCCAGACTGATTGTTCCTGAACAAACTACACAAAAAATCGCATGGACATACTACATTCTGCACAAACACATTTTGACTGGAGGCTTTTAGCTCATCTTGCAAATCTAGGATGACTTCCTTCCTAGCACTTGATAATGTTTTGTGGACAGATACTGAAAAGCAATCTCAAGCATGAAGCAGAAAGCTGTTTACTAAACAATCACTCTGCCCACTCTTTCCACTACAGCCAATCTGAAAAACCAGACTGCTCAAGCTGCTTGCACACAATGGATCTTATTTCATCAATGTTAACCTAACTCAAAGTGTCCCTGCCCATGGCAGGGGGGTTGGAACTAGATGATCTTAAGGTCTTTTCCAACCCTGACTGTTCTATGATTCTATCATTCTATGATTAGGCTGCCTGTTCGTACAACCACAAGCCCAAACCCAGGGAATGTGAGATGGAAAAGTATTAGGATGGACTTCCCCAGCTATTGAGTAGCTTTCAGAATTCACCTGCATGTGACCCTTAACAGCTTCATCCAACTCCAAAGTTGCCAAGTTTTGAGTACGGGCTGGATCAAACAACTTTCAGAGGTCTCTTCCAACATAAATTGGAGGACTGTAACAATGTTTATGAAACTAGAGCTGTTCAGAATTTTGTAAGAGGTTGTCCCACGTGGCAGGATGAAACCCCTAAAAACTTGGGAGATCAAAACAAAAAAAAGCAAGTGTGTAACAGCAAGTCCTAATATAGGTGCATCCCAAAATCAATACTATTAATCATGACTGACTACAAATTCTGATTTATATGCAATGGTTGTAAGCGGATGAGTATCATTAAGGATATTACAAAAAAGGGTCTTTTTCACTTCTGCCTTAAATGTTAGTTAATTATTTGTCTTAGTATAGCATAAGCATGAAATACACATAAATTCATGAATCTTGGATTTGACAGTGCTTTACACATTAATGGTGGTTAGCCACAAGGTGAGGGAGAACAGTAAACTAAGCAGAGTTTTGAGTATGAAGCTTGGTCTATATAAGACCTCTGCATCTCACATTACTTCTCAAAATTACAGTCTTCTAGATTCAGACAAGAATTTTTGTCTTCCTGCCCCTCATAGCCTCTCGCATACCCAAAGCGGCTACAGACAAGAGGGCATCTGAGGAAAAAGGAAAAGACACTCCCCTTTCAATCCATGACTTTCACTTCCAGTAAATTCTCTTTCCTTCAGCAGATGTATGATCCCTGTGTGAGCTTGATACCTTCTGCTTTTCATGAAGCCTTTCCAGACACCTTTTTTCCCTCAAGTGTTTAGCCCTTCATTCATAAGACATTTTTATGTGTTTGCTTCATAAAATACAAACCATCTTAAAAAGCATTCAGGAAGTTGAAGACAGATTTCACAGAAATAACACAGATGCTCGGGAGGTATTTGCTTATAGAGACCAAAGGACAAAATTACTGAAGAAATGTGTATTTCTTAAAAACACTCTTCAGTTCAGCACTAATTAGAGTGCTTGTGTCAGTACTGTCAGAGGACCTGTGAAGCTGTATCACTTTATTGAGATCCTCACTAGCTTTCAAACCATTCCTTTCCTAAGGGTTGCAAGCTTCTCACCCAGCTCAGGCATACCCAGAATATTAAGACACCCTGTGTGGAGACCAGTGAGCCTGACACACAGTCAGACTGCCAACTGAAAGCCTCAGTGGTGCCACATGGCAAAAAAAGAGAATGGAACATGTACCTCTACTGAGAGACCCCCTTTCAAAACAAAAAAAAAATAGGAATATCACTGTGCTATGCAGTGGTCTGCTTTCAAGGACCATCCACTCAATAATAATAATTCTACATCCTCCAATGTAAGAGAAAACCCACTGAAAAAAGTGATAATCTGCTTATTTGCTCGCTCCCATTCTCTTCTGTTTTTCACATATTCTGACAACACTCTTAATACTACCTGCAGTTCCCTACTGAAGCCTTACACTTAAGGAACCTTGGTGGTTCCCAAAGTTTAGACATTGTTTGGTCCCTTCTCATCCTCTTCATAGCATTAATGCTGCAAAACTTACAGCAGTCCAGCCATTCAGAAGTTCATCATGCCTGTTCACAAGATTTGGTGTTATCTGACAAGGACATCACTACAGCCAAGACTGTAACATGGAATACATACTGGTATGGGCTCTGTGAAAAAATACAGCCAACTACAAGTATTCATCTCCAGCCTTACCACCTGCACAGGCCAGCCTGTCTGGGCACCTTTAGTTTTGAGTCCTCATACTGTTCTGCTGTTTGCTCTCTCCACAGCTGCAGAAGCCTCCAAGAAACCTTATTTCACTGTTAATCAACCTGCTATTAACTCGTTGCAAAGTAACATGGAAAATTCTCTGGAGAATAGCTAATGTTCTCTTTTCAATTAGAGTTACATTATATCTTTGTGCTGAGGCTTTATTTTAGAACATACAGCACATGCGGTTTTCATCCTACTTATACCACTCAGTATTTTAGTTCCATATACAAAGGAGCACTGATATAAATTTAAAACATTTGCATTACCTTTTAATTTACCACAAACACTTTGAGGTTAAGATTTGTGTAATTAAGTCAACAAATGCACTTGTAATACATTATTTCCCCATGTTTGGGAGTGATTTTGCTTTTACAGTTAACTGCATTCAGACTGTATAGCAACTGATATCCTCGCTGTGGTATGACCATTAGTTAATAATAACTTGGCCATTCCCATTGCATTCCCTAAATAAAACTGTTTAAACAAGGCACACAGACTCTAAAGATCTGAAACCACATGCAGCCCAATTCTGTTATCCAAAATTCTATCGATAAAAAGTCTAAACCACAGTTCTTTGGGCTGTAAGCTTTCCTAAACAAAGATGCTCCTTATTAGATGTTTATCTAGCAGACACTCTTTCCTGTTTAAAGCTGTCACAGGTACAATAACTAATAAACAGAACTGAAAAATAATGCAGCCATTATAAATAAGCTCACTATTGAAAAGTTTTTCCCATCAATTATTACAGAGTTTAGCATGAAAAATAACATTTCCAGCAATCTATAGAAAGCATGGAGTATTGTAATACCTTGGGTGAACTGGCTGATGCTATGGTTGCCTTTCCCCAGATGGATCAGGAAGCCATGGCGTGGACCCTCTGTGATTCTGATCTTAAGAGTAACATGTAAACTGTCCCTGTCTTCCACTTTGAGCACTTTGTTGGTAATCAGAAATCCGATGTGACCTGTGGCCAGAGCACGGAGAGTCTGAGCACCCTTATTTATTACAATTTGAGGTACACTGTTGTCCACAGCCATTATTCGAATCTTCATAGTCTGAGGTTTCCTTGTTTCAAACACAGTGTTGGGGAAGACATAGAAATCAGTATGAGTGCTGTCTGTAACAGTGAAAGAGAAGCTATCCTCAACTGATTCTGTGCCATCATGTTTGTAGCTGATTAGATTTTCGTTTAGATCTTGCTTAGTGAAGCTGGTGACGGGTTTGGAGTTATTGAACATGATCTGACCGTGAACTGGTATTTGAGTGATGATAAATTTTAGCAATGCATCAGGTGTATCTCTGTCTTCTGCAGTCAGTTCAAATGGGGTTATCAGTTTGCATTCATTTTCACTCACCACCAGGTTGTTGATTGTGACGACAGGTTTCTTATTGTCCACATCGCTGATAGAAATCCTGAAAGTACGAAATACAGGGTTATAGCCATCAGTCACCTCAAACTCAAAGCTGTCCATTTTCACCTCATCTTCTGAAGTGTGAATGTAATAGACTTTATTGCCTGCTAATAAGAGTTGAGTAAAAGTTGAGATAGGTACCCCAGGCTGATCTGTGCATTCAAGATGACCACGAACAGGTGCTCTGGTAATAGTGAAAACTAAGTTCTCATCTGGACTATTCAGGTCACTGGTGCTAAGCAAATCAGTAGTTAGGGTTACCTTCCCTCCTTCTTTCAAAGAAACCCCTTTGCTGACTACATCTGGGAAGACAATATCAATGCTACCTATCGTGACATAAAAGTAGCGGTCAATGAGTGGATTTATTCCATCTGTCACATCAAACTTGATAAGATCACGAACTCCTCCTTGGCCAAAATGCATATATTGAATTAAGTTTCTATCCACTTCATCTTGGGTGAAATTCATCCCCAGGGTGATATTCTCAACTCCACCTGAAGGCTTGATTTTCTGCAGGAGGCCTTGTCCTGGCCCATATCTTATAATGTATGTCAAGGTTTTGTCTTCAGAATCCAGGTCAGTAGCCTTCAATATTCTGTTATGAATAGTTCTAGTTTCTCCTATTTCAATCTCCAAACCATCATTGATGGCCATTCTGGGTGTCTCATCATCTACAGGAATAATCATGATGAGTACTGTTTTCCTAATGGTATGTTTACCATCTGTGAGTGTCACCTCAAAACTGTCCTCCTTTGTCTCAGAGTCATCATGTTCATAGAGTATGTTGGAGCTCTCTGTTATCTGATCCAAAGTGAAGCTCTCCACTACGACAGTTCTATTCACCAGCTGGTTCACAATGTGGCCATGCCTAGGAAGCCTGACGACTGCAAACATTAATTCATCAGCAGGGATGTCTGCATCAGCTGCATTGAGAATAGGAGTATCAACAACCAGGCTCATGCCTTCCATCACAACAAACTCTCGCACAAATATTTCAGGCTCTTCATCATTGACTGGCATAATAACAATGGGGAAAAAACGCTTTGCAGAAAAGTTAATGCCATCAGAACAGCGGAAAGCAAATCTGTCTTCAACAGGCTCAACACCCTTATGTATACTTTGGACATAAAAAATATGTCCTTGACGGAGGTCTTTCAAGGTAAAAGCACTTATAGCTACACCTGCTCTGGATTTTTCAGATCCTGGGGCTGGAGATATGTTCTCTACGTACCCAGATGCAGGCTGAGCAACAATGGTGCAAAGTATATCATCATTAGGAGTATCCACATCTTCAGCCCTGAGGTGAGCAGGAGTAATGACCCGTTTGTCACCTTCTGTTACCATGAGCTGCTCTCCTACAAAAACCTCTGGGGCTTGAGTGTCAACAGGAAGAATGGTCACCAAGACTGAAACTCCTTGAACAACATTGCCCCTGACGTTCCACTTCTCAGACAGGTCAGACAAGGTAAGATTGAAGGTATCTACTTTGGGCAGAAGGCCTATTTCACCACCAGTGTGAGCATATACCACAACACCATCCAGCAGATCCCTCTGGGAAAATCTCTCTGCAGGTACTCCTTGGACCAGGATGTTTCCATGTTGAGGAGGATCCTCTACAATGAAAGTCAGCATTAGGTCATCTGTATCCTCATCTGTGCCCTGAATGACATTAGCAGTGATTTCTGCAGCACCATTCTCCAGCACATCCAGGTAGGAACCAAGAGTGCCTGGGGGCAACCGTAGTGTAGGAACCTCATCATCAACTGGGTGCACGTTCATTTTCAGTGTGATGGGCACAAAATGAACCCCATCACTCACATCAAGCCTACAGGTATCACTGTTGGTCTCAGCTCCACCGTGCACATACACCACCCTCCCTTGTCTGATATCATCCAGGCCAAAGACACCTCCTGGAATCAAACTGTATCCAGAAAGCTGCAACTGGCCATAACGGGGCGCCTGGGTCAGGATAAATCTGAGATGGGTAAGTTCAGTGTCCGTGTCACTGGCATTCAGCTCAGTTGGACTAAGGACATGGCTGCCTCCCTCAGGCAAAGTGAAGCCAGTATTAATGATTTCAGGAGGCTGATTATCCACAGGTTGCAGATAGATGGTGAAAGTCCCTTCAGCTGCATTGCCAGCTGCATCTTGCACTTGATACTGAAACTGAATCAAATGAGGAGCCACCCCCAGTTCTTCCTGTGGGGGACGGTATGAGATCTTGTGATGATTGATCTGGGCTTGGGTAAAGTGGGTAACTTCCACAGAGTGATCCTCAGTCAGCACTAGGGCTCCAAGGCGGGCTCCATATCCATCTGGCGGATGGTTAGTGTCAGTGTCAGTGGGGGGCTGAGTTACTGTGTAGCGGAGTTCACGATCCCCTGAATCCTGATCTGTGTAACACAAGTGCTTCCTCCGCAGGGGGGTCACCTGCTGCTCTGCAACTATTAAGTGCAGGCTGCTGCTGCTATGCAGTTCAGGGGCTAATCTGTCTACAGGTTGAACCCGGATCACAAATGTCTGTGGTCCAGAGCGGTTGGGTGGGTCATTGTCATCCTGGACTCTAAATACAAACTGGTCCAATACAACCCCAGGGCCAGGGCTGTGAGGCCCCAAGTGGTGGTAATAGAGACGCCCTTCAGTAATGTCCTGCTGCAGCCACTCTCTCACTGTCTTTTCATAGATTACAGAGCTCCCCCCTAAACCTGGCACCCTCCTCCAAGAAAATCCCTCATCTTCTTCCTCCTCTTCCCAGCCAGGAGGCGGTTGTGCTTGACGGAGGAGAAGCTGCCCTGCAGTGGGGCCAGACTCCACTGTGAAGAGCAGGATGGCATCCTGAGAGTCAATGTCAGTGGCACTAAGAGCACGGGCGGTGATGGGCATTGTTTCACCCTCAGCCATGGCCAGCCCTGTGTTAGCATTGAGTAGGGGTGGCTGGTCATCAGTGGGCACCAGGGTAATAGGGAAAAGGAACTCAACACGATGGCGAGATCCACCATCCTCCAGCCGCAGCACCAAGTTGTCATTGAGTGGAGACTCGCTGCCGTCATGCTGGTAAATGACGTGGCCTGCTGCCAACTCAGCCACTGTGAAGTGCTTACGAGGGGCTGCAGGTGCTGCAGTGTCCTCCAGGAGAGTGAGGTGGCCATGCCTCAGCCCTGCCACCACACTCACCTGCACCTGCTCAAGGTCATCCTCATCACTGATCACCAAATTGGGGTTTGGACCAGGGCCTGAAAGAGGCCGTGACTGCCCCTCATAGAGCACAAGGCCAGTGTTGCGGGTCACCACAGGTGCCAGGGTGTTCATGGGCTTCACCACAATCACAAAGGTGAAGGGCTCTGAGGCAGCACCCTCTGGGTCCAATACCTCCAGCTCAAGCTCAAAGAGCCGTTCCTGATCTGAGTCCTCCATGGGGGGCTGGTAGGCAATGCGTAGCTCCCTCACATCTCTCTGACTGAAAGAAAAAACTGGCAGGCTCCTGTCATCTGTGCTGACCATGTGGCCCTGGCCAGGGCCAAAGGGAGAGGTGATGTTGAAGATCAACAGGTCTGGTGGTGACTCAGCATCCTCAGCTGCCAGCATGTCAGGTGTGAGTGCAGTGAGGACAAACTGGTCAACCTCCATCATGAGCATGGCAAAGAAGCTGGGTTTGGGGGCCACATTCTCAGTCCCGGCCTGGATCCGCACCAGCACCTGGAAGTACTCACGCTTCAGCAGTGCCCCACCACCTGCCGCCTCCCGCAGCTCTGCCACCAGCGGCACCAGGTCACGGTTGGGAGAGCCGCCAGCTGCCGTGTGGAAGTAACGCAGTCCCAGGCGCAGGAACTCCTCGCAGTCCCACATCGAGGCGGGAACGGGGCCGCCCGCCGCCGGTTCCTCACCCGCGGCGGCCGCCTCCGGCAAAACCTCCGCCTGGGGGTAGTTGAGGATCTCTCCGTAGCGGGGCAGCCCGGCCAGCGGCGGCAGCAGGCCCACCCGGCAGCGCTGCCGGCCCGGCTCGAAGGCGAACTCCAGGCTGCGGGCGTCCAGCGGGTTGCTGGTGCCCCGCAGGCGCTCCACGATGAGGGGCAGGTTGCGGGTGACGATCTCCAGCTGGGTGAAGAGCACCTCCACCTCCAGCACCAGGGGCAGCACCAGGGCGCGGCTCGGCGAGTCGTAGCGCAACTGCAGGCGGACGCGGTCCCGCGGAGGGCTGCGGCCGCCCAGGTGGGAGTACTGTACCTCACGGGCCCCGAAGTCGCAGGGGAAGCGCCGGGGGCTCAGCCGGCCCGGGCGCTGCCACAGCGGGTCCTCGTCCAGCACGGTGAGGTGGCACCGGTCACCTGGCTGCACCTGCAGCACCAGGTCCCGCGTGGGGTCCAGCCAGGCAGAACGGCCCAGGGGCACCCGCAGCCCGCGGTTGGCGACCACGACGGGGTCCGCCTCCGGCGCCCAGGGCAAGGCGACTGCGGCACTGCCTGGCGGCGGCTCCGACAACCCGACCCAGACGCAGATGGTCAGCAGCAGCAAGCCGGCCAGCAGCCGCCGCAGCGCGGCGGGGAGAGCCTGCACCATTGTTGTGGGCACAGCGAACCGCTGGGAGCTCCCAAAGGTGCCGAGTCGCAGCCCCACTCCCGCCACCGGCGCGGCCAGTCCACAGGTACTCCCGTCACGCACACGCGGCCCTCTGAGTAGAGCGCGCTCCGCTCCGGAGGGGAGCTCCGCGAGCTGCGAAGACCCGCCCTGCGCCTACAAGCTGCCAGTAGGCAGCCGCGGGGGGCGAGCCCGCCAGACGCGATTGGACAGAACTGCTTGCCAATCTTGCAAGCTACAGCGAGACAGCCTCTTCGTCTCCAGCGTGGCCCTCAGCAGGTTGCTGAGGAGAGGGTGGTAGGGGGACCGGGGGAGAGCGCTGGGTGTGCGGGAGTGGGGAGAAAGGGGAAGCGGGAGGCGCGATCGCTTTGCCGGCAGCCACCGCGGGCGCCGTGCCTTGAGGAGGGCGGTACTGCTTGCCCGCAGCGGAGAAGCACACCTCTGCCGAAAGCGGGAGCGCTCCGCCGCCGCCCACCTCTGCACCGAAGCTCCCCGCTCTCGCTTTAAATCTTGGCGCCCTGGGGCAGAACTAGAGTGGCTCGGGCTCCCTTTCCCTTCAGGGGACAGGAGCACGGGGCGGTGGCAGCGGGTTGACGCACCCGGTCCCCTTCAGTTAGAGCGGGGTTGTCCGACAGCCGAGGCGGGTTAACGGGGACGGAGGAAAGTGCCCGAGCGCAACCGGGGGCGGTCACGCAATGAGAAGGGGCTGACGCCGGATCGGCGGGCTGCTTCCGGGTGACGGGGAGAGACCCGGCTGCCGGCACCTCCTGCCTTTGAGCCAGCAAGAAAGGGGATAAATAGCTCCGGGGCAAGACACCCTAGTTAGTACCCAGCTCTATTCCTCTAACGTGAGTAGTCGCAGCGGTGAGTGAATAAAAGCCTCACAGCATGTCTGCCGCCTTCTGTCTGCAGTTAAAAGCGTACTAACAGCTTAAGTTTCCGGGAGTTAATTGCCTTTTAGAGTTCCTAATGGCAGGCTCTTTTTATTCGTCTTCTCTCACAACTGCTAATATTCTTTCTTGTTAGAATCATAGAATAATTAGGGTTGGAAAGGACCTTAAGATCATCTAGTCCCAACCCCCCTGCCATGGGCAGGGACACCCCAACTTTCTCAGCCTGTCTTCATATGGGAGGTGCTTCAGTCCCCTGATCATCCTCATGGACTTGTTCCAACAGTTCTATGTCCTGGTTTTTTTTTATTAATTTTTTTTTTATTATTATTTGTTTTAGTTATTTTATAATTATAACATCCTTTATGTATAACATCCAACATGTTATAATTTATAACAAGGATGTTATGTGGGACAGTATCAAATGCTTTGCAGGTAGATGACATCAACTGCTCTACCCCTGTCCATCAGTTCTGTAGCCCCATCATAGAAGGCCACCAAATTGGTCAGGCAGGATTTCCCCTTAGTGAAGCCATGCTGGCTGTCACCAAGCACCTTGTTGTTTTTCATGTGCCTTAGCATGCCTTCCAGGAGAATCTGCTCCAAGATTTTGCTATTTCAAAGATTATTTTAAAAGAAGGTATCACAAATTTACGCAGTCATTTCCAAACAGCCTTGGGTCATCTTTGAGTATGCTCCTTCTCAGTATTTTTTGCTTTTCTATTGTTAGGAACCTGTTTAAAGCAGGTTGTGGATCACATTTCATTACCAAAAAAAAATTAATAAATAAATAAATAAAAATAATTAATAAAAAAAAAAGGACATAGAACTGTTGGAACAAGTCCACGAGGATGATCAGGGGACTGGAGCACCTCCCGTATGAAGACAGGCTGATGAAGTTGGGGCTGTTCAGCCTGGAGAAGAGAAGGCTGCGTGGAGACCTCAGAGCAGCCTTCCAGTATCTGAAGGGGGCCTATAGGGATGCTGAAGAGGGACTCTTCATTAGAGACTGTAGTGATAGGACAAGGGGTAACAGGTTAAAACTTAAACAGGGGAAGTTTAGATTGGATATAAGGAAGAAATTCTTTCCTGTTAGGGTGGTGAGGCACTGGAGTAGGTTGCCCAGGGAGGTTGTGAATGCTCCATCCCTGGCAGTGTTCAAGGCCAGGTTGGACGAGGCCTTGAGTGATATGGTTTAGCATAAGGTGTCCCTGCCCATGGCAGGGGGGCTTGGAACTAGATGATCTTAAGGTCCTTTCCAACCCTAATTATTCTGTGATTCTGTGAAATTGTCCTTTGGTGGTAGAGTAACATTATGGCATGTGATCTTGTTTCCTGTATGGAAATCCCAAATTCGCTATTTTAGGTGTGGGCACAATCAACCACATTTATGTATAAGTATTCATTCCAACGAATAATTCAGCTTGGTTCAGAGGAGGGGAATGTTGGTGGACATCTATTCCACAACACTGGATTATTGTAATTTAAGACTTACTTTTCTGTTCTGTTATTCACTTACCCGTGTGCTCCAGAGTTCAAGGATTCCAGGTGAGAGAAAAAGAGAGACAAATAGAAAACTCTCAACTAGTTTATTAATATAGGAAAATATAGAGAATTTAACAGATACAGTAAAGGATATTTCCGAAGAGTGTATACCTTACCAACCCCAAGGACCCTGTGAAGACTATCAGGAAACCAGCTCTGAGGATCATCATCGCAGTGTGAGGAGGCAGGCTCTACTGTGGCGGGTGTCCCTGCAGAGGCAACGTTGACCTGGATGGTATGAAGTTCTGCATTCTCACATCGCATGAGGCTTGGACTTTTATACTGACAAAAATGCACACTCATTCTGACGCAGGAGGCCATCTTACATCGGAAGAAGTGGCCAACAATACCTAGAAAGGTCTCCAAGGATCGAGACTTTTCCGGGAAATTCTAAAGCGGAACTCTCTGGGTAGGAGCCAAAGCAGGACCTTCTGGGGAGCAGCCAAAGCAGGACTCTCCGGGGAGGAGCTAAATGGGGAGCCACCAGGGACCTTTACCTCACGTGTTAGGCTCGCCTACACACTGTGGAAAACTGCAGAAAGCTATTTTGTTAAACATGTCTATACTGAATTACCAAGTTGGATGCTGCTGCAGGAGGTAGTGATTCTATTAGTTAGATACCTTGTAACACTAGTACCATTTCTCCACCCTTATGAGGCATTCACCCCAGATTTCAGTAAGTTAATATCTTATTTCTAAGCATCTAATGAAGATAATTCAGTGGAAAATATTGAGTCCCAGGACCAAGGAACCCCCATAGTTTCAAAAAATGGTGTTAGTATCTCTTGTCAGAGGTGACAATATTAAGGATAGAGTGACTGGAATTGCCCAGATATAATGGTCTAATGTCAAGTCCTGGGTTCTGTTTTAAAACAAGTAAATAAATAGTAATAATAACCCAAATTAAAAAAAAAAACCAAAACCAAAACAACAACAAAAAAACCCATGACAACAAAAAAGGAAAAAAAAACACAAAAGAAACCCCAAAATCCCCCCCCCCCCCAAAAAAAAAAAAAACAAAAACAAAACCAACGAGCCAACCAACCAAAATGGAAAAAACAACCAAAACCAAGTGATCCAGCACAGAGATTAGAAGGTACCATTGGGGTGACTCATAATTTAACTTATTAAAGGAACATATACAATTTAAGCTTGATTCCAAAATAGGACAAATCTTCATATTTATTCACTTCAGGGGAGAAAATCTTTCTTTTTTTCAGAATAAACTCCATTTTGCGGAGTTTGACACTCAAACCATGTGTGCACATGCAAATATCCGTGTGTGTAGAGAGACTTGGTGAAAAAGGGTAACGAATCTGTTACACATCATATCTGCTTTTTTAATTTGTTGTTCTAACAGAAAAAAAAAGATTGTTATATTCTTGGACTGTTAGAGATAGCAGGTAAACATGTACTTTTAAAATATTTTGTTCTTAATGATGATGTGTTTTGAACCACGTTCGTAACAGAGCAATCTCTTCTCTGTTAAAGTCAGTCCAATATTTATTGTGATGTCTATCAAGAGATCATACCTGGGACATCTCTTCAACTGGTAAAGAGAGTTGTAGAAATCTGGAAGGAATAGTTTTTGAAATAACTGTTGAAAGCAAATGAAGCCATGTATTTGAACAAATAAATTACTGAGATATTTAGCTTCTTAACTGGAAGAAAAAAAGATCAAGAGTATAGTATTGAAGGGATGGGTTTGACAGAACAGAAATGTCTTGTTTTCGGTAGATACATGGTCAGGTTGTTTGATCTCTGTTATCACCATCATCAATTAATAAATCTCCAGGTACAAACAGCAGAAGTCCTCTATTTTTGGCAGTTGCTGTCTTATCAAACAAGTCAATGAGCTCTTGTGCCACACTCCAAGTCCAAAGTGCAAGACGTAGGGTTTTTTTCTTTTCACAGCACAGCATAAAATTAAAAATGCTCCAGATTATAAAGCTGATAAGATTTTTTATCAAATTTTCCTTGAGTTTCTGACTGGTTGGCTTGTGCCAATGTTTGTGTTCAGATTGCAATTGCAGAAAATTCATCTTGGCTAAATTCTGATTTAGAGACATAGCTGTAAATCCAGAGCGTTTTTCTACCAATTGTCTCTGAATTCAATGTAACAAATATGAATTGGGCCCAATAAGGAGTCCATTGATCTTTTAAAATAAATTTTTGGTGAATAAAGTAACTGGTATTTGACGTGGGGACAAACAGAGTCTGCATATCCTTGTAGCTCTGCTGTACTACTACTATATATTTCTGAGTCTAAACAGAAAGAGAAATCTTTAAAACAAAGAAGACCTGCTCATATAATAAAGTATTAATAAATGTGTGCTTATGGAAATCTAGTGATGAATTTTTCTTCTGAAATAAATTACCTGTGATTTTCATCATGATAAATCTGTATTGTAAGACATTTGTTTATTTAGAAATGACTTCAAATTTATTCTTATTTTAAATGCAACCCTTTCTGAGGGCATCTGCCTTCTGCTTTTGATGATGGATCACAGATTTGTATTACTTATTGACACTCACACAACTCAGTTTCCTTGTAAGTCAAGCAGAAGTTTACTTTTCACCAAGCATAGAAATTTATAGTTATCAAAGACTGCCCTCTGTTGATATGGTATAATCTTAACATCTTAATGGTAGTAAAGTCTGATTTCTGTTATTGCATTACTTTTCATAGCAGCTTTGGACTTAATGATGAAATTAATTCCAGAGATGGTTTTCTACTGAATTAGTAAAAGTGAAATAATATTGATTATTAAATACTGGTAAAGGAGACTACATGTGACATAGAAACATCAGGGGCTTTTAGCATTTTCCAAAGAGATAGCATGACTATTTCATAACTTATAGGTTCAAAAAGATGTGCCATCTCTTGGCAATGTATAATAACTATCTTGCCTAGGAAATTAAGAGAGCAGGGGGAAAGGATGGAAACAGGAAATGAGATTCACGGGAGTATTTGAACACTAATGAGTTGTATAAGTAATTTTGCTATTGCTATTCAGCTTTGAAGGCTGTGTAAAAACAAGGTGTACAGTACCTACTGTGGCACAGAGAAAATCTTCATCATTCACAATATGACTGGTGATTTAGTGTACAAAGAGCAAAGAACAATCCTGTATAGTCTGCAGAAGCAGAGTAAAAAATTTGAAATTCTAAATCAGGCAGATAAGAGTGTCTCAGTTCCCTGTGTTTAGCTGCAGTTAAGAAACAGCCTTTCTGTTGCTTCCGTAATCACTTTTTCTCATTTCATTAATAAATTATTACAGAAATGGATTTTTCTAAATTATCACGTATAGCTTTTTGCCTGGGTATATGCAAGAGTATTGCTAATGTGTAACTTTCAGTCTTCCTCTTTCTGCCAGGTATTTCAAGAGGCAGATAGTTAACTCAAGAATCCTCTCTCTTGTTCCCGAGGTGTCTTTACCATCACACTGTAAATGTGGCGTTCTCTTGAACCTCTTCTCCATTTCTTTCATGACTTATGTTTCAGTCCCCGTATCTGTTGTCCTCCAGGCAGAGATGTTCCTGAAGCATCCAACACCACTAAATCTTGCATCATAGTTTTATTTCCATCTGCCCCACGTAAATCTTTCCCTTGTAGTGTGAAAAAACCTCACTGGCTACTGTCAAGGCAAAGTTTTATTCTATGACTAGTGAAACTACTACGTAGCCTGTTCTCAAAATTGTTTTCTGTCGATACTGGGGTGAGAATAATGCTGGTTTCTACATTTCATGTACTTATATTAAATGTGGCCACAAAACGCAGCCAGCATTCACTCCAAAACCTAATACAAAGTCACCCTCCGTGTTTCTAAAGCTCTTCTTAGATTTTTGCCTTAGCACCTTAAGATGATTCTTCTGCTGCTGCCCCAATAATTCTTTTCACCAGCCTAGCACTGGTGCCCTGCCCACTCTCCATGTCCCTAGCACTATTTTTACTTCAACCTGGGCTCTTTGTAAACCTACTTTTCAAGTCAATATTCTTCAAGCTCTTTCCCAGTTTATATTACAATTTTTCTCCTATACAGTTTTTCTCCTCTGCCTTTTGATCATTCTTACTTTTTGTTTCAAAGCCAAAATACAATTTCTTGATCTCCCATTAAGAATGAGAAAATGTTTGGTAATTTACTAAAGTAAATAAGTAGTTCCATCAAACTTCCTTACCAAGGGTTTATGCCTTGTGTTTGGACTCTGAAGTTTTTTACTGTTATTGTGGAATTTATAACGTTACATTTAAATGTACCCTGACACACACACACATGTTCTTTGATGTGTAATGAAGGCAACAATAAAGATACTATAAGCAACATAGCTGTTTTGACAAAAGTTTTAGAGACCTAGACTTTTTGAGTCCTCTCTCAGGTTTCCCGTGGATGAAATTGGTGAGTGGTTGGAAATGTTCTTGACAGGAACTGGCCAAATGCTGTTATCAATGACAAGGTTATCTCAACACGCAATCCATATTAGCTATGTGTTGGTATGGGTATATATTGTGTTAGACTACGCTTATATAAATCATAATGTAGTGGGTTGACACTGGATACCAGGTGCCCACCAGAGCTGCTCTATCACTCCCTTTCTCAACTGGACAGTGGAGAGAAAGTATTACAAAATGTTTGTGGGTTGAGATAAGGACGGGGAGAGATCACTCGCCTATTACCACCATGGGAAAATGAGACTCAGCTAGGGGAAATTAGTTTAATTTATTGCTAATCACATCAGAAGAGGATAATGAGAAATAAAACCAAATCCTAAAACCACCTTCCCTCCCTCCTCCCTTCTTTCTAGGCTCGACTTTGCTCCCAGTTTCTCTGTCTCCTCTCCCCAGTGGCACAGGAAAACAGGGAATGGGGGTTGTGGTCAGTTCATCACAGGTTGTCTCTGCCACTCCTTCCTCCTCAAGGGGAAGACTCTTCACACTCTTTCCGTGCCTCAGTGTGCTGTCCCTCCCACAGGAGACTTTCTGGAGAACTGTAGAGGTCCTTCCCATAGGCTGCAGTTCTTCATGAACTGCTCCAGTGTGAGTCCCTTTCATGGGGTGCAGTCCTTCAGGAACAGACTGCTCCAGCATGGGGTCTTCTATGAGCTGCAAGTGAATATCTGCTCCACAGTGGACCTCCATGGGCTGCAGGGGCACAGCCTGCCTTACAATGGTCTGCACCATGAGCTGTGGGGGAATCTCTGCTCTGGCACCTGGAGCACCTCCTACCATCCTTCTGCATTGATCTTGCTATCTGCAGATTGTTTCTCTGACATATTCTTTATCCTCTCCGCAGTTGTAACTTTCCCCCCTTCTTATATATGTTACCCTAAGGGTGCTACCACCATTGCTGATGGGCTCAGCCTTGGCCACTGATGGCTCCATCTTGGAGCTGGCTGGAGCTGGCTCTATTTGGACGTCAGGGAAGCTTCTACCAGCTTTTCACAGAAGCCATGCCTGTAGACCCACTGCCTCTGAAGCCTTGCCATCAAAACCCAATGCATATAACTGAAATTATGTATTAACAAGGAATTATTGTTAAGACTTTTATTGCTTATATGTAAATACGTAATAGCTGGTGGAGGTCCCGACAGTAAAATCTTCCATGTGTATACGTTTATCTTGAGTGCCATTTTTAATTTTTTATTTTTATTTTTTAAACTTCAAACTGTGTTTGTGCTGGTTATCTGCTCTAACTCTCACTGTCAGACCTTAATTACAAACCACTGAAATTCGAGTACAGTCAAGTGCTTATATATTTTATTAATGAAATAAGTAGGGAAACATTCCTGACACCACTTTATTTGAAAAAGAAAACAGAATGGAAGCTACTGCCATCCAGGCTGAGTTATTTAACTCTTCCTGTCCCACAAATGCCCTACAAATAACATATTTTCTTGTTAGGCCACATGCAATATTGTGATTTGTTCCTTTTTTTTTTTTTTTTTCCCTGGTAACACATGCCTGTTATTATAAGAAATGCAACAAAGATTTATTTCTCTTCCTCTCTGTCCATGTTCTTATACTTCCAGAGAGGATGAATAATAGCTTTTCAGTATAGCTGTTTTGCACTGTGGCTTGTGTGCATTTTGACATTTTATGAGTGGAATGGACACCGCCTGTGGAAAACTAATGGCTGAAAGACCAGGGCTCACTTTGTTGGTGCTAGAGTTGTTATTCAGTTGATGGTGCAATGTTCTCAAAAGGATAAAAAGAATCAAACTCTAGCTTCCATGACAGAGTTGTTCATGAATCCACATTTGATTTCTGTATTAAGAACTATGAGTTTAAAAAGTAGGAGTTTAAATTTATTTCATTCTAGCACAGGTGTTAAGTGGCTGAGGTGAAACTTTTTTTTTAAATTTATTTCATTCTAGCACAGATGTTAAAAGTGGCTGAGGTGAAACTTTTTGAAGCAGTCTATTCCTCTTTTGTGAGTACAGTTTAGTATCTGACTGGTAGTGGCGGTGTTCTGGCTATTATGATTTAAGTGTTCCCCCTTAAATTAGCAAAGGAAGACTTGTACATAAATGTAATAACTTTTAACAGATTTAATAGAAATTATTGGTGAAAAAGAGAAAAACCTCTAACTGTGTAAGCCTCTCTTATGTCCCGGCCTGCTCCAGAAGCAGAGAATTAAAAATATTTGCCAAAAATTAATTTACTTATGGTAAGTCTATGAAGCAGCTTGAGAGAAAAGTTGGTTAGTCCCTACAGAATGAAGCCATGCATGCTGAACTTTCATTAGAGGATGATATTCTTTTATCATGGGTTACAATGATTAATCATTTTCTGCATATTTTGTGTTTAGCTGAATGGTCAGTGTTGGGGAAAGATTGGATTGCACCAAGGACTTAGATCATATTAAGGTAGCTCATTCAAAGAGCTAATCCATTTTTCTCTAGAGGAGTAATCTCAGTGTTCAAGAGGCTTTTATAATATGACATTGTTCTTCTCAAAACAATTGCACCAATATCTGGATGTTGCTGTCTTTTTTTATGTGTTTTGGATGGCTGCTGGTCTAATGGAAGGAGGTATGTTTGTGGGTGAATATTGCGGTTTAAGCCCAGCTGGTAACTCAGAACCATGCAGCTGCTCACTCACTCACTGAACCCAGGACAGTGAGTAAGTTAGATTGTTGAAAACAGTGCAGCTCACAGAAATGTATTTAGTAATATATTTAGAATTATTTGAATATATCTGTGGCAAGATGTTGATTTTTTCCTATTAACAGAACTCTTTTCTGTTAACTAAATATTTTTTATATACCCATATACTATAAACATGACATACTGTGCATTTGGTATAGTATGCAGTGATGTTCCATGGTAAAGATTGTTAAATTAGGTTCGGAACTTCAGTTAAACAAGCTGTCAGGTATCCCCACATTGAATGCTTTTAATGATTCAGAACACCATGGTATGTGCCATAAAATGAAACAAATTCTTTTGAAGGATGATCCTGCTATCTCTGTGTTGACCTTGGATAACTGTTAAAATTGCATATCAAAGGCTGAAGAAACTTGTTTAAGCACTTCAGATGCCCTTCACTGTAATTTTCTCTCTCCCACTTTATAAAATAAATTTTACCTAATCTTTGCAGCTTCACTTGTCATAACAAAACCACCCCACACAAGTACTTTCATCATATAATTCGAACAGTATCACTGCCAAATACACATTTTTTTGTGACTATAAACTACTGGCCTCTACGTTAGACAGCCACAGGCTGAAAAGTAAATGAGAGCTAAGCCTTAAGATTGTGAAGAGGACAAGAGCCAGCATTCCCCTCCATAACTACTCCAGGTAGTAATGTCAACCACTTACTAAGCTTCCTTTTTCCATAGAGATTTCTCTAAATTAGCCAGCCTTAACTTTACTCCCATTTTGCTCACAACTAACGTGAATACACAGACATCTTAACCTTTTGGGTCTGATACTGTGGCTTCCTCTCAAACAAACCTCATATTCTCTTTATTGGGTTTTGCCAAGATAAGAATCACAGGCAGTTTAAAATATGACAGATGAGGATTTTGTTCATATGCAGGGCATATGGATGCAAGCGTCTGTTTCACCTGCATTATCTATTAAAATAAGGCATCTATAAGACTGCAAGTTCATCTCCAGGCACTTCTGTAAATTTGTTTCAAACCAGTTCTCCAGACTTTTATTCACATTCAAATGAACCATGAATTAGTTTTAGATTTGCCATCTCAATATGTATGTGTAGAGTGTGAGAGGCAGGATAGGATTGCCTAAACTGAAAGATTCTTTGGTCCATTCCCCTTTCTAACTTAAATTTGAAGTAAAATGAGTTTATGACATTTCAATAAGGAGATGGTCTTTCAAATATATGTCAAATAACCTTATAGAAAACCAGTGTTCTGTCATTCATCACCCCTTTGAACATAAATAGTCTGTATCAGATCATTTATTTTAGGTGTATGATTTTGACCTGTACCTCACTTCCTCTATTGACATTATGTTAAACCAGGGTCTATCAGCCCCAGTAGGAGATTTGAATCACTTCTTGCTGCCCTAAGATTAGAACATAGGAGATTGTGACAACTGTCAGATAATCACCCTGTCATAGAGCGTCTCCTCCTGTTATCATGAAGGGAGTTGTGAGTTAGAGGCATTTCATCCTGTGGAAAATGTCTGAGAAGTGCTCATGTCCTTCCATCCATGCTATGGGGAAGCTTAAATTCCTGGTTTGGACTAGGTGCTAAACTCTGAGACTCGCAAAATTAGGTGTGATAAATGCCATGCCAAGATATCAGAGATTTAAAAGCTCTCAGCCTATAGTCTCCGGGGCTTCTATTTTTAATGATTAAAAGAAAAACCCAACAAGCAAAAAAAAACCCAAACAACAAACAACAACAACAAAAAAACAACACCACCCCCCCACCCCCCACCCCCCACCCAATTAAATGCACTTCTACAAGTTCTTCCGCTTCATATGTACTCGTATTCCCAAAGAAGCCAAATCTTTTCTTTAGGCATCCTCAAGCTTGCAAGTGATTCAGCTCTCTTTACTGCTCTGATATGGAATGCAGTACAGAAGTCTTGTGTTGCAGAATGTTCAAAAGCTAGTGCTTCAACCTTTGAGATTTGAGTGGCTTGTTCACAAGAAAGTAAAAATAGTTAACTGGATGACTAATACTTAATAGTTTCAAAACATTGCCCGCCGTTGTGACGTCCTTGTATTAAGAGTCTTGGAAAGCCAAATTTATCCCAGACATGTCCACTGAAATCAAAGGTGCACCAACGGGAATGTATTTGGCCAAATGCACATAAAATAGAGCAAATGGTGTTTTGCAGTAAGAGTTTCTGGACCCCCTTAACAACAGAGCAATGTGCATCTACCTTCCCCACTCTTAAACACAGTTAGCTATAAAAATTCTTTTCCTTAAAAAAAGCTATTTGCCATTAACAGCTCAATTAGCAAACATACATTCACCAGATAATGAGGGATGGGGTCAGAGGCTACTAGTATCTGACCACCATAAAGACTACTACAGTATGTAAATCTGCAGCTAAGCAGGTAAATTGAGATCACCAGGAGCTATACAACAGCATCTAGAGAGATCTTGCCAATTGCCTTAGGTACTTAAATAAGTATTTGCAGTCAGATAACCTTAGTTTTTATGGTATTCCCAGCTATGTTAAGGAAAGTAAAATTGGCAACTGTACCCAAACACCTTTTTATTTTTGCCCCATTTCTAGACATGGCAGATTTCCCTGTTACTATTTAAACCCTTGGTTTTATGTGTTCATATGCCTTAAGAAATTATATAACTTTTTCTTTTTTAAATGGTCTGTTCAGAGCCCATTATGGATTAAATCCCAATACCTGAAGGTCCAAATGTGCAGTAAACAGATCATAGATACCTATAGGAGAATTCTCCCTCCTTAGGGTCTCTTGTCTATGAAATCATTCAAATTAAGCAAAATCTTCACAAAGCAAGTCACCATTTCTGCATGCAGTATTCCAGGCCATTCATTTATATAACCTTAATCTTTATAATGTGCTGCTCTCCAGTACATGTCTAGGCTTAAATTTGCTTTTCTGCTCCTTACTATAGACTGACAAAAGGTCAGTAAAAAACACAACACAATGTTGCACTGAGCAGTCATTCTTAGTTCAGACCTATTTAAATGTCCCGGAAAGTTTACATTATTTCACTTAATAAAATATTTTGAATTTGTGGAAATTAAATTTTTTCTATCACTTTAACATACCATGTTTCCTAAGTCTGTCTGAGAATTTTCTTATATATCTGTTTTTCCAGAACTACACCAGGACTTCTTCAACTCAGTGGTGAAGTTTTCAGCTGAGAAGCAAACATATTTCTCAGATCTGAAACCAGCCATTCCAGAACATTGTAAAACAATGGAAGCATTAACATAAGTAAATAGTCTGAAAACAAATAAAGAAAAACCATATGCATATACTTACTGAAAAAAAATCCCAAAGCATATATACAGATAAATCCTTGCAGATCTCTCTATAAAATAGTGTCACAGATCATAGATAATCCATTGTTATTTCATTACTGTTACTATTTTTATATAAAATTGTCAGAAACAGATAGCGAATGATAAACCATAGAGATTGTGAGTCTTTATCATCTGTTTGTTTTAAGGAAGATGTAAACCAATTGATATGTGCAAATAAACTAGTGGTTAGAGCACCTTTTCAGGAAGCACTAAAGGCAGATTTTAGGCTTTTGACAATCAAAAGAGGACTTAAAATATTTCTGCCTTTTACCTGAACTGCCAGGATACAGAAAAGGTTTGAAAACCTTCATTCGTTCTGAGTAAAGGTAGACTAACAAAGGGCCTGATGGAAGGAAGAACCTGTTACTCTTCAATCTAATGACTGAAGATCCCATTCCTTTGACCTCAATCCTGGAAATTAGACAAATCACTGGAAGGAAAACAGGAATACTCTTGGGAAACTTTCTTATTGTGTAGTTCACAAAAAAAATCAATCCCCTTCAAGTATTTGCATTCCCACAGGATAGCCCTGAATGTGAAGTGGATGGAAGCATCTCTTTACACCTGATTTCAGATGCCTAGAGTGAAATGTAATTCTGTGCTCAGCACTCCAGGCTCCTTTTCTTATCAGTGGAAAGAAAAGGTGGGGTTTATTTGCACTTAATCTGACCTACCTTAGAACACTGCTTTACTACTACTTAGAATGCAACTTTAGAATAAGATGAATAATGCTCTAAAAGCCTCTCTATCTCCATTTACTTCAAGAAAAGCCTGGGTGAGTGTCCTGGATTCAGCTGTAACAGTTATTTTTCTCCTTCTCAGTAGCTGGTGCAGTGCTGTGTTTTCGAATTTAGCCTGAGAACAGTGCTGATGACACTGATGTTTTTAGTTGTTGCTAAGTAATGCTTACTCCAATCAAGGACTTTTCAGTCTCATACTCTGCCTTGAGGAGGGGCACAAGAAGCCAGGAGGAAGCAGAGACAGGACACCTGACCCAAACTAGTCAAAGGGGTATTCCGTACTGAGTATTCATGCCCAGTATATAAACTGAGGGAAGTTACCTGGAAGGCCCAGATTGTTGCTTGGGTCAGGTTGGGTATCAGTTGGCTTGTGGTGAACAACTGTGTTGTTCATCACTTGTGTTTATTGGGTATTTTTTCCTTTCCCCTTTTAAATTTATATTCCCTCTTTCTTTCTACTTAGTAGTAGTAGTAGTAGTAGTTGTAGTAGTAGTAGTAGTAGTAATTTTGCATTATGCCTTAGTTACTGGACAGTTCTTATCTCAAACTGTGGGATTTACATTCTTTCAATTCTCCTCCCCATCCCTCTGGGAGAAAGTGGGTGGGGAAAAGCACGGAGAATGAGTGAGTGGATGCATAGTTCTGAATTACCAGCTGGGCTTGAACCATGACAGTCCTTTTTGGCACCCAGTGTGGGACACAAAGTGTTGAGATAAAAACAGATCTGACCAGAATATGTTTAATTGTATTTGTGATAAACATTTATTGTTTCAGATTAATAGTCACTCAACACAGTGTTGATTTATTTGCTCTCAGAGTTGTTGTGCTTGATCTCAGAGTGTCAGCATGATCATAGAATCACAGAATCGTTAGGGTTGGAAAGGACCTTAAGATCATCTAGTTCCAACCCCCTTGCCATGGGCAGGGACACCTCACACTAAACCATGCCGCCCAAGGATCTGTCCAGCCTGGCCTTGAACACTGCCAGGGATGGAGCATTCACAACCTCCCTGGGTGACCTATTCCAGTGCCTCACCACCCTAACAGTAAAGAATTTCTTCCTTATATCCAATCTAAACTTCCTGTTTAAGTTTTAACCCATTACTTGTGTGGAAGGCTGCTATGAGGTCTCCATGCAGCCTTCTCTTCTCCACCTTACTTGCAGCCAGTATTTGCTGTTTCAGCATTTATTGGCTTTGGGGCCTGGGCTAAGGTTCTCGTTTCGCTGTACTTTATGGTAATGACTTGTAATACAATAGATTCATTGATCATGAAACTGGGCTGGTATGTGTTCTTAGAGTGGTCATCAACTCTGTATTATGGGAGGCATGTAATGGGAATTTTTAACAATTAGACATCTTTTCTTTCCTTTTCTCGGGCAGTCAACCATGTAGGAGATGTTCCCTCACACCCTCTGCTCCCCTGCTAGGCTCTTTATAGTAGAAGTAGATTCTGGAAATGTTAAAGATCTTGAATGTCCTTTCAATGCCCTTGAAAGCACCCTGATCCTTTTGCTGAGAACCAGCTTGATGCTGAATATGCTGTCTGTGTTTTGCCTACGGCATGACCATCCTGAGAACGTCCAATCTTGTCCAATCTCAGAAGCTAAGCAGGGTCAGGCTTGGGTCTTGTCTAAGGTTAAAAGCCTATTTAAGAATACTACCAAGAGATCTTCCCTGAGGCTGGACAGACATGAGTGGCAGGGTGTGTAGGATTGTGTGGGCAAGTATCTAGGCCAGTTGGCCCTTCCAATGCAGAATCCGGAAAAAATAACCGAACGCTTAGATGTGGTGTGCGATACCAGGGAGAGACAGTTTGCTGCAACGTGCTGGGGCTTGGCCTACACTTACAGAGACCTGTTCTGTAAGAAGCAGGAAAAAGATGTCTCTGGATCTGATGGCAAAGCGACAGACAATGCAGCTACTCAAACCTCAAGCACAGCAGCTCCTTCAAGCGACAAGCACAACAGCTACTCAAACACTGACAGCAACAGGCAACACAGCTACTCAAACCCCAAGCACAGCAGCTACCCCTACTCCAGTGACAAGCACAACAGCTACTCAAACCGTGACAGCAACAGACAATGCAGCTACTCCAACTCCAAGTGCAGTAGCTGCCCTAACTCCAGGTACAAGCACAGCAGCTACTCAAACCCTGACAACAGACACTGCAGACACTGCAACCCCAGTGAAAGACACTACAGTCACTCCAGCTTCAGTGGAAGACACTGCAGCCTTTCCAGCCCCAGTGCCAGACACTGCATCTCAACCAAAGGATCAGTCCATGCCAGTATCAGTAGCCTCTATAAGCAAGAAGAGAAACAAATGAAAGGCACAAAACCCAGCTTGTGCAGTGAAGGAACACAAAGACTCAGTGCTCAAACTAGAGGAGTGACATCTGAAACATAGGAACTGCTACACGAATCAGAGGAGGAAAAAGAGGTAAATTCTAGATCCCTGACCTTGACTGAGCTGTGTAATCTGCCAAAAGATTTCAGCTGTCTTCCATATGACCACATTGCCACCCGATAGCTCCAGTGCTGGGACAATGGGGCCAACAGTCACGAACTAGAAGGTAGGGAAGCCAAGCAGCTGGGATCACTTGCTAGGGAAGGAGGTATCGACAAAGCAGTTGCAAAAGAGAAACAGGTCCTCGGCCTCTCAAGGTGGCTGTTGGCAGCTGTGAAGGAAAAGTAGCCCTACAAGGATGATGTTATGTATCATCCAAGCAATTGGACCACAAGAGAGAAAGGCTTCCAGTACCTGAAGGAATCAGCCATTCTAGAGATGATCTATCATAGGCCAGCTGCTGGGAATGCACCTGTAGATCCAGATGAAGTTGAATGTATACGACCCATGTGGTGGAAGTTTACACGAAATGCACCATCATCATATGCCTACTCATTGGCATCAATGGTCTGGAATGAGACAGCACCACAACAGCGGATGAACTGAGTCGTCAAATCTGAGAGTTCGAAGACAATCTCACCCCTTCCATCATTTCAGCTGTGGAAAAACTGTCCCATGAAGTCAAACAATTCAGAGACGATCTATCTGATCTATAAAACTCTCTACGTGTACCAGCCCATGTCTCAGCTATTAACAGAAGGCGCCCTATTACCTGAGAGAGAAGATATAGGAGGTACACATCCCCGGACACCCTGTGGTTTTACCTGCGGGATCATGGAGGAGACATGAGAAAGTGGGATGGAAAAACTACCTCAGTTCTGGATGAAGAGGTGCATGAATTGAAAAGGAAAACAACTCAATAATGATCCTCACAAGAAAGTTGCTGCTCCAGTCTTTGGTGAGAAGCTTTCTAGTTAGAGTGGAAGACCTGATTTCACTCTAACTCCTATGATAAGGAATATTAATCCTTTTCTACAAGAAGTGGAGAATCTTATGATCACTATTAGAGGGGCCCTGCCTCCAGCCAGGTGGAGGAGAGGGACAATCAGGTTTACTGGACTGTGTGGATCAGATGGCCTGGCACACCAGTCCCACAGAAGTATTAGGTTCTAGGAGATACTGGTGCACAGTGTACCCTGATACCATAAAGCTATCAAGGGGTGGAACCCATCTATATTTCTGGAGTGACAGGAGGATCCCAAGAGTTGACTGTACTGGAGGCTGAAATCAGCCTAATTGGGAAGGAGTGGCAAAAGCACCCTATTGTGACGGGTTCAGAGGCTCCATGCATCCTTGGCATAGACTGTCTGAGGAGATGGTACTTCAAAGACCCAGAAGGGTACCAGTGGGCTTTTGGTATAGCTGCCTTGAACATGGAGGAAGTTAAGCAGCTGTCCACCTTGCCTGGTCTCTCAGAGGATCATCCTGTTGTGGGGTTGCTGAAGGTAAAAAAACAAGCGCCAATTGTGACCACAACAGTGCACTGGCAGCAATATCGCACCAACGGAGACTCCCTGATTCCCATCCATAAACTGATCCGTAGACTGGAGAGCCAAGGAATGATCAGTAGGACCTGCTCACCCTTTAATAGCCCCATATGGCCAGTGTGAAAGTCTAACAGAGAGTGGAGACTAACAGTAGACTATCGTGGCCTGAATGAAGTCACACCACCATTGAGTGCTGCCATACCAGACATGGTAGAACTTCAGTATGAGCTGGAGTCAAAGGCAACCAAGTGGCTGGTTGATATTGCCAATGCATTTTCCTCAATTCCTTTGGCAGCAGACTGCAGGCCACAGTTTGCTTTTACTTGGAGGGGTGTCCAGTTTACTTGGAACTGACAGCCCCAGGGGTGGAAACACAGCCCTACCATTTGCCATGGACTGATCCAGACTGCACTGGAACAGGGGCAAGCTCCAGAACATTTGCAATACATTGATGACATTTCATGTTTGGGTGACGTGGTTTAGTGTGAGGTGTCCCTGCCAATGGTAGGGGGGTAGGAACTAGATGATCTTAAGGTTGTTTCCAGCCCTAACTATTCTATGATTCTATGATACAGAGGAAAAGGTTTTTGAGAAAGGGAGGAAAATAATCCGAATCCTGCTAAAAGCTGGTTTTCCCACGCAACCCTAACGCATTAGAGCACGCAGTACAGCACAGGCACTCCTGGGGCTCCTCTGCACCCTGGGAGACTTCGTCCACCTCAGGTTGCAATATCAACCATTAACTTGCCATGCTGCACAAGGGATGTGCTCATTTCTTTCTTATCTTCCAGGACTTCAGAAGCAACAGTCTCAGCAGACCATGCTCACTTCACTTAAACCGCACTCACACCCTCCCTTGGGAGAACAAGGTACAAAAAAAAGCTGTTATGGACTGTATTGTGATGGGCACAGACCCCTAAAATTTGCTGAACAGAAGTGGAACAGAGGAGCACAATTCCAGCTGCTGATAACAAGTCTACATGCCATGTTTGGCTATGGGAAAACTTAGTTCATTGACAGGGAGTCTCAGTGCAGTAGGCTGCGTGCATGATATAACCAGAGTGGTGTGTGGCTGCAGCTCCTTCATTGCTAACCTAAATGTTTTTAACCAGGCTGGAACCTCAAAAAAAGGTGAGTTTCAGAGACAGAGCGCCCTTCTTGCTTTTATGTATCCAGATGAAATGGGAACAATTCAACAACTGCTTTTTCTTGCTGGCAGGTTTTCTCTGAATTAGTAGTATAGTTGTACAGCTTGCCCAGAAAATTCAGATTCTGTAATCACACATTAGCCTGAAGAAGTTTGTGTATGCACCTCCTGCAAACAATTGCTTCACCCATTTATTACTATTTCCACAGTAGTGGGGATTTTCTTACCCTAAGACACTGTACTTAGAACAGGACCCCCCATAACAACTCCTGTCTGAGCTCTTTGACTTGGTGCACTGCTGTTTGGATTTTCCTCTTTAATTTAGCTCTCAAAATATTTCTCCCCCCAGAAATTCCAGTTTTCTCAGGAACTGTGCATTCAACATCTGTAACACCATTATGACTGTTAAGAGTGATGCCAACAATTGAAAAAATTGCATTTGCAGCATTTAAGCATTGCCTGTAGTTCCCATCTGGAACTGTCAGCTGTGGTAATATGAGTTATCCCAGACTCCTCATGAAGTGGCTGAGAAGTTTTATTCTCCAACAAAACGACTGGTTTCAAGTCATGACTGCAACAAGTGCGTGTGTGTACACATAAACACACACACACACAATATGTTTTTATTATTCTATATATTTTGTATAGATTTTATAATGTAATATATATTTTAAACTTTACATATGGTTATATATAATACATTTGCGGCTTTTATATGGTAGGCAACAGATGCTGATATACGTAAATAGTACATATTTTATGTGTGTGTTTATATTTTTGTACTATACAATACAATTTTTTATTTCTATGCAATTCCTCAGATAAGATCTCAAAGTTGAAGTGTTACGGGTTGAGAAGGAGAATTCAAGGTGTATTTGCCTGGAAGGAATCACAGCAGCCAGACCCACAAGCAAAACCTGAGAATGCACCTCTCAGTACTTGGGATCAGGAAGACTGATTTGATACACTCTACTGGAGTCCAAAACGAGCAAACTGATGGCATTCAGGGCTGTCTCCCAGATGGTGGCTCCTGGGACCAGCAGCTGCCACCTCTACTTCCAGCTTGAGCATTTCAGTGCTGGTCTGCTATTGGATGCCAGGGGGCAGCACAGTCATTCCTCCAAAATACCTTGTGTTTGGAGAGCAGCAAGTAAATGCTTTGAGAAAAAGAGATGTTAAATGACAGAAGTTCTCCAAAAGTCCATGTTTCAGTGCCTCTTCCATTTCTTTTATGTTATGCTGTCGCAGTAGCAGGATTTCCCCCTGCTTGGAGGATGGAAAGCAATAGCCATGGCAGCAGCTTCTCCTTACGCCCCTCTCCTGGGCTGCTGGTCCCTCATCTCCCTTTCTGTTACTGCTGTGAGCTGGTTTTGGTCACTTATTAGCAGAATGGCCTGGAAATGCTTCCAGCTAGAAGGAAGGCAGCAGGCTGAGGGCCAGTGACAGGGATGCTGCCAGTGTCTGGGCCACGTGAGGCTGCTCTCCCTGGTCCCCAGACATTTTAAGAGAGCCTTTTTCATTTGGTGAAGGTATGAAGTTAAAACCTAATCAGCTGCCCAGGGAATGGGGGAATTTGGCAGCAAAACAAAGAAGAGCCATCATCTGTCGGACACAGTCCAGAATTTCTCTAAGGGCCACAGAAGTACTGCTTTATTCCCACATGAGTGCTTGTGGATGGGACCTTAACTCCATGGTGGCTCCTGGCATCCCCGCCAGTGCAGGAGATGTTGCTTTGCTCCAGCTCAGACCAGCCCTTGGTGTCCGTCTGAAGCACTCAAACCTAACACTCAGTCCTTTTCTTATTGAACGAGCTGCAGCAATTAGTTTGTAGAATAAAGTGAAAAGGAGAGCTCAAGACACAAGGAACATCCCACCCGGTAAGTCACCAACACTGGCTGCAAACAGGTCTTTTTGTGCTGCTGACACACAGTGTGAGGCAAACCTGTTGCTTGAAATAGATCTGTTGGAAAAAAGAGATAAATGTGTGCTTAATAGTAGGCAGGCCAAGAGGGTGCCTGCAGGTTAAAAGGCACCTGTTTTGTGGGAACAGTTTCACAAAGCCTGGTCGAATATTCAGGAATATCTTTAATTTAGTGATGTGAGAACAAATAGTTCTGCAATCTTCTCTGATTTGGGTTTTGTTTCATAATTTTATGGCAAATGTAAATTCATTCTCCTTTTTGCCTGGTGCACTCTCTGATGTACCTGCACTTTAAAGGGAAAATCTCAGAGCCACATTTGTATTCTGTATAGATCTTGATAAATTGGCCACACTGTGTGATTTGTTTTTCAGAGTCTGGCAAAATCAGCCCTTACAGCATCAGTGAATTACATTGCAAAAATGGGGAAAATATAGCCTTCAGTGTTAATATAATCATCAACAGCACAGGTATATCAAATCAGACATAATCTTGGCTTAGCTCTCTTCTTCCTTCTGGTATCCTTTTCCTTTATTACCTTCCCATTTTCCTTTTACTATAGCTCCTTCCTGCATTTCATTTACTGTACTTTTTTTGCTGCATGAAAATGTTGAAAACCTGCCACCTTCTGTTCTTTTTGGCTTTTGCACAGTCCCAAGAAAACTAACCACTGGAAACCTCTGTAAAATGAGTGCACAGGCTCATGTAGGCACACGCAGGTAAACATACATATGCACACATCTTTTAAATCCCTCTGAACTACAGAAATCTCTACGCATAAGCTTTTCTTTAGCTACACTATTTGCACTCTGGCTGTTACAATAAACATGCTCACTAAAGGATTTTGAAGGAAACCAGAAACTAGGTCAATTCTGACCACTGTTATGGGAGAAGGGGGAGGAGGAAGGTGATACTTCATCCAGTCTCTCTGTAATGACTTCACTGGATGAAGATCTGTATCTGCTTATTTCTCCTTCTTATCCTCAGCTCCTTCACCTCCACACACTTCCCTTCAGAGCTGCTTTGGAAGAATCTCCCTCCTCAGCTTTCACTGATGCAAGGATGCTGAAGAGCTTCTGCCAGGGCACACTGGGCATCCACACTTGCACACTAACACAAGAAAACAGTGGGATGGGAAGGCTGTAACACAGCTCCAGCCCCAAAGTTTTGCTTTTGTGTTTCATGACTTTTAACCTGAGTTTTGTATTGCTGATGATCCCTATTCAACCCCAAAAAACAAACACAAGGGATGTTTCTTATGCCACTCCCCCCCCCACTCCCCCCCCCCCCCCCATCTTCTGTTATCCCAAATAAAGCACAACATTATGGATATGAGTAGCTTGCTGCTCACTGATTTTCCTACCGGTATTTCCTCTAAAGCCGCGTGAGGACTGTCCATAACTTTGGCAAGGCCTGGCTGATTCTCCAAATTCCAAGGTGTGAGAAATACTTCATTTTCTGGTCTTTAGCCACTAACAAGGGGTGTGCTACTTTCCAAGGGCTGGGTCCTCAGGTCTCAGCTTCTTTTAACTGACGACTTTGTAGTGAAGAACATGTAGGTATGTAGGTAGGATACAGTTCTGTGTTAGGTGACAGAGGTGAAAAGCAGCACCCAGGAATGAAGGCAGGATGTTTGTGGGTCATCTTTGCAGGCAGATATGGAGACGGTCAAGGTACATCTCTCAGGGCTGCCAAAAAGGAAGGAATGTCTTTATCTGTGTTTGCATGAAGAGTGTTTTCCTAAGCTCACAGCTGCATTCTTGTGTACCTTATACACATTATCTTGCTTTTATACAGTCTTGGACTGCTCTGTGTAGGGGATCCTGCCTGTCTGACTCCTTAGAGAGGGCACTTTCAGATATCTGAGTTTCAGATAGGGTTATTATTTTGTTAAGAGCACTGTAAATACAATTAAGCCAGCCTTTATTTCTACTTTAACCCCCCTGGGAGAAGGGCTATCTGCACACTGTAAAGAGGAATAGGTAAAAAGAGTAAAATAAATATCTGTAGAAGGTGTATTTTGTCTCTGTGTTCTTTTAACCTCAGAGGTGTTATGACAGAGAAGCCTATTTCTGTGTGCCAGAAATGTGTTAGCATTTCTAAATAACTGGCCCTATATCACAAAATCTTAAGGTGCTTTAGTTCCTTAGAAGTGAAGCTAGCCCTCTGCCTATTGTGAAATATGGGGAGCTTAAAAATGATTTAAAATAATCTTCCCCCTCCCTTTTAGTTGTAAGTGGAATTTAGCTGGAACACAGAATAGGGGCCCCATGTTTTCCAGATAAGATTTTGCCTTGAAGGGAGTGGGAAAGAAGAGTGCGCAGCAGTATAGCAGAAAGTCCAGAAGGCACAGAGAGGGGTCAGGCTTCTGACTGCAATAATCTTTTCAGAAAGGATGCAAGTGAGATAAGGCTTGTTCTTGGCAATAAACGGTGCTGGTCACCACAAAACATTTCACCTTGCCTTCCAGGGTCTACTGCCATGAAGCTGATGTAGCTGGGTAAAGCAAGGTGCTCATGACTAGCTCTGAACTGCCAACTGAGAACATCACTGACTATATAAAAAGCTTACCCTTAAAACATGGCTTGAGCAGCAAGCGCTGCTTTTGCTGGTGTGCTTTCTTTCAAGATGATAGACTAAACAGTGGGTTAAAAAGCTGTATAAAAACCTGGAATTCTATCCAGACAAGTTGGTTTTGGACCCAGTGGAGTAAAGGCTGTTGATGTCAGCAGGTGAGTGGTTCTCAGTATCCCATAGTGAATCCCACCAGAAGAGAATGCATGATTGAATCCAAACTGCCAGTGGGTCACCTGGTTTTACTCTTTTTCTCTTCTTTTTTAACATGCGCTTAGGCATTCAGAGCAGACTGGGATAAGTCCCTCCACTAGGATAACCCAAATAATCTTTCAAAACCCACTACCTGTACTGACTGTGGTGAAGCTCAGGTACTTAGCTCACCTACAGGCAACCTGCACTCCCCATTGTTCCAAGTACCTGTCTGGGAGGTAGCAGGGGGTCTCAGAAGGCAGGACTGGCAATTTCACAGTTCATGAAAGCTTGCTGCCATGGTGGAGCTGCCCACTGGACGGTACCAGGGCTCTGTGCGTACAGTGCTCTGGGAGGCCCACATGCTTCGCTTCAAAGGACCTGGCTATGTCCCATCACCAGGCTAAGTGGTGTTTTACTTTCTGGTGTCTCATGTTCCTCTGAGTTAGTGGATGAAGTGAAGGTTTTAGGTATAATTTGCAGATCAGAACAAGGAAAGCTTCCAGTGGCAGACAGGCACACGATGAGCTGTGGTTGTACATGGCATTTCATTTTTTTCTCCTATTCGTTTGTGAAACACTTTTTAGCATAATTGTGCCATTGTCCAAAATGTTGGAGTATCTCCATTTAACAAGTCAGGAAATTCAAAGGACAAGGGTCAGTAACAGTTCTTAGTTGCTTTTTAAAATTTGCCAATATAAAAGACTAGTTTTCCTTGATTTGATTATATGCTTCCACATCCACAGACCTGGATGTGTAAACTTTATTCTTACTCTTCTCAGCTAGTTAAAATCTTAGCTTTTGCCACTGATATGATCAAGATGCCTTTTGCTTTTTTAACTTCCTATCTTTTTCTCCCATGAAAAGGAGAAGAATGCCCTAAAGAGACAATTATGTTCATTAAAGTCCATTAAATAAAAATGGACGAGTTGGGAAAGATCAAAATATTTGAAATATATTAAATTTTGTAAGTTATGTGCATTTGTTACAGTTGATAGCAAGGAAAAAAATGGGTTTTCTTTGGGGTTTACAATGAAATTGAAAGCAAATTAAGAAAAAATAAAAATAACAAAACACAAAGGACGGTTTTGAGAGTAAGACTGTAGACAGTCTCAGGATGTTTGGGTACAATGGCAGTACCCCAAATATCCATTATGATTTAGGCCAAGTTGTTTCATTCCTCTTTTCCAGCAGTTCTTTTCTTTCACCTGGGGTGAGAGAGCCATCTGCATTTTCAGACATCTCCTCTCCTGGCCATATGCAGTCCAATGGATTTTCTCTCAGCAAGGCTCTAGTCGGTATATTTATTAAATTTGACCTACATTTCTTAAAGGTACCAAAAGCTCTGTTACTCAGAGGAAAAAAAAAAAACAACAAACAAACATTTAACCCAAAACCCAGGATGTGTTACTACAGTGGGGTGAAATATTATGTCTGTAGTACAACACAATTATTCTTTGACCTGAAAAAATACATACTCTTTTATATAGATCACTTTCGCAACCCATTTCATCCCCACATGCAGTGCTGGGTTTGTGTGTTTTTCACAAATACTAAATTTCTTTTCTTTTCTTTTCTTTTTTTTTTTTGGCACTATGTTAAGAAAATCACAGAATCAATCCTACCTAGTGGAAAAATGAAGGAGGAACCCAGAAGAAAAAACTAAGGCTGGTTGCTTTATCTGTATATATTAGGAAAACCGATATATCCATGGGTTTTTCTATTTTCATTTAGGAGCCTGGGTTGTTTTGGGGATTAAGCAGATACTCTTAGGAGCACTAAATGCAGAATGTTTAAAGAAAATGTAGACAAAAAGGACAATTTTTCATGGTAAAAGCAACTGAAGCCTAGATTAACTTTTTAATTCATGACCAGATTATGATAAAGAAAAAAAGTATCATCGTATCATCTAAATTTACATATTCGATTTACATTGAAGCTAAAGAGAAGTTATCCTGCCGTTAAGAGGAACCATTCAAATTAGACCCACACTTCATGCTGTTGAAAGCAGATTTTAAAATGTAATTTTCTGAAATGCCAGAAGTGAATCATTGCCTTTTGTGTTTATCATAATTCCCTATAACTCGACAAAAAGGATATCACCACAGTGCTTATTTGTAAAATGTGCTTTGAGAAGCTGTCCTTTGTACTCTTCTGCCAGGGAAAGGTGAAAGAGTGCATTAAGAAACTGAAATAAAAGTTCGGTCTTGTTAGCATTTAGTGAGATTAAGGGGAAAAAGCTTTTTTGGAAGCACTTCAAGCCAAAGAACAAACACTACTGCTGGTACTCAAAAGACTATGAAAACCTACAAAGTTCAAATGAAGCTAGTAAAAAGAAAGATAACATATATTCAAAATAATGCAAGTCTGTCTCCCTACATTCAGGGCTCACCAATTCCTTCTTACACATCCATTAATCTCAGACCATTTTTCCACACACTGGACTGGATTGTGGGTCAGTTGAAGGATCAATAGGTGAAAAGTAGGTGGTGAGTAAACAGAAAAGGACTTTGTCTTTAGAAAAATAATGGATGCAGAAGTTATTTTATGGTGAGTTTTCTGTGTTCTCTCTTTCATGCATATGCTGGAGAAATTTTTATTATTTTATTTTATTTTATTTATTTCAGTTCATTTTTAATTTTTTCATTTTTTTATTTCAGTTCATTTCATTTTGTTATATTTTAATGTGGCTTTGAACTGGAATATTTTCCATATTCCTAGGAATCAAAATCCCAGCCAATCTGAAAAATCTGTGATACCAGAGAACAAGCACAATGATCATTTTATATAAACTCATAGACAGTCAAATAAAGCATAAGGAATTTTAAGCCTAAAAAGTTATGTATGCATTTGCTCTTTTTTTTTTTTTTTTGTAAGAGATGGAGAGAAAAATCCTTATTTAATTACAATTATTTGTTTATATTATGGATAACAAACGCCTTTTTAAGAACACCTCTTTAAATTCAAGTATAGCATGGTCATGCAACACATTGCTATGGATCACCATTAAGTACACACATGTACCTAGCCGTACTTCACAAGGAAGCCAAAGTGTGCAAATCCAATTAAAAAAAAATTGAAAGCAAAAAAATGGCTTTTGCAAGGTCCCCTTTAAAAAAGCAATCTCTGAAAATGTTTCACTGTGAGTTCGTAGTTGGCTCTTTGTATAGCTGTACAAACAGACCAGAGTCCCCTGACAAACAAGCCAGCCTGGACAATGGAAAGCACTTCTCCTCCTCTCTGATAAAGATTGGCACAACAGTGAGATTTTGGTGTGACCCCACTGTGCAAAGTTGCCTTTCCAGTGACTTCAGGAATAGGAAACCCATGTTGGTTGTGTTGAGTTTTCAGCTGGGATATTTCTGTATGTGTTTCTCAACAAGAGGGTATTGGGGTGTTGACCTTGTGGATGTTAAAAGTTTTTTATTATTATGTTTTATTTCTCTAGATTAAAATATAAAGGATCCATTAATATTAGTTTCTTTTCCTGTTTTAGTCACTGGAACGACTCAGTGATTGCATCAGCCCTGACCTTGGACAGTAGCCATATAGACCGAGAAATGAAACTGTTTCTGAAAATGGGCAGAGCCTTAGCATGCTCCACAGTTTCTGCTGCTGTTAATTAGCTCCCCTCATTCTCTTTGTTCATGTAGGAGTGAGAAGTTCTTATTTTACCAGCTGCAAGTTTAACAAGCCTCTTCTGCTCCCTGGGGAGAGCATGAGCCCTGTTCCCACCAGAACTTCTTCCACAAAACCTCTGTCTTTGTCCTGAGCATAGACCATATTGGTGATGAAAATTGCCGCTGTTCCTCACCATCCAGCTTGGGTCTTGGAAGCCAGAGGCCCTGAGGAAAATTATGTGATTTTGACATGGAAATAAACTGTTTCTTTTCAGGGCATAACTGCAGAGGAAATGAGAGGGTGGGGAAGGAGGGCAGAGTGAAAGTAACTTTGGTCTTAACAGTGCCCATTTCTATCTCCTGCAAACATCTCCCGAAAAGCATGGATTTGGGCCCTTAGGAAGGTGAGGTACCTTTTCTCACCTTCTCCCCCTTGTCTGACAGCTGAAATGAGAGTAGAAACCACAAGAGGAAGGGTGAAGGCGACTGTCTCTTTGAAAAAAGCTATGCTTAGAGCAGGCAAATCTTAGCCTTTGCCGAAGCGAGTTTGAAGCCAGAAACATTCTTGTTGCTACTACTGCTGGTACTTTCTGGGACCACCAATTGACAGAAAGCACTTGCCATCTGTCTGATTTTGAGTCAGAGGGAGCTACAGCACTTGTGAAGAGCCCAGTGTAAAATAGGGAACTGGTTTGTTGACACCTTACACCTTCTCCTATTCACCTACCTCCTTGTCTTAAGGCAGCTTGTCTGAAGAGCAAGGAAAAGTATGTCTCTTAGGCAAGGAGTGGGGTGAGATGGAGGCCTCTTCACCCTCACAGTGCAAGCAGCCTTTTCTGTGAGCATGAATTTCCCTTACAAATAGTGGAGTGGTGATTTAAGGCATCCATTGTTAATAATTATAGACACAGATTTAAATGTGGTGTATTAAAGGGCAGTTTATCCCCAGAACTTTCGGACGGGCATGTAATCATTTCTGGGATTTGACCTTCCTGTTAATCAGATGGGCAATTTTCTTTTTTCATTAGTCAACAAAATTATGTCTGTGAGACAACAATCCAGTAAAAGCTTGCAAAAATGAAACCCAGTAAGACTTTTTGTTTGTTATTTCATTTGCCCTTGACCAAAACTGAATCCTGCAGAGTTATTCCTCAGACACTTTTTTTGTCCCCTTTTTTGAGTATCTTGCCTTTTAAGAGACTGTGTGTCTTTCCTGCAATCTGAAGTGCCTTCAACTGATGAATCATCTTATGTGCTCATGCTAATATGAGACTAATTACACTCTGGAAAAGCCCTCTGTCTTGACCATAAAGCA
The DNA here is from genome assembly GCF_034315485.1 of Pezoporus occidentalis. Classification (NCBI taxonomy): domain Eukaryota; kingdom Metazoa; phylum Chordata; class Aves; order Psittaciformes; family Psittacidae; genus Pezoporus; species Pezoporus occidentalis. The sequence goes on along the minus strand of NW_026913640.1, from coordinate 555,278 downwards.
AAACTTTGTGAGTAGCTGAAAGACACCTATTTTAATTCCACTTAAGTTAAAGCATTAATGCCTTCAAGGACTACAAACTGGGACTGAGTTGTACGGGTAGATTTCCAGCACAACTCCTTTGGTGCTGTCTAAACCAGGAGCTTTCTCTCAACTTTGGTGGACCACAGAGATGCCTGAAGCTAAGTAGAGAAGATATGAAGAAGTAAAGTTAATAGAGAAGGGACCTGTCACTTACATTTGTCTCCATTTAGAAGTGCTTAACAGACACTTTTTAGCCATGGCGTCTTGTTGAATTTGGGGATTGCCTTTGCCATATGTGTGAAAACTTCTCTCTGCTCATGACTTCTATTTGCTATCGTGAAAATGCTGAATCTAGGAAGAGAATGAATGAATAATCACATGTAAAACTGTGGCTCAGGCCAAAATGTCTCTTCCCAGGCTATTTAATCTGTGTATCACTAGCATGTGTATCATTATTGGTTGCACAGTTTTGCTAGTTATTAATAAATAACCAGGATAGGCAATGCTCTTTGCTGCGGTATGCCATCAGCTCATTCCTTACAACATTCCTTACAACCTGCAGCTCAAGGGGAGATTGACAGTGGCTGTTTGGTGTTTCTGTTTTGCAGATGTAGAGTTTTCCAATGGAAAGGCTGCTATTTTTGATGAGCTATTGTTTGCTGTTGTCCAGCGCACAGCAAGCACCATCGTAAGTACACTTTATTAATAATTCTTCACTCCTAACAAATTGTTTGAAAGTAGGAAATGCTAAAGGTTTTGATAGAAAATCAACAAAGCCTGGTTTTTTTTTTTTTTGATCACTGAGAATTTGTATTACCTTAAATAGGGGAAAAGTAAAACTGCCTTTTCAAGGAACTTGTAAGGGGAGAGATATCCATTCTGTAACAAACAATTTCAAATGTCCTGCTGAAGCATGATATTCATGCTGTTATTGCTGTCTGCTCTTCTTTAGTTTATGACATTTACTAGACTGGAAAATCTTGGGAAAGAAAACTCTCCTTTCTGTAATTGATTTCTGCAATGCAGGAAGCAAAGGTCTCACTTCTGGGAGAGATTCAGAATTTTTCTGTACTTATCCTCTATTTGAGTGGACATTTACATATGTTGATACTGGTTCTTCTAGTTGGACAAATTCCTCTGTTTGGGAAATAGATGTAACTGAGCAAATCAATAGAGCATTAACAAAGTCCTTCTAATTGACTTTGAAGAGGAGACTCTTGTTTTGTTACCGCCAGGATCAAGTGTATTTAGGTGTTTGCCATGGCCAGACAAGAGCTTTGATGAGATATTTGAGCAGAAATATCAAACCCTCCTCCCCTTTCAAGGGCATTTTTTAATTATGCAAAAATCATTCTTCATACTGGACAATCTGTTTTTCTGTTGGTTTAGATTTCTAATTACTGCCCCAAATGTGGTACATTTGGGTACACATGAGACAATAACAGTTCAAGTCCACGGAGCACAACATCCTGTGCAAGTTACTGCATACTTCAAAGATGAGACAAAAAATCAGCTGCTATCAGAGAGGGTCATCTTTAACCTTAACCAAAATAACAACTACCAAGACATGAAAAAATTAATGGTGAGTCTACGATCATAGTGATGTAAATGTTTTACTTTGGTGATAAAAAATCCATAATCTGTACTAGGAATACACTGGAACAGAGACAGCACTGATCCTTAGACACAGATGGCAAAACACCAGTTCCAGTGTCAGCAGCACCCTATTCACCCAAACAGCTAATAAAACAATCACAAATATAATTTCAGTGATGATTGTGGTGCTCTTTTGTGCCCTACTAGCATGCTCATCACATGGTGATGAAAGAGCTTTTCATCACTGTAGATCTGTGATGAAATTAAATTTTAAAACATGTAATTGTTTTATTGCTGTTTGGTTTTCTGCATAATTTAAACTAAGACTGCCTCTGGCATACTGCCCGTTTTTACAAAACAGGAGAAACCTTGAAACGTGCAGTTTCTCAGACCAAAGCTTGTGATGTTTCTGCAAACGTGTAAATTGATTAATTCTTTGCATCCTGTTTTGCACCATTTGCTTCTGACATGTCTCTCTGAAGTCTGGCAGCATTTAGTTCGAGTACTTGTTTGGGCTATTTGGTTGGAAAACAGCACAGAGCAAGACTCAGTTTAGCTCAGATTGATTACTCACAAAGCTAAAACCTGAGCTTTCAGATCAGGTTCTTCTTGAGCATGACATTTAGAAACATTGTATTAACCACCATGAGGTAAAGCTCTAATCTCATAGCCAGGATTTTAGCAAGTGAAGGACTAAAAGAAGCTGCTACTACTTCGAAATGACATGGTAACTAGAATTTAACATGCACATAGACTAAAGAAATGTCACTGGGCTTGAGTTATTGCCACTGGACAGAAGAATATGTATTTCTATGGTGGAAAATGGGGGATTAGATAGCATTTATACTTAAAAAAGAAATGTTCACCCAACGCAAGATACAACGCTCAGTGAGAAAGATATAATTTAGTATCTGTATTTGAATAGTGTTCATAAAATGATTTAAACACTTCAGGTGTTTTGGGCGTTAGCTGTGTGGTTCCAAAATTACCAGCTTCTTGTGTGTGGGGGGGGTGGGGTGTGTTTCTTTTGTCTTCTTCAGGTCAAGCCAGGAACTCAACGACAGGATCTGTTCAAGAGGAGTCATCTGCCATATGTTCTGCTAGTCACTGAAAGCAGAGACCTTTATAAGCAGACCATTCAAAGCACTCGCATCCTCCTGTCTTCCAAGAAAGGCTACATTTTTATTCAGACAGATAAGCCTATATACACACCAAATTCCAAAGGTTAAAATACAAATCTGCATTTCAGATGTCAAATATAAATACTACAAGGGCATGATTAGAAAAAGCAACAGTGACTTGAATCTTCCTAGTATACATCCTTCTCATTTAACCCCTTCTACCTCTGTCCTTACCAGCTGGTCCAGATTTTAAACTCACCTTTTACAGGCAGGGCTTCTACAGGGTGTGCTCTGCACATTGTATTAACCCATGCGGAAATGTCACCGGAGTTACAAAGTCATTCTCTCTTCTAATAGGAGCCAGGCAAAATCTGTTCTTTTTTAGTCAAAAAGCCTAACAATGGCTTTCCATTGGAAAGCAAAATTGTGAGAAACCTGTGAAAAACCTCTTACTGCTTCTGTTTTCAACACCAGCATCCTTTTCACTTAAAGACTGCAACTGTTTTGTTACTTAAAAATTTAATTAACAAGAGAGACAAGTCAAAAAAGTTCTTGAATTTGGTTGCAGGCCTTGACTGTAAAAGGGATACAATACTGAGTGAATCTCCTTGGGTATTTTTTGGAACTTGCTTCTAAAAGGTATCTGTTTGGTTGTGAAACATGCAAAGCATTTATTTTTCTTTTATTTTTCTCAGATTTCTTTTCATTAAAAGAAAATGTTTTATCTTAAATTTAGTAACCCATTTCAGAGCTTGTAATAATTGCTACCTAGAAAGGCCAGAAATGAATATGTGAAAAAATTTATTCTTCTGTTAACCAGTAAAATACAGGATCTTCATTCTGGACAATGCTATGAGGCCAGCAGATGACACAGTTACAGTCGCTGTGCTAGTAAGTAGACAAAAAAATGTTAATGAGTGATTCTTTGGCACAGGAACTATGAAAAAGATCTGAAAGTAAAATTATAACTATGCCTTCTCTCCAGAAAACTGTATTTACACATTTTGAGAAATGTCTACTTATTTTTGGCTAATTTCAGGAGCATGGAGGGAAACATACTGTGAATATTAAAGCAAGAAAACAAGCAGAGCATTTTCTCTTTGTTAGGACTAGCATATGAACCTGAGCTTTTGGATGTAGACTTTTGACACCTGGTGTATAATTTTGTTTGTTTTTTCTCTCTCAACAGAATTCAAAAGGAATGGTGGTTAAAAAGTCAGACCAGAAAATAAAAGCAGTGTTCACTGAAAACTTTGAAATACCTGACATTGCTGAGTACGTTACTGCTGTGCCTTGAGCATTGAAACAGCTCACATGTCAAAATGTCTCTTGCAGCAGAACTATCTTCAAGATAAAAACAAGTCTTGTCTTTCACTTCCCCTCTTTCTGCTATGCTCCTGTTTTCCTCTCTTCTTTTTCTGTACTGTCTGCTTTACCATTTCTTCAGAACAGGAGGTGCACTAAAGAAGACAGTTGTGCTCTGATTACACCTGGGAAGTACCATGGCACACTGGCAGCATGAGACAGCAGTTAACCGAGCATGGTTGCTCTGGTGCCTACTGTCAAGCAGGGGTCTATACCTAAGTGTGTTACCCCACACTCCCTTCTCTGACATGGGAGAGACTTTGGAGAGACCTTAGAGCAGCCTTCTGGTACCTAAAGGGGGTCTACAAGAAGTCTGGAGAAGGACTTTTTACAAGGGCATATAGGGATTGGACAAGCAGGAATGGCTTTAAAAAGGAAGAAGGTAGATTTAGATGAGATATTAGGAAGAAATTCTTCACTGTGAAGGTGGTGAGACACTGGCACAGGTTGCCACTGAGATCCCTGGCAGTGTTCAAGGTCAGGTTTGAATGGGGCTTTGAGCAACCAGGTCTAGTGGAAGGTGTTCCTGCCTGGGGAAGGGGGGCTGGAGTTTCCACTAGAGTATGTTTAAAGTCTTTTCTAACCCAAACCATATTATGATTCTATGATTCTATGATATTTAGGTTGTGATTCATCTGAGCTGCTTTAGATGTCTGTGTCAGGATGAGCTGAACCACATCTCATCACCGTCTGTTTCTCTCCATTGTCTGTCAAGGAGCCCAAGGGGATCTATGCAGATTAGAGACCTCACAGTATAATGTCTAAAGTGAGGAGGACTCATCCCACTTCCTGTTAGCAGGATCAAACCACCCAGATTCATTCCTCTTATCTGTTGAAGTACTTAACATTTTTAACTGCTGATTTGTTTGAGTTACCTTTCAAAATTGATTTTCTCTCGCCATGGAGCAGGGATTGAACCTATGGTTAGTATCTTTTTACCTTTAAGCACCTCATCTTATAGAGATGAGTCCAGAATTTAATGTTAATATGCTGCAATTAGTAACATTTCTCTTGGTAAGGAACAATTTAGTAAACTGCTTACCTATCTGCTCAACCATATTGACTACACTAAGTAGAGCACTTCTGTAAGGGCTATGTTTACAAAGTGTAATTAATTACCTCTGATTTCAAACAGTCAAGCTTTTACTTAATATTCAGTGTGTTCTTGCATGTTAGATTGATTCTGACATCACAGCTATAGGAAATATATGGTGAATTACCTATTTCTTGGGACTTTTCAAAGGCAGTGCATGCTACATGTGGCTTGCAATTATCTTATCTTGCAGTTCCTCATGAAGTCTTTTTGAGTGTTTCCTAGGACATTTGGAAATATGTTTCTGGCTCCTAGCAAAGAGAAATCCATTAATAAATTAGTTTGGGATGAGATCAAGGCAAGGAAAACATCAGCATTTAGTGAGAATTTAAATATATTAGCATCATAAAAATATCTAAAGAATCCTAATCAACTTTTTTCTGCTGAATCTGATCTTCAGGCCTGGAACTTGGAAAATCAAAGCCTGGTTTCATGAATATGAAATGTCTAATGTTTCTGCTGAATTTGAAGTTAAAATTTATGGTAAGAGAATATGTAATTTGTGCTATAAATACATGAAGTCATCTCTATGTGCTAAAAGATATATTATAATGATTAAACCTGGCAGTAATTAGGTACTAGGAACAAAATTCATAGTGTTTCAGTGCCTCATTGCTCTCTCTGATGCACAAAAGAACTCTGGCTTTGTGCGCCTTCCACTTACAGTTCAAAAAAACCTTTATTTTTATACAAATTAATTAACAAACATTTTCATAAGATATCCTTTTTTGGAAGGGTTCTATTCCAGAAAAAAAAAAAAATGGAAATGAGCTCCATTTTAAAATCATTGCAATTCTGACCAAAGTTTTCAGTGAAGACTAGAATAAAAAAGAAAGCTGCCTATTTTCTCTCAGTAGAATTCAGTTTCGAAGTTGCTTAGAGTTGTACCTATACTGAGAGAAGATTTTTTAAAGTAAGGGCATTGCAAAAGAAGTAAAAATGTAGGAATTTAACAATTTGGGGTAAGAAATGGCTTGATTTATTTGCACTATAATTTAGAGTGGGGTTGTTTGTTTTATTTTTTCTTAAAGATGAAAGAAATTCTCAGGATTATATTAAAATCTCAGTTTAATAAAACTGGGCTTGCCTTAGCTAGTGGGTATAACATTATAGTGGAGGCTACAGCATCCTCTGTAAAACCTAAATCCAGGAGCAAATTTCTCTAGTTATATTTACAGTAGTAGATAGTTAGGCTTTATAGGAACAAATTGCAGAGTGAAATAGCTGATGCTGAGAACTTCATTCACACTCATTCCATTTCAGGGTGGGTTTACCTCAGACTGCTTCTGGTTCAGGACATTTAATGCCCATTTGTTAGCAGTTAAAGCTTATCTTCTGGCTTGGTTTTATTGTAAATGAAATTTTTAATTGATTTTTTTTCATTATAAATGAAAATGTAAATCATTTTTGTGTGCGTGAAAACTGCTGTACTATGTGAAGTAAAGCAGTATAAGGGAAGATGATCGGATTTGCTTCAGAAGTGCATTGCTGAGTCAAACTAAAACATCCTCTCAGCACTGCTGCATCTTCTCAGAGGGTGTTACCATATGCCAGGAGTTTAAGATAAGTTTGAAACTTGCATGGCCTGACATTTTATCTTCTTTTTTCTTCCATGTAGAGCTTCCATCTTTTGAAGTCAAACTCATCCCACTTCAGCCATACTACCACATCTGGAATGACAGCTTTGTGTTTGATATCGAGGCAGAGTACGTGTGCTCATGGCAAGGCTGTTTTACAAGGCAGAGAAGTAGATAATGAGCTTTGCAGCTTCCTCCTTTTTCTCTTCATTAACAATTAATCAGCTTCTGGCTTTACTTGAATCTGACTTTAATCCTATATACTCTGTGTTTCCACTACTAACTTGAGATATTCGTGTGAAATACTATCTGGGCCCAAGTGGAGGTGATGAAAATGAAGCAAGATTTTCTGAATACTTTAGTTTGATAGTAAAAAGGTGACTAGGATCCTGCTCTCTGTTGCTAGATAAGGTTCCAGACAAAACAATAACCTGCCTTTCTTTACACTTTATGCTTTAAACATTTAGAAACATTCTAAAGCTTCAGATGTTGCTATTCAATGTAGTTCAAGTAGAAATGGAGATCAAATTCTCTCAAAGCCCAGTGAAGTTTGTAAGTAATAAGCTAGTGCTTATTTGAGAGTAACGATTTTGTGCTGAGGTGTTTCCAGGTGAATAAACACAGTTGATCAGAGGACTTTCCATGACCATCACTACAGACACATGCAGTACTGCAGAGCAGTGCAACACTGATCTGGATGAGACATGGCTACAGAGCTCAGCCCTCAAACTGGCCAGATTATGAGGCAGGGCTCCATGGAGACTAAATTACACTTGATCTTATATCAAATTAGAAAGTTAGAATGGCCTAAGACATCTATTAATGTAGAAAGTCAGACAATGAAAATTTAACTCATCAAAATATTTTGAGTACTTCGGAAGAATGAGACTGAACCTTGATTGGATAAGTATTTTGTGCTGTGTGGCTCAGGTATTTTCGATCTCGTACTGGCAGATCTAGATTTGCTGTGTGATCTAACAGTGGCTCATCAACTTACATCAAGCCTTCTTGACTATTTAATGTTCAAGTTTCTTAGGAGTGGAAATACTAATGATTGCCTCCTAGGAGAAAGTTCTTTCTTTCTTTACCTCTCAGCTGTACACCAAAATGGCCAGAAATATCTTGCCCACCTTACACATTAAGAAGATGGAGAGAGAAATAATCTAGAAAATGATTAGATTTAGGTTAGACATTAAAAATAAGTTCTTTACTGTGAGGGTGGTGAGGCACTGACACAGGTTGCCCAAAGAAGCTGTGGCTGCCCCATCCCTGGCAGTGTTCAAGGCCAGGTTGGACGGGGCTTTGAGCAACCTGGTCTAGTGGAAGGTGTCCCTGTCCATGGCAGGGGTGCTGGAAACAGGTGGTCTTTAAGGTCGCTTCCAACCCAAACCATCCTATGATTCTATGCTCTTTTGAGATACAATTTCTTAGATGTTTTCCTTCTATGCAAAATTACTCTCATACATTATGAACTTTGCTTGGATTTGAAGGTAATACCGGAAAAGGTATTTGAGTAACCTAGGCAGTAAATTAGACAGTTCCAGGGAAAGTTCTTGAGCCCTGAGTTTGGCTGCTGATGGCTTGGCTGGTGCGTGGCACAGGCTCAGCCTCAACTATACAGCTCTCCCCAGAGAATTCCTGGAAACATTCTGGGAGGAAGCACAGACCAAGAGACACCCCAGGTCTGAACGTGGCCACCCTGCTGTGGAAGACAAGGCATTTAGTAGAGCAGGCATAGTCTGTGCTGTGCTAACCAGCTGCACAGCACTGCACTCAATTTAATTGACTTGGTCCAAACAGGGTGCAGTGGCTAAATGTACTACATTGACCCTGTCACTGTAACTAAGTGGAAGACTGATCCTCCAGCCCTCAAGTTCTATTGAGTTTTATTTCTAGTCTAATTTCATCCTAGGCCTCTTGGTCTTCTGCCTGCTGTCCTTGAGCTCTTTGCCTTGACTGTGCTGGTCCTTCCTTTGCCCAGCACACATTCAGAGTGCTGGCAGAACCCTGTATTCACCTCCTTTTGCTTGGCTGAACAAACTCAACTCTTTTAATCTCCTTTTGAGCACCTTCACTTCTTTTTTTGGTTCTATTGAATAATAACTAGCTTTACCCATGATTACTTGATATTGTGATATAAAGTGGTATCAGGTAACTGGGTTTAATATTTTAATCCTTTCTAGGGTTTCCTCTGTATGTTATTGCAGCACTCACTTTTGAGTTTATGGACTGTGCAACTCCTTCATGTATATTTCACTACTCATTAACATTGTAATTACTTAGTAGGAAAAACTGGAATTGAATAACTGGATAATGTTCTTTTGTCTATTGGACAAGGTCTTAGTGATACTACACCAGCCTGCCTGCCTTTCATCAAAATCAGCATATGGAATTCATGATAATTGAATTTATTTTTCTGAACTGGGCATGCATTAAATGAACACTTATTTGGTATATTGACTGTTGTTTCCCATAGTTATTAGTTCTGGCATTTTAAGCAGTCTTCCTAAGAACTGTCTCTCAGTTAGTTTCATTGGTATAGATCAGTGCTGCTGATCAGGTCAATTTGAAGGAGCCTTTGTTTAAGCAAAAATAAGTCATTACAGAACTGACATGAAGCAGTATTTCCACAAGTAAAAGACAACACCATGGTTGTGACAGGTCTCATGTAGCACATTACATGCTGTGCTGCGGGAGGATGCCATCTGCCAGGGTTTTGTTGAGTAAGGAGCCTGCCAGGTGCAACAACGTGCCCTATCCACTGTCTCCATGACCTATATGGAGAGTTCAGAGGTTTTCTGGACAGAGGTTCCTATGCTATACTGCATAAATCCATAGGAGAGACATGTAGCAGATGGTGTTGGCCTAATGTAGGTATTAAAATATCAGCAGGTAGTATCTGTCTCTTAAGGTCTTCAGAGCTACCAAATACTTTATGTAGGTCCCTGAGATGATTCTCTGGTCCCTTATTTTAAATGGTCTGTTCATGAGGTGTCTTATACAAAGGAATTAGCTGTTCATCCAATCTAAATACACTGGATACCTCTCTTGCTTCCTGTGAACGGGATGAGTTGTGTGAGACCTCACTATGCAACTAAAGTTCTAGTTAATTTGTAAAAGAAAAAACAAAAACAGAAAAACCAAAACAAAACAAACTACTCTGGTGTAAACTCTGTCAGACAAGGCCTCCACATGTGACTCTGCCAATAGGATTTACTCTATATATTTCTCTGCACACAGAGCAGTAAAAGTCTTGATGTTTGAATTATCAGTAAGTGGGACTAATTTTTGTTTCCAAGTTATTAGTTACAGATGGCATGCCTACAGATATCCCAGTTTTGTTTCAGCATAAAATAATTAGTCTGATTTATGCTTGCTTTTTGTTAATGTAATGATTCATCTCCTTACTTTTCTTCCTTCCAAAGACACACTTACGGGAAAGGTATTCAAGGTGTTGCATATGTGCGATTTGGCATAATGGATGAAAATGAGAGAAAAGTCTTTCTTCCAGGCCTGGAGCAACAGCTATCAGTAAGTACTGGAGTTCAGTGGAACTATTCTGATTGTGGTGACCTGAATACTTTCAGAAATTATCAAAACATAGGTCCCTATAATACTGTAGTCATGCTATAAGCAACAGTTTTTTCATTCTAATGGCAACAAACCAGTAGAGGATTGTCACTTTTTTTTTTTTTTTCCTCCACTTTTATTTCAGATTCAAAATGGAAAAGGAAGAGTTACTTTAAATACTTCACTTTTGGAAGAGAAATTAGAGAAGAGTATTTTCATTCTGGAAGGACTTCATCTATATGTTGCTGTTACCACCGTAGAAACTGCAAGTGAGTACACTATGCTTTAGCTGATACAGTTTGGAAAATTTACCTTGATTTTTCTCTGGTATAACCCTTTGTGTGTCAAATCTTGTCCACTGTACCAATCTTCACTGCAAAGCTTGCTCATACTGCCGTGCACACAGTCTTTTTCATCTGACCCCCTTCTTTGGACAAACATAACCTTGTGTGGGATTCACTTATCTGAACACAAATGTCCAGTGCTACTTTAAATGTCCTATGTAATCTTATGTGGTATTCCACTGCTGCTACAGCAGTGCTCAGGTCTACCGTAAGTACTCTCCTGTACGGTCTGTCCCATGTTAAGCATCCCTGTGAGGATATCTAAGGTACCCTAGTCCATCTGAAGTGATACCAGACACCTGTATGAGCACAGATAAATTGCTCCCCTTGAGATCTTCTTTGAGCACCTCAGCCTCATCTATTCCTTCCATACAAAGAAAGTTATTAGTTGAGCTTGGTATCTTTGCTTGCTTTCTACCTCAGCTAGCTGAGCTATCAGTCTAAAGGTAAGGAATATGTACTACACCTACTGTGCAATGCAGATGATCTAGCCCTTGTGAGTCCTACTTGTCCTTTTATACCTTCCCACAGTTTTATCAGACCGTGATACTTGATATATGCACAAGCACAGTCAACTCCCAATAACTTTGTCTTGATGTTCATCCAAGACATGAGCAGGGAGCATACCTATCAAGAAGTTCTTCAGTAGCAATTAATCTTGAAAACAGAAATGATGGATGCTATGGTAATATGTGATCACATAGTTACTGCTCTCATAACAACACATACTGTTTGATATTAACAGGTGGTGAGATGAGGGAAGAGGAACTCAGCAATGTGAAGTTTGTGAAATCTCCTTATGCTGTTGATCTGTCTAACACCAAAAAGTATTTTGTGCCCGGAGCCTCCTTCTCTGTTGTGGTATGTAGTATCAAGCCGACTCTGTTTGCCTCCATAGCAAGGGATTTATATCTGCCCTGTTTATGAAATCCTTATCTGATCCTGTGGGAGCTCTGTAGAACAGAGACCGTTAGGAATAGGTCCAACACAGAGCTACTGTTTGTGTGCCTGGTTTGTCTCATTTCTGCATGCACAGATCCTAAGCAGGGAAACTGAAGCCAGAAAATGGTGGTTTTCTGTTCTGGAAGTCATCTGCGCAGTGCTGTACAACAAGGCGTCATAAAATGTGGAGCAGTCTCTTCCTCACTTCCATATCAGAAGATTAAAGTAACAGTGTATCAAATTAATCCCATATCAAATTCAAATTTTGAAAACTAAAACAGGGTATTGTCTTTTTAAAAAAAAATTTAAGTTTTTTAGTTTTCAAACTTCAGACCTTCAAGTTTTTCTACAAAGTTTTCTGCAGAGACTTAAAGCTAGAAATTTACCTTATTATAAGGTGGAGAAAATACAAATATCTCTGGGATCAGCTGAGATCTAATAGATGCTAAGTGAAAATCTGGGCAGTTGTTAAGTTGTGTTCCAAGATTTTTACCATTAGCTCGAGTCCAGACTGAGTCAGTTGCTACCCATTCTCCCAAATTCCAAATTTTCCACACCAACGTGTTTCGTATTTTCCCAGTTTATAAAAGCAACTGATTTTGGTTTGTGGGAAGTTTTTAAACCCAGGCATTTCATTGAAGTAACAGAAAAACATTTTTTTCCAATAGGCATCTGTCACTTCAGTTGATGGCTCTCCTGCTGCCTCTCTACCTGTCACTGCTACTGTTACCTTGCCTGGACATGCCTCAATGAAGAAGACTGCACTTTCTAATGAAGAGGGTCTAATCCCCTTTAAATTTAACATCCCTGGAGATGCTCAGATGCTTGAAATAATGGTAAAGAAAACCCAAACATCTAGGTTTAAAAATATGCCACTGAGAATACCTCATAAAACAATCATTAATGACTGCGAAGATGATCTATTTTCATTAAATTAGCACAGAGAGTGGAACATGATTTCTTACACTATCTATCTGCACAGCTTTGTCCAGATTGTGTAAGATAGGTTAGAGAGACCAGGGGCCTGAAGAATGTCTCACTGAAGTGGACACTCTTGTACATCAGATCTTTGGGAGTGCATGCATTGATGGTAGTGGTGGAGGGTAGGGGGTTTCTGGTTCAGGTATGTATTTTCCTGGCATGAAGGATGGAAATGGGACTGCAAGAAGTATTGCCATGAGAAGTGACAGAAAATTATAAGAAGGTGAAGGAAAAGTCCTGAGCAATGCAGACAGTAGGCTACATTTGAGTACATTTGAGAGAGTTCTACTATGTGCACAATATAAAAATAGACAAATGATGTTTAAGTACAAAATCACTTTGTGATTTTGAGCCATTTGTTCTCATTCAGAAGGAGCAAAGGCTGAAAAATATCTAGTGCAAATACAGAAGGAGACAAAAAAGGGTAAAAGAATAAAATAATCAAAACCCTGTTGTTTGATGCCAGGTTCTGCTAATGAGTTCTCAGCAGTGATTCATCTCATTTCCCAGCTGTTTCTGAATAACCTGACAAGATTTGAATGAAGGGTGACACTACACTGTCTCCTGAAGGACACTTACTCTGCCTTTTTCTTCCCTGACAGGTAAAGGCTGAAGAGGGAAAAGAAAAATTAGAATCACCAGAAACCAGTATCAGAGCTGAAAGATACCAGTCTGTTTCCCTGAACTACCTCAGCATCAGTATCCTGCATACCGTTATGGCACCTGGAGATACTTTACATATCACCTTGAATGATATTCGTCAGCCTGGCAGTGGAAGCATTGACTATTTCTATTATATGGTAAACAGAATAGTATCACATCAGCAATTTCTTTTAGAAACTATGCAACATAGAACATCTACCTACTTACTAGTACATGGGAAATCAGGGGGGATCCATCAAAGGACAACAGAGATCAGAGTATCCCAGCACAACCTGATCTACCAAGTCAGGATGGGGGAACTGAGCTTGTTCAGTTTGATGAAGAGGCTAAGTGAGTTAATAGCAGCCTAAAATTACTTGAAAAGGAATTACAAACATAAAGGAGAAAAACCTTCCTAGGTGGTGCCATGCAATATAACAAGGGACAAAGGCTACAAATTATGGCCTGGAAGGTTCATTTTTAAAAATCTTGTAGTGATGAACCTGGTACTGGTAAAGGTTCCCCAGAGAGTTTAGAGAACTGTCGTCCTCAGAAGGACTCAACACTCAGCTAGAGAAAACGGCATCTGACCTAATCTTATGTTGGTGATGGCTTATCTTACAGCAGGCAGGTGAACTAGAGAGCTCCATCAGGCCCTCCCAGAAACTGTTTTTATGATTCTGTATTTTTTTATGTCTGCATATATTTTGGACATGTAATACACAAATCTTTGTAATTTTTCCTTCTGAAGAAAGACACATAACTGTAAATTTTAGCCTGTAGTTTCTAAAACAGTCTAGAACAAATAGGTCCATATAGGGTAATTTTTGTATGCATAATTACGTGAATATTTTTGAAAGATACTAAATTGACAGCTTGGAAGCCGAAATCCTAGAGGGATAACTTCTATATCTACGGCAATTTGATTTCTCTTAATCCAGATCTCATTATTTCCTGCTCCTTCCAATCTGTATTCTTTCTTCATAATAAGACAGCGTTAGATATCATTTAGTGGTCTGATTCACATAAATACTTTTTTTCAGCTATTACAGAACTCCCACCTTGTTGTGGGTAGATCATACATATACAAAGATTCTGTCCCTGCAATTAGAAAACCTAGTTGTATTCTAGGGGACCTTGACTATCTCAGAAAATGCCTTTTATAGTTTATTTGATGAATAACACATAATTCTTATCTTACCATTGCTCTGTATTACCTGCACCTGATCTTAGTTAACAGGTAGGTCAGTGTTATCTCCAACAGGTAATGTCGTGAAGGACCCATGAAGGCACTGGCTGTTATGGCCCTAAATAGCATCCTGAAATTAGATCTGAAAACTGGTTCTATAGATGAAAAAGTGAGGAAACAATCCTGCTCAGCCGGGACAAATAATGCAAAGTATTTATTTTGCTGAAGGAGACAAATGAATACATTCCAGGAGTGAATTTGTTAAACATCAAATGTGTTTAATCCCCTTCTATCTTCTTTGTCTTAATTTTCCTTGGCAGCTTAAATTTCCCAGGATGATAAGCACCACAGGCACCAATTCCCATTTATTTTTAATAGGACTCTCTATATAGGAATAGTTGTATACCTAGAGTTAAATTTAGGTTTGGGGGTTTATTTTCATTGGATGACTTAGCACAGGGCTGGAATTGCTGCTGCTGGGCTCTGGGAAGGCTCAGTGCTAGGCAGACAAGGTGTGTGGAAGGCGTGGTGCGAGACAGTGTTACAGCTCTCTCCCAGACTTTGATCATCTACATGAAGGCAGTGAGGGTTTAAGACCAGGCTGCAGCATGTCTTTTTTCTTTCTCAAGGCCATTTGTTGTGTGTTTAGGAAAGCTTTGTGTATTTTGTTCAGGGCGGAGCGCTATCAGTAGTGCCACTGTGTCTGTTTTCTACTCCTCTGACCAGCCATGAATATAATTACTATAAAACGGGGAGAAAGGAATTAAATAATGAGAGATGGGCTGAAATCAGTTGTAGGCCAGTCTATAGTACTTTGTCCTGAATAATACTTTCGGGTGAAACCTCCTAGTCCAATCATTCCACACCATCTGAAAGATTCAATACTGATCACAGATTAAACAAAGCTGATACCCTCTTGGGGGTGATGACCTGTTATTGTAGAAGGCAAAAATAAGAATGTCATCTAGGGCCCCCTGTTCGAGCTGTAAGACTGAGTGAGGGGGACAGATTTGTGTTCAAACCTGGGCCTCATGATCAGTGCAGCAGAGGCTTTATCACACTTCCTGTGTTAGAAGTACGGTGTGCTGGTCTCCTCCAGGCTATTGGTGTGCAGGTTGGGAATTAAAACAATTAAATGTCACTGGAAGAAAATAAATTTTAAACAGAAATAGTCTTGGAAAATTCTATATATGTATAGAAAGTTATGCAACATGATGCCCCATTTACTGTGTATTCGCTATATTTGATTTCTGTTTGTTTATGCCCTGCAGGTTGTGACAAAGGGACAAGTTGAGCTTTTGGGAAGGGTCTCCTCTTCAAGCAAAATAATAAACCTTAAAATCACCGAGAAGATGGTGCCCGCCTTTCGCTTTTTAGCTTACTACTTCATTGCAAATGAGGGCCATCAAGAGATTGTTGCCGACTCTGTATGGGTGGATGTTATGGATGTCTGTGAAGGAAAGGTACTTTCAAAGCAAGTAGATTTTGTTACTGTATTCCAAAATAAAAACAAAAACATGGGGTATCAGCAGAGCAAGTGCAGGACTGGAGTAAAAAAGTGAAAGACATTTAATTTTTACCGAAAAAGGGAATCCTGAGAATTCTGGCTAGAAGATACAGCTGCGAGTAAAGCACGTAAAAGAAATATAGTTCTCATTAGAAAATGAAGTGTGAACAAAATAGGAGCCCCTTTAAGCCTTTCTTTCACCTTCCTCCTTTTCCTTATGTTGGTATCATAACGGAAAATGAAAAAAAAAAAAAAGGAAGACACAGCAATCATTCCCAATATCATGAAACACAACTGCCAAAAAGTGTCAGCTCTCTAAAATTATGTTTTTCCAAAACAAAAAGTTGTTTTGGGTGAAAGAATGTGATACTACATTTGGAAAAAAAAAGTTTTCAACAAAAATTATCCATCTCTAACATACAAGCCAATTCTTCATTTGTAAAATGACAAAACACAGTTATGTTCAAGTTAGCATTTCCATTAATAATTCCCTATTTATTCATAATCACCATGGCTTCTTCCTCCTAAACCATAGAAGTATCTACATCAGATATGAACCAGATCTGAATGCAGTCATGTTGAAAAATTCAAGTGTGAGATAGAAAGGAGGTGCTACTATTACCTGGTTTAAACCAGCTAATTTTGTATGTTAATTAGTCTTTTGCTGCATTTCATGGTGATTTTATTTCCACTGGAAAATAATAAAATTATGAAGGCCCTAGTTCAGCAAACCCTTTACACATCTTTAATTCCCATTGGTGTTTAAGTGTCATTGAAAGGCAGCATCCATTATCCTGCCCAGAGACATCTTTTAACCTCCTGCCATTGTCCTCCAGTAGGAGATACCTGCATCTACATCTTTAAAAAAACAGGATCCTAGACAGAAACATCACAAAACAGGAACATCCCTGTTGACAGTATTCCTAGCCCAAAGAGTCTTCACTTTTTATTAACAAATGTGATATTTTTGTTTCAATCTTTTCTATTTAGATTAAAGTGCAAACAGAACAAGAGATGTATGAACCAACAGAAAAAGTCAATTTGAAAATTGAAACAGACCATGCAGGAGCAGTTGCCCTAGCTGTGGTTGATAAAGCAGTTTTTATTCTGAACAAGAAAAATAAGCTTACAGCTAAAAAAGTAAGATACCTGTAAGAAGAAATATCATATCTACTAGTCAAGCAAAAATTTCCATGACTAATGAGAGAATCAAAAATGTAATTAATGGCTATCAATTGCTAAATCACAGCTTTAGTAAACCTGAAAATGGTTTTGGTTTTGCAATTTAAAATCTATTTAAGATTAATGATATATTTAAGATAGGGATTTACATGCTACAGCAGACAAGCTTTTATATTAAAAAGGTACTACTTGGAAGCACTGCCAACCTAAAATATCTCTCAGCTTTAACCTCAGTTTCCAATCACAGCTTGTACCACAGTTTGTCTTGCTTCTGCATGTCAATGACTACAAGAATTTTTCTAATGTATATAAAAATAGCCAAAACTTATCAAGCATATACAGTCCACCTATGCTATTTTATTTGGCAGGTATTTAATGCTATGAATTCGTATGATCTTGGATGCTCTGCAGGTGGTGGTGCAGATAGTGCTCAAGTTTTTACTGATGTTGGTCTGGCTTTTTTATCAGATACAATTCAATCCAAAATTCGGGAAGGTAAGTGCAACCTGCCCTTTATTTTAGATGTTTGTACAAGATCACTATAGATCTGGGGAGACCAATTGCTTAAATACCAGAAACATTTCATCCTGATATTGCAAAATCTTCTTTGACTGTGGATTTTTTCTATTTCTGTTCTTCCACTGAGTTCTGGCAGCTCAGTTAGCCCAGATCACTGCTGCTGGTCCTTTAGTACGCATCATAGCTGGGGCAGGCAGCAATTGTCTAGGGCTGTAAGGTAATCCATCAAAATATGGGTCTTCTATGAATGAGGTTAAGTCCCAGGACTGGTCTTCCATGAATGAACTGAATGATCAGGCTATTACTGCCGTAATATCATGACCAAGCTCTTCTGTTTTGCTTTCCCAGGCTATAAATGCCTCCAGGTTACCAAAAGGCAGAAGAGATCTCTGGATTTTCAGAAGAAAATGTCAGGACTTGGTATGTCTGCTCACCTGGGTGGCCTGAAAGGCTTAGCAGGGGGAGTCAAAAAGGGTCTGGCTGGGATCTAGGGAGCAAGAAGTGATGGAATAGTAAAGGATACCAAGATATGGTCCCACTTCTTGCATTAAGTGACAAAACCTAGCACAAGTGTGCATACTGTGTTGTGAGACCCAATGCATCATTTATCAAAATAATTGAAAAAACAAAAAAAAAACCACAAAAAACTAACCCAAAGAGTGGCCCAGCTGCAGAAGGAAACCAATTCATCAGTTTATAATCCTAAATATGAAGTACCTCTACTAGATAACATGTCATGGAGTCAGTCACGGTTTCAAAGCTTTTCAAAATTGTTTGTGTGGCCAAAAAAAGTTTTATAGATCATATTTCTTTTCTTTATATTCTGCTTTGAAGTTGTGCTGGTTTTGGTACTTTGTGCTCCAATTAAGAGAAGAGCTAGTATAGTATTTGGTATAAAAACCAAAATAAATAAAAAATAAAAAATCAAACAAACCCCAGAAAGCCCATGTACACAAATCTGTATTTCCTTGCCAGGAGACAGGAAGACTTAAAGCTGGAATCTCTCATACTTCTGAAATTGGTCTCTTTGTTCAAGGAGAACACTGTCATAGTTATTTCTATCAAGTTATCTAATTCCAGTCTGCCAAGGAAGCATTTATAATTTACAGTCTAAATTTGAAGAGAAAGCTTAGAATAGAATATCTAGGAAGCCATAGGACCCATGCTTCCCTCCTGTGTTTGCGGACAGGTTTTAGAACAGAGAGCAGGTCCCCAGCTGAAGGTGGTCTGTTGCAGTAACTAACTGCAAAGAATGACAGGAATGAGCATGATGAGCGCCTTTACACTACTTCTACAGCACTAATTCTGGGCTTTAATTATATTGCAGCCAGAAAGTATCAAAACACTGATCTACAAAAATGCTGTCAAGATGGAATGAAATTAAATCCTATGGGGTTTTCTTGTGTGAAAAGGCTAACAAAAGTGTCTGGCTCCCCTGAATGCAGAAGAGCCTTCCAGGACTGCTGTGAGAAGGCCACAGCCCTCAGAAAGAAAGAAAAGTGGACTAGGCCCAGAGTGGGCTTGGCACGACGTAAGGAACTCTGGAATGCAACTGTCTACAGAAAAATGCCTTTCTCTTGGTGGCAATGGAGGTTAAGGGGCATTTAATGCTGGGGGCAGAGGAGAAAGTTTTCACATCAGTATTTCAGTGCTTCTATTGCATTTTCACAACTGTGCACTGTGAGGGTAAGAGTGGGATTAATAACTTCTTGGGGTGAGAAAAGGCAGGAATCATCTAGTCAGCGGAACAGCTTTATGGAGGAGGTCTTGGCCCCTCAAGCACACCAGGAGGCTGCAAATAGAGGAGCAGAGAAGAGGGTTGTTGTCTGTGCTCAGGGCTCTGAGTGATCTCAGATTCATAACTATTTTATTAGACATACTATTGTTATAACAACCCAGTACCTCTCAAACACTACCTCGTGAGAAGGGGCCGTTTTAGCCAGGCACAATTTTGCCTTCCTTCCTTTCTTCTCCCCAGAGTTCCCCTGATCACACAGGGATCATGTCATAAAAAAAAAAAAAAAAAAGCAAAACCAAAAGCCAACCAACAAACAAACAAATTGTGTTGCCAATGACCCCATTCCAAGTGTAATTTCTGCTACCATTTTTCTCAGAGCTTCCCTTTCATGCTCTGTCTGTCATGAATATGGGATAGAGGGAAAATCTTTGCTACACACTGCTAAAGGGGAATGTTTTGTTGTTTGGTAGTGGATAACCACTGAACTTGGAAAGTAGAATTAGCCTTTTGTTCAATGACAAGCTTTAGTCATTTTTTCTCTTTTTTAAGAGAAGATGAAACCCAGATGAAGTCTTTTCATTCAGAGTATTTTTCATGTTGCTTTCTCTTTGACAAAGTGACAGTTCTTACCCTGCAAGGGTAAGGGTAAGGTTTGCAAGGCAAGGTGGGTTCAGCAGCCAAAGACTTCAAACAGAAGCCCCGCTCTTGTGTTACAGACTATGATGACCAAGAAGAAGAGTTTTACGAAACCTCTCCCAACTTGCGCAGTTATTTTCCTGAGAGCTGGTGGTGGAATATTGAAGAAGTGAAAAACCCTGGAAATCATAGGTACTGTATTACATAACCAGGTGAATATGTTTACATTTGTACAGTAGAATGTATATAAATATTAGCTTTATCTGATACAGATGACTTCAGAATATTTGCAAGTACTTTCTTTCCACAATTGAGGGACTATTTTTTTCTCTTACAATACTCAAGCTTTGGCAAGTAACGATGTTTACATTTTATCCATACTTCCTAATATATTTTATTTTGCTTCTTAGCATAGAAAATTTTGCTCCTGACTCTATAACTTCCTGGGAAGTTCAAGCAATAAGCATATCTCCACAAAAAGGTATAAGTATTGGGTATTTTATTGTGTTCTTTTTTGTACAGATGAATAAAGAACGTATGTTTTTTAAAACAGAAGTACAGTGTTATGTTGACAGAATGAGACAGCCTGTACTGGAAAGCACAAAAGTATTTTGGTTGTGACATTTACTCCTGTCTTTTATGACATATTTAAGCCCAGCCAGAAATTGAGGGATAAATATTTTTTAATTATTACCATTTATAAAAAACAACACAAAGTGGACTCTGAAGGAGGATGGATTATACAATCAAAACTGTCACTTACTCTTTCCATTCTATAAACAATCTCATTTTAACTTCCACATGGCCAGGAAGCCACAAGAAAGGTAGTGGTAATAACACCCCATTTCATCCAAAAAAGCTACAAACATTCCTGCTAAATTTTACCAACCAAAAACCATGTCAGTGACTCCAGAGGGCAAATCATCTATTCCTGAGATAGGTCTCTAGTGCAGGTGAGTTGAAAGGATATGCCTGTCTCCCTCCCCGGCTCTTGACCTAGTGGATGCCCAGACAATGACTTTTGATTAAACATTCAACTTTTTATCAGCTGATGTTAAGTGTGCAATTCTCAACTCTCTTTTTTTTCTCATCTCAGGATTTTGCATAGCTGAACCCCACACCTTTGCAGTTTTCAAAGCCTTTTTTGTATCCCTGAGATTACCATACTCAGTCAGACGACATGAACAACTAGAAATAAAAGCAGTGATTTACAACTACCTGCCCAATGATGTCCAGGTAGTATTACCACCAACTGTTTTGCTATAGATATCTATCTAGCTAGATGCATGGCTATGTAATAATCTAATGTAAATGACCCAAGCACCTTTCAGTGCCCTCCTGCAGTGCAGATATGGTGCTTCCATTTTGAAATTCTGCCCAAGGACAGGATCCAGTTCTATCTGCTAATCAATTTTAGTGTATAAAACAGATTTTATTTACCATAGTACGCAGCCAAATTCCTTGCCAAATTCCTTGCCTTCTCCCCCTTCACTGAAGCAACCAGCTACTTTTTTGCTGCCTGCCAATCTGGGCAACATGCAGCTGTTGATAAAGCAGATTACACAGGGTATGGGGGTAAATTATGAGCATATAATCCAATGTTAGCCTCAAAATTCATTGTGCATATAATAAAAAGCCACGCTTTTTCTGCATATGACACCTATCCAGCTCTGCATATGGTCACAGTTATCACTGGGCTTAGGGCCTCCATGATCCTCAGGCTGATGCTTATTTTTTCATCTCTTCCTATCTCAGGCAGCTCTGCTTGACCAGCATCTTCTGAACTGCATTGAATGGTGTGCAACTGGGATGTATAAAAATGTGCTATCCTTCTCATTTCCCTGTGGTTCAGGGATAGGCCAAAACTACATTGAAAATTCAGTGTAATGAAGAAATACTATCTGATTTACCTTCACAGCCATAGTCAATGCAGAAAAATATTAACAGACTATATGATCATAGAACAATTTAGGTTGGAAGGGACCTCCAGTGGTCTTAGTCCAACCTGTTTTCCAGAGCAGGTCCAGTTAGATCAGGTTGTTCAAGGGCCCTGTCCAGTTAGGTAATGATACCTCCAAAGATGGAGACTCCACAAACTCTTTGGACAAGCTATGCCAGCATTTGATTACTTCTTGGTGAAAAAGTTTTCCTGTTTTATAAATGGACAATAGTAAACTCAGGTGACTGAAGTGAAAAACGCTTTCTGTCTTGCAAAATGTCTGCATTGCTTGTTTTGCTTTTTTAAGCAAAAACTAGTCTCCTGTTATACTTGTTTCTCATTTTCCATTCTTATCCAGACAGGCATGGTAGAACTGGAATAATTTTCCTGTGTGGTGTTGCACTAGGCCTAATCGTAGGCGTTGCTTTGTTTCTGCAGGTTGTAGTGACAATGGAAGCAGCAAAGGGGCTGTGCACCACAGAGGCTATGGACAAGGCTGTGCAGCAGATTCTGGTGGCTAAAGGGAACTCTGCAACACCAGCCTACTTCTCAGTTGTCCCTCTGACTGTGGGAGATATCCCAATTACTATTGTTACTTTTGAGACATCTTCTGGACACAGTGATAGCATTAGGAAAAACCTCAAAGTTGTGGTAGGTATAACTAGTTGAGGGCAGGCACTTCATGAATCGTAGAACCAACCAGGTTAGAAAAGGTCTTTAAGGTCAAGTTCAACCTTTACCTGAGCACTGCCAAGTCCACCACTAAACCATGTCACTAAGAGCCTTTTCTACTTGGTTTTTGAACACGTCCCCAGGAATATGTGTTTCTGCTGAAATATAACAGTCACTATGCATAGAGCTCTTGTTCAGGGAGTGAAATCATAGAAACATAAGGCTAGAAGCAATCTCAGGAAACCTGTATCTCAGCAAGGACTGAGCTATAGCATGGAGAAGAAATTTAACCCTGTGGTGGGCTTGTGTGTAGTGTATATGGAAAGAATTGTTCTCTACAGCAAAAAAACCATCCTTCTACCTATGACAGAGCAACAACTTCCTTCGTGCAGTCAGTGCCCATCTGATAATCTTTAACTTCCACCTGCTCATCAACATTTGTAAAAATTTTTTGTCCCTTATGTAGCCAAGATTAAATATGTCCCTCTAGTGATGTTTTGAGAAGGAAATACTCTCTGCTAGCCATAAAGTTAAACCCTATTTTATTCCTTCTAGTTAATGTATCTTCAATCTTAATAATTGCATGGGTAAAATACATACAAACAAAAATGTAATAATTATTTAATACCTTACTTCTCTTCCAAAATGATGAAAGGGAGCAGACTTCTAGAAAAGATGACTTTCAAAGGTCAACACTGACAGGCAGACTCACTACAATATGCAAGTCACCCACTGAGAGCTATTTTTAACCCACACAAAAAATGCAATACATAAAACCCTGCACCATTAATGTCAGTGTAATGGAGGTAAAGATGAGGCATGGGGTGCCAGGAACCTGCTGCTGTTACAGGCCATAACTTTTTTAAGGATAGACACAGTCTCAGAGTTCAATGGTACACCAAACAATAAAGGTATTTGTAAAAACAGGTTTATTAAAATAGAAACTGTAAGAAGAGGGATGTATGGAAGTCAGAAGGAAAAAAAAGTTTAAGTTTTACCAACAGAACGAACTCAGAACTCGGTGGATTTCATAGATGATATGAAAATAGGTCCAACTATGAACTTGACTCACAAAGGTGAGAATAAATTTTGAAGTTTAATTTTTCTGGGTTAGTTTTGGTTAAAGGACTTCCATCCAGCGAAATATGTCAATAATACTAATAATTTAAAAAAAATAAAAATAAAAATTTAGTTTGTTTTACCTTTACCTGGTGAGAAATCTCACTCCAAAATTACTTATTTCTGCCACCTGCTGGTCTGGTGAAGTGCAGAGGTTGCACCTTTCATGCAGCCTGCTTTCAGGGGTCAGTGCTTGCGAAAGTTTTGACCTTTCTTTCCTCAATTGTGCAGGCTGAAGGTGTTCTACAGAGAGAAGAAAAGACCTTTTGCATTAACAGTGACTGTAAGTTACAGGCGATGTAAAGCCTGGTGTAAATATCAGATGAGTGCAGTTAAATACCTAATGTATGAGTGCTGTTTTGGTTGACTAGAGCTTGTCACAAATCTCTTAATCTGATACACAGCGAAAGACTCAAAAAAGAAAAATCATTTAATTCTAAATGTTTATAATTTATTTGTATTACTTTTGTATTTCAAAGTACCATTCTTTAAATGTTAAGTAGGCATCTATTTAATTTGCTAATGGTTCTTCTGAGTTATTAAAACCAAGCCTCATTTTAAGCCAAAAAATATTGCTAACAATTGAAAATGAAATAAACTTCAAAAAGAGAAGCACATTTCTTTTCATAAATTTCTTTAACATTTCTGATGACATTTTTGTTGTAATTGCCATCAGCTGTGAGATGCTTAATGAAAAACATGTTCTAAAATTGCAGTTTATATTTTTAGGTTTAAAGAGCCTAGATATAGATCTCTATTTACTATTTGTTTACAGTAAAGTCCCATACACTGGACCTGAACAGACCATCTGATATGGTACCAGATTCTGATAGTCACGTGTTTGTTAGCCTGAAAGGTAAATGTAATTTTTTGTCAATAACTTCTCCATAGGTGGCAAAAGACATCCCCCTTTGTGCTGCTTATTCCTGAATGTCTGGTCTCCGTTCCTTCCTAGTTTTTCTGCTATGGCTCAAATGAGCTGTGATACATGCCCAGATCACAAAACAAAACAGCCCTAAGGCTGTTACAGTACCTTTCCTCTTCCTAATTACTCCTTCTCACTTGTACTGGATAAAATCTTTATGTAGTCCTTTCCCACCTCACTGTGAGCAGGCTAAATTTATGGGAAGGCCAGAGAAGAAGGGAAGGGTTCACTCTCCCTAATAACCTCACACTGAATGTAGGTCTGTAGAAAACTGCTTTAGTCTTCAGAAATAAGGACGTCAGACTGACATATAAGTTCTGGAAAGTTCTGTTTTTCTAAAGGGAAGATACCTACAATAATATATTCATTTAATCAAATAATTTTATACATATATATATACACACATGCATACGTATTTTAAAAACAACTACTAGCAAGTACTCTTATTAATTATTAGAATATTTTTTCCCAGAAAATGAAAGATAATGCATTCTAGACACAATGACTATTGGCTTCCATTTCAAATTGCTGTATTTCCCCCTTTCCTTGCTTCCTTGCCTCCAGTAGTCTCAGGACTATTTCTTCTCCATGCTCCTTTACTGCTCCAGTTTCCTTTCTCCAGCTTTCCCAGGGCCTGGAACCTTTTTCTCATCCATCTTTACAAAGTCTTAAGTAGCTGAAAAGAGTATTTAATGAGAAGTATCAGGCCATGCTGGAGTGCCAACCTATAGTTAGTATGTCCTTTCTTCATGTTGCACTAGCAAGCTTTACATGTGATATGTACTATGGCTTGTATTTTTTCCAACAGGAAATATTATGGACGAGTCTGTTGGAAATTGTCTTAGTCTCAGTGGAGTTGAGAAACTTATTCAAGTGCCCACAGGCTGTGCAGAGCAAACAATGGTGAAAATGGCCCCTGCAGTCTATGCAATTGAGTACCTGAATGCCAGTGAGCAGTGGGTGAACTTTAATCCTCAACAGAAGGAGGAAGCCATTAGCATGATTGAAAAAGGTATGAAAAAAAAAAAAACAAAAAAATAAACAACAAAAACAAAACCAGAGAACAACCTACAGCATCTTTGTTATCGTCTTTCACTGAATCTTGCCAAAGGACTGAGCATTGTCTTAACATAGGCACACAAAAATGCCTCTGATAATCTGCAGACAGACATGAGAACAGAGCTGATGAGGGTTTAGAAGACTAATTGCCCACATCCGACATTGTGCAGTATTGACATTCACAGTCCACCCTCCTTCTTGCCTAATTCAGAAGCAGAAAGTAAAATCTGAGCTGATCAATGTCAACTCTTTTCAGAGTAAATGGACAGAAAAGGCCAGTTGTTCATTTCCTCCTAATGTAGATGTGCAAAACAGATCAAGACAAATCATGTTCTAAAAGTCCTTATTTCTCCCCATGGATCATAGACAGTCCTTAGGATGGCCAGTTGAGATGGAGATACCCCTGCTGGAGACGTCTCTACTTGGCAAGAGAAGTATCACTAAGGAAACTTCCTGTAGTAGTTATGGTATTCAAATTTTCTCTTCCACACTCATGTATTCATTACATGAGATAGAATGACTCCAGCAGCCTTGGACCAACCCAGGAGGGAATTTCCTTAGGGAGAGGGCAGCTGCAAGGCTGCTTCTTAAAGAGCACGCTTGAAGACATGATCCAACTGTACAGCAAAGCCAGGACCATAGCATGCGGAAGCATAGGTGTTTCAGCTCACAGGGACTAACACAGAGCCCAAGTTACCAGTATTGCTTTTTCTAACTAGAATGGTGTGCGCATGGCATAAAGCAATATAACGCACCTGCTTTCAAGATCTTTGGACAACATGTGACACACATTTCATCAGTGAAAAATAAGGGTATAAACAGAGACAGAAACATGTTAACAGTAGCTGAATTGAGGTCTTTTTGCTTATTTATCTAAGACTGCCTAAAGTGACATAAAGTGCTGCTGATGAGTATTTGGTATTGTCAGGAGCATTTAGTCCCTATGTTATGCTTTTATTAATTCTTATTGAAGTTCACCAGAGTAGAAAATGAGTTGTGTAGCTATGATACACACTTTGTCAAGATAATCACAGTCAAGATCAGAGTCCACAAATCATGATTTCTAAGCCTATGTCTGACCCAGGAGTTGATGGTTTGTATATTTTTTTGATTCTATGCACCATGAAGTCAGGAGCTTGAAAAATTTTCAGTAGTAGGAAATAAGTTTCCCAAGATTCACTGCACAGAAAATGCTTTCTAACTACAGATGCCTGCAGTTTTCAGGCTATTCTCATGGCTCAATTAAGTCAAATAAGACAGAGCACCTTCTGTCAGAGGCCTGCTGATACAATCATTTCCTCTTTAATGTACCAGTGAAGACCTCCATGTACTCTTCCACTAGTCAATACTGAACATGTCCCTGTTAATACAAGCAAGGTATCAAAATGCCTGAGAAGTATATGTATCCTCTGAACAATTACGTGCTGTTCTGTTCATGCAGGTTATACTAGAATTCTTGAGTTTCAGAAGGCAGATGGATCCTATGGAGCATTTAAACGAACTCCCAGTAGTGTATGGTAAGTGTATATTTCTTTTTCTTTTTTTTTTTTTTCTCCAAAATAACTCTGTTATCATTTGATGCATCAGAAGCTGGATCTAGAGGAGCTGGATTTTAAATTCTTCTGGGCATGGTGCTGCCTGTATAACTGTCATAGATCATCAGCTCTGTAAGTCTCTGAGCATATTTAGTCCTTGATGGAGGAGATTTGTATTGAGCAACTGATGATTGTTTTGCATTTGCCACAAACTAGAAATTTTCACACTGATGACAAGTAATAACTCACTAGATTCCAGTGAGTGCACTGTATCGAATATGAGCCTATGTACAAAATTAGTGTGTTTCTTTTCCTGCCAATACAGTCTTCTATAAATATCTGCCAGCACATGTTTGAAAAATTTTCTTTTGTGCAGGTTAACTGCATTCATTGTTAAAGTACTCACAAGGAGCAGAGAATACACTAGTGTCCAAGACAGTCACATACGCAACTCAATTTCCTATTTGGTCAATCAACAGCAGCCAGATGATTCATTCCATGACTATCACCCAGTATTGGACAGAACTATGCAAGTAGGTCATCTCTATTTACAAGAATTTGTTGCATATCTAGGGCTGTTAGGATTTAAAGGAATATTGTGACTTGTTGAATAACAAGAAACGTATATAAAGAAAAGAAACCTGTACTGTAAGAAGTACAAAATCTGTAATGTAAGAATAACTTGTTAAAAGGTCTGTTATAGCAAAGATGCATAGCTAGCCTTCACCACATTTATCGTCTAATCCAGTCTTAGATCATTTTGTAGCTGACCTATGCCTTTAGAGCACTTGGGAAATTAATCCCGAGATCCTTGTGCTTCGTAAAAATGTGTACATGTACATTTAACTTTTCCCTTTTTCATGTTTCATCTTTCAGGGTGGCATTGGGTCAGCAGAAGAGGATTTGGCTTTGACAGCCTTTGTAACTATAGCCCTGCAACAGACTTTACAGGTCTTCAAGTCACCTGATGTGGTAGGAAGCCTGACTGTTCAAGTTTGAAGGCTATTGCAAACAGCACGACCACCCTGCTGTTTTTAAGTATTGCAAATGAGGAAGTAAAAGTCTGTTTACAGTCTATGGTGGATAGGAAAAGATACTGTGGCCTAATGTACAAGGTGTTTCGACCTACACTCTCCATCATCAATAGCTTTAATCACTATATTATTATAAAATTATTAAATTTTTCTCAAAAATTACTGCAATGAAGTATTCTAATTTCCTAATACTCTCCCAGCAGCAACAGTTAATAGGCCTGAATGACCTTTATAAATGGATCCATTTTGTTTTCACAGGTACAAGCGATTAGAGGAGCAGTGGCTTACATGAAAAATCAGCTTTCAAGAAATACTAACTGCTATTCTACAGCTGTCACTGCTTATGCTCTGACGCTTGTGCAGTCTGATAGTAAAGAAGCCCAGTCTGCAAAAGAAAAATTAAGGGGCTGTTCTGTTTTTGATGCAGGTACTGGTGACCATTCTTAAAAG
The DNA here is from genome assembly GCF_034315485.1 of Pezoporus occidentalis. NCBI lineage: Eukaryota > Metazoa > Chordata > Aves > Psittaciformes > Psittacidae > Pezoporus > Pezoporus occidentalis. Next base: position 526,522 of record NW_026913640.1, on the reverse strand, counting down.
TTCAGTTAGAAAGCACTTTTCCTAATTCAAGCACTTTGAGCATTCTTACATGAGCAAACCAAATTCACATAAATGAAGACACATTAGCTTTACAGAGGCATGTATGTGCATGGGTAATATCCTTAAGTTACATAATTGAATATTTCAATGCTGAAATTGTAATATGTCATTTGTATAACTAATATCACTATAAAGTAACAGCTTAGCATTGTGAACTTTGGGTTGTCACCTCATCTGATACTGGAATTGGACAGAATCATGCTAAATAGTCATTTAACTTTTCTTCTTCTTCTGCTGTCTACAGAATTTTCCACACCCCTAAACTGCATTTAAAACCAACCAAAAAAAAAAAGTCCAAGCCAGCTTGGAATAAGAAATTTTGATGGGTAAATAAGAATGGTAAATGAGCTACATATGGCAGCAGTCTAGACTGGATTTGTGATCAACAGACAAGCTGCCTTTTCCAGCCCCAGACCAGTTCTGTGTGTTTTGTTCCAGGTCCACATGGTTGTAACCTCTCCCCCCATCAGCGGGCAGCTGTGGTCAGTGCTGAGTCAGTTGATTAAGTGGCTTCACTGCCACACTATTAATTTCTCCTAATTCATTTGGTAAATACATTATAGTTTAATATCCATAGTTCAAGCAAGACTGGATTTCTGGGCATAATTAATACTATTATCCATCAGGGACCACCCTGATATCAGTGTTACCACTCTACCAGATTGATGTCACTGTACAATGGGATCATTAAACTATGGTCTAATGGGCTTAGAATTTTGGATAAGTCAAAATTGAAAATTGTTTCCTTTTCCATTGTCTTTACTGTCCAAATGGTTTGTTGCTCTTATGACAGCTCCTCAGCACTATGATATGAAATATCTCCTGTGTAGAACAATAGCTATTTTGGGCAAATGTCTTTACCAAGGGGATTCAGCACTGAGTTATTCTTGCAGCAACGCAGCAACGCCACTGGGGAAATGGCAATGATGCAGTCTCAGTGGAAACCACTGCCTATGCATTGCTTCAAACGTTGCTCCTGAAAGACATGGAGTACGCAAAGCCTATTGCTACGTGGCTGACAGAAAGAAGGAACTATGGTGGAGGATACTGCTCTACACAGGTGCCTGACCAACAGTCTGCTTGGAGTTTCAGGGGGAGGGAACTAAACAGAAGCCCCATAAAGACTTCTTCATTTAGATTGGACAGTATCATAACAGTTGATAATAGAATCATAGAATGGTTTGGGTTGGAAGGGACCTTAAAGATCACCTGGTTCCAACTCCCCTGCCTTCCAAGTTGCTCAAAGGCCCACTCAACCTGGCCTTGAATACTTCCAGGGATGGGGCATCCACATCTCTGGGGAGCATGTTCCAGTGTCTCACTACTCTCATAGTGAAGAATTTCTTCCTCATATCTAATCTAAATCTCTCCTCTTTTGGCTTAAAGCCATTCCCTCTTGTTCTATCCCTACATACACTTGTAAAAGATTTCTGGCAATCCCAAACCTGTTTGGTGTATGAAGCACTAAAAATTTTGCTCATTAATAAAACTGGGCCAAAATAAAATGGATATAAGCAAGCAAATATTCTTTGTCATTATGAAGACTTACGATAAATGAAGGTCAGAACTCCAGTGGTTTTAGCATTTAAATTATAAAAAAAGAAGCTGGAAAATGAGGTGAATAGTCTGTGCATGGAAAAATATTTCAAAGCAGCAAAATACATAAAACTGAAGAATAGCGCCAGGTTACTGATCATGTCATCTTACATACTGTTGAAATAATTTGGCATAATTGCTAGTTATTTTGCATTTCTTTCTCACTTAGGACACAGTGGTGGCCCTAGAAGCTCTGTCAGCATACAGCATACAGACATTGAACACTAGTCCCACCAACCTGACTGTAAAACTGGGAACACCTGGAAGACAAAAAGACTATAGTATTACTCTGACTGATACTGATGAAGCAATTCAGAAGGAGCTAGAGGTACACAATCATCCATTGCTTCAAGCTTTATTTCCTCAAACAGGAGAAACATTGGCTCATCTGGTTTAGGTTTTCCCATGTTAAACAATTATGATGTAGCTGGTTTATAATAGTTTTAATATCTTAATCTGTAAAACAGAATCTTTTTAAAGAATAAAAAAAATCAACAGAAGTTTAGCAGCACACTTCAGAGGCTCTCTCAGACCTCTTAGAGGATTTTGGTGATGCGAATCTCCCCCAGTAGTGAAGAGCAGCCAGGAGCCCAAGTCTTGCTAGGGAATAAGGAAGAGGTAGGACATTCTGATATTCAGTGTGTAGGGACCTGTTAAGATGTCAAATCCATGCTACAGAGGAGAGAATAAGTTGGGAAAATATGTCTCCTGGGACCCAGAACAGTAGCGCAGTATATTAAAAATCTTATGACACAAGGTCTCATAACTCCTTCTACAGCTAAAGGTTTTCCCTACCCCAGTTCTTCAGGTTAAAGGAATAGAAGAGTACTAAGACTGCAGGAAAAAATAGATCAAATGCTGATCACAGACTAAACTTTTTCTTTATTTTTTTTCTTTTTGCCTTTGTCTGCAGTTTGAACTTGGAAGAAAACTTGAAGTGTCTGTACATGGCAGAGGAAATGGAACAATGAGTGTAAGCTCTAAATCAGAATTTCAGAGTCCAGATGGACTTCTTTTAATCCCTTTCTGAAAACAGCATAAGAAATTACTCGCCATGGCTTTATCCTTCCTGTTCCTACCTCCAATTTTCTAAAATTCAGGGCTTACAGACTACCCATCAGGGCAAACAATTTTAAGTGCTTTTAACTTTAAGTTCACTAAATGTCAATGCTGATAGAGGTGGCTGTAGTTTGAAAGACCCCCTTTGTGCCTGGAAATGGAGAGTTATCTCTGAGGTGCCACACTATTTGTGATTTGCACTTGAGACCTCTCCTGCTTATATCCATGACAGTCATCTGCAACTAGTATGTGTCTCTGGGAGACCGGTGTTTCTCTCCACACTCGCATCAACATTTGCTGAAACCCTGGATGAGTAAATCCTTTGTCATTTAAATAATATTTTTAGTGTTTTTCTGTTTATGTGTTCATCTTAGATATTAAAAGTGTACTGGTCATCTGAGCTGAAGAACGACACATGTAATGATTTGATTTTGACGGTGGAAATGGAAGGGAACATTAAGTACTCTGGTGAGTGAAAAGGGAAGAGGTTGGGTCTCAAAGGTGACACATATAGACAGCTGCTGATGATACTCAGTGGCTTTCCAAACTTGGAAAGTGCAAACAAATGAATGAAACAAGGAAAGAGAGAGGCCTCTGAACTTTACCTCAACATTGTTTCTTTCAGCTTATTAATATTTTTGAATAGTTCAATAATTATCTGAGCGACTGTAGGTGCAGCAAGTACCTAATAGATACACAAGTACTATTAGTAACTCATCTTTGTTATTGGGAGGCAATACTGGGAGACCACCTTTCATGGTGCTCCTGACTACCACAAAAGGAGAGCCCAGCTCAGTTCCCTGGATAATAAGGGACCCACCATGTGGACTGTCCTTTACATATTTACGCATAGCTTAGACCCCATTATTAGCTAGATCTGTTGGTTATTCTCTACCCCTAAAATTTTAACTCTGAATTAATTAGAAATGCTGAGATGGTATACAGCAAACTTACAAAAGCCATAGACATCGCATGGCTGCCCACTGGTATTTCTCATTATACAAAAAGAAGCCAAGTTATCAGGTCCTCAGTCAAATTTGTGCATGGCTGACCATGTCTGTCACCTCCAGAAAATGCATACTACGATGAAAACAATGATTATGAGGACTCATTTGATGCAGAAAACAGCACGTTTGAGCCACAGTCTGAAATAGAGTGGTTTGATATCCACAGCAGAAGGAAAAGGGATGTGATCCTTCCCAGTAAATCAGAACTGCTGCAGTACAAAGTCTGTGTCAGGTAGGTCTGCAAGATCAGCTCTTCATTATAAAATGCATTAATTTTTTTTGCAATTCTTCTTGGTCACCCTCATCACATCTGCAAGCTCAGCATCCAACCTGGTGATCTTTTGTGAGTACACACAGGATGAGTGTGCCCTCTTTCCCATGGCAGAAGAAAGGGTTTCCACACAGAGTATTAGGTTTACACAGTTTACATAGACCTCAAATGTTCATTGCAGGTTCTGCCCCATCAGACTCTGGGGAAACTCTAAAGTGCCTGGCTGGCTAATCATTAGAAGTCTTTTACTAAATAAAGTAGATGTGACTGGAATACAGTAATAACACATTTACAGAGTTTTATGTCTTTCTGGAGAGATGCTGTTACTTCCTTCATGGGCACATTCTGGCCTCATAAAAAATGAAAAAATGTCACTACTATCTGGGAGACAAGGAAGCACAAGGGATATTCTGTTGTGGCAACCAAGAAGTAGGCAAGGACAGAGTTAGTGAAAAGAAATCCTCCCATGCAGAGTAGCACTGAAACATTTGGGTTTACTCCCTTTCACAGCCTGGCAAGGGTCACAGGAGCACAAAGCGGTGGCTGTCCTGAGCTCCCCTTCTAGAGAGATGAAGAGTGGCAGAAGCAGGTTTTGCTTCCCAGGAGAATTTAGCTTTTCCACTGAGTTTTGACAAAGCCTCAGAGACAGTGGTTTTTGTCCCCTCTCCCAGACAGTGGCATTAACAATGAGGGGAGGACTGGAGTTACCCTAATTCCTCGATTTCACTCTCCCTAGTTAAATGTGTGTTCAGTGATTCGTGTGCTGGCTGAAACACCATTTTCCCCATTAATTGCTGTGTAACATTCATCAACTGTCAGATCTACTGTTCTGCAGGACTTTGCTGAGTGTTAGGGTGAGGCTTAAACAATAATGTGAAGCTCCCTTTGTTGTAGTCAAGACACAGGAGAGAAACTGAAGGCACTGACTACATAAACAAACATCTTCTCTGCACCATAGTATACCTCCTATGAGAAAAGGAATACCAAAATAAGTTTCTGAAGTAATGCTAAGTGTATGCAGAATATCTAACTGCAATGTACCCTATGTGAACGTAGAACGACTTAATTTTCTAGCAATAATGCAACTATCTGATTTTTGAGAAGAAAAAAATTAGAAAAGATTGGAAATCTAATGTATTTACCTAACGGATAGTTACAGCATTGAAGACTGGATAAACTCAATTCCTGTCTCCACACTCTAAATTATAGAGAACAGATACTATGTCAGTGCTGTTTGCCTTCCCTGTCTTCAACAGTGCTTTCATGGTGGGATGAACCTTTGAAGGTGATTGTTTTCTGCCTATCAACTGTAAAGAAAGCCTAGATGACAAGCTCAGGCAAGACACCTGAGTTTTTGGTGACCATTTGACAAGCTTAAATCACTAATTTTGCTTCATGACTTTTAATGAGGCAGCAACTAAATTTCAAATCAAAATTCACTTAGGAAAATTATATAGAGCAAAATATTTTGTTTCACCATTAGCAAACCTGAAGAGCCAAACTTTTCAGAGCAAGCTAGTGCAGATGTTCTCTGGTAATGGTCTCCCTTATAAAGGTCCACAGGTTCCAATCCACCAAAGATGTCCCTGGTAGATCTCTCTCTACTGAGTGGCTTGGAGCCTGACACAAAGGATCTCGATCAGGTTAGAAACACACTTTTATGTTCAATCTTCTATAGCCTTTTCTATAAAAAAAATTGTCTTCTCCAATATTACCTATATTAGAATAGAGAAGGGAAAACAGATTTTTGGATAGACATATTTTCATTAGAATAGTTAATGTTGGAAGGGACCTTAAGATCATCAAGCTCCAACCCCCCTGCCACACTACACCATGTCACCCGAGGCCCTGTCCAACCTGGCCTTGAACACTGCCAGGGATGGAGCATTCACAACTTCCTTGGGCAACCCATTCCAGTGCCTCACCACTCATTATTCTTGTTCTAATAAATATTTGCTGAATATGTACAAGAAATTAAAAACTTGTGGTGAACAGAGTTCAGCCTTCTCAGCTCCTTCTAATAGAAATTAAAGCAAGGCAGAGCAGAGCACCTAAATATATGCCCATCCTTAACACATATTTCTTCACCTTTGACACTGTTGTCCTGCGACATCCCAGGACATTTTGTCCTGTGCTTGCAGAGGAGAAAGCAAGCACATCTTCTTGAGCTGGTTGTTGGGAGGGCACAGTGACAGGTTGATGAGCCACAGCGCTCTGCAAAGGTGGCTGCATAGTTTTGGGTTCCAGAGCCTGCTTAGCTGGGGAAGGTTTGTCCAGCTTCACGCTCTCAGAGACTGTCTCCCTTAAGGAGGAAGAAAGAGTGCAGAATAAAGCAAACAGCTGAACAATGCAAACCAGAGTATAAAGGGTAGTAGCAAAGTTGTTCCCGTTGTGCTAGGGCTTTGTTCTCATTTTATTTGTTTTCCTGCAGTTGGTGAGGTCTTCAGACCAGTACATTCAGCACTATGAGTACAAGGAAGGAAAGGTTTTGCTATACTTTGGTGAGGTAAGCAAACCCAATGATTTTCCAATCTCTGCCATTTCAGATAGCATATATAAATTTCTTTTTAAATCTAGTCATTATTGGTTTTCACACTCCATTACCTTCCTTTGATTTTTGTGATATATTATTATTGAACAGCTCAGTTGAAACAGGGTGGAGAAGTGAAACCTTCATCCTCCACCTTTCTATATTCCAGGAGATGTAGTCCATGTTTGAAATCTAAGCTTTGGCCAAAAAAGACAAGTCCTCTCTACTCAGAAGAGATGCTTTTTGTCCAGCATTAAAATAGTGTTACAGTATTGGATAGGCTGTGTACATATATTACAACCACTACTTATATGCAAGGTGGCTTTAGCCAAAAGCAGGAAAGTAAACCCCGAAGTAGTGAAGATGTGAGCCTGGAACGGACAGTTTCAGGGAGAGAAGACTTGCACACATCTCACAAAACTACCTTTACCAGGCTTATCTCATCCACAAAGTCTCCCAATAAAATCTTGGAAGGAAATGCCTTCTTCAAGTTGAGACTGCAGCTACTAGGATTAACTCACCTGTCCCATCAGAAGCAAGCATTCAGCAGCTATTACAGGCAGCAATGAATAAGGAACTGACTGGGCAGAAAGAGTTAATTTACTCGTCATAACTATTGTTCTTTTTTCCTCCAGATTACAAGCGGACCAGACCCAGATTGTATATCATTTGGGGCAAAGCAAATCAATCCCATGGGCTTGGTTCAGCCAGCAAATGCCATCCTTTATGATTTTTACAACCCAGGTAAGGGCACAGAAAAATCATACATAACTGATTGCAAAAGAGATCCTCAAGAACAAACTCCAGTCCATAGCAAGGTGGTTTCGATATAGTGTGTGAAACCACATGATTTTGTTGAGTGTTAATATAACCTGCCTCGAATCCTGTCTCTTCTACTGCCATGGCTTAAGACAATCTAAATAGAGATCCTCTCGGGAAGGTTTTTTATTGTAAATGAACTGAAAATACAAACTTTTACACTCACAGTTTTTTTAATCAGGTTTCCTGAGTTCCTGTTTCTTATGGTGCTTTTAATTGTGCTCCATTCACATTTCTTTTTGGCTAGGCTGTCTTTCTATGCCTCTGAGATTGGCAACCCTAGAAGTTTGCCTTATGTACTGTGTTTGCTGGGGGAATCGGTTTCATTCCCCGCTCAAAGGTTAAATGTAAATCATCCCCATTTGGCAGAGTTATGTAAACAATATTTGAAAATTAGGCCAAATCTCTACTTTGCCTGAAGCTGAGGGATCCAGGTAAGTTTACACTACATTTAAACCACTAACTCTTGGTGATCCTAGCTCCTCTTCCTGAAACAGTGAAATCCTCACTGTAGCTTTATGGTCTAAAGATGCTTCTTAAGATGGATGATTTTCACAGGAAAAAAATAAAAAAAAAAAAAGAAAGAGTACAGCTTAAAAAAAAAAAACAAACAACAAAAAAAACTAGAACCAAACAAACAACAGCAACAACAACAGAAACTACAGAAGCAAAAATGCAGGTCACTGCCCAACTGAAAGGCAAGGTGAACCCTGAACTCTAGGTGCCTAAGCTATAGGTCTTTGTGGACTATTGATGTGCATCTAACCCTTTAATGCCCTGATTTATCTGGACCAGGGAATAGTTGACCTGCAAATATAGCTTCTACTGCATAGGCTTTTCAAATGGAGCTCTCTGAGAAAAGCCATTTTGTTTCTTCTCCATAGACAGAAAGTGCAGCGTGTTCTACAGTGCTCCTAAGAACAGTGCCATGCTTTCGAAGGTGTGCCATGTCAATGTTTGCCAGTGTGCAGAAGGTAAGGAATGGCTAAATAGACCACTCTAACATAAGATAGCTATTTCTAAATAATACAGTAGTCAAAGCATCCTCTGGTATGTTTGGTACCAAACTGACAAATTTTTGTTAAGATATCCAGGATTGACTTGATAGCTGAATATGTGTGTAAAAACCCTCCAACACACCTCTAAGAAAATTTTTTGTTATAATGTTGAGTGGATAAGTATGTGTAAACTATATCTATCCAAATATCTATGTTTACTCAGACAGATGTATAATTTATTTATATAGAAGTGTCCTGGGTTCAGCAGTAGCAGTTGACTGCTACTGCTGAACCCAGGACAAGAAGGAAGAGATAAGGTTAGATATAAGGAAGAAATTCTTTACTATGAGAACACTGAGCCAGTGAAACAGGTTGCTCAGAAAAGCTGTGGCTGCCCCATCTCTGGCAGCATTCAAGGCCAAGGTTGGACGGGGCCTTGAACAACTTGATCTAGTGGAAGGTGTCTCTGCCTGTGTCAGAGTTGGAACTGGGTGATCCAACCCAGGGGAGTTGGAACTGGGTGATCTTAAAGTCCTTTCCAACATTAACCATTCTATGATTTATTTTCTTCACTCTAGGTCCCTGCCCAAGACAAAAATCAACTTTCAGTAAAGCTGTAACACAAATGTCACGCTCTAGCTTTGTTTGCTACTACCCTATTGCAGATTATGGTAAGGCATGAAAGACATCTGTCAATTTAGTTTAAACATTGTTCTTTTTAATAAAAATAAATTTCTAGTTTTATATGCCCCTCTCCTGAAATGGGTGAGGTTTCTGTATTTGGCCTAAAAGCTGAGTTGATGAAACAAAGCTGTGTACTATCACAATCATCAAGGGGGTGAAAGGGAAAACTAAAAGCTGTGGAAAGACACAGTGGGATGCTGGGGGATGAGCAACATCATGTTACATGGTTTAGAAAAGACCTGTGGTGTGAGCAACACTATCCCCTACATAATTAATGTTGCAGGATGGAGATAAAGAGACTTGGCATGGTGTGCCACAGTTCAGTGACTCCTTTTGTGGAGCCAGATAAATATTTTCTTTTTTGTTAATTTATATTTCTGGCCTTTTGTTTGGACGGAAAGTTGGAAGAGCTACTGAAGGAAAACTGGTTCATCAGCTTCAGTAAGTTAGATCCCGACAGAGGACAGGAAAAAATGTGAAAACCCGATCAATCATATAGGAGCTTCTTTAAAAAAAATAATATACACAAAAGGAATACAAATCTCAAGGTTGACGATTTTCTGACTGATGACCTGACTTTCTAAAAGCATACTAGGCATTCAGGATTACTATCCTGTTGTCTTTCATAACCCCATGATTTGTGAATAGATGGTACACAGGGGTCTGTAGAGACAGCTGGTAAAAGCATACTTATTTTTCAGTTTTTGATGCAATTTCTTGTTTCCATCTGGCCTCACACAGTTGTTGTCTGTTGCAGTGTACGAGGTGGAACTCCTCAATAGTACTCAGAAGAATGTTTTTAATTACTATGAGGCCAAAATCCACCGAATCCTTAAAGCCAGTAAGTATCAAAAAGTTTGGCTCCTTTCGTTTACCTGTAGGAAAATTAGGTTGATTCAATGTTAGCCAGTGCAAGCCATGCAGATCTCTTCTCTTGCTGTAGGAAGTAGGATCAGATATGCTTCTGTACTAGGCTTGCAAGAAGGACTGATTCCTTGCAAGGCTTCTTTGGTACAGCTACCTCCCTGTTCCTTTCAGCTCAGGAGTAGGTTGCTTCAGCTCACATTGTGCAGCAACCTCAGAGCACAAAAGCTTCAGTTTTTCAGATGAAACTAAACCAGAAGACACATTCCAGCTGCATTTAGTCCATGGCTCCAAACTGGAGGTAGTCTAAGATAAACCCTCCAAAAATATCTATAGTGTGGATATTAGGTCTTCTGTATCAGCCAATTCACTTTATGGGCTGCTGTTATTGATTCACATTTTTTTCTATTGGAGAAATATCCGCTGACCTCTGTTTTGATACTAGATGAAGATCTGAAGTGCTTGTTACCCAATAAATTATTAATCACTTGCAATCCTAGCAGAACAGGCAGAGTTGTCCACAATGGCTTGCCTGGAGTCAGTGAACACAGGAAAACTTCTAGAACTTCAATTTAATAGATGTGAAAAAAACAAAGAAGCCCCTTTATTTTTTTTAGGTGCAGTGTAAAGCTTTGCACTGCTCTCAGACAATGTCCTTTCACAAGCCTGCCATCCCAGCTGTCCCCAGGTGAACTTTATCAGCAACATCAGCAAACACTGATACCCTCAAAGTAATTTCTGGAGAGTCTGTCATATCAGACTTCAGCTGCTGTGGTATCCACATGGTTGTCAGGTTTGAGTTTGGTAGCCAGAGATTGCCTTTAAAAAGCAGCTTCAAAGATTCTGAAACTTTCCTGGACTGGAGCAGAATAATTAACCCACTCCCTTGGTCTTTGCCTAGGGCACTGGCAGTGTCACCAAGTACTTTATGGCACACAATTTGTGATCTGTGCCCAGTGCTTGGGTCCTGTCTGAAAACGAGGTCCATACCTCATGAGTTCAGGGACAGCATCTTTTCTACAAGGGACTTTCCATATGTAGAGAAATTATAATATACCTAATGATCAAAACACTGGCTATGGGAGATGAGAGTACCAGGATGGAAAATTTCATTAATCCCTCCAGAAAACCTTCATGATCTAAAGGACTTAGAGCTCTGAGCCCCAGTGGATTTGAACTCTCAACTCATAGGCAAGCACTGGAAACATTCTGTTTCTTGGCAGCTGAGAGAAATATACTTTGATTGTGAAGTAAAAGGGAAGAGATGACTTCTCCCATTCCTACCTCCTCTTTATTTTATCCCTTAAAATCCCCTTTGGTTTGGCAGCTTATGAGCATCAAGGGGCTTTCAACAGGCTTGGGAAAAGCTGGGAAGAGACATGAAGCCACGAGGCATGAAGAAAAAGCAAGGCATTTCATCCAAAGAAGCTCATGACTAACTAGAGTTGTTATCTTTTGTTCTTTTCTGTACCTGTTTTCAGTGAGGTTGGTCTCTGTTGCCATCACCAAGGGTAGATGAGAATTAGTAGGGTAAATTCTCATTTTCTGGACCCCTGGCATTATTTCAGTACCAATCCTTGCAAATAAAAGGTTGGTTCAGAAGACAGATGGAAACACTTGTGTAAGACAGAGACAATTTTGCAGATGCGCACTCCTCAGACTACTTTGATTATTAACAGAATTAGTGGGCAGTGTGGTGCCCAGATGAATAATTTTCTGGGCCAGAATGCTGACCAGGAACTTCTAAATTATTTTATGTGAAGTTCAGGTCAGATGCACTCAGAAGAGTGAGTTTTTAATAGTGTCTGCTGCACTGTTGAGCCTCAAGATGTTTGAGTTTAGTTTGCTAGCTTTTAAGACCATTACGAGCCTAAGCAATGTGAAATATAAAAGCATGTTTCCCTTGCCTTTTTCTTTAATCTCTGAAATTTAAACAAACTCCATAGGGCCTGAAAGTTCTTTATAGCAAAACAGCTCCTTCAGTAACTACTGAGGAAGTTCAGACAGCCAGCTAAGACAAAAATGGCTTACTTTTTCTCAGATAATGTTAAGGAAAGTATATCCTACCATATCATGGCCATTTATTCCCATGCCAAGCCACAGCTCACAAGAGAAATATTACCTTTGCTTAGCAGTGGAGTAAATGATCACAAGGTGTTGTGTCCTATGGACTACGGTTCTGTATTAGAAAAGCTGATGAGGTTTTCTCTTATTATGCCACAGCTAGTGATGAAAGCATCCAAGTGGGTGTCCACCGACAGTTCCTAACACGCTCTGCATGCAACTTAAATGTGGTCGCTGGCAAACGGTACCTCATCATGGGGAAAGATGGGCAAACGGTTGATTTCAACAACAAGTGAGTGCAATGATTTCCAAGCAGCAGCTATCATGGACCCTGGATCCAGAGGATATTCAGCCTCTTAAAATACCTCCAGAAAGCAAAGGGAGGACCAAAATTTTAGGGGCCAATTCTGCTGGCTTTAGTACTACACAAAGAGGCAAAAGGGTAGCTGTGGGGAACAGCTGAGACACCCAAACCTGTCAGCTTATGGATCTGTGCAGAGCCTCATTCCCACATTTCTCAGAATCAAAATCTGTCTCTGAGTCCACTGGGTTAAAAACTCACAGCTAGAAAAGTAGGATGGGAAATGCTCCATAGTTCCATCTACTGCAGATGCCTCAGACAACTCCTATGCTTGCAAAAGAGATGGGTGGGACCATGGCTAAGAGCAACTCTCAGTTTCTGTGATATCATCCATGCAAATAGCATATTCTTCTCATTTCTCATTGTCACACTTTAATGAGAAAAGACAATTGATTTGAGGAGGAACTTAGCCTGACACTATCAAATATTCTGTGAGGAAGACACCTTAAATGTTTCATTTTCCCGTGTGGAAATGGAGAAAAATTAGTGCCTCTGAAAATTTCTAGGAGGGAGACCTTCTCAGTCAAATTATGACTGCCACTTCCTAAAACCTTAAAAAGTCCCTCTCCCCATCTCTGTACAACAACAGAGAGTGCTTAAGTCAGGGGTCTGCTTCAACAGAAGCCTGCTAAAAACTGAAGTCTCACAAAGACTTGTAGCTTCCAAAATCTTCCCCAACCCAGTCATAAAATGCCAGAAATGGTTATCACCACAGAAAATTAGGAAACATCTTGGAATAGTCTGTTGAAACAAAACCCCCCTTCACTGTGTTTCACTGATGTGCACTGGGGCTTTTGTGCTACTCCAGAAAACTAATAGAAACTTAGCCCAAGCTTACCTGGTGGCACCCAAAACACACGTAGTTTTTTCAGTTAGTTAGGCCCAGTGTGGCACTGACACTTCGCTAACTTTATTCAAAGCACAGTTAACCTGCTGGTGAAACTTGGTTTCAGACAAGTTTCTTGGCTGGTGTAACTCCTCCTGCTCTCAGAGATGCTCAAGTGGAGGGATACAGCATCATGGGGTGTATGCTTTCCCATTGCTCCACATCCATAGTCATGACTCACCTCTTTACCTGTCCCACTTGCACTCAGGATGCAGTACCTCCTTGATTCACAAACCTGGGTAGAGAAAATTCCAGAAGACAGCGAGTGCCACACCACCCTGCACCGGCAAGCCTGTGCTGACCTGCATGACTTCATGGACACGTCTGAGAACCTGTGCTCCTTCTGAACCATTGCTCTGCTTCCCACATCCTGTCTGTGTGACTGCGACGTGGCTCCTTCCAGAATTTTTCTTGCTGATTCTGCTTTGCTGATTGATCTATTTCTTGTAGACACAGGCGGGGGGGGGGGGTAGAAGTGTAATAATAAAAGATTGCAGTTACTCTAATATTGATTGTGGGTTTTGTCCTTGATACTGGTGAAGAGAGAGCAGGAATTTCTGTCTCCCTGATCCATTGTACAACAGCCCAATCATCCTGCAGGGGATCAAACAAAAAATCATGGTGCTTGCAGAGCTCATTAATTCCTGCAGTCATTGTCACTGGACAGCAAAAGAGGCCAAGAAATTTGCATGGCTCAGAAAGAAGACTGGTCATTCATGGACTTACCAAGTACAGCCTGTTACACTGCTACTGAAAGAGATACTAACACTCATGCTTCAGCACATCAGTTAATTTCTGATTTTAATTGTGAGTCCTCAGGTAAAGGAATGAACAACCCCACTTACACCACAGCAGAATTCCCATACACACATCTGAAGCTGGCACTGGAACTGGTCCAGCATGAGGGATGAGCAACTGGATTGGATATGCCCTGTGCCTGAGCCAGCAGTCCTGCATGGGTGTCGTGGTTTAAACCCAGTCAGGTAATTCGTTCACTCACTTCCCCCCCTCTCTTGCCCTCCCCCCTCCCCCTACTCCTGAAGGGGCAGAGAGGAGAATCGAAAAGAATGCAACTCCCACGGGTTGAGATAAGAACAGTTTAGTAACTAAGGTATAACACAAATCACTACTGCTACCACCAATGATAACAATGATAAAGGAAATAACAAGGGAAGAGAATACAACACCTCAGCACCAGCCGACCGATAACTCGCCCCCCAAGCCCAACCAAGCTCCGACCGATACCTCCTCCAACCCTGCCGTCTCCCAGCCCTTCCAGCAAACTCCCAGTTACATCCCGGGCATGACGTGCTGTGGTATGGAATACCTCTTTGGTCAGTTTGGGTCAGGTGTCCTGTCTCTGCTTCCTCCTGGCTTCCCCTCCTCCCTGGCAGAGCATGAGGCTCACAAAGTCCTTGGCCAAACCAAAACATTACTATCAGCTCTGTTCCCAGGCCGAAAATCAAAACACTGCACTGCACCAGCTACCAAGAAGGAGAAAAATGACTGCTACTGCTGAACCCAGGACAATGGGCTAGTTAGTGCTGGTAGTTCACTGAGGGCACAGAACTGCTTTTTAACTGCACTCTGTAGTCACGTCTTTCAAGCTTTTCTTTTTTCAGAGCTTAATTAATTTGCACTACTTAAAAACCACCTGACTCAATCTGTGGTTGTATTTTTCTAAAGCACTGCTGCTACTGTGGCCATGCAAAGAGCTCTGTAGTGGAGATGCAGTATTTGCTAGGGAAAGGTGGGGGTATTGCTGCCACAGTTCTAAAGGCTTCGACAAACGGCAAACTGACAGTGAGAAACAACTCCCCAAAACTCAAAACCTCTCTTTTCTTAGGATAAGAAAAAGCCTGTAGAAAGTGTTTTGATTACACTGATACATAGATGGTTTGCAAATACAGGTCTTAGTTCTTCTGTTTGCCATCAGTATGCCATTTGGCAGTCATGTCTGAAGCAGAGCAGAGAAGAAATGAAAAGCTGTGTTTGCTGAATAGGTCACCATCCTTGGATGCTCGTAGCACTGTCCTCGTGCCAGCAGCTACTGAGTGCAAAAATTTGTCACCTGGACAGCTTTGTGGTACACTGGTGAAAATAAGAAGGACCTGTATCAACAATATGATAATTAGTAGGTCCATGCTGATCTGGTTAATTTGAAGTTAAATGACCTTACTGGATAGGAGGGGCAGCAGTGAGCCTTGCATGGACAAGATACTACATGGCAGCATCACCTACCAGAACATCTACACCATGAGAGCCTTTGGATTCACAGCAGACAGCTCATCACCATGTGCCAGCACTGTGAACTGCCCAGCTGAAGGCTGTAAACTCAAGTATAATGACAGCTGAACTCGGATATCAGCGATGTCCCCCACTGCTGCCAGGCATTGCAAGGATAGAGGGTGAGAAAGGTTTTCATTATGAAAACCTGAACCTCTGCTTCATGACACCTGCAAAGGAGGATAAGAAACCTCCTGAAGGTGCAAGTCAGACACTTAAATCAACATCGGACAATCTGTTTTCCTCAAGGTTTTCTCCAGCTTTCAGATTTAGAAAATGTGATTGTAATGCCTGGACATATATTGTCTTCCTTTTATAACAGATCCCGTAGAAAGGTCAGTAAAGCAAGTGTTAATTTCTACTCTTATGAGACAAACAGGCTGTTCCACTGACATACCATTTATCCAGGAATTCTTCCAGTAGTTATGAAAGAACACCTCTAAGGTTAGGGGCCTAAATCTTTCTTTTCACTCCACAGAATATGAGTTAAATACCACTGTCTGACCTCCTTTTGTGTGGAGTACATCAAAAGCTCAGAGGTTCTTGCTTTGCAGACAAACTACCAAATAATTTCTATACTCCAGACTCTGTAAAATGTGGTGAAAGCATCATTAAAATTTCATACTAGGTCTAACATGCATTTTACATATTTTATATTTCACATGTTTTCTTCCATTTCACTTAGAGATGACTCTGCTGAAACTGGTTAGCACCTGAACTTTGCAAATGCAGTCATAAAATGTTGGAGCTATGTGTGATTATTTAACTATTTTCACTCTTATTTTTGATACAGAGGATAGAAGCATGCTTCTACTGTAATTCTGGTAGTCTGGAACCCTTGGAGTCCTGGGAAACCATTTAAATCTCTCTGTTCAAGAAGCTAGCATAGAACAGTCTCTAACCCCCTTTACTTTTCTGCCCCAAACTCACAAGCATATTTATAGGGAGAGGGAAAACAATGGTGGAATTATTTTTTGCCGTTAATGTTTGCAGGTAGCACAGCTGGAGACCTGCCGGAGACTCAGCCAGCACCATGGAGGCCTGCTTGAGAGCTTTAGAAGCATTCATTTCTCCTGCTGCTGCCACAATCTGTAAAGTAAGAGAAGTGGAAATGGCTCTGTGACGCTGCCCATTGTGGGGAAACCTCACCTTTACAATGAGGAGAAAAAAAAAAGGCACTTGGAGGACTGGGACAAGGATACAAGAGCTTGGGGGTAGACACTGCCATGGATCTCACCTTAGCTCTTGTCTCTCGAGCAGCCTCTGCTTCGGCCGCCATGGCCCTCTGCATGGCCACAGGAATCCTGACATCTTTGATCTCCACACAGGCCACTTTGATTCCCCACTGCTCTGTAGCTCTGTTGAGGATAGCCTTGGGACAAACACACAACCCATCACAAAAGGCACAGTGAGGGCAGAAAGAAAACCATGCCATGTACCCTGCTTCTAGGACAGAAGGAAAGTCAGCATGCAAACCTGCATAACAGAAAGATGGAGCCCTACCGTCCAATGAGTGTAAGTACAGTGGGTACCACAACCTATGAAACTCTTGCTGATCAACTCCTGTGTGGCTTCTCTACTGCCTCCTAAATTATGATCCCCATCCTTTCTTTAGGTGGGTGCTGGTCAAACTTCTCCCTTTTGCAAAATAATTCTATGGCAACTTCCTAAACTAGCACAACACAGTGAAAGCACGTAACGGCACACTATGAGTGAAAGACACAGCACAGCCCTGTAGCACTGGCATGCTCTTCTGTGCTCAGGCTGCTATGTACTACTGCACCCATGTCACCACCATGACCCTGGCTCTGCCTACCGCTGCTCTCTTGGCTGGAGAGGTGTACAGTCTCTCTTTGATTTGACTATGCCTCATCTCTGACTGAAAAAGAGTAAAGCAGGTGTTGGATTTCTCTGCTTCCTCCCTGGCTGACAAATAAAACAGCAAAACAGATGGCATTTTAAAGCATAAGCCAACTCAGTTCTGTACTATATGTTGTTATGACAGGAGATAAAGCTTTGTCTTGATTAAACCTCAATCAAGGGTCTGATCAAGACAGAGTTTCCCACGAACAGCAGACTTTCTCACTACTTACAGCAGCCCCTGTGCAAAGGCTAAACTAACTTATTCAAGTCACTGGATAATTGCAGATTTTTGTTGCTTTTTGATAGGAACTCTTCTACAAGAACCTGGGGAAATACCTTTCTTTCTGACTCCAGACAAGCAGATGTATAACTGAAAGAAACATAATGGAAAATTTTGTTATCATTGTTGAAAAGAAAGAGAGATTAGTTCTGATTTGCTACTCCCCAGAACACATCTCCATGCTTGTCAGTGAATTTTGAGAGCTGGATTTACCTGGGTACTGCATGCAATTTCCTCACGGCCTCCCAGGAGCTGAGCCAAGGTCTGCATAGCCAGAACGTTTCTCAGGGTTGCCTGTGCCAAGAGGAAGGTAGCTGAATGGACATCAGTGATGTTAGCAACAGCTCTGACAGCACTGTGGATCCTGTAGTACAGCACCCCATCGACTTGGGTAGCAACAGCATCTTTTGTGAGAATCTGCATTCGACAAATGTACAGAATTAGAGAAGGATCCAATGACACATCCTTTGCCAAGGAAGGGAAATGTTTTTTTTTTTCTCCTTAGTGAAAAAAAGACCCTGATAATGCAAGGAAACCAAGAATTTATTTTTGTTTCTTTGTCATTCCCCCGAGAAATAACTTTAAGGAAGCTATCCAGCATCACCAAAGTACATACCCTTCAAATAACTCTTCCAATAGTGAGTAAATCTCATAACTTGAATCATTTTCTTCTGCAATGGTGGTTATATGACCATGGTTATACTCCTCCTTTCTTGTAGAAAGGGCCATTCATGATTTTATAAATTACACACAGTTTGGAAAATCTGTGCTACTTCCTCTAAACAAAGTATTTCCAAGAAACTCCAGCAAATTAAAGCAAAAATTAAAAGCAAAGTACAAGAAATTTTGCACTTTGAAATTTGCAACAAAGAAATCTGAAAAATATTTAATCATTCACAGAGGAGTTGTGTCACCTTTTGCCAGACAAGTCCTCTGTGCTTCAGCAGCCAGTTTGCCTCAGCAGAGCTCTCATGATGCTCCACTATCTGTTCCCTCCTCGACATGTTTTGCCTTCAAGAAATTTTGTAAGCAGTTTGAAAGTCAGGAAATACAGCAAATAAGCTAAATTCTGTGGTAGTTTACAGGTGTACGACTATAAAACACCTGCATTACTTTTGATCATGCCATGAATCACCTCTGCCTTTTATGTCTGTCTTAGACAGCTGCTAGAGAATAGTTACCTCTTGCAGAGGAATGTTACAGGCAACTGTTCTAAGATCAACCTTGACAAATGTATCTGTACATGGAAGTATGAGGATTATACCTGAAAAACAAAAATAATTACATGAAATGCCACTGAAAGCTAACTCTAGAACCAGGTATCCTGCAGCAAGCAAACGGACGGAAATATCCACAGGGTGGGGAATGTGCCCACCTTATTACTACAACTGTCCTTTCCGCAACAGGACGTTCCATTTTCAAATAACTGAGGGAAATGCAGATATCTGCAAATAATGTTAATTTATTGGAGCTTAATGACCTAGGGCCCTGGACTGGAAATGGGGAGAGTGCAGCTCTGGTCTCAAATCTGCCACCAGACTTTTGACAAAAATTCCTTCCACGTCTTTGTTTGGTTTCCCCTTTATAAATCATAAGCCATATGTGTCTCAAGGAATGATATACCCCAGGCCCAGATTCCTGCACCGCCTGTAGGTTGCAACATGAGGAACATTGTCCCACATTCTGACACATCCTGTGAAGGAGTCTCCACTCACCTTTCAGGAGAGGGAGGCTTGACATTGCTATTCTTCTCATCTCAGCACTTTGACTAGGTGCCCAGAGTCATCAAGAAGAGTTCTGCACCTGCCCTAGCTGCCCTTTGGACCACATGGTTGTTATTCAAGAGGAAAGAAAGAATCTGAAAAGGACTTTTTCACCTTATTTCAGCTTCCAGTTTGCCCCATTTCAGTGCAAAAAGGTCGTAACTACACCAACACAAATACTTTGTGTTGCTGGGTTTGGTTTGTATTTGTGATATATAACCTGATCCTAAGTGACTGCACCAAACTCTGTATAGATGCAGAGTGTCCTTTTCCTTACACATTTACTATTTTCAGAGCAGAAGACAGCTAAATTGCTGGCAGCAGAAAGAAGTGTTGGAAGTGAGGCACATGTAGAGTAAGCAGCCCAGTCACTCAAAAAAGTCCTTAGCAGGCCTGAAGACTGCATGTAGCCCTCCCCGGTCCCCCATCAGTGTCTGTAGCATGAGCTCAACCTACCATTTGTTGTCCAACCTACTCAACAGCAAAGCTGTACCTGATATCAAAGTCCTCAACCTTCTGCTGTGCTTCATGCACCTCTGCAATTCTTGATGTGGTCAGAGTGCATCGTAATAACATAAAACCAGTGCATCTTAAGGGAATAAAATTGCATGTACTCACCTGGTCCCTTTGCTTTCTTAGACAGTATACGTCCCAGACGAAATACAACAGCACGTTCATATTCTCTGATAACCTAGGAAAATATTTTAAGTTTAGAATTTTGCAACTAATTCTATTCCCACTTTCTGGTCTGATTTTTTTTTTACTCTTTGGCATCCATACTATATGTGAAAAAAAGTAGAGATAATATTGGAACCAACAAAACCGCAAAACACTCTGCATCTTAAATCTTCTCACCTCTTGGTTTGCTGGAAAAACTCAGACCCTGCTCTCAAACAGGTTACAAAACAGACAAAATACAAAAGAATTGCCACTCGTATGGTGAGGCTACTCATAACTCTCTCAATATCAGTACTACACTCAGAGGCGTATACCTCACCTCAGATAACCCAGCTAACTGCTTCAGTCAGTGTATCAGGACTCCTCAAGGCCTGGTGTTCAGGGAAATCATCCTGGTAACTCATCCCTAAAAACTGATTTAAATTACTCATGTCTTGAAGGGGCATTTTGTGGCTTTAGGTTACAGAACTGCTCAATGCAGGGACCCATGTGCCCATGTACTCATGTTACTCACTAGCAGCACCAAATACGAGTTCTTCAGAAAAGTTTTTAGATTTATTCCCCCAGTGCTGTAAAGCAAGAAAGTTTAACTAATGATGAAAGTTGAGATTGGAAGAAATCAAATGAGTAAATTGCGGTGATATAGAAAGTCAGTGGAAGAACATGGATCCCAGTCCTAGTCCACATCTTCACTAGAAACCGTTATGATTTCCAAAAAGTGAATGTGACAAACAAAATCAAAAAATCAATTAACATAAGTAACAGCAGTAATAATTGTGTTCTTTTTCTGCCTCAAATCCCACTAGCTTACCTTCACACATGCCCAGATGGAAATAGGAAAGGTAATAAGCACCAGGAGGAATGAAAACGAAAGCAGGATCCACCCACAGACACCAATTCCTTCCCGTCTGTCAGCTATGAAAAAAATAAGAGCAGCAATGAAGGCAAATTCTGAAGAGAGTTACCTGAAGGCTGTAGATCTAGTCCAGTGCAATCATGAGGGATTGCAAAATCCACAGAAACTCACTCCCTCTTCCTCCCTTTCATTGCCCACAGAAAGCTATGAAAGGCCTAACCAAACATCCAACTTCATGGCCCTTCTGTGCAAAAGAATAAAAGGCTCAGAAAGTATATTTTGTGCCAGGTAAGAAAGAATTCAAATGAAAGGCACTGTTAGGGGGCTGTGAAGGAGAAATAAATTATCAGGTGGAATATCCATGGATATGAATCTGTGTTGGTTTGTCATGGCTGGATAAAAAAGATTTAATTAGTATGAAACAGGTAATAAGGAAAATGAGGGGAACTCCTGCTGCCTTTAGATGGGCATTTTGAGGAATACTGATGGACCAGTTCATTCACTGGACCAGAAGCTTCAAAATCACTACCTGTCAAAATGCATGCTCATGCATTTTGAGTAGTTCTCGCACTGGATTCAGCCTGTCTCGTCCCAGAACTTCATTATAATGAAATCTCACTCAAATCAAAATCAAAATAATTTCATTATTTTCATGCCTGAAGGGAAGGCACTGGTGAGTGTTTAACTTTAGGAGGCTCTTTGTAAAGAAAGGGTTATCAGGAGCAGCTGCTGTTTGAAGAGAAGAGCAGCTGGAGCTACTGAGGTCCTCAAAGAAGAGGCACAAAAGAGGGCA
This sequence comes from Pezoporus occidentalis, assembly GCF_034315485.1. Classification (NCBI taxonomy): domain Eukaryota; kingdom Metazoa; phylum Chordata; class Aves; order Psittaciformes; family Psittacidae; genus Pezoporus; species Pezoporus occidentalis. Next base: position 504,804 of record NW_026913640.1, on the reverse strand, counting down.
AGGAGGAAACAGGACAGTCCTGCTACCACAACAAAGTGCTGTAAGGTCAATTCAGTACTGCTAAATGCAGAAATGCCTTGGATCAGGAGAGTCATAAGAAAAGCAGAAGTAGCAGGGATGTAGGTTGGGCCAGCCCCAAGGGCTGCCTGGCTGCCAGGTTTGGGCCAGAAGAGGATTTTTGCAGGTGTGAGCATCAAGAGATAGGAAGCCGAATGCCACAGCTTCTTTCCCAACACAGGGAGAAAGGTGACAAAGGCTCAGAGGTCTCAGAAAACCTCCCCCATGCTGATGAAATGGAAAGATGCAACGTGCTTTGGTTATGTTACTTCATAGGCATAGGGTAGCGCTGCGAATTTCTGACGTCAAATAAAATTAATATGCAGATAGAAACTGGTAAATAGAAAACAATTCATTTTATACCTTGTGAGAAAAAATCTTGTCACCACAGTGAAGCATGGTGAGGCTGCCTGATCTGTAAGGCACAAGCTAACAGACCAGCAGAGCAGGACTGGCAGGTTTGTGAGAAAACCCACAGCAGCCCTGGAGGACGAGACACAAGGCAGCCCTCCTGTAGCTCCTTCCTCTATAGATACCTCTGTGCATAGCTGGTCTGCGCCTGCTGATAATGTTCACTGCAAACCTGGGTGTTACCACCAAGCCCTTTGCTGCTTGTGGTTTTAACCATTCTAATTTTGAAAGCCCTGCTGCAGATTTAATGACTCACACATAAATATGTTTGTGTTCAAGACCGAGTTAAAAAAAGACCACCATAAATGTTCTCCAATTACCCTGAAGTTTCAAACCATTTAGCCACAAGACAAATGAAAGACCCTAGAAAAACACAATAGTGTAGAATAAGGGCACTTGTAAGATTCAGTTCCCTTTTTCTTGAAATGCTCAACACAGTACATCATCAACACACTTGATATAGAAAATCACAATATGTGTGTCAAATCTGAAGAGCAAATTAAAAGCTCATGTCGAAGTTGTCTTGTGAAGAATATAAAGAACTCTGGGCAAATACCTCCCAGGTCTCCAGAGCAATGAAGAGATGGAGTAGACTCAGCCTCTTTTAACCACTAAGCAACCTCCTGCTTCCTACAAGCACCCAAATCAGTCCTGCTGAGACTCATGCTTGTCCCATCACACTATCCATACTTATGGCCAGGCAGTACAGTGAAAACAGCACGCATTGCCAGCAATAACTAGATTTGGCATCAGTTCTGTTGCTTGAAGAGAGCATCAGGTGTTCCATCACACAAATCCAAAAATCTTTTTTGGGGGCTGAAAAATTCTTATACCTTTCTCTAACTTATATTTCCCCCTTTCCACCCCATCCCTACGTACAGAAGTGTATCAACAGCTGAATCAGCCGTTTTAGCCCCTAGGGTTATTTTGCCCAAAGGAGATGCTGGTGCATGCTGGCACAGCAGAATGAGGCAATTTAGTTTCACCCACTGTCCTGGGTTCAGCAGTAGCAGTCATGTTTTTTTTTCCTTTGTGGTAGCTGGTGCAGTGCTGTGTTTTGACTTCCAGCCTGAGAACAGTGTCGGTGAAGCCGATGTTTTCGGTTGTTGCTAAGTGATGTTTACCCTGACCAAGGACTCTGTGAGGCTCATGCTCTGCCAGGGAGGAGGGGAAGCTGTGAGGAAGCAGAGATGGGGCGCCTGACCCGGGCTAGCCAAGGAGGTATTCCATACCACAGCACGTCATGCCCGGGGTGGGGGGGTGACTGGGAGTTACCCGGAAGGACACGGGGCTTCCGGGTGGAACTCGTTTTCTTGGCCGGTGGTATCGTATTCTCTTCCCTTGTTATTTTCTCTTATCATTGTTGTCGTTGGTGGTAGCGGTGGTGATTTGTGTTGTACATTGGTTGCTGGACTGTTCTTGTCTCGACCCGTGGGAGTTGCACTCTTTCAATCCTCCTCCCCGTTCCTACGGGAGCGGGAAAGGGGAGAGCCCCGGGGGGGGGGGGACACGGACCTCGATTGTTGTCAGCTCAGCACCACTCACTGGGAGTGAGTGAACAAGTTACCTGACTGGGTTTAAACCACGACACCCACAAAGGCAGATCCTGAATTTTCCTCTACAACCTATGTCAGAGACATGAGGAATGCCTGGGATCAAATCAACTTTTTTGTTTGGATAGTTTTGCTCCTTTTTAATAGAGAAAAAACACACACAAAAGTGAGGCTTACCAATTAGATGCTCTGTTTTGTTTTCCTTGGGTTTCCCTTTCTGGGGATCCATCACATTTGAGGGAAGCTCTGATCCCCTCACAGATGAGACAGCAGCATACCTCAAAGACTCACATTGCTCATGTGAAGTGCTGAGGTGAGAAACAGGGTGAAAGAAGGAAAAATCCCCACTTGTATGAGAGTCCTCTGGGAGTGAGTTACCCTGGTGAGGGGGTGTTTACAAAAACAGTCTTGAGGTTAAGGGCTGTCCCTGATGTAACTCCGTGGTCTTCTGTGGCTGTCTTCTTGTCCCAGCTGGTTTTAGACCCCACAAAATGCAAGTTGGAAATTATTTCTATGAATCAGTGATACCTGTCACCAGAGAGCAAGACAAAACACAAAGAGAAAATAAAGAGGAAATTTCCTATGAGGACTGGCTGAGGAAACTGCAGTTGTTTAGCCTGGAGAAAAGGAGACTGAGGAGAGACATTAGAATTCTGTGATTCTATGATTCACTCTCTACAACTACCTGAAAGCACTCTTCTCCCAAGCAACAAGTGATAGGACAAAAGGAAATGGCCCCAAGTTGCACCAGAGGAGGTTTAGATTGGCTATCAGGAAAAGTTTCTTCGCCAAAAGGGTTGTCAACCATTAGAACAGGCCACCAAGGGAAGGGGTCAAGTCTCTCCTTCATCCCTGAAGGTACTTAAAAGATGTGTGGACAAGGCACTCTAGGGACATGGTTTAGTAGTAGACTTGGCAGTGCTGGGTTAATTGTTAGACTTCACGATCTAAAAGGTCTTTTCCAACCTAGTCAATCTATGATTCTATAAAGCCAGAGTGTACAGAGTGAGTACTGCTCCTCTGCTGTACACCTCTTAATAAAATAGGGCTCAACTACTGTTCAGACCTCAAATACTAGCAATGTAACTAATCCTCCAGTTGAGGTCCCCATGCCGCATAGAATAGCTCATCACACATTTCTTGATACTATCACTACAGGTTGAACCCCGTTGTGTTAGATCTAAAAACCACAGTAAAGCATTTTAGCTCCAAAGTCTTAAAAATTTTCCCCAAATATTTTCCACAAAACACTTTTTAATATTGACAAACCAACCACAGCATTTCAGACTAAGCCATTTCCAAAGGCTGCAACAACAGGCAGCAGCTGTCTCAAAGGACACAAATCTGTTGCTTACTGAGAAAAAAAGGAGAGTCAGCTTTTAATATGTAATTTATGAGTATGATGTATAGCTAAATTAATAATACAGCTGTTTTCTGTGGGCATCCATTATCTAAATTATGTTTGAAGATCAGGCTCTAGCTTCATTTCACTTAAGTCTTCAACCTTGACCGTATTGACATTAGTCCCAGATGGGTCATACAAAGCCAACTGCTCCCCGGAGAATCCTTTCTCAGCTTCATAAGAGAGAATGCTACACCATTGAATGCATGCTTTAAATCATCATGAAAACTGTAAGAACAAGCATCTTGCAACACTGGGACTGCCATGCTTATTGCAATACCATTCCAAATACGTGACAACATCCATTTGAAGGCAGTTGTAGCATTATCTTCAGTATTGGGCTTCTCAGGCTGAGCTGCATGATCAAACCTGTTCAGAGCAGATGCCTACTATGAGGGCAGCAAGGGCAAAGAAAGATTATGCTTTAGAAAAATGGCTTTAATTATTGCAGAAACAAAAGCATCATACGCAAAACTACCCCAACATTTGTATTTTAGAGAAACTCGGTTTTATTGAAAATATTTTTTTCCAAGCCATTTGAATAGAACAATCTACACAGGTACTTATATTGTCAGATAGATGAACAAAACATGTTACAACCTAACAGAAATAATTGCTCCTTGTTGTTTACTGAGAATTCCTTGATGTACCTGTAAATACAGCCCTTGAGAGGTGACTAAAGCAGACGGTGTTTTTCTTTTACATTCAGGAACATTGCTGTATTAGCTTCTCTGTGTTAACTTAAGCTGCACCTTAATTCTGTGTTTCAAAAATTCAAAAAGTCAAAGGTAGGGCCATCTTAATCCTTTCTCCTTGGGGTTACACTGGGGCATGTGGATAACTCCCCACAAAACACTCAGAGAAGAATATACATGAGCACTCTGGGGCAAAACAGTTTACAGGCTGCAAGTTCACTTGTGCTGAAGAGCCTGCCACAGCCCAGTGTTACAGAGCAGTACCACAGAGAAAACCAGTTTGAGTCTAATGCCACTTCAGCAGGGCTCATTTAGAAGTAACATCAGACGAATGTGGCTCGAGTCACCAGCAGTTCAGCTATTTCTGCAGCATGCTGATACAGCTAAAGCCTTCAATTTCTATTCTGAAAGCAGACTGAAGGCTCAGTCTGCACGGTGATTAGGTGCTTGCCTGTAAGAAGGCCATTCTCCAGCACTTCTCTGCACCAACTGCTACATTTGCAAATGGCACCAAGTCCTTCAGACAAGAGGATCATTTAGATTTCCATTTCTCTAAAGTAGGCAGTTGCTCCCACTTATCACCCAGTTGCAGACTTAATCCTACAGACCAAGCACCCCCCACTTCAAAGTTTGTTAAAACCAGAATGAGGATTCTTACACACAGCCATTCCTAAACAGTGTCAAACCCAAAGGTATCAAAAAAGTCATAAGGCAGTCCTCACATGGAATTTGCATATAACAAAGTTGTAGGTTTCAGTTTGTCTTTTTCTGACCCTTTTAGGCCAGTACCACTTTCCTTCCCATACACTATCCTTTAGCCATTTCCTAAAGATTTTTCAGCCTGGTCCTTTCCTGGCCCTGAATTCTGCCCCTAGAACAGATACTTGCCTATTTGCTTCAGGCTCATCATTCCTTTCCCCAGATCAAAATTTAGAAAGGACAGGACACAGAGTAAACTAACAATACCACCCTATTGCTCCTCCTTAAAAATTAATAATATACACATTGCTCCTCCTCCTTGTGGGAATGGCATCAGCTTTCAATAGCTGAAGATGGGGAGATACCAGAAGACACCCATTAGACTACACTTCACTAGAGCATAAGTAAATGGGAAACAAAAGGATTGCTCCTGTCTCAATCCAGAAAGGAAGACAATTTGCAAGGTAAGAACATTCACACCATAGCAAGTTTCCTTCCAGGCCCAGCCAAACTCACAACGCTCACTTGCAAATCAGAGGAATAATTAGACAGAAGATTGCTCTGTTTCTGTCCTACAACAGCTGCAATTAAAATACTTAAAAGATATATCGAAACTTGTATGTAGACGCAAACGCAGTACGTTCTTAGTTGTTCCAAAGATTTTATTTCAAAGAACATTTCACTCCACCTTATCTTTGCTGCCTGTCAACGCAGCTGAAATATATCAGTAATAACAACTTTAACAATGACACATCATAGTCTAGAATCAAAGTCACACAGCAGCTACCCCTTCCCAGCACAGGCCTAGTGTAAGACCCATCACGGTTTGTTGTAGGAGCAGACTTTTCCTTGGCTTTTTAAAAATGGTGCTCAAGTAAGCATGAAAGAGATCAGGACAAATCATCCCCTTCGTAAATCCCAAGGCTGGGTCGCAGGAGTTTGCTGCAATGCAGAACACAGACCTTATTCCTGAAGAGGAAAAAAAATTAATAAAATACAACTTTACATCAGGAGAAATGCTTAAGAAATTGAAACTTACCTTAATCCTAACCACTGGAAAGTTCAGTTTACAAAATCCTGCTCATTATGATTCACTAAGAACCAGAGAGCCTATTCTAGACACAAAAAAGACACTTCCATGTTCTTAACCTATTTGCTCACTTGTCTGACACTGTTAACATGCTTCTATGTAGAACTACACCAGCTATGTATGAAATACTCTTTTTTATAGGTAAAGTGGCTAGACACCACTTAGCAAGTAGATTGCTCCTGAAGAAGAGCATTTAATGCAGTAGATATACACTACTTCTCATGTATTTTCATTTGGAGAAACAGGGCTTCAGTCTCAGGTATCTTTGAGCTGTCTAATGTTCAGACAGAAAAAAACAACCCACACCCCATGACCAATCAGTAGATGTTTGATTTTCAGAAAGACATGTAGAAAATGCTTAGTTTTTGATAAAGCACTGCATAACAGCTGGTATCTGGTAGTTGCTTTTGACTACAAAGTGATGTAAATTAGTTCAAAATTTAATTACTTGATGGGGAAACCAGGAATCAAATTGGAGATCAAACTCAGCACCTCAGTAAGGTTACAAAATGCTTAATGACTTTGAATTACTACATTCACATCTATGGGACAAAACCCAATTTGCCCTTCAGAACATATACAAACTTTTATTTTCTCCTTCTCCAATTTATCTACAAATCTGGAAAGAAGAAGCCATGAAAAGAATGAAAAGGGAAACGTAATGAAAGATGGTAGAGATTTTTTTTCCACAGATTTCTTAAGATATAAGGCACTGATTTTTAAAAGTTCAGAGTGGAGAATCACTAGAATTAAATCGGCTTCAGAAAATAATGTCAAAGTGCAATACATTTTTACCTTTAAAGTAATATGTAAATTTGATTATTAAAATGAAAAAATACCAAATCACTGACAAAGTATCGAGGACACTATCTAGTTTTTTTTTTTGATAATAGGATACGATCATTTTTGTCACAGGATATGTTTCTATTGCCAGTCTTTAGGAAACAATTTTACAATTCAATATATAATCCTGTATCAGAAAGAAACAGCATAAGGGAGAACAAACATTAGGAAGTGTCTTAGTAAAACCAAGTTTATTCATTTGTCTTTTAGGCAAATATGTAAATAGCGAGCAAAGCCTCTTTGCCATGACTGTAAACGTTTATTTAAAAAAAATGTGTTAAAAACCAATACAGGAATTTCCATTAATGTTCTAAAAAAGTTTGTTCACATCTGGAAAGAAAATACATTAGCAACAACTCCCAGCAGAATTAAACTTTAAAAAAGTAAAACTCTAGGTGCAGAGCTTTTCTATAGTATAGTATTCTCTACATTTTAATTTAACCACAGGATTGAATATCATTCATTTCTATTGGCTCTAGAACATGAACAAGAGTTTATCTTAAATAGATGATATTCAATGATGTGTTACAAGCTGCCATAGGTGCTAACATTATTAGAAGAGTGCACAACTGAATTTCACTAACAAAGCAAGACCTTTCTATATGCTGCATCATAACCCTTCCTAACCAATACAGTTAATTTAGCTATATGCCTTTAAAACCACATAAGTTTTCCAAGGAAAAATACTAAAAAAATCCATGGTCCAAATTCTGCTCTCGCTTATATTCACAGGATAAATTAAGCACCATCAAGTTGTAGGTTTTAGTCAAAAAGCATAGAGAACCAGTTCGTTTATGAGTATAAGGGAGAGAAGAACTTGAACCATGTCTGTAAACATTCACAAAAGTCTGCAGTCAAAAGTGCTGGATAGGTGGCCTATCCGCAGTACAATTATTTCATTCATAGAGAGGTGAGGGAGCAGAGAGAACGTTATGGAACATTTATTTTAGAGGCAAATAAAAATGTTTTCATGTACTTTGGAAAGACACATTCTCAGCTAGCTAAACAATACTCCAGTAAAACAGAATACACTTCTACCCAAATGCAGTACAGCATTATTTCCTAGCTCTCCTATTCAGATTCAGACAAAAGAGTATTCAATTCAGCAGCAAGCCTATGACAGTATTTCAAAGCATAAGAAAATCTCCACACCCCCCTGATGTAGCCTCTCTTTATAACATACTAGTGATGCTAACAGGAGATCCTCACACATACAAATTAAAAAATCCAAAGAACCATAAACTGACCTTGATCTATGCACACACAAGAAGTGTGCATCTACATGAAAGATCATCTACATCTTTAAGAACCTAGTTCCACTCTAGATCTCATTCTCTATTAACCACATATACCATACAAAACATAACAGGATAGGTGCTTACACACGCTATTAAGTATACTTCTTCGCCCGTTCAGCTTGACAGCCACTTGCTCTATTTACATAAGCACCTCTTTGAATATTTCTGATCCGGTACGACACCAAACATTCATCTCATAAGCTACAAGAAGAGCCAAGGATGCTCAGCAATTCACAGGATCAGACCCTGAATCAATTGAATGCAATCAAAAATTAAGTTTGACATCTGACATAGCCCCCTGGAATCATTTTACCCTTGTGTTTTCCCTCCCTCTTTCCCCAGTTCAGACCATGCTCCCACTAACGTTGAGACAACTTTCAGAGTGAATAGGATCAGGCTCTGTCAAGCAACCACTGCAGTCTTTAAAATGTCTGGTTATCTTATTGCCATCCACTCTGGGGCAGACTTGTCTGCAATGAAAATGGTGTTCCTGGTGCTGATGGATAGTTAGCAAACCCTTCAGGCTGAGTTGGATAGTTCTCCAGAGCAGAAGCAGAATGTGCCTTCAAGGAAGAGAAGAAGTTAGGAAACAGCATTGATAAAAACAAAGAAATAAACAAAAATCTACATTAAGCAAAATTTCAGGCACAATACCAGTCCTAGTCAAGCCAAACCAGAGTATAATCTCAAGTATGCAAAGAGCAGAGATGAGCAATGCACCTATATGCAGATGTTATGCTTTAGAACAACAATTGCGCTGAAATACCACAGCATGAGGAAAGCAACTGGATTAAGAGAAAACATGAAGAAAGCATTAATGGCATTTATGTTCCACTGAAGTGTGCACCAGATGATCTGGAAGGCATAGCTTAATCAGGAGCTGTGGTATTTCACCAGCTCTGAATTTTATCTTCACTGCTTGAATAGCTGTTAATTTTAGTGACTGGAACTTGTGAACAAGAAAACTGATGTTTCTTCAATGCAATCTGGATACACAGATTTCTAAAGAACAAATAAATTCCTGAGTTACAAAAGCAATGTGGTCTAGGCAAAGAATTTTTTTCCAATCTATTTCCCCTGATACTCAAAAGATATCTGACAATACTCTGCATACTGAACAGTACTTAGACACATGCTCCATTTAAAAAAAAATTTAAAAAAAAAAAAAAAAAATCAATGGATCACAGAAGAGAGAAAACATTAATTCAAGACACTCAACTGCCTCTTTTAGTATTCTGTAGAGGACAAATTTCCTACCAGACTCCTTAATCCATACAGGGGCCATTTTTTACAAAAGGCAAAGTAAACATCTAACTACAAACTCCAATGATAGTTTCAGTTAAGCTTTGTAGATTGAAGAGTGAAACAAGTTCTTACAAGGACAAGAAATGATGAAACTACACATCACCTAAAGCTACCTCAAGATTATTACAATTGTATTTGTGGGAACTATCAAGAGAAGCACAACCACAGTAGACACAAATTCATGACAACCTGACCGCGTGTGTAGGGAGGCATGTAATTCACAACAAAGTGGTTTTCCACACAAATCTTTAAGTATTAAAATGTCAGACTGGAACCGAGCACAAATTTTGCAACTACATGGTCAGCTCATTAGACTTAATACAAACCTACAACAATTTCACTTGCATGTCTTTTCTTTTACTCCTCCCTGTTTTACAAAGAGTTTTCAAAATGGGTTTAATCCCGCTCATAACATCCAGAAGCACTGTACATCAACTTTGAGTAAGAAGTTAATATGAGTTGTTCTTTATCATCACCCTTGTATCAGCTCTCAAACAGGTCAGGGGTTTTAATCATCTACTGACTTAAGCGTTAACTTCTTAGAATTCATTTAAGTACATGCTCAAATGATTACTGGAAGTAAAACAGCATTAGTAAATGGGCACATTACCTGTAGTAGTGCTGACTGTGCAGCCGCACTATGCTGCAATTCCTGTAAGGAAGATTGTGCGGCACTTTGGGGAAAGCCAGGGATGCCAGGGAGAGATAAAAGACCAGGAAAAACTGCATTTCCTGCTGTCTGCAGTCCAGAAGTCAAGCTGAAAGAATGTCAAGATGTGGCTATTATTAGGAACATCTGTATCATGTTTTATCTTAGGTTTCTCTCTCTATAAGCTTGTGTCTGTATCAGTCAAAAGCGCATCCTTTTCTAAACCTCATGAAGGCCAGAATTTCCAAACAGAAGCCCAGTCTCTACCCACCTACAAATTATTCATGCACACACAAACCAAGACTGTCTAGAGCACACCTAAGAAGGGAACTCAAAAATTTCTGTACCTTGACTGTGCCTACAATTTGCACACAAAAAATCTTCAGATAAAAGTTAATGCTGAATAACTCCTTAAAACATAGGAACATCTAAGATATTGTCTGCTATTACCTGAATATGTCAATGGATGCCACGTGGAATCCACTCTTGTAAAAACCTAGGAGGTGCCAAGTATCCTTATCTGAGAAATGAGATCACTCAGCACCTCAGTGGATTAGTCTGTTACAACAGGGACTACTGAGGACAGCCTATTTTGTAATTACGCTCTCAGTTTACAAGACAGGTGCAAAACTATTGGTGAACTCAGTTTAAAAATTAACTGTAATTAGTTACTACAAGTGAAAATAATGCCTATGTCTAAGGTAAAATCGGTGTTGTGCTCAAGAGAAAAAGAAATGGTTATGACCTCCTTCAGAAACAGAAACATACCCAGCCTGTGCAACAAGTGCAGAGTTGAAGTTTGAGCTAAAGGCCGAGGCAAACCCTGGCAGGACCGGAGCCGGAGATGGGGCTGTGGCAGCTGCCGGCAATGGTGCAACTGCTGCTACTGCAGAAGATGCCTGGAGGCCAGGGAAAGAAGGGAGAGCAGGAGTGACAGAGGGTGTGTTAGAGACAGGAAAACCAGGAAAGGATGGGTTTGATGATCCCAGAGGTCCCTGGGCAACAGAAAAAAGGGAAGGGACAGCACTGGACAAGTTAAGCGAGAAGGGTGGAGCAGAGACTGTTGCTGAGGCGGCTAGTTCTGAGAGTACAGCAGCAGTGGAACTCGCATGAGAGGCAGACACAGCTGAAGCAGTTGTAGATGGAGTAGCTAACAAAGACCCTGGGAGAGTGACAGGTGGCGTAAGTGCTGGATTACCAGTAAAAGCAAAGTTACTGGTTAGAGATGTAAAAGGAGGAAGTCCATTGAACACAGGGGCAATGGGAGCAGAGGAGCCATGTGAGGCAAGGGAAATGGAAGACAGAGAATTAGAATTGTTTAGAGGAGCACTCAAAGAAGAGAGACCTGATAGCGCTGGATTCAGGGAACTGGGTAAACTGACTGGCACTGAAGCTGCTGAGGTGTATGCACGCCCAAGTGCTGACAGTCCTATAGTGCCATGAGAAGGGCTGGCCGAATGAGAAGGACCTTTGAAGGCCGAGAGGGTAGGACTCATGGGCTCCGTTTTGACCATAACTGGGATACTTGTGGCAGCTGGGGCTGCTGAGAGCTGCTGATCAGGATTAGCAGGGCTTGCACCATGCAAGAAGGAGGCTGATGAGCCACAGCTGACTGGCATAATCGATGGTGAAGTGGTTAAAGGTGACGGTGCAGACAATGCTGGAGGAGTGGAACTGGAATTGGTTACAGATGGGGATGGAAGACCTGGAAAAATGGCCAGCCCGGGTGTGGAAGAACGCTGTGAGGTGGGGGTGGCTGATGGGGTGTAACATTTGACAGAGGAAGTGGGAGGGTCAGAGCTTTGATTAGCAAGAGCAGATAAAGAAGCAAGTTCACTTGTCATAGCAGAAGGTAAAGCAGATGAATTAATTAATGAAGTGTCATTTGATGTCAGAAATCCCTTTAAGACAGACAAAATTGGGTTAGGCAAGCTAAGCGAACCAGGAATGGTAGTGGCAGGAGAATTAGCAATTGTGGATGGAATAGGACTAGAAATCCCTTGGGCATTGGGTGGCAAGGACAAAGGGAGGCCAGCAAAAACTGATGACAATGAAGCAGGATTATTAGCGGAAGCAATTGAAGAGGTTGCAGAAAACGGGAGGCCAGCAAATGGTGCAGTAGCAGATGTGAAAGCTTCACTAGGTGCAGGTGTAGTGCACGGTGTGGAAGAACCTTGCGGAGCTGGTGTAGCAGCAGGTATAGAAGCCAGCCCAGAAAAAACTGCAGGAATAGGGGTAGAGGTTGCATTGTGAACAGATGTGACAGGAACACCAGGCAATGAAAGGGATTTGATGACAGTAGGGGTTGGGGTGGATGGCTGAGATGTATGGATGGAAGAGGAGACCTGTCCTGGGAAAACAGGAAGGACAGGGGTAGACATGTTCATCCCAGAGATGAGTGGAGTTGCAGGTGCTAATGGATGGCTTATTGCCTTGACAGGTGATGGGGTAGGGACTGGAGTAGCAGCAGGTGTTGAAGGGTTAGAACCATGAGGAGTAAAGAGCTGATTCGCTTGTGCAGAAAAAGCTGCAAAGAAACAAAACTGTTAAGAATACTTGAAGCTGTCAGAAATACTTGAAATCAACACAAACATATTATATAACATTTCAAAATATGATACACAGGCAATAGCTAACAATGTCTGCATATAAACAATGAACAGGGAGCCTATGAAAACACAACAAAAAGGTACGAGCAAACACATCACACAAGTTGTACAGCACATAGGCTACCACTCCTCTTTAAAACACTGTGACATCTACTACCTCTTCATGACCTCATGCAAGACAGTTAAGACACTTGTAAGAGTGTCTAAGTGACACAGGTAAACACCCTCCCTCTGGTTCCTAACATCTAGCAGTACCCAAAACAGATCTAATATTCCATGAGTATCAAATCACCTGGGCTCCTCTGCATCCACTCTCACTGAAGGTCAGAATTTCCTTCAGAAACAGTTAATTCAATGTATCGTTATTTCAGAGAACTTTAGTCAACAACTGAAGAAAGCTGATTTCAGGTGCTGGTATTTTTCTTTCCTTCAAAATCAGGTCATTCTCTTCACTGTGTTTCCTTCAGATTTAGACTCTAAGAAGGTACACTTTTAAATTCATGTATCATGCTACAATATTAAACTAACATTGGCACTTTATCACAAAATATTTCTGTAAGTCCTTAGTCAGGTGTCTGCAATCAAGGCAAGCACCTGCCACGAGGAATATTAGCTTGTATCAACCCTACAAAAAGTAAGTTAGAGGCATCAGTCAAGCTGGAGAAAAACAGGCAGACACTCTGCAAATGGGGATATGGAGGTTAATGGAAAGAAGCTGCACTTATGAACACTGTCAAGAGCCTAGATATGCCTCTCTCTATTTTCCTGTGGAATATGAATGTGTAAACTAATAATTCATCTCAAACAACCCTCATGTTTTATTTTACTTTTAGAATAATCTGCTCAACTGTAAGCAAATCACTGATCCAACCAAACTCATCACCCTCAACTCTGTAACAGCTTACATTTCTTTCTTGCCCAAATTCTACATCTGCACACACAAACCCAAAAATGGAATCTTTAGGCTCATGACAAACTCCTGTTTTATGTATCTTGAAAATCTAAACCTAGTAAGTTTGCAAACTACTTCCTTTTACATGTTACTTTCCAAAACCCTAAACCAAATGATCAGCTCTGGATTCTGTTCTTTCCTCATCCTGTTTCCAAGCTGAAGACTCTCCTAAAGATCACAGTTAAGATAATCACCAGAGAAATACATATGCAATAGAACTGAATTTCTCCTCCTAAGTGATAATTTTATTCCTTACACTATATTCATTTAGCTGTACAAACTATCCTGTAAACATATGTACACTTAAAGGGGTACGTATTAAAAAAGTGATCCTTTGAAGTGGCAACATTTCAGTAGGACGTTCCCTGGGCATAGAGAAGAAAAGACAAAACATACATATATTTGCCTATAAGGATTTACAGGAGATAAACTTAGCCATTTAATCCATTTTAGGTATTTGTTAATATTCCTGACTCAATAGCAGATACTCAGTTTCTATTTGTCAGATCTAACAAAGTATTATCAAAGCCTTTAAATACAGTTCATAACAGGACTTATTATGATTTACACTAAGTGTACAAAGCATACAAAGAACCACACAAATAAGAGACAAAAAAAAAAAACCCACCAAAAAACAAACTCCCAAAAACACAACAACCAAAAAAGCCCAAGTCTCTCCTCCACAAAAACTACTGGATTTTAAAGGGTAAGACAGAAGTGCAGGTGGACTTAGTTGAACAGTCCAGGATAAGACATTCTACACATGTATTTCAACAAACTATAAATAAAGAATCTGTCCTTCTCATATTCCTAACTTGCCACTGAAACTAATATATGAGATGAAAACATGAATGAGTTTTCAAATAATGTCCCGAGTTTTAACAATTGTGAAGATATTACTGAAGTGTTTCAGTGCATTACATTGTAAAGCTTATTTTGATTTCGTTTTTTTACATGATTTCTCACATGCTATATGATGAAGAATATAAAACTTTAATGAGGCAACACAGAAAGCTTAATTTTAATGCTTCAATGCTTTTAAGTGCCAAATGCCCAAGATGATTTTATTTCTCCACCCTCAAAGGATCCTATTCCAACAGTAATTAAATACTCAGAGGCTTATGGAAATCCCACCAAACAAACAAGCTGTTTACATTTTCTGAACAAATGACAAAGGTAAAATCAACATAAAAATCCCCATGTGGATTTGCAATTTACCTTGATTTTGGGAAGGTTTTGCCTGGCTAGAAAGGTCCTCATTTTCTAAACAGAGAACAACAGTTTATTATTTAAAAGCAAACAGAACTCCAGCAGCGAATGATCCATTCACAACAATGAATTAGAAAAAAATACCATCAACATTGTTAAAGGTATGCATACTTTACCTGATACCACCTGATTAGCAGTGTATGGCTGAGGAGCTGGTAAGCTTGAAGCTATGACATTAGCCATTGGAACTAATCCAGCATTGTTGTAAGCACCTAAAATATCAAATGCAATTCACATCTCAGTCATCAGAAGGATCCATATCTAAATGAACCAGTAAGTGTCTTTCCCTTTAAAAGGACATTTTCAATATTGTAAGACATTCCTTCACCAAAACGCCATACCAGCATCACATGCTGGATGCTGACTTTTGCCCATGTCTGTCTGAACAACCTGCATTATGATCCAAATTTTAATAAGGGCAGTTCTCTTCAAAAAGACTGAAAAAGTCAGGTTTCAATTGCTTTCAATTCCCTTTTGCTTGAAAAACTCAAAGGGAGGAGAGATTCAGTGCGTCTGCAGCATATTTACTCTTTTTCTGTTTCTGACTTAAAGGCTGTTGCAACTCATCCTTTAACATTAACGTCTTGACAAACAAAAGAGCCAAACATACACCATGTCTGGTCCTCCAACACTAAACTCAGAAATTTCAGAGAAAAATGTCCCATCTCAAATAGTTAGTCTATCATTCTTCAATATTTCTTTAAATGCTAACAAATTCAAGTGGACTAGCAAGTCATTTTAATGTAAAATACTTATTGTACTTGAATTTAAGTTTCACGGAGCAAAGGTAGTACCTGAGCAATACTTTAAGTGCTTCTGATTTCACACTTTCATAATAGTTCAAGTTAATGATAGGATTTCTTGCCTGACAACTCTTGGCTGAAAACCAGTAAACTAACAATCACTGTGTCACCCAGGAAGGAAATGTTAAACCAATACAGTAGGAGTCAGAAAACAAAACATCATTCTGACCATTGCTTGAAAACAATCACATTCAACAGTTTCAGGTCAGATTCTGCAATCTCATTAAATACATTTATTATATACATAAATATATCATCAGTTATGAGTTCTGTGGTCTCAAGGGTTGTTTTTTCTTTAAACATGTTGCAGTCTGGTAAGACCCAAACTTCAAAAGCCATTTCATGTCCTAAAATGTAGTAATACTTACATCTAGTCACATGCCAAATTTTCTGCCTAACTTACTTTGGATAGGATTTATTTAACATAAATTTGAGTTAGTCTGCAATTTCCTGTACACTTTCCTGGGAGCAAATCATCTGTAGGACACAAGTAATCAGACTTACTTTAGACACTAGTAGTACCCAGTTTTCCAAATTGACTATAGAGACTTGCAGACATCAAGTTGGTTAGATGACTCACCCTTCAACGTGCATGCCAAGAGCTGTAGCACACTTTCTTATCAAATACCTTAAAAACTCCCTGAAATCTCTAACATCAATGAAAAGCAAACTTCCTAACCAAAGCACTCCTTGTTTCACAGTACTGAATTGCAAGATCAGGAAAATCTTTTAGCAGCTGGTTAAAAAGACCAAAGTCTGACTATGCAAGTACTCCCAACATTTTCTTCCACAGAACTGACCACTGCCTTGCTCACTTTCAAAAATACCTGGAATAAAAAAAAACGGTGCACAGGGGAAAGGGAGAAGAGTTTATAAAGAAAGACTCAATCTTGCCTAAGGCACAGGGCTAGGAACAGCCAGATCAAACACAAGAAAAGGCAGTTACTAAGTCCCTTAAATTTGCATACCTGAACGTCTCTTTTAGGAAACTTTCCTCTCCATTGTGATGGAGAGAATGTAATGCTGAAGGCAACTGAGAAAGAAATTCCCCCTTAACTGAGAAGCAGATTACTGTCCTTCAACAAGCTCCTACTTATTTCCACCCAATTCAGAGCTGTGTCTGACCACATCCCCAGTTTGGTACAACAGCAACAAGACTTGTCAAGCTAAAGTTCAAATCTTGGTCAAACATTACAAAGACACAGTCCTAGTCTTGTCTAACATGCACAATGCCTCCCATAAAAGACATATTTTGTCATACAAACAGGATTCTGAATTTTCCTTATGTGGATGTTGGAAAAGATGTTACATATTCCTCTTTCTATAAAAAATCTGCAGTCATGACAGAAAGAAGTAGAAACCAGTACACAGAGTACATTTAGGGAGCTAATTTCAGGTATGATCACAGTCAGAGAAACTGACATTTGACACATTACTTAAAAGGCAAGTAGATGAAACAACAGCATCAAGCTAAAACACACAGAAGCCTTACTTGGTGCAATAGTTGCATGTGGCCGACATGGTGGGATGGGGTATGGAACTGGTTTGTGAGGATTGTAGGTTGATGGAGCCTACATAAACAAAAAAATTAAATAAAAAAAAAAAAAGGAAGAGGCAATAGTGAAAGCATTACCTAATGTTTCTCAGACAAAAAGCTAACAGATACTACCACAAGCAGTAGTGGCATCTTTTCTTCACTGGAAAAAGATTTTATATCAAATTTCTTCATAATATCCATAGTAACTGCAAATATTTCACTCTTAATGAAAAGAATGAAACAAATATGCCTTTAGGTTTTAACACAGTAATGAACACCAAGGGAACTTCTTCCTGCCTTGTAATCTTCACAAGCTGAAGTCTTGGACTGACTTCTCACTTTAAAGATTTAGCACATTTAAAATTAACCAAGACTTATGACACCTGTTCCTTTAAAATAATACAGCTTAGTGGGAAACAACCAACAATAAAAGTGAAAACAAGTTCACTGAAAGTTTTTCCCACATGCTTAAAGGTTTTGAAATACAGATCAGCTGTCTTGTTAAGAAACAAGAACCCCCTAAGGTACTGCTGTAATTCAGGTTTCCAAGATGCAGGCATTTTTTTAATGCTTATGTGGGAAAGCCTTAGCGATAGTAATAAAAAGTTGCATATATTTGTATCTAAAACTACCACTAGCTCATGATGGACTACTAAAAATGCTTTTAGTTTTCTCTTCTACTGTAATTTAAATTCTACTGTAATTTCTCTTCTACTGTAATTTAAATTCTGCTTTCAAATGCACATACACTGTATCCATTAGAGAATTCACTGACATAAACTAGAGCTGCTTTTCAGGATAAATAAAAATAAAAATACTAGGTTATAGATATTTATTAGCTAAGATTAGCCGTGTTTAAATTGCTGCTCTACAGTCTTGCCACATAACAGCATTTTATATCAAAGCCTAAATGAAATAACTGGTGGTTACATTCCCCAACCCCCCTTAAAGTTTAATTCATTCATTCATTTATTAGACATACTGGTTTGGATGGTCCAAGTATACGGGCTGCTATTCCCTTTCCTTCGTTAATATACTCTTCTGCGTCCTTTTTGATAGGGGTTCCCTGAAACAAAAGAAAATTAAACAATTGAGTATTAATTCAGAAGTAAATCTTGCTACAGGACTTCTGCCATATTTGATTTTTTTTTTTTTCTAAACTACAATTGAGTTTCTGAATATTCTGAAACTGATACTTAATCATGTTTGTTATGGAAAAGAAACTGTGTTCTAGGGTTGTAAAATGACAAGCAAGAGCATTTCAATAGCTTGGTTTATAACACTGAGCTTTTATGAAGAGATGCATATTAAGCAGTCCATGACATACTTAGAATTCTGCATTTTGATTTGTGGACATGATAACTAGCATTTTGCAGTCCCTTAAGGGTTCACAGGAAATACTTAACATAGTTGTTTAAGAACTACACTAAGACTAGCAGCAGTACTGTAAGTGACCATATTAGGTCACCTTATCAACCTACCAGAGTAAGGCTCTTTACATTCTCCTGATTCTGCTAAATACTGCTACAGTTTACAATGTTTTCTTTGTATGAAGGATGTCTTATTCATGCCATAACCTTTACTTAAAGCAGCAGAGAAAGAATGGATAAATAAAAATAACACAAGTTCCTATAAATGTGGAATGTGGTAATAAAAATACCAAACAACATTGCTTTTGATTCCACTCCTCCTTCCATGTACATTAATCCCGGTTTTGGTTGTACTGTAACGAATCATAAAGCAAAAACAGAGGATCATGCTTACTGGGAAAATTCCATTTATGCGGCTTGGTTTGCCCTTGGGATAAGGGTTGCCTGGAATCATGCCACAGGATGATATCATAGCATGAGGAGCCTTACAACCTGTTTTTGAAGCCTGCAAAATAATCAAGAAAGGACATTATTTCCTGTCACATTCAATGCTTTAAAGAAAGGAATTACTATTTCATGACATTAAGACTGCATGAAACAACCAACATGGAACAATTCAAAGCTTTGTCTCAAATCTTCTTCCCAAATAGTGTAAGGTTCTGCTAAAGTCCCCTTTGTTTTGAGCAAATGTACTCAGACTATCTCTGATTCTACTAGACTTGTAGTTAAGTATTTGCTGTTCTCTAAAACTAACGTGGAACTTTTTCCTTGAGCACTGGTTGTAGTTCTGTGCCCCTTTTTCCATATGATCCTAATGCTTAAAAGAAACTCTTTTTTTTGCACATGTATGAGATAGCTCCAATTGTCTTTTGCAGCTGTTCCTTCCAGCTGGTCTTCCATCAGTAGCTGCCAGCAGTCCTCATGGAAAGTCCTGACCTCACAATGACTATATGGATGGAAACAATACCATATTTGAATCAAGGATATAGAGTATCATGACTACCTGTTCAAGAATTCTTCTGCATCTTTTCTTCTCTGACATATTAATTCTGAACAGATCTTCAATAAGGCGATAATTCTGAGCATCAACAATGTTGCTATAAATGAAAACACTGACAATTATTGCCACCTCCTACATTTAACAAAAACAATGGACTACTGAAAAGCAATCAACACTTATTCAGCCAGTACTAACATATATTAAAAAAAACATAATTAGTTAAGATCATAATTTTACTATTAATATTAAAGTAAAAATCCCAGTCTTAAATATGGACTTCATCCCTGTAAGTAAGGCATGGTATTAGAATAGAGTGTCAATATGGAACATTGGACGACAATGGCTAAACTTTATGGCAAAAAAATACTGTTGACAAAGTGAATTTTGCATCACAACAGTTTGTTGGAAAACTTTAATTGCTACTAGCACACAACTACCAGGACAGGAGAAAACCAGCATCTACTTCATTTGCCACTGTTTTTTGCTAGACTAGTAGCGAAACAAATTTTCATCTTATTTACTGCAGAATGAAAAAGAATAAAATACTGGCAATTCCCTCCATATTCTGCTTAGTGAAACCCTTCACATACATAGTTGAAAAAGGTACCCTTTGTTTCTCCTTGCTTCTCTCCCAGAATAACACTAGACACACTAAAGAGAACAACTAAATGTGCAAGTGCCTGATTCTACCTGCCTTTTTCAAAACCCTGACCTCAAAACCTTTACTGCTGTCAAACATTACATGCCCCATCCAAACTACTGGAAACACAATACAGGTCCAAAAAGGGAGACTTCTCAAAGGAGGATATCAGAATAATTGGAATCAGCGGAATGTTGAACAAAGAGATGAAAACCACCTCAAAGAATAGTATTAAAATGTGAATGAACGATGAGCTTTGTTCTCTAGTTTTGATTAGCAAAGAAAGTAGCACAGATTTGGGTTAGGAATTCCCTAACATGACTCCCTTATTATGCTCTTACACTGTAGAAATTCAACAGTTAAAGAAATTACCGCACTTTCTGCTCACACCATCTGAGGTATAGCAACTAAAGGAGTCTATGGGTTCCAATCTCATTTCAAGAAGCAAAACAGGTTAGTTTAATGAACCACTGAACTTCCTTTAGGCTACTCTGTTTTGTTTTGGTCTGAAGAGAGTAGGAGCATTCATACAGCTTCTAAGAGATCAACTCCAGAAGCAAGATTATGTCTACATGCTCTTTCTTATTTGCTTTATGGTATCTATCTAATGAACTTATGTATCCCAAAATGTTCAAGCTGACTGTAATATATAGCATTCATAGGCAAGGCAGAGTACTTAATGCAAAAAAAAAAAAAACAAACAAACCCAAATCTCCCCAATCTCAAACAGAACAGCACTTCATATAATAAACCCCTTAAAGCAGGAAGAGTTCCAATATAAACATATGTAAAAGGTAGATAATTTAAAGCAGCTGTGTTCAGCAAAATAACCCAACATCCTGTGTAAATATAAATACAGGATATCTATACAGCTTCTATAGATCTGCAAGTTAATTTTTTCAATTTAAGAGAATGATTCACTTAACTCATTTTCACATAGTTAATATTTAGAGGGCTTTTCAAATGTGCAATGGTCAATTCCCAGAATACTCTGGTCTCAAGCCTCTTACATTTCAGCGAGCAGAAAAAGCTTAAGGCCCTCTTTCATTCTCTACAAGACCTGAAGCCACTGTAAAACATTAGCAAAATAGCAGTTTTCCAGCAGGCAGAAGCCCACATAGCAGCATGCTCAAGACTTAGATGAACTATGCATTTTTCCACAATGTCTACTTCCAAGTCTTTTTACAGCCCTGTCAATAACGGATTTGTGCTTTACCTTACCTGACACCCCAGTGTTTCCTTCTAGAAGTATCTTAAGTTTTATATACTCAAACACCAGTAAAAACAATAACAAGCTAAAGAAATACAGCATGAGAGATACTTACGAAGCTAAGATTTCAAGGGCAATAAGTTTATCTTTACTGAATGTGAAGCAGTTGAGAATATTAACCATTTTTGATGCCGGAACTGCCACTATTTTCTGACAAGTAAGCAAATAAAAAAAAAGGTGTATATAAAATAAGGCAGTACAATTATTTTAAACTCAGAATGCAACTCAGTAACAGCTTTATAACATATATTAATATTTATAATATTTTTAAGTAAACAGTTATTCAGTAAACATCGCCTTCCCATTGATAAGATGACTTTGTATGCTAACTTCAAAACTCCAAAAGGCACTTGCCAAAAGTGAAGAAATTAGGAAGTTAACAATAGTTACAAAGGGATACATTTATTCTTGTGAAACACAGGAAAGTAAAGATTCCCTGGTTAAAGATTTTAGTCAGCAAAGATTCCCTGGTTAAAAGTATGAAGTTTCGTATTTTGACACCACTGAAAAAGAAAGAGATGAAAAGGAAACTTTGAACATAAGGGCAGACTGAGCCAGCAGTTGCAAAAGTAGAAATCACAAAGCTAAAATGAGATTAAATGGGCAAATTATTCCACAAGATTTGTCACAAAAACTTACATGTTGTAAAGCTTTTATTGCCTTAAGCTGTGGTTCAGCCCAGGAAAAGTATCTCAGTAACTCAACAACCTGCAACAGAGACATCTTCAATTAATCTTTTATATATAGTAAAAAATTATGCTGACAGCATCAATAGGATATTTCCATTTTGGGGGTATAGTAGTATACTGCTAAAAAACATCTTTCTGTGATGTTTGACTATCAGTGCCTACCAGCATCTGAAGTTGGTTTTATTTATAAGACGCCTTTATAAGTAGGCACCTAAAAATACTATGTTACAAGAGATACCTTTTATACAGTAATATTTAAAATAGATACTTACTCTTCTCTATATATTTGTATATATGCACAGCAATTGCCAGGGTATTAGAATACTAGTAATAATAATAATAATAGTATTTCTGAAGAAGCTTCTAAAATTCCAGTATCTTAAACAGCATCTTCACCAAACATACACACACACGCAAAAAATGAGCAAAACAAACAGCAAAACAAAAAAAAAGAAACAAGGAAAAAAAACTGTATCAAAATAAATTGGCTACTTATTACTATGTGTCAGTTTAGAAAATACATGCAAGATAACCCTAAATTCCATTATGATAAATGTATCCAGTTTTCCCCACACAGCAAGAACAAGAACATAGTAATATGGTAACGAAACAACTTGGAACTATTTTAGCAGTTTAATGCTGATATAATAATGAAGAATTAAATCTTCTCAGTTAATAAATAAAAAAGCTAACATAATCAGCCTCAGTGTGAGTGGTGACCCTGTCTTTCTATATTTCTGAATACACAAAACCAATAGCTCCCACTAAACCCATGACAGCGCTGGCTTTTACCTGTTCACTAGAAAAGTATCCATGAACATATTCAATAGCTTTTAATTTATACTCAGTCAGTACAGCCTAGAAGATACAGAAGAAAAAAGATGCACAATTAGTCCGTCAAAAATTATAATTATAGAACAATCATCTGCTAGACCAATCTATTAATCTAAGAAAAGCCGGGCCATATAAAGTGATATTATATCAATTACACTGCAATAATATCAAGTAACAGTATACTCTTTAGACAATTGAAAGAACAATGAAAAGCAGAGATATAATTATTCTGTAAAAAAAAAAATTTTGCTTTTATTTTTTTTGTTTAAAACTATACTGAGGGAACATCATCATCACTCTTCCTCAAAGGTTTACATCAACTTTACATTGAACAAGATAATACAGATTATTATTCATACAGTATCTCTGTATGCTCCCTGTAAGATAACTAGCAAAGCATCCTACTTCCATGAATTTATGAAGAGACTGCATATCAAGAATTAAGCATGCAAGAAAGCTTGCTGCAGAAGTTGATGTTGTCTTATCATTACCTTCCCATAGTTCAAACTTTAGTACAAAATCATACAAAACAAAGGAAGCAGAGTAGTTTAATGCAGTACTGGCTGCCATTTCTTGACTTCGTGGCCAGTTTTCTTAATAACCATGTGGGCCCTCTAGTAGTCAGAGCTTCCTCCCTCTTCTCATACCCAGCTCACCGATACAGGTACAAGGCAGCTGCATTCTTCCCCAGCCTACTGCAAACACCTTTCTTCCCCAGTTTCCCAGGCCCCCATCTGTTGGTAGCTCTCATGCTCATTCTGAAATCACCTCCAGCTTCACCCACACACCATCTTCTTCCCAATAGCTCTAAAATCTACCCCTAATCTTTCTTTTGTTGTTCTTGTGCCTCCAGACTGACAGATGTGAAATTCTCCACCACTGCAACCTGAGTGTGAGCAGCACAGGTGCACAGAAAACCACTTGCATCCTGTTTGAGACAATCCCTTTCTCTTCCGTACCTCATTAAGAGACCAACACTACCAGACACACTGAATTTCTTGCTTCATACTATTTTTTTTCTTCTCTCCCTTCCTTCTCTTCACATATTTTGGGGAAAAAAAAAAAAGAAGAAAAAAGCCTAATATGTCATATAGCAATTTCTTTACCAAAACAAATGTCACTCTTCCGCCTTAAATCAAGAACTGAATGATTTTATAATAAGTACACAAACAGAAAGCACTGATATGTATATTTATGGATAAACAAACAAAAAGCCCCCCAAAAACAACAAACACACTGATTCTCTTAATAATTGTAAATACATATATATGGAGAAAGGTGGAACTAAACTACACTTTAAGGCATTTAAATAATTGTTCCTGCTAACTGCAGGACTGTTCATGCAATACACCAACACAACTGACTTGTGAATCACATAATAAAGAAGGTTATACCACAGAGCTAGAAATAAAGACCTAGCAACAAAGACACAAAATAAGCACTTGGAAAATGAGCACTGCAACAGCACAGTACTCGTGCACAGGTTGTTTCTTGATTTTTCCCTGCCGACTTTCCACTAAAATTCTTAGTCACTGTGAGGGGAGTGAGGCACTGGAACAGGCTGCCCAAAGAAGCTGTGGCTGCCTCATCACTGGAAGTGTTCACGTTCAAACCATTGTTCGGGCTGGACAGGGCCTTAGCAACCTGGTCTAGTAAAAGGTGTCCCTGCCCATGGCGGGGGGGGGGGGGGGGGGAGGGAGGGGTGTGAGACTAGGTGATCTTTAAGATCCCGTCAAACCCAAATCATTCTATGGTACTATGGAAGTACACACCATGAAATCTCTTAAGCAGTCACGTTTTTAGCTGGTTACACAGCACAGAAAAGACCTGTTTTATAAAGTAGAATTTATGACCACGACCTTATACAAAAATGCTAGTTAGTGCAGTTGTGATAACGAAGACTCATCCCTGGGGCTTTTATGAACAGTGGTTTATAATTCAGCACGCTCCAAAATACTACTACTATAACTGTAGCCATCACTGCATCTAAGGCTGAAGAGAAGCTGAACTGAAACTCAACTCTGTAACACCCATGTCCAAATAAAGGAAATGCCCTCTCCTAGACAACCCATTGTAACAAAAACCACCTATCACAAAAATGCTAAGTATTCCTTTTCTGCCATAAGGCAATCTTCTCCAAAACAAGCCCTTTATTTTCATACCAAGGTAGCTCTATCAGGATACATAACTGTTCCACTGTGACACCTGAACAACCTCTGTGCTACAGCAAAACATGTTATCTCACGTTTGTACTTGCATTCAAGACAGGAACCATTAATCTCACAGGTGCTGATGTTTTTTTAACTCCTCTTCCACTTCCAGTATTTGAGGAACTACCCCAACCACTAACCTCTAGCTTTCCTGTTAAATGCAAGCCTCTCTGCAGAAATGAGTGGCCTGCAAGCCACCAGGAAGCCAAGGTTTGTAACCCTGCTTCCCACAATTAGCCAGTATTTTGCTCAGTGAGTTTTTAAGAAATATGCAAGCACAGTCCAGAGCATGCAGCAAAACCTGGGATTTTGTATCCTAGAGGAAGGTGCACAGACACTCCTGAGCTGTGGGAGATGTGGCTTTGAACAAGAACAGCAAAGTGCAGCTTTGAAATTGAAACTGTCATGTCACATTTGTGTGTTGTAACTCTTAAACCATCCTACAGAAGGTGGACAACTCACACTGTAAGTCCCCATCTCCAGTCAGGCCAAGCAATTGCAGCCCCTACCCCAAATACAATACTTGGCTATTTTTGCTTTTCTTACTCATCTAGTGTAAACGTGATAAACTTATTCAAGTGCTTGCTTTAAATGAGCGTTCTCCAAGCACATGTTAACTCAGTGGTAGCAGCCTGGACTTTCAACCTTCATTTTCTAAGAAAAATCAAAACATTTCAAAAAGAACACATTTTCATAGCAGCTTTACACTGCTACACCTGACACACAAACACCAGGATACAAAAGCAGCACAGGGTTACAGCTCTTCATACCGAGATGAAACTTAGTCTTTATTGAATCCTGAAGCAATTATTAAAGAACACAAACACCTGACCTGGCGTGCTTATCCAGAGGCACACTCTACCTTCAAACGGTTAACTTAACATGCAAACCGAAAGTTACCTTTCTAATTTCATCCAGCACGGTTTCAAATGATTTCTTGTCCATCTTGATCAGTTCATTCAATGCAAATACTTAAACGCAGACGGGGGAAAAAAAAAAATCGAGTCCAAAGCTTAAAGAGTCTTCAGCCACAGAGAAAAAAAAACACAACGCAAACATATATATATATATATATATATATATATATAAATAACAATAATAAAAAGCAGCAGAGTAGGAAACGCAGCCTGGGACCTTTCCAGCCTCTGGGAATTTAGCGCTGATGCTTCTGCACTGCTGGACCCAGTGCTAGAGACAAAGGCAGACTCGCCTTTGCTGCTCGTCGCCACCCGCGGACACCAGTGCTCGCCTGGTGTCCCGAAGCCGTTCTCCCGGGCCGGCCAGAGTCATGAAGGGGCAGTAACCGCGGCCCCCCAGAACGACCCCGCCGCGCCGCTACCGTCAGTACGCGACGCCCCCACACACCATAGCTCGCCGCGCCGCCGCCCTTCAGATTCTGGCGGCCACAGGCCGCGGCGCTTCCGAAGGGCGGCCCCAGGGAGCGAGGGACAGCGGGACTGGAACAAGGGCACGCCGCGCTACCCTCAACGGAGCACCCGTCTCGGCCGGTCCTGCCGCTCGCCGTCGCGCTCCTATGACATCAGAGAGCGGCGCCGAAGGCCCCGGTAGTCACCCACAGCGGTGCCTGCGGAGAAGCAGCTAAAACTCCAGCGGGACTCGCCCGTCTTCAAGCCCCCGGGAGTCACGCCGCAAAGCTAACGCTCCCGCGGGGTGCCACCGCGCTGTCTCTGCCATGTCTTCGTGCCTCCGCCGCTCGGCTCGGAGCAGGCGCGGTTCCACGCCACCTGGCGCTGCGAGAAGCGGCGAAGGAACACGAAAACCCACACCCGCTCCCCTCGGCCCCTCCCGGGGGGGGGGGTTTACATAGCTGCCATGACAACGCGGCCCTCGCCTCCGCGGCGCGGCACTCATGAGGCGGAAGCGGCCGTCAGGGCTGTGGCTGGTAATGGCTGGCGCGCTCCTGGCTGTGCTGGCCCTGCTCTGGGGCTCAGAGGTGGGCTGCGGGCTCAGCGGGCGAGCGAGCGAGCGAGGCGCGGGGTGTTCCGTGACGGCTTCTCGCCCGATGGCGAATACCGGGGGAGGGTCTGGAGGAGTACGCTTGGGGGCGGCGGGGACGGGGCTGCGGTTCTGGCTCACGTAGCGCTAAGCGTAGGGTTGGTTATGTGTTTTTACGGGCCTTGGGCGACATGGTCTACTGTGAGCTGTCCCTGTCCCTGGCAGGGGATTGGAACTGGATGATCTTAAGGTGCTTTCCAACCCTATCGTTCTATGACTTATACAGCCCTTCCGAGAGAAATGCATACACGGGGTGATGCATTTATAGGGGCTTCCAAGCAATAGGGTCTGCTTAAATGAAGGTGAACTTAATGATATCTGGGCAAGTAACTTCGCACTTCCTGCTGTCTGATTTTCTCTGTGCTTAAGTACTCTCGGTTTTCTTTCGGGATAGTCTGGTCCTTCTGAAGCTGTTCGTGGCTCTGTGTGGCGAACTTAGCCCTGCGTCTAGCAAGACATTTAACAGAAAAGTTAAATGTCCCTGGGCCTGCAGGGTCACCACTTGTTAGTTCCGTCCCGATTAGTCGGCTTCAGTGCCCTGATTGCAGCTGTGCTTAGCTTCCATTCTTCTGCTGGAAAATAGTATAACAACAAGTGAGAAGATTATAGTTTCCCATTATCCTTTATATATATTGACCCAAGTTTTGCTTTTCCTGGTATCTTAAGCTTCCCCATTTCCAAGATGTGGTTTTCCTTTCTGACCTGCATATTCCTTTTATTCTGATTTTCTTACTCTCATATCCTTTTGAAGTTGTTACTGATTCTGTTGTGTTTGGAACTGTCTCTACTATTTTCTTTGTTTTGGAGAATGATTTACAGATAGTATTAGCAACATCAATGTAAGAAATTTCAGGCTGTGCTTTCTGCCTTCTAATTCCAGAGCTCCCAAACCCAAAGGATTTCTTTAGCTAATTTCCAATTTGTTGAAATAATCTATTTTCTTAATTAAAATTGAACAAATCAATTTATGATGCTTCAGTACACACTTGCTTTCTACTGCTGGTTATTCTGGTCCCACTGTCATTGAATTTATCAACTACTCAATATTTATTTTGTATTTTCAGGTTTTAAAAGCATTTGATTATGTCTCTCTTTGGAAGGGACAGCAACAGATATACAAGTTGGACATAGGCTGGCCTAAAATTCCAGAATACTTCACTGGCCAAACATTTTGTGTTGCTGTTGACTCTCTTCATGGTTTGGTCTATGTGGGACAAGTGAGTGAGAATATTATATTCCTCTATTTGTTGTTCAAGTGTATTTTTGCCTTTAAAGTTACTGGTTTAGATTGGGATATATATGCGTGTGTCTGTGAGTAGTTATTTTGTCAAAATTAGTGAAAATATAAGAAATGTTTCTGCTCTATTCATTTTTAAAGCAGTTCTGGCACCACACTTGTTTGTGCTTTTATAAGCATTAAATTTCTGTGGTGTGAATGCATGACTTAACTTGACTGAGTCACAGTAGCTTCTTAACTGCAAAGTAAAATGTGATTCTGGAGCAGCTGAATCTTCCACTCTTTCAGCCTTTGTCCCAAGAAATCAAACCCACACAGCTCTTTAGCCAGTTACAGTAACTGCCATTCAGTTATTTGCTGTACCCAGTTCTTATGTGTTGGTATCTCTAGGTCACAGACGAAACATTCTCTCCATGGCAGGTGGTGGGATTTAATTATAAAGCACAGTATGAGTACTTGAGTGCTGTGCTACTAATAAGTACGGTTACAGTTTTTCATGCCTGTGTTACGCTTGTCATATTTTTTAACAAGGCCATAAAAACACAATTCTAAATGAAGACCAGGATAGCTGCAGGAGCTTGGCTGCTCAGAAAACTAGACTTTTGATTCAAGTTGAAACTCTAGAATGAGTGGAAGGATTTGCATGCTAAACTTAGACCCTTCTTCCTCTTTCCTTTTCCAGATGGAAAAAGTGAGATCTAGCAGACAGTCTCAGGAGTTTCTTACAATTCATGAAGCGTTGTAAAAAACTTACAAAGAGGAATTTCAAAACATATGATTACTTGATTAATATGTTTTCTTATTAGACCTTTTTTTTTTTTTTTGTCTTTTTTGTGTCTTCAGAGGGGAGACAATGTGCCAAAGGTACTTGTATTCTCAGAGGAAGGCTATTTCCTTTACTCCTGGAATGATACAGTTGAAATGCCCCATGGTATCTTTGTATTGAACACTGCAACGGATAGTTCAGTATGGATCACAGATGTTGGAACAGGTATGCATGGTGGTAGCATTAGCATTTCCTTCCCCACGTAATGCTAATGCTGCAGATACTACTTTAAACATCTCATTTAAGTCCTTCAAACAATTCTGAGGCAGATTGGTGCTTTTCTTGCCATGAACAAACTTCTTAGGTGCTGCACAAAACACTCTGAAGGTTTAGGATTTGTGCTGTGTGTCTGCTTATAGCTTCTGAAGTTAGTAAGCACTACCCCCACTCCTGACAGGAGAAGTATCAGGGGAAAAATAAATGTTCTGGCTAGACTTATTGTCTGTCCTAGGTCTGGTGACCCTAAAACAGTGGATGAATATTGTAGCTGATGGCTTTACTAACCCACAGTCATATTCTCACTATGGAATTTTGTCTATTTGATTTATTAATATCACTTGCATCTTTTTTAATCTTTGTAATCAGTTGTTTTGTTTTGTTTTTTTTTTTTAATTCAGGGAAATATGGGCACACTGTGAAGCAGTATAGCCCTTCAGGTAAACTTATGCAGATCTTAGGCACACCAGGTAATGCTGGTTCAAGTTTGATTCCCCTACAATTTGATCAACCAGCAGACATCTTTGTAGAAGAAAGTGGAGATATTTATATTGTGGATGGAGATGGAGGAATGAATAACAGATTGCTCAAACTATCCAACGGTATGGAAAAGTAAAATTCTGCAGTAGCTGACCACTGACAATTGAATTTTAAATAACAGGGCTTGATAATATTTTTAAGTGGGGACCTGGTAGAGCTGTCATTTAACATTACTTTGAAGACTTTGTTGAATCAGATCCTGTTTTCTTGCTTGTCACTTCAGGAGAAATCTATTCATTAACAACAAAAGGCTGATAAAATGAGTGTTCAGTCTTCAAGAGAGAAGGCTAAGGAGGATTTATATTGCTGTCTTCAGGTCTATAATGGGAGAGAAGAGAAAGCCACACATTTCTTGGAGGTGCATAGTGAAGAATAAGGAACGCCAAGCAAACGATAAAGAGGGGTCAATTCCAGCTTGATTTTTTTGAGGGACAGGCTCACAATGAGGCTGAGCAGACAGTGAATAGTTTGTCCAGAGATGATGTGCAGTCTCCATTCTTGGAGGTGCTCAAAACTTGACGAGTAACCTGATCAAACTACAGAGTTGGATTTGCTATCAAGGTTACTTCTGCTTTGAGAAGCAGGTTGGACTGGATGATCTTGGATTTGTTATCAAGGCTATTCCTGCTTTGAAAAGGAGATTTGCCTGGATGAGGTCTGAAGATCTTTTATACTTAAATTATTCTGTGGTTCTAATTAGCTCGCTCACATTCCCCAGTTAGATGACCAGTGTTGGTTAGGGCAGTGAGTGAGGAGTCTGCACTTGTCTGTGGTTGGAAAAATGTGGAGGAGCTAGTTTTTCCTTTGTACTATCATAAAAGTTAGTTTTGTAATATCTATTTTGCAGATTGGTAAACTGTGAAAATGCAAAACTGACTCAAAACTGTTACGTAGCAAATAGTAAAAAATCAATTTAGTAAGCAAATTAATATCATAATCATCCAACTATTTATTTTTCCCCTTTAATATGGTATTTAACAGAGCCTTGGACTATGGCTCTTCTATAATAGTAGCTACATTTCTGTAACCATAATTCTGAAACCATGAATAATAATCCTGTAGTCACTGTAGTAGTTCCAGTATTGCTTGGGTTTATGTGTCAGGAGTACTGTGTTTAAAAAGTCTGAGTTTAGAAATGTCACCTTTTACAAATTAATCAAGGTAGCTTTGCCAGGGAATGACTTCAAGATGGCTTATTTATTGTTTTCTTACTGTGTTTTATCTTTTAATTTGATTTTTCATGGTTCTCACTGTTTAGATTACAGAGAGATATGGATGGCTGGAGCAAATGGGACTGGCATTGGTCAGTTCAAGATTCCTCACAGTGTAACAGTGGATCCTGTTGGACGGGTAAAGAATAAAGAGAGAATTTTTTCATCTTCCAACAGAATTGTTTACATGTATTTAAGCAAAACAAACTATGTTTCTTTTTTAGTTGAGCTGTTGTGATCTGGTTCATTTTATGGTAATTACAGTTTTCAGTATGATGGTGGGCGTGAGCTGAAGGTTCATACTGCAGGTCTTACTGAAGTAGCTGGCTCCAAGGTTAACACAGGGCTTCTGACCAGTGGTTATATTGTCAATGTCCATGCAACAACAGGCTATTCTTCCTCCAGTTTCTAACAGGTTGTTATTGTGAGAGTACAGGAGAATTATGTTCAGTAATAAATATCTACCCAAGCACTTACATTTTTTCAGGGGATTTAATTTCATATTTGGAAATTCTAAATAAGTTTAGGATGATAGTAAGGCTCTAGCTAGGTTGTGGATATCAGACCATTTCTATATGCAGCTCAAGCCATTCAAGAGTCAACTTTTGCCAGATGTTAATCTTGGCATGGCTTTTGCTCTGCTGCTCTTGTAGTCACTCCTTAATCTGTTTTGAGGAAAATTGATTGACTAAAACATCTTAAAATCATTGGTTTGAGCTAATTCTGCTGATGCTGTCTGAGCCAGAATAAGAAGCATATATAAAAATCACTTCTGTGCCAAAACTGGCAGGGTGGGAGGGAGAAGGGGAGGCACATGGTTGCTTTACATGAAAGGGTAACTCTGAGTATATATGTTCAAAGACAGCAGTTGTGATGCTCTCTGATTTTGTTGCCAGCATAGTGTTGATCTGCCCCTGTTAAAAATAGTTGTTAATCCCTAAGAAATCTAAGGGAATGCTGCAGTAATGTGTCTCTTTAAAATTGTGATGAAAGATCTCAGATGAACTTAGTTATTGCTCCCTTGTAATGAATTTTATTTATCAGACTGATGGGCTGTCAACAGCTAAAACTTCAATGGTTGTAGTACAAGAGATGCTTTCACTGAACTGTCTAGTAGTATTGCTAGCTTGAATTGTTTGTGAACTCAGCATAGGATGGGACAGAGACAAGCTCTGCAGAACTGGTAAGACAAAACATGCTGAAAATGCTCTTGGTGTTTAAGTTGGTTGATATTTAGAGTAGTATTAGACATATCAAGAGTGTTTGCAGATGCAGTCATCATAAGCCTGGGTCATTGACATGAGACTACTTTTGAAAAACAAATTGTTAGCAAGTGACAGATCAGTATCTTGAGAATGAAATAGTTAATATGTCCTCGCTGTGGAGTAGGAATCCTACTAAACATATCCATATCACAGCCACAAAAATGAAGAGAAGGCATTGATTTCTCTGTTAAAGTAGTATAAAGTAATTTGTGTGTATTAACTATGTGGTGGTTTTGCTTTATATCTGGAAGTCAGATTTACTTATGTTCCTCCCTATTTAAAACTACATTCTTCCAAGGCGTACCTCTTTTTTACTACAGGATACTTTGCTCATGTAAGAAAGTAATGCATTTTGTTCTGTTTGTGAACAGCCATTATTTTTTTTGTTAACAGGTATGGGTTGCAGACAGAGACAACAAAAGAATCCAAGTTTTTGACAAAGTCACAGGGGAATGGCTTGGGTCTTGGAGCAGCTGTTTTGCAGAAGATGGACCCTATTCTGTCAGGTATTGTTGAACAGTTCTTTTGGACGTATGCAATTACATAAACAAGCTGTATTCTTAATGAATTAGAATGTTAATATTTAATGCCAGATGCCAAGGAATAACCAGTTTAACTAGTAGAGTACTGGGCCATAAGGTACTGCACAGCAGTATCTTGACAGGGAAATCCATGAACCCATGTATTTGAGTGCAGGACTGGGAACTTCATTTTAAAGTTGTAGTGTGGTGTTGAGCTTACTGTTGCAGCTTTTACAGGAAGAGGGATTGTCTTAAATAGGCTTATTGTAGTATAATGTGTCTCAAGGAACAGCAATGTAAAGTAGCAAGGCTTACAAGTTAATTCTCAATGTTTCATTGCATTTAGTCTCTTGTAGCCTTTAAAAAGTTGACTGTTCAGGAGGTTTTGTTTGTTTAAAATTGCATGGCTGTGTTAACATAAGATGTCATGTGGAGTTTATAGTTCAAAATACATTTCTGTCTTTCACAGATTTACTGCTGATTACAAATACCTAATTGTTGCTCAGCTGAATATCAACAGGTTAGCAATCTTGGCAGCACCACTGGTTGGCTCTATTGGGGACTGTGTTATGATCCAAACAATCCAGCTGGCAGATGAAACCAAACCACACCTTGTGGATGTAGACATGAAGAGTGGAGCGGTCTATGTTGCAGAGATTGGAGCCCAGCAAGTACAAAGATATATACCCTTAAGCTGATGGTTTCCCACAACTGCCATGGCATAATTGTGTGATACGTAAGACCTATAACCACATGTCCTTGAGTTTTTTATAGCTTGTGTTTCCTCAGACAAGCACAGAATACTGTACTTCTGGAACTCCAGAGATAAGAATCTGTCCTAAGTGTTCTTCAGTCCTGGAGAAATACTTGGTCTTGAGCTGTTACTCATTTTAGCAATGCTTTTGCTTTTGCTTTTGTTGTTGCCAATTGTAAGATGACTTTGATAAGCATCTTTATTTTATTCTATAAAACTTTACAAACACAGTGGCTGTTCTTAAATGTGTAGGGTCATCCTGGGGCTCCTCTACATAGCCTGCCTGTGTTTGTTGTTAAATGAAGGTCAGAACTGTTTGAAAGAAGTGTATAAATGTTTTCCTGGGAGGTAAGCACCTCAGTTTAATATTTCTTCACCTTTTTTTTTGTTTCATTTGTTTATTTGTTTGGTTTTAAGTCATTGTGCTGATACTGCCCAACACTGAGTATAGGGATGCAGTATGATGTTGAATAAGATGCTGCTGAATAGTGATGTCCGTGCCGATACTGGCATCTGCCTTAAGTGGTTAAGGGCATAAACTTTCACCTCTAGCTAAAGTGGTAAAGTCTGTAATAAGCTTAAGTTAAAGTGATACGAGGCACTTCAAACTAAATTAAAACTATGTGCACAGCAGCCAAGTACTGCTTCTTAACTAAATCAGTTCTTAACCTGATTTGATTTATATCAGCATGGGGTTTCTGTTCTGTGAGATTTCATAGTGGACTATACTGAAGTTCAACTCATTTAAATTCCTCAAGATAAACAAATTGTAATTTACTGGGAGAACTTTAATGAGCATTCAGTTGACACATGATATAACCCCCAATTTCATGGAAGCTCTGTCGGTTAAGAGTGGCACATCTGTTTTGATTTGGGGATTTTCAACTGGTTTATATCCAGAACTTTATCAACGCCATTAATGTCTACAGTTAAGTTTCTTACACTATATCCTAGCAGATGTCTCTAAGCTCTGTCTTAAAAAATGCTCTCTTCATTCCCAGTCCAGAGTGGTTCTGTTCTCTTTACATGTTGCTACAAGGTTTTAAGTTAGTTCCCTTTATAGACCAGAGGGAACTGGGTATAGGAAAATGGGATGGGGAAAATAGCATGGCAGAAATTAGATGATGAATAACTGATTACCTCTGTAAAGCTATAGACCCACATTCCATATTTGTCTGCTAGCTCTTCAAAGTATTTGGGAGGGTTTTTTGCTGTTTCCACACACATTTATTGTACGGTGTGGACTATTTTAATGCTAAAAGCCAGCTAAGAGAGGCTGATTCCTTTTCTGCTTCCTTAGAAATGGAGTATGGAAAATAAATGATTCTGATGGAAAATACCAACTTTCGTGAACATTATCAAAAGCAAGTGCTTCTTAGTTTGGCACATTTCAACTTAAGATCACCTGTCTGTGGGTCAGCAGATGGAAAATCTGTCCAGAAAAGTCAGATTCATATTTTCTGTGGAAACTCGGCTATGGAGCCTGATGGCCTGATTTCAGTACTCTTGGAGATTAGTGCACTAAGTGGGAATTCTTTGTTGTTGGTTGCATCCACAATACCAAAGCAGATTTTATCTGGCTGCCCCTGTCCAGGTCTGAGAACCAGAACTCCAGAGTTCTACACTAGCAAATTATGTTCCATCATTCACATGGTCTTGAATGGGAGCTAGTAAGCAATATTTATTAGCTGAAAAAGTGGCAGTACTTCCTCTAGACCTAGATGCATAAATCCACATTGCTTTGCAGTGTGTTGTGTGAATTTTCTAACTAGCTCAGGGATTTCTGCTTTGTGTGCAGTGTAGTTATTTCTCACCTACACAAGGTGGATTTAGTTTTGAAAATACTGCTGTGATATCATTAACTGTATTTTAACATCTCCAGGTGGTGTAAGGGATCCAGGCACATCCATCCTTCCTGACCACATCCTCTCCTTATTTATTTTTCCTTCATCACATCCATTAGAAACAGAACTCAAAGCTCTCTGGGAGCATGCTTCTGTGTTCAGTAAAGGAGTAGTGTACTTTTGGATGTTGACGAATAAGTTACCCATACAAGTTTGCTGCATGGAACTGCTCCCAAAAAAAGTGTATTTTTACAAGGGTTTTTGCAGCCCCTAGAAAAGGGGAGCATTACATCCAGTTCTGTCTGGCTTTACTGAAGTGCCCAAGGCCAAAATGTGCCTTGCCTATATGCATTTGGGTATCTGTGATAAGAAGGGATGCTCATTATTAACTGGCATGAGATGCTTAGACTTCTTTTACCTCTGTGTCTATGACCAGAAAATGATTGATTTGTGCAGTAACTTGCTAATTCTCTAAAGGTTTTCTTACGTATCATCTTGAAACTGGTTTCTGAAAAATTGCATAATAGGATAATTTGATAAAATAAATTGAGAATTTCCCATTATGAAAGGCTTGGGTGCTTTATTTCTGTACTAATAGCAACATTTTCCATTGCAATGGATTATTTTTTTTTTAAATACTGGGTCATCAGCACTTTAGTAAGGTATGTAGTAGTTTTTGATACCAACATTCAAATGTAATGTAAAATTCCATGTTATCTTTATACATTACTCTTTCTGTGGCCCATCTCTTCTGCTAACTTATGTATCAAAAAAGGCAGATAAATTTCATACAGATGTTTTTCTCTGAGCAATTAGTAAAATAGTATGATGAGTTATATAATGCCAAGTATAAAGAAATACTTGAACTGTACATCCTTTTGACACTAACAGGGAAATTAAAAACATACTAACAAAACACTTCTTAATACAGAATAACGTTTTATTTCCAGAAAAGATTTATTGAGCAGTCTGTTTAGTTTTTAGGAGATCAAAAGTGACTTCTCTATGGGTTAGAAATACTTGCACAAGAAGAAAAATAACATAGTACAGTATACAGTGCAGAGGTATATTTGTAGGTCTGCTTGTTACTGTACATTCACTGCCTTAAAGCGGTTATTAACCTTTTTGAAGCATGAAATAGTTATCTTAGTGGATACTTTCTTAACAATAGGTAACCTGAGAAGCCTTTGCAAGTGATCTGTTCCCAAGAAGTGTTTGCTGTCACTGAAGTTCCTTGTACGAAACATAAGAGGGCACCAAACCCCTGCCAGTGCTTGGCGTACTCGGTGTAGCAATATACTGGCAAATGGGAACAGCTGGTAATTTCTGTACAGTTGGAGTAAGTCAACAAAGAGAATGAATTATTCCAGACTTCCTTTCTGTTTTCAAACTAAACATAAGCAGGTAATTGTATTGTAGGCATTTTGGTTTATTACTACTGGATATATGCCCATCTTTTATTTATTTCCATTGTTTTTACTAGGAAAAAAAAAATCAGTAAATCAGTGTCCAGAGACAACTGGGTGTGGTGAATTGGTTCTTCTAGTCTTTGTGTTATCGATTCCAATGGAATTACTCCTGATATCTTGCTTTGGAAACATAACAATTTTTAATAGTATAACTGTATTAGCATAATTATACCAAGAGAGCAATGCCAATGTATTTCCCTACAGAGGTGATCCTGAGTGAGATTAGAGCTAAACTTACTGGGTCTCATTCACCAATTTTATCCTACCCTTCCTTTCTTGGCGTTTTTTTAAAAATCTAGCTCCAATTTTGTATTATTAGTTTATTCTACTTTGGAATTGCATCTGCAAAAATTTGCCAGCAGTTGCCATAAAAATATTTTGAATGTGGAATTTTCTTCAGGTAAGTGATTCAAAATATTTGAGTCTTTCAGTGTTCATAAAGCATCAAAGTCATGTTGCTTATGTGCAATTTTGAAGTACGAGCATATTAATATATGCACACAGGATGTTACTGCATTAAAGCCAAAGCAAAATTGATAGAAATGAGGTACTGAATAAGCTTTATCATAAAATTATGTTTTGATGCTGAGGAAACCAAATATAATTGTGTAACTGGATCTGCAAAACAGAAGTAAAAACTTTACCCACTTACATTGGGAATAAGCCTATTAATTCTGTCTGAGCTATGATGGGATCTTTTACAAACAAATTAAGACTTAAGAAATCTCTTGAATAACTAAGGTCTATATTTTTTAATCCTTCCTGGTAGTCAATAAATATCATTATAAAGGGAAGACTTTACATTTAGTCTGGATTCATTTGTCTTCAGCCTCATGTTTTCTGTTTTCACGTAGCTTAGAGACTGACTATGGATTTATTTTTTTTCTTCTTATCCCCCATGGAGTCATCTACAGATGATGACTGAGTCATCTCTTGCTCTGCATCTTGTTTAAACTATAGATCGGAAAACTTGACTTGCAGTGGAAAACTGGTGAGACTTTAATTTTGAAATGTTTTCATAGCACTTTTTATTAAAAACAAGCAAATCCAAAAGAGTATTTACTGTGATAGGAAGTCTGGATACTGGAACTGCCAGCACTAAACCTATCTGCTGTACAGGACTAATACTATTTCCCTTTGATTTGATGTGTCTGAACTTGTTTCTTCTACTAGCTTTCAGTACAGTACTGTCTGACAGTTGTCAAAGAATTTGGGTGACTAGGTAGTCAAGGTTCCCTTCTGGAAGAATAAACTACAAAAAATACCACATTTTTAGTCGGTGGTTGCTGTTGAAGTCCTTAGCAAATTTTCGATGCTGTTAACATTTTTTTGACAGGGTCTTAATCAGAAGATCTGGCTGAAATTGAAGTGTCAGAAAATGAGTTATTGAAACAAACTGGTAAGTTGCTAGCAGTTGTTAATTTCATTAAGGTCATTCATTATTTTCAGAAGATTTCTGAAATACTAATTTATACTTAGAACTGCTTTAGTACCAGAAAGAAGAAAAAATAGCAAATATGGCTTAAAAAAAGAAAAAACAACAAAAAAAAAAACAACAAAAAAAAAAAAAAAAAAACAAAACCCACACCTGTGTGAGAGGATTCTGTAGAGATCCAACAGAATTAATGGTTGTATCTTGCCAATTGACATAAACCATAATGAAAAAGTAGATGTATTGGATACACAACCATGAAATCTATTACAAGTCTTTGGGAGAATCTCTGAGCATGTATGTCAGGATCCCCTGGCTAATAAAGTTTGCTTAAATTTTCAAAAGGCTTTCAGCAACATCTCTTGCCAAGTGTCCATAAAGAAATGGTGTGGCATAAGAAAGAAGGAATAATTATGGAAGACTAATTAAAAGATTGGTAAATGAAGTATACTAACAACTAGTTCTGTGCTACTCAATATATTGATAAATTACCTGTAAATGGAAAGTTAGGGACAGAATTTACTGATAGTACTGACCTACCCTTTGCAAAGATTTGAGAAGGTTATAATGAGGTGGAATGCCTGGGCAATAAAATGGCAAAAGGAATATAACATTGATAAATATAAAATTAGGTACAATTAGTAAAAAGAAGTCTAATTTTATATAAACACTTTGATATACATTGCCATATAGGAAGTTATCCAGACTCATAAAAGCTGAAAATATCAGCTTCCAAGCTCAGCAGCAGTCAGGAAACAAAGAGAATAATGGGTGGTACTGGGAAAGGATGAAATAATCACAACAGACAGCATTGTAATGTATGTGAACTCCTGGTGTATGCTAATTTTGAATACTGCTTGCAATCCTGGCTCTTCCTTCCCCCCTTCTAGTCTCACAAAGGCTACAGTGGAACTACAAATAGTAAAGGGGGAGAAGAGTCTGTTAAAAATCCTTGACTATATCCAGCTACCGAGTTCAGTAACATCACTGTTTCATCATTCAAGGCATCTGCATCAACATGCCTTTTCCTTATAGCTGCTTCTCTGAACTAGTTTGGCTTCGGGACTCAGTGAGGGCGTACTGTCTGCTGGCATGCAAAGGTGGGGTGGAGAATAAAGATGGGCAGAGATGTGGGATCTATTAT
Source organism: Pezoporus occidentalis (assembly GCF_034315485.1). Taxonomy (NCBI): domain Eukaryota; kingdom Metazoa; phylum Chordata; class Aves; order Psittaciformes; family Psittacidae; genus Pezoporus; species Pezoporus occidentalis. The sequence goes on along the minus strand of NW_026913640.1, from coordinate 465,144 downwards.
AGAGGAGAAGTTAGCTTGAAAGCAAGGTTAAGAGTTTGCAACTATCCTAAGGTTTTAGTATTGAAGATACCTTTTAAAGACAACGTAGAGTTACAAAGCCTAGTTCATTGGTCTTACCAAAACCAAAAAGTTTTAGCAAAGGAGGCCAGAGTTGCCCTTACTTCAGTCTAGTCAGCTTTGATGTTCTCCTCAGGGGGCATGCCTTGGCTGCCGTTGTCCCAAAGATGAAAAGCGCTATACTCTCTGCATCAGTTAACAAAATTGCAAGAAATGTTACATTTTTCTGTAACACATCATCACCCTTGCTCTGACAGAAACATGAGGGAGCACAAGTGTAGGCTAACTTTTGTACAAAGATCGGAGCACTTGAAAAATCTTGGAATTAAAATGAAGGTGCTCTTTCAAATGTTTTAATAATTTCCAGCCAAGACATGATTCTGATGGTTGCGCTGGTTCATTCTTATGTGCATAGGTGTAGCTGGAACCAGCAGGCAGAAAATGACTGTTAGCTCCTAAACGGGGCCCTCCTTGTACATCCCAGCTGCAGCATTCATAGGCTCTGCAGGCAAATACCCATATCCATCTCTAGAGGGATGCTGCAAAAGAGAAAGGAAAGAAGATTTCATATTACCGGCATGTGCTTCAACACGTGTATAAATCCTCTAGAGGAAATGTGTCTTTAATCAGTTAAGGAGGAGACCTGGAGGTTAGGAGGAGGACAGGAGAGTGATTCCACCTAGCATATTCCACACTGCAACAAGGCTTGCCACATCCTACTTAATGCCTAGTCTAATTTCAGAGCTTTTAGGAATGAAAACCGTAGAAAATTGTTATATGAGTGGGAGATTATTCTATAACTAAGGGTTGCCATAATATGCCTCCAGGGTGTTGCCTTATTGGGGCTTTGTGGTGGATAATGCTACCAGGCACAATCAGGAGAAAAACTTTGGATCACCTGTAAGCGAGATAATGAGCTGGAAGAATTAAAAATTTCTGGGATAACTTTCAAGGTGTCACCTTTCAATTAATTTGAAAATGCTGACCTCTATTCTTACAGGGATGCATGGAGCAGCACATATTCATTAAGCCCAATATCTTTGTAGTAAGTTTTCTTCTTCTCATAGACCATTGAGTCAGGAGGAAACAGGTCACAGCCAATAATTTTCAAACACCTTTTATTTATTTAGCTGTTGCTATTAATAGAGTCAGGCTGTTGTTAACAGCAGATTTCATAATGCCTCTACCTCCCTGCTCCAAGCACTCAGGCACATGGCTGCACTGTTAGAGCACCATTTGGGAGGTCCTCCACAGCTCTCCCAGGAGCAGAGGGTCACCCTGGTGCATCAGTGATGAGGAAGCCTCTTGGGGGGTCCAAGTGATTCATGTGATGTCTACAGACCTGGCAGTCTCTGTACACACACTGCAGCCATCAATACGCTGGAAGTGGCCAGATTATGTGGCCAGTGCTTCCAGTACACATGGCCAGCTGGCCCTGGCCCTAGCCCATCCATGTGGATCTACTTCCAGAACTCAGCTGCAGAGAACTGCCATACACTGCCTCCAGCATGGACTCACCTTCCTTCTGGCCTACTGCCTTCTGGTTACTGTTATTTCTATCCCCATACATTTTTTAGCAATGCACAAGTCTTCATCCCTGCACACAGGTCCCTACACAGCAGTGCACAGGAGAGAAGGATGGATTGCAAATTGGAAAACCCTGACAATACTGGAGTGGCTTATGTTAAATTCTCTTTTGTTACCCAAGTGTTTCAAAGAAAGACACAGCTTATCTGCAATGGCAGACTTGCTGGCAGTCTTGGAGAGGCCACCTCTACAGCAAAGCCAGCCACCAGCCTGTCCTTGGAAGGCTGCCAGGTGCTGAGACCCATGCAGCTCTGCAGAGCAGTCGTGTAAAGTCTGATGCATCATGTTGTTGCTCCCAGTGCCCTTCCTGTTCTGCACAGAACCCAAGGGCCCTTCAGTCATGATGGCAGCTCTCTGAGCATCACCTTGCTCTTCCAACAGAGGAAGCAATCACACACTGTTGTAGAACCCTTAATGATCTGCAGACGCAAGCACAGCAACATTTGCAAGGAAAAAGATAGTCCTTCTTAGCCCAGTTGTGGCAGATTAAAATGGGAGACCAGCTTCTGGGTATGCAAGACCATATAATTCTTTTAAACAACTATCTCTCTAGGTATAATAAAGGATATCACCTCCCACTGCAAATCCCGACTCGCTTAAGAAACAGAAGTCATATAACAAATTTAAGATTGTGTTTAGGAGATGCAATATATGCATCTATAGAGATAAATATATCAGGAGAGGTGTATGTGGCAGATGCAGTATATAGAATCTAACATTCATATGTATGTATGTTATTTTAATTTAGTTTTAATTGATCGAGTGTGATCACAAGCATGCTGGGAGAGAAGACTGGTAACAAATGCTTCTATAATGAAACTGCCTAAGCCACCCAACATCAGCAGCAGTTCCCTGCTGTGTTTGGAGTGTATATGCATGCAGCAGAGACAGCCCTTGCCCTGGAAGCTATAGCCAGGGAAAGGTGTTGGGGTAAAAGAAAAGCAATATAGAATTCAGAAAGACATATAAGCCAATCTGAAGCATTAATGCTTTCAAAAGGAGGTCTTGTTTTTGTGGGAGGGATCCTTTAGATCAGTTCAGGTGTCCCAAGAAATGCCACTGCACCAATCTAACTCGCTGTGTTAATTCCACTGTATTGAGTTTTAATGGATTTTATGACATCCTCAGTTCTCACTGTTCTGCTAGGGGGAAATTTCATCTGGGCTAGGAAAGGAATAATAGCTGCTTGACCCAAAATCTTCATCAGAGAAGAAAGATTTGCAGCCTGATCTAAAAATCTCAAATCCCATAATTATTTCAAAAGGAAAAAACAGTGCTTGGCACTATACAATACATGAGATAAAAGCTTGTGCCTTGCCAAGAGAGCTTGACATAAGCACGTGACAAATAATAGAAACAGTGGAAAAATTAAGAGAGAGGAAATTCCAAGCAGCTTCTGAAAAGTTTTATTAGAAATATACACATTAGCCTGTGGAAGAATTTGTTTTTCACTACAATTTGGTTAAAAATGAATCCAAGTATATAAAGCATTCAGAATTATGTAGTCCACAGTGGCATTTAATGAAAGTATGAGTCAATGAGACAGGCTGGAAACATATCCTTTTTCTTAGACAAAGCTTTATGCAAGCCTAGTCAAATTAAATGTGATTACCGGTGCATATATTTGAAGAGCTAACACCAGGATAGAGCTACCCCTGGGATAGTGATTTCAAATCTGAAGTGTAGATCAGGTTTCAAATCAGGAATGGTAATTGGTGATATTTAAATAAACACCAGCAGGCCAAGTAGCCAGTAATCCCACTGCTCATCCCTCACTAGCCCATGCCTCCTCAGCAGGGTGAGTGGCAAAACTGGGTACATCCTCTGAAGTGTAATAACAAATGGAATGAATCCTGAGCGGCTGGGTGTTCAAAATGCAAATGCTGCTGGTTTTTTAAGTTCAGTGGAGAATATATTAGCCTTTTATAAAGAGAATCAGACCCAATGGGGGCAGGATGAAGGGTAAAATTGAAGCAACACTGGTAAACCAGAAACTGTGGGATTGGGTTGCTTCATTCTTGTTATGGGCTAAGACTGTTTAGCTGCTACAGTTGGCTTAATTACCTGGCCTTAGTTTTTTACCTGGAGCCTTGTGTTGGCCCCTTACTTTTTTTCTCCAGTCACTCCACAAAGGAAACTAATGAAGGAAAAGGGGAAGCTGGCTGCTGCTCCTCCACCTGCACAGGTGCCTCTGCACAGCCTGGAGTTCACCAGGTGCCCAACACGGGTGGCTTTTGCTGTGGAGCAGCCCCACTCACCCATGGACCACCCTAAGGGGATAGATGGGGAGAGGGAATAGCACTGACCCTGAAGAACTTCTCCCAGTGTTTTTGCAAAAATCTTATTTGGGCAGCAGTCTTCAGACCCAAGACTCTGGTGTCCTGTTCCTCTTCTTCAATAAGGCTGCTGAAGAAACTTCCAGGGACAAAGGTGGGCTTGTCAAAATACCAGCTCTATGATAGGTAAAGTCAATTGTGTCACGAAGCTGAAACTTTTCAACATTTGCCTTTATTAGGTGCTGGTTTTGCTTGCTTTTGGCCTCCAAAGTTGGACTCTGCAGGTTGAAATCATTCATCCAATGGATTTGCTTTATCTTCTGCTGAAATCAATGACTTCTAAGAAAGTATGTTGTTTTCCATTTATTTAGAAGAATTATAAAGCATGGAGAAGCTCTAATGCCTTCCTACTAAATATGGCTTTAAATTCAGCAAAGGGCATGTTGTCTGCATGAGGTAATTTCCACTTGTTATTCCTGTGGAAAATATGTGGATGTTTGGCTGTGCAGTGAGCCTGGAGATATTCAAGGAGTGAGGAGCTGAAGGAGGAGCATCCAGCAGAGGACACTGGATAAGACAGGAGCCATAGGGAGAAATTAAGTTGGGGATCATGTTATTGAAGATTGTAGCCATCATGCATGTGGGGAAAGGACAGATTTAGGGTAACACAAGCAGCATTAATTCTGACAGTTCCTAGGCTTTTGTGTGCTTGAGTTAGTAGACTTAATAAGGTTTTTAATGTGTGTATGTGCATGTAAAGTAATGTTTCTGAGATTGTCCCTGGAACCTGGTAAATCCTTTCACAATTCACAGTACCTTGGCACAAAATATCACTCAATGAAAATAACAGTTGTGCAAAGTGAACCCTCAGGCATAGCTGAGGAGCTTGTAAAATTAAAGTGCAAAGTGGGGGTTTGGTGTTACAGAGAAAGAAAACAATCCTGTCGCCAGACCTAGGCTTCTTCTTTGGATCTTATTCTCTTTTTACAGTTATAGCTATGTTTGATGATGTTTCCAGTGTATGTGCTTAAGTAAAGGGGAGAACACTGTTCACTTGAAGTCTCACAAACCTACAATAAAACATTCTTCCTGGTTTATCAGTTACTTGCTTTTGTTACTTCTCTAATCAACTCTATCTTTTGCTCCTTCTTAGCTTTAAAGTTCCTTTTTCTCACCTTGGCTGTACACAGATACACATACAGAACAAACCAGTGTCCCTTCTTACAATGTCAGTTTCAAAAAATAGCTTTTAATGAAAGAAGATTCCAGTCTTTTGTAAACAGAAGTAGTAATTTGAGCCACAACAAGAAGTATTAAACAAGTAATTTCTTCTACTGAGCTGTAATAGTTGTTTTCCTCTCTATACATCTTCTAATGACTATTATTGCTTATATAGCTTTAATGGGTTTTAATGTGCTTAAGATGTTTCTCCAGAGTATTTTCCTAGATTCTGGTGAGCAGAGATACTTTATAGTTGGTTCTTTTGTCTTCTTAGCATCTTAGTACTTTATCGGTTAAGATTTTATGAGTAGTTCTATCTTGCTAAAATTTGCAAATCCCTTTTAATTTAAAGGAGAACAATTTGATGGTAGTGTCTGCTGGATTCAGTTAAAATAAATCAAAACACACTCAGTGTAGCTGAAATTGTCTTGAAAGCAGAAAGGCAGTTGCAGTGTAAATCTGTGGGGGTGGAGGTGATGAATTATACCGTGAAAGAAAATGAAAACCAGATGGCACTTGCCAAAGAGCAACACAGTGCGATTATGCATAGTGGAAGCACAACCACACAGCATGTATACAAACCTGTTACCTAGATCTTCACCAGACTGCTGAGTGGAGTGAAGTTTAAGTTTTGCTGAGATTTCTGGTGCATGAGGGTTTTGTGAAATGAAGACAAAGCAGCAGCTTGGGCTTAATGAGCCCAGGGTAGAGATGAGATGATGGATAGGCAGTTTGCCAGGAGCTCCCCAGCACAAATTACTTTGCCCAGAACTGCTACAGGGTTTGGAGCCCCTATCAGCACTTGCAGCCAGGGATAAAATTAACACTAACAGCTACAGCAGAAATAGGATTGCATCACAAAATCATGAGGTTGGAAGGGACCTTAAAGATAATCCAGTTCCAACCCCCTGCCATGGGCAGAGACACCTGTCACAAGACCAGGCTGCTCAAAGCCCTGTTGAACCTGGCCTTGAACACTACCAGGGATGGAGCATCCACAGCTCCTCTGGAAACCTGTTCCAGTGCCTCACCATCTTCACGGTAAAGAACTTCTGCGTTATACCTAATCTAAATCTCCCCTCTTTCAGTTAAAAGCCATTACTCTTGTCCTATCCCTACATGTCCTTGTAAAAAGTCCCTCTCCACATTTCTTGTAGACTCCCTTAGGTACTGGAAGCTGCTCTAAGGGTCTCCCTGGAGCCTTCTCTTCTCCAGGCTGAATGAGCCCAACTCTCTCAGCTTGTCTTTTTAGGAGAGGTGCTCCAGCCCTCTGATCATATTCATGCCCCTCCTTTGGACTCACTGTGCAAATATACCACCCTTTTTTTCCTTGTTGCCAGTATGAGCCCATTTACTAGAACCATAGCAATCACAGGCAGGTACAACCTGGTGATGAGGGACTGACATCGGAGCTAGGTTGGCTGTGCTGCTCCAGAGCATCTCCAGTTTACAGTCTGGGGCCTGAAGTTGTAAGTGAACAGAGCTTTTGCACAGTGAGTTATTGCTTATTAAATGTTGTTGTTTGAATTTCCTTGCAACTTTAAAATAGATTTTCCAATCAACAGATGAATCATTCCCCTAATCCTCTTTGTTTTGCCAACAGGCAAGTAAAAAGAACCAGCTGATATAGTTTGGCATATTGCCATTTTATGATTCAATTTACGATCATAATTGTTTGTTGTTCTGCTTTGTTTCTGTGAAATTCATGGATTACAATAATTATTTTGCATATTGTATCTCTCTTTTAGTCTAGAAAGGTATTTGGAGCAGTTTTCCTGCAAGTGAACCGCAGCAGGGGTATGCCATTTTTATTTAGAGATATGTAGGTTAATCTTTATTATCAACATCTGATATTAGCAACATTAAAAAGGAAAATCAATTCCCAAGAATTTTTTTTCTGGGCTCTTTTCCATCAGCTAAAAGATCATGGCACTGCAGAGTTAAAACCTCATCATCTCTACATGACTATTCTTGCTGGGCTTGTTCCAGTTAAAATGTCTTGTGAGACGGTCATATGAGTTCTTTATGACTGAATTAAGGAATTTATAGAAGATATGTCTCCTCTGGCTGGAATTTCCCACCTTGCAGCCCAGATGCAGTAACTGGCAGCATGTCTGGTGCAAAGGAAAGTACAAATCAAAACAAGAGAGGCCAACACATCATGTAGGTCTACATTTGTAGGGGTTCTGCCATGCTGTGGCCCTGCAAGGTGCTCAAGTTGAGAAAGTTTGGTCCATTCACATTGCAAAACAGACCCATCCTTTAACTCAGCTGAATAATCACAGAATCAACTAGGTTGGAAAAGACCTTTAAGATCATCAATTCCAACTGTTACCCCTGTTCTACCAAGTCCACCACTAAACCGTATCACTGGGGACCTCATTTACATGGTTTTGAACACTTCCAGGGACGGTAATTCCACCACTTCCTTGGGCAGCCTGTTCCAATGCCAGATCACCCTCTCTGTGAAGATATTTTTCCTAATATCCAATCTAAACATCCCCTGGTGTAGCTTGAGGCCATTGCATCTTGTCCCATCACTTGTTACTGAGAAGAGACCAGCCACCTCCTTGCTCCATCCTCCTTTCAAGTAGTTGTCTGTTGCATGTCGCAACATAGAAAGCCTCTCCACGGCAAGAGCTTTCAGATGAGATCTCTCATTGCACCACCTTGTGCAGGTGAGGGTCTAATAGATCTGTTAGCTACTTTCCCTGTGAGCCCCTCCTGCCAGAGGTAGCTAGGGGCAGGACGGCATCGTGCCTCTGCCCGTGAGCTGGTTCTGACCTGGGATGTGCAGTTTCTGGCACAAATGAGCAGAAAGGGAGTGACACATGTCACATCCAGCATTGCACACACTCACTGCCAGGAAGCAGACATTCCCATTAGATGCTGTTAGCTTAATCCAAAAACAAACAAAAAAGAAAATTATATATCTAGATACATCTGGCAGGGAAGGAATCTTATGTCTTTCAAAACAAAGTGCCTCCTGGGACTTTTCCTGGGGAGCAAAATGGATGCCCTACCTCAAGGTCCCATCCAGAATTATGGTTTCATCTTACACAAAACACCCTACTTTTTTGTTTTGGCAGAATACTTGAAAAATAATACTGCAGCACAATCGTGGAAATTCCTCTCTTTTTAATAGGATTTTCTGCCTCACTAATAAATAAATTGTCTTTCAAGTGAAAGCTGCCTCTGATTCTGTTCTCCCCTGGATTCCAGCCCAGTTAGGAGAGAAGGAAACTCCAGAGAAATTTTGCTGTCTCTGACAATGATCAATGCTGTTGAGTGGTGGGTAATAGCAATCTATCTCATTATTTATTTATTTATTGATTTGCCATCATTAATCTCTATTACGTTGCTGTCTGCTGTCTCTCCCTACTGGTTTAAAAGGAATGTTACAATTTTCCTTTTTTTCTTTTATCTCCTAGTACTTTTGCCATCTACCTCTTTTGTTGTTTTTCTTGACATTGTTGTTGTCTCCTGTCTTCTAGCCCTGGGAACAGCCTTCTTCCATCCACATCCCTTATCTGTTTTAGAGTTACATCTTGCAGTCCTTTTTCCCTAGAGGTGGGTGAATGAGTAGAAAAATGTGTCTAGCAATAAATTACTTAATCAGCACTGCTTTAGACAACCAAAGTTTCTTCTTACTGGTCACAATCTCTACAGGTCATTGCGCTATGTAGACACAAGCTCCTCAGATCAACAATTACACATTCTGATTTATCTGTGAGGCAACCATCACTGCAGCGGCTCTTCTGAACATAGATGATAATTCACTTCTGCCACTGCCTTTTGCTGTGCTAATATGAAAATGCAGTGATGATTTTGTTTGTTTGTTTTCTGTAAGGAGATTGATGCTAAATTTCTCCCTGCAAATCCAATAGGATCATTGCTGTTTAAGATAATTGCATAGCTTAGCATAGTTGTAAAACTGCAGTTGATTCTGGCACTGGAGCTTGCCTTTGATGTGCCTCAGGTTCATCTCCTAAAATTGAGTGCCAGTTTGTTCAACGATCCATCATTTATTTATTTATTTAAGTTTAAAATTATCACGATCAGTTTCTAGGGCTTTATGGACCTGCCGTAATAAATTATGCAAAAATACCATTAAGTTAAACCTCAGCAGTTCAGCCAGCCAGCTATCTGCTTCCACTGTCAGCTGGAATGCATGTCTCTACCTCCTCTGTAAACCCTCTCACATAAATGTCTTTTGCAGTGTGCTTGGAAAATCAGCAAATTTGATGTCTTCCAAACAAGAAGAGGAACAATTTCCAGACCCATCAAATGTAACACATTGGAAGTGCTGTGTTTTTCCCAGTTTCTAGGTCCTAGTGTTTCTTAAGATGCCATTTCTTGGTATTTCAGGCCCAGTCTAGAGAGGACCTTAGCACGCACACAGAACTGACAGTGTAAGAGGAGATGGCGCTGCAAATGCAAATTAATGAATATGGAGAACAAGTAACATTGCAAGGGATGACGACAGGTACATTCTCGCTGCTTTCCCAGGCAAACACCATGAACTCCAAGCAGGCACTGAAGCACTGAACACACCTGCTGAAACACCAATATTTTATACTCTGTATCAGGTTTGCATGACTCTACCTGCTAACTTTTCATTATATTTTCTCTCCCCTGCACAGCTGAGGAGGGGAGTGATAGAGTGGCTTGGTGGACACCTGGTATCCAGCCAAGGGCAAACCAGCACATACTCCCAAATGTTCTGCCTGGATTTCAGCTGTTAAGTTGCCTGAGGTGTGTTAGCAGCATCTAACCCTGAGGTACTCATCATGTGGATCATATTGTCAGTTTTTGTGCTCAGGACAGAAGGCTGTATGCGCCTAATGAGACACATATGGTGAAAACTGGCTAAAGAGGATGCTAGCAAAGGAAGAACAAAGTTATAAATAAAGCAAACTTAAAACCCAGTGAAATTATTTAAACTATTGCTTCCTCTGTAGAAGCTCTAAACTCCTGCTTTGTCCCTTAAACCCCATGTCCTCAGTACCTCCTAAATAACTTCCCAGTATCCTATTTCTTTCTACTCTTGACAGAGCTGTGACAAAAGGGTCAACTGTCACAAAATGACCTATGCTCCTACTATTAAAATCCTTTACACTCCAAAATGTGTGGCTATGTCCAGTCTGCCTATTGGCACTGCTCTTTGATGTGTAATAACTCTTGTGCTCATGAATCATCTAGAAAAGTGCTTTTGGGCATGGGCTAAAACTATGCCAAGGACTATCTGCAAAAACTCAGCACCATTCAGGGAGTTTCAGTTGCACGAAGCACCTTCTGCAGTCAAGAGAGAGCAACAGATCATGTCCTGCCAAGGATGCTGCCTATCCAAAGAAGCTCTTGACTCATAGATTTCAAGCTCTGTGGCTGAATCTGGGCTTGCTGCCACCTGCATCTTTGGTCACTTCAATGGCTGTGCCTTGGGATGGATTCTAAGAAGAGCCCAGGCAGACTATGGGCCCAGAACTAAATGGGAATAAATCACCTTTCTGAAACCTGATTCCTAAGCACTAAAAAGAGAGGGATAATGGAAACTTGACTGAATGAAGGCTTGACTTTGGCTAGATCTCTAAATCCCATTTTTTCCAGATCTGATCTCTAGATCTTACAATACCAAGTAGAGCCAAATACAAGCACTTTCAAATATAAAGGAGTTATACTCTCTTTGAAAAGCATCAAGGCCACATAACAAATGGGAAGAACTGTGGAGGTCTGTTGTTCATTGTTTTGCTAAAGAAGCAGCCTCACAGGAATGCTAAACACCCTGTGAACAATACTGTGTAATCTTGGAAGGTTGCTTACACTCTTCAGTATTTTCTGAATGAAAGACTCCTTAGAATGGGGAGAAGTAAAAGGCTGTAGACTGTTTCTATGTATTCAAAATAAGAGATTTCAAAATCAGAAGCAATATTAGGGTCATCTGTTAGACATCCTGTTAACTGTGGCTGTATATTGCCATTTCTAACGTGGCTTTGCTGAAACCTCTGAAATAACTCAGCAAGAGCACTAAAAGATTATTCAGGGATCAGCAAGCACAATCCAGAGAACCAAAGTGGAAGAGTCTGTAACTAGTTTTGGTGAAATTACCAGCATACCTAATTAAATCACATGTATACATGCTGTATGTTTCAGCAAAGTGGCATTTAAGCTGCTTTTCGTCTTGAAAGACAGCAACTGCTCCATCTTTCCCACAGGTGAATATGGTTTAGATATGTTCATAGGTAAAATAGACACAGCATCTGCAGGTTTAATTAAATGTTTGCCTAATCACATAAAAAGTGATATATTTTCATAACATCTGGCAGTTTAACCATTTACTAGTCATCCTATAATTAGCATGCTGTTGAATTTAAAAGAAAACTGTTCTAATGTAGTGCCAGATGGTCCTTCTAGCCAACAAGGGGAATGACAATTTCTGCCATGTTTACTTCAAGGGTAGAACAGTCAAAGATCCTTCTTAGAGCACAACACTGATGATGTAAGAGGTCACATTGCTGTCCTCAGAAAGCAATGGCTTTGAATGTAGCTATATGGAGTATAATTTATTAACTTCCATGGAAAGTTTTGCTTGGCTTTCCTTGTCCATTTCTCCTGTTTTGTAAAGACGTTAGCTTGCTATGTTTGCAGAAGAGCTTTCTATAAGTCAGTGCTAGCATCCCAAGGTCCTGTGGGATATGAGGAGGTGGGAAAAATAAAAGTAGATATTAGAAAGGTCTTCTTTGCAGCGAGGTCTGGGAGTTGACCCCTGACCATTTCAGTGGAGTCTTAAATTAGCCCAAACACTACACAAGTGACTCTTTGCTACAGCTCCATTCATCAGAGAAATTAAATTTTACAAAAAAAAAACTAGTGAAATGGCAAGGACACTAAAATGAGGAATATCCATGAAGAAAATTAAAAGACAGAGATGTTTTTGCTGTTGATAAATGAAGACAATTTTTAGTAGCCATTGGAGAATTTCAGTAAGTTTCAGCATTGTTCTGGAGTTTAGTGGAAAAATAGTGGAATAACAGATTTTAATGGAATTAGTAGTCAGACTATAACAATCTCATTATCAAAGGTCGTGTTGTAACTAAGAACTTCTGGGAGAAGATATCATGCATGACAGATAAATCTCAGTGGTTCTTTCATTTTGAAGCTGGATGCAGCCTGGTAGGCCAAAGACTCCTTCAAAACAGGTATCGATCATATTCCAGCTGAGCTCCAACTATCGTTTTGAACACTAAAACTTGCTGACTGGTTTTCATTCAGACTATCTCTGTGCAATTCATTTCTCTTAAATAATAAAAATTTGATTCATCCATCCATCTATGCTGTCAAAATGTCAGTGTAGGATCTTCTAGAACTTTTTCCAGTAGGTATTCTAGAACCACTTCTTCCAAGCTCAGGATCAGAGTGTCCCAATGAGTAGGAAGTCAAGTAGGGGAGCCAGGAGACCAGCATGGTTAAACAAGGAACTGCTGGGCAAAGTCATATGGAAAAAGAGAATCTATGGATTATGGAAGGAGGGGCTGGCCACTTGGGAGGAATATAGGACAGCTGTTAGAGGATGTAGGGAAGCAATTAGGACAGCTAAGGCCTCCTTGGAACTTAATCTTGCAAGTCGGGTCAAGGACAATAGAAAGGGCTTCTTCAAATACATAGGGAATAAAACTAACACAAGAAGCAGTATAGGCCCACTGCCGAATGAGGTGGGTGCCCTGGAGACAGAGGATATAAAGAAGGCAGAGGTGTTGAATGCCTTCTTTGCCTCTGTCTTTACTCCTGCAGACTCTCCCCGGGGGACCCAGATTCCTGTAGCCCCAGAAGTCAGGATAAAGGAGGAGTTTGCTTTGGTGGATGAGGATTGGGTTAGGGATCAGTTAAGTAATCTGGACATCTATAAATCAATGGGTCCAGATGGAATACACCCGCGGGTGCTGAGGGAGCTGGCGGAGGTCATTGCTGAGCCACTCTCCACCATCTTTGGTAAGTTGTGGGAAACAGGTGAGGTGCCTGAGGATTGGAGGATGGCAAATGTAACGCCGGTCTATAAGAAGGGCAAGAAGGAGGACCTGGGTAATTATAGACCGGTCAGCCTTACCTCCATCCCTGGAAAGGTGATGGAACAACTTATTCTTGACACCATCTCTAGACATATCAAGGATGAGGGGGTCATTAAGAGCAGCCAACATGGCTTTACCAAGGGGAAGTCATGTTTGACCAACCTTATAGCCTTTTATGAGCAAGTAACTAGGTGGATGGATGATGGTAGAGCGGTAATGTGGTTTTTCTTGATTTCAGTAAGGCATTTGATACTGTCTCCCACAGCATCCTCATAGATAAGCTAAGGAAGTGTGGGCTTGATGATCAGGTAGTGAGGTGGATCAAGAACTGGTTGGAAGGAAGAAGGCAGAGAGTTGTGGTTAATGGGGCAGAATCTAGCTGGAGGTCTGTGACTAGTGGAGTCCCTCAGGGGTCGGTGCTGGGACCAGTGCTGTTTAATATTTTCATCAACGACCTGGATGAGGGAACTGAGTGTACCCTCAGCAAGTTTGCTGATGATACTAAACTGGGAGGAGTGGCTGACACGCCAGAGGGCTGTGTTGCCATTCAGCGAGACCTGGACAGGCTGGAGAGTTGGGTGGGGAGAAACTTGATGAAATTCAACAAGGGCAAGTGTAGAGTCTTGCATCTGGGGAAGAACAACCCCAGGTTCCAGTACAGGTTGGGGGCTGACCTGCTGGACAGTAGCGAAGAGGAAAGGGACCTGGTGGTCCTAGTGGATGACAGGATGACCATGAGCCAGCAATGTGCCCTTGTGGCCAAGAAGGCCAATGGCATTCTAGGGTGCATTAGAAAGGGTGTGGTTAGTAGGTCAAGAGAGGTCCTCCTTCCCCTCTACTCTGCCTTGGTGAGGCCGTATCTGGATTACTGTGTCCAGTTCTGGGCCCCACAGTTCAAGGAGGACAGGGAATTGCTTGAAAGAGTCCAGCGCAGAGCTACAAAGATGATTAAGGGAATGGAACATCTCTCTTATGAGGAGAGGCTGAGGGAGCTGGGACTCTTTAGCTTGGAGAAGAGGAGACTGAGGGGTGACCTCATCAATGTTTACAAATATGTAAAGGGTGAGTGTCAGGAAGATGGAGCTAGGTTTTTTCAGTGATGTCCAGTGATAGGACAAGGGGCAATGGGTGTAAACTGGAGCATAGGAGGTTCCATGTGAACATCAGGAAAAATTTCTGTACTGTGAGAGTGACAGAGCACTGGAACAGGTTGCCCAGGGGGGTTGTGGAGTCTCCTACGTTGGAGATATTCAAGGCCCACCTGGACAAGTTCCTGTGTGATGTATTCTAGGTTACCCTGCTCTTGCAGGAGAGTTGGACTAGATGATCTTTTGAGGTCCCTTCCAACCCTAAGGATTCTGTGATTCTTACAGACTATTACCTTATCCGCATGAGCAACACGCTCCATATTAATATCCTAAATCCCTCTCTACAGAGAGCAACTGTTCTTAACATGAGGCCCTTTCAAAATGCAGCCAGACTGACGGAGATCCCAAACTACTTTTATGGACTCCTGCAGTGATCCTGACTGGAAGATCATGCACATCGGGGGTTGATGACCCATGTAACAGCGAATCTGGGGAGGCTCAGGTCAGTGCTGTGCATACAGCATCACCTGCAGGCCTGTGTTGTGCTCCCCATCTCCCTCCGTGCAGGGCAGACACAGGTGGGTGATGGTGCTGGAGGAGCCTGAAGGTAGCTCTCACTTTGTACCAGCAATTACACACCTGCATGGCTTTGCCCTTATCTCAGTGCAGGAACAGGTTCTTATAAGAAAATCCTCTCTGACAGTAGAAAATAAGAATGGAGTTGTTTAAAGAAAATCCTGTAAAAGCTCAAATGACCAGAATGGACTAATCCTTCCTACCAATGTGGTCTGCATGGCATGCTGCACGTGGATGGGCGGCCTGTTCAGTGCTATACAACTTGGGGTTCCCAGTATCTAAAGGGATATAAGATGAGCTATTTATAACCCTTATATATATCCCTTATATAAAGGGATATAAGTTGAACTACTTATATCTATTCTTTTTCTTTATACTGTTAGCTCTAATAAGTGGTATTTTAATGATACTTTACAGAATCTGAATGCCTTTCTTACTGGGATCCTAACTTCTGGTGCAAAACACTTGTTGCAGTCAGCAGGTCCCAGTTAGAAATGCCTTTCTGGAGAAAGGACACTGGCTGGCCAGCAGGCACTCAGTGGTGGGGGCAGCTGCAAGGTGTGTAGCCCTGGTGGCTCCTGTGGTGGTTTGGAAAAGCAAGGAGGGGACAGAAGAGTTGGTGATCCAGACGGTGGTGACTGCTGAGGTAGGGCAAGGGGCAAAAAGGGCCCATGACCGTCTGATGCCAGGAAGATGCACCTTCCTTTCCTCTTTCCAACTGCACAAGGAAAGAAATCTAACTGAGCTCCCTTTCGGGTATGTGGAGACAAGGAAACATGTATCTAACAAGAAAAGGTGGGTGTGTGTGAGATCTGAGTGTATTCAGCCATATCTCTATACAGTTTTGCAATTAATCTTTCCTTCTGAATATAAAACAGATATTTTCCAGGTTAATGGGTGTGATGGATTGCAGTTTTCCATGCGAGGCCATTGCTGAAGTCAAATGAATAACAACACTAGAAAGTGAAGCTACACCTCAGTGATCCACAATCCCCAGCCCTCTGACCAGAGACCCACAAAAGCCTGTTACATTGATTTCAATCGCAGAAAACTATACATGTTGCTCTCCTGACAGAAGAGCTACAGCCTCAGAAAGCTCTTTATTGCTCAAGAGTGAAGGAGGACTGAGGTGTAGACTGTGAACAGCAGCAGTTTCTAGGATGTGAGGAGATGAAGACTGGCAACATCCCAGGGAGAAATTGCAATGGTGATGATACTGAGAGAGGAGACAAGGACAAAAGAAGAGATAAGGATTTTCTGGAGAGATGGAATGAAGGCAGAGTACTGTATGGGCTGACTGAATGCAATCTTTCACCCAAATTGTGCTAGCAAACTTGCAGGCAGGAGGGAGGTTTGAGAGAGAAAGTGTAAGAATCAAACAGTAAAAGCACATTGAAGGTCTAAAGTAAGGTGTAAAAGTAAAGTAAAGTACTGTGTTAGATGGAGGTACAGTCATTCAAAATACTGTTTCTGACTCAGAAACTTTTTCCAGTAGGTATTCAGCTGAGATTGACTCCTCAATTCAGCCATGTCTTAAGGAAAAAGACAAAAAAGTACCTGAAAAGCAGTATCTTACACTCTCCCATCCTTCGTCTTTCCAAAGAAAGAAGATACAAAAGAAAAGACGAAAAGTTTCCCCTCTGGCTCTTCATGAAAGAAGAGAAACTTCATGGAAAACAGCTGTCTGGGTAAATATACTTTCACAGAATGAGCTGTGCCACTTAACAGTCAGCAGTCTGGGTCTCCACCAACCCAGGTCCCAGCTATTCATCTGCTAAAAGCAGCCTGTCTTAGTTAATTCAGGGAAGGAGCTAGGACACAGGAGTAGAGCCAAGAAAAAACTGTAAAATTTTTATATCTGGTTTTCTGCCTTTCCAGGACTCTCTCACAATCTCAGTTTCCTCAGGGAAGTATTTTGGCAGAGGGATGCTCACAGAGCCTGGGATGTGAACTGCGTGGGCTGCAGTAAAGAGCCCCTTCATTTGTTCCCTGAGTCATGCCTTGTTTTATCTCTCCCACTGTCCCTGCCCCTGGGATGTCTTCAGGGTCCTGTTGATAGATCCAGGGGTTTGATTACTTTGTGCAGTCATGGCACTATTCATCTAAACAGTAACAGTTATTAATAGTATCATTAGTTGCCTCCTGCATCATATGAAAAGCACACTAAAAACTATGGGAAAAAAATATGGTTAGCATTGAAATATATCAAATTATTTCAAGGACTTTTCCAAAAAACTCTTAGGGAAGCTGGACTGATGTGGCTTCCATACTCCATTGCCTTACAATGATCATTCCCATGGTGAGTAATAAGGTTTCAAATCTGCTGTTTATTTGCAAATGTCTAGCACCAAGTGATGGAAGTTGCTATAGACATTGAAGTTATTAAACATTGGTAGAACACTAGGCATTGTCTCTGTGTAATAGAAAATGGCTTGTTTTTTTAATTGAGATTTTAAATTTCACCTGTTTCTTTTAAACATCTGTGTCTCAGTCCAATTTAACTCATAATTTTTTTATATATTTCGTAAGAAGCATTCATAGAATAGATTTGATTTATTACTACCTTGCTTACTTGGCAAACAATGTAACTCTGTTAGGATGATTCACAGAAACACTGCAAATATAATACATTCATAATTTATTTCTTATTGATGTGAAAATTCCTTCCCTTCCCAGTTAAGCACACCTGTGCTTTGAGAATACAGAATGGCACATTTCCCTGCTAGTACATAGCAAAACTGCATAGTCTACTGAGAGACATACTGGCAATTAGTCTGCTGAAGGGTTAACATTTGCAAGGTAATATTAATTAGCTCACAATTTGTAGGAAAAAAGAAAAAAAGAAAAGGATATTCAGTTATATTTATTTCCCAATCTGCAACCATTCATTCTTTCATTTAATTTGAGTTAGGAAGAGAGAAAAAAAGAAATGCTGCATCACTGTGTCGCTTGCATAAGCTAAGCTATTTGTTAATCCCTCCCTTAGGAAGACACACAAGAGACCACTATTCTCATCACTTCTGTCAGCTATAAAAGAACTCAGCTATGTAAGTCAAAATTAGACATATCAAAGCACCTTTGATCACTTCATTGTCTGTCAAGTCCTCCGCAAAGCCAGCACTGTCTGCTGTAATGGACTGTATTACTTTCAAATGTCATATTTAATGTGTTTTCCCTCAGATCCCTGATACTGTCTGAGGTGCTGACTGTGTAGCACAGTGCTGAGAGTCTTGCAGGTGGGTCTATTAGTTTCAGTGAGTTCCTGTTTCTCAACAGCATGTGGTTTAATTGCAGAATTGGTGAAGCAAGGGCATCACAAGAATTCATCTGTGTTTTTCTGTATGTGTGTGACCACAAAGTCATCTTGCAGTGAAGGTTTGAATGAGTTATGGGACCATAAAAAAAATACTTCATTTCACAAGGCTATCAGCTGTTCTTCATGAAACAAAAACACCTGACAGAAGAGTTTTATTTTTACTTGATAATCACAGCACAAATAAGCATGGAACAAGCCATCATTTAAAGGGATATTTTTGTGCAGCTGGCATGCTGCAGAGGATCTGAGGAACCATAGTCTAAATTTAGTTACTAATTAGAAAAACACTTTTCACAGATGTCATTAATCACCTAGCAATCTGAGAACTCTCTTTTCAAAAGGAAATGCTACACCTACTAGTAAAGTACTCACCACAGGATTTGACTTCTCTTGTCCAATAGCTCTAGCAATGGGTCATTACACATGTAGGTAACTTTTGGTTTCCATTAAGAAAATTAATTCTTAGCTACCTGTCGTGGTTTAAACCCAGTCAGGTAACTCGTTCGCTCACTTCCCCCCCTTTCTTGCCCTCCCCCTGCTCTCGGAGGGACGGAGAGGAGAATCGAAAAGAATGCAACTCCCACGGGTTGAGATAAGAACAGTTTAGTAACTAAGGTATAACACAAATCACTACTGCTACCACCAATGATAATAATGATAAAGGAAATAACAAGGGAAGAGAATACATCACCTCACCACCAGCCGACTGATAACTCGCCCCCCCCAGCCCGACCAAGCTCTGACCAATACCTCACCCAACCCTGCAGTCCCCCAGCCCTTCCGGCTAACTCCCAGTTACCTCCTGGGCATGACGTGCTGTGGTATGGAATACCTCTTTGGTCAGTTTGGGTCAGGTGTCCTGTCTCTGCTTCCTCCTGGCTCCCCCTCCTCCCTGGCAGAGCATGAGGCTCACAAAGTCCTTGGCCAAACCAAAACATCCTTGTTATCAGCTCTGTTCCCAAGCTGAAAGTCAAAACACTGCACTACACCAGCTACCAAGAAGGGGAAAAATGACTGCTACTGCTGAACCCAGGACACTACCTTAGGCTAATAGTGAAATTCTGTCCTTGGTCAGAAATCCCACTGAAGAAAGTCCAGAAGTGCATAATGAGCCCACATTCTTCCATCACGTCCCAAAGTTTTGTGAAATTTCCCTTTGTTTTCTGTCTTTCAGGCTGTTAGGACAAAATCAGATCTTAATATCATAATTTTCTTTATTCATGTATTTCTCCAATAAAATATGATTCATACATAAGAGCTAAAATGCTGAGGTATTCATGTCATTCAGGAGGCAGGTCTGTGAGAAGTCATTTATAGCACAGGGAAAATAGTAAAGTTGATACCTAGAGATGATTAAGTAAGTTGGAATAAAACTGCAGTACAGATAAAAGTTACTAGTGGTGGGAAAATGGCTTTTTGTGCCACATGAAAATATTGAAAAATTTTCAAAGAAAAGAATGTCTCAAATATTTCAACCAAGAGAAAAAAAAATGTTGCTATGTGCTACAGGGACGATTTATGTGAGCTGTGGTTCAGTGGCCATATGCACTCTGGTTTTTTTCTTTGTGCTGGGTCATATTTCCCACGGTGTCTCATTTTGGAGAGGAAAACGGCTCAGGAAACCTGTGAAGGATTACATGGCCACAGGCACATTTCAGGAAATGTAAAGTGTACCTGGATACCCTGGAAATGGGAAAGTATAAGGACATGCAACATCTGCTCTGCAGCACCACTGGGACACACTACTTACACATACCCTGAAACACTGGTTTCTTGGCCAACCCTTCATTCCAACCTTTCGTTCTTAGGCTCTCACTTTTCCAAAGAAAAATATATGTTACGTGTGGGAAAGCCTGCTCTCTCAGGGGGAAAAAAAAGAACAATTTTGAGTTTTGACAGATGTTTTTCAGCTAGCCTTGGAAAACCTGAATGACACCTATCAACAAAATCCATGTCTCCTTTACTGTTTGGTGGTTTTGGTGTTTCATTTGCATTTTTTTTATTATTATTATTTTTTTCTAAATAAATTTCAGCCAATTTCTAGGTATATTGTTGACTATATTTTTAAAGGATCTCACTGAAACAAGGCTATGGTAAATACTAAACAAAAGCTTTAGGATCTGTCTTCAGGGTCATGGCAATAGAAAATATTTGCAGAGCAAGTCAATCATATTTCTCAGTGAGATGAAAAATGCAAGGATTTCGTGTTTATTGATTCTTAAAAATCCCAGAGACTTTGACTGACATTGGTTTACTAAGATCAGCTAAGCTGGTTGTGCAAGCTTCCGTTGTTGATGGAGACAGGAAAGTACCTTAAGAAGGAGATTCATCCTATCTACTCAGATATCTTTTCTAGATATATGGGTTAAATACTCTGGTTTAAAAACCATTCAGGACCATTCACTATGAAGGGAACTGGGAAGCAGTGCGGGAAACTGAACATTTTTACTCACTGTGTAGGAAACACTTCTGGATTTCCTTCGCTCAAAAATGCTTCAGTGTTAACGTTTTGCTCACAGAAAATGATGCACTTCTCCATTGTCTGATAACTACAGCTCTCTCCAGGGACACATTCTGTCCAAATAATTTCTGAGCATGAGAAAATAAACAGCTATGTCTGTTTATCCAGGTTTTCTTCCACGGGTATCCAACCTACATTTTTGCCTCATCTATACACATACAACTATAATGTAAGTAAACACAGTGATAAGTACCCGCATTTTTTGCTTTGGAATGTATCTATAAAAAGAGTTTTCTTTGGCTTAATTTAAGCAGTTTAAAGTTAAAATTAATCTGGTGCAAATCTTCCTAATTATTGGTTGGGGGATTCTTTAAGATGAGTTCGCTGAAAGGACTTAATCTTTGAAACCAGAGACATGTTGCTTCACCACAGTAGTTCATGCAGATGCAGCAGTATCATTTCTGTTCCCTGGCTTAAAAGAACATCTCAGCAAGTATCAAGTGTTCAAAGTATAATTTCAGTATCAGAAAACTCACTTTCTTTCAGTATTTTCTTTCATGGACAGTCACCTCGGTGAATATTCTGCCTTCCAAAGCCATTTACTGGTACACTCCCTGAAAGCAAATCCAAACTCAATCAAAGAGGATTAGCTCTCTCTGCCCTGTCAGGTGGCTGTTCTGCTCCTGGTATTTTTCATCTCACTTGCAGCTTTTAGTTTTTGAGATTTGTGGCTCAGTTCCCCTGGAAGCCAAGTTCATATATATCTGTATGCAAGAAACTCAGAACACAAAATGGGTTGTCTGCTAATATAAACACAGCTGTGTATTATAAGTGACACATAGTTGTTTACATTACACAACAGAAAAAATAACTTAAAAGAAAATAAAATTGTTGGCTTTGTTATTTCCTTTTACCTAAAAGTACTTATGCAGATGCATATTTTGAGATTAGGCAAGAAGATAAGAAGAAATACTTTGTACACTTTTACAGGAGTATCATTTAATGATGTTTCAAGTCCTTGTATTACTTCAGTAGGCATGGAGCCACTGAAAACTTCCACCCTGTTTTTCTTTTTCTGTTTTTTTTTTTTTTGTTTCTTTGTTTTTTGCTTTGTACAAGTCCTATGAGTGTATTAGATGAGAATTTTGTACACAGATTTTTCTCAGACATCTTTGCCAGCAGTTAATACTAGCTTTCTACAGCCAGAATACTGGAAAAATGCTTCCAGTCATAGAATCATAGAATAGTTAGAGTTGGAAAGGGCCTCAAGATCATCCAGTTCCAACCCCCCTGCCATGGGCAGGGACACCTCACACTAAACCATGCCAACCAAGGCTTCATCCAACCTGGCCTTGAACACTGCCAGGGATGGAGCATTCACAACTTCCTTGGGCAACCCATTCCAGTGCCTCACCACCCCAACAGGAAAGAATTTCTTCCTTATATCCAATCTAAACTTCCCCTGTTCAAGTTTTAACCCATTACCCCTTGTCCTGTCACTACAGTCCCTAATGAAGAGTCCCTCCCCAGCATCCCTATAGGCCCCCTTCAGATACTGGAAGGCTGCTATGAGGTCTCCACGCAGCCTTCTCTTCTCCAGGCTGAACAGCCCCAACTTCCTCAGCCTGTCTGAGCACTCAGGAGGTGCTCCAGTGCCCTGATCATCCTCGTGGCCCTTCTCTGGACTTGTTCCAACAGTTCCATGTCCTTTTTATGTTGAGGACACCAGAACTGCACACAATACTCCAGGTGAGGTCTCACAAGAGCAGAGTAGAGGGGCAGGATGACCTCCTTCGACCTGCTGGTCACGCTCCTTTTGGTGCAGCCCAGGATACGGTTGGCTTTCTGGGCTGCAAGCGCACACAGAAGCTGGCTCATGTTCATTTTCTCATCAACCAACACCCCCAAGTCCTCCACAGGGCTGCTCTGAATCTCTTCTCTGCCCAACCTGTAGCTGTGCCTGGGATTGCTCTGACCCAGGTGTAGGACCTTGCACTTGGCATGGTTAAACTTCATAAGGTTGGCATCAGCCCACCTTACAAGCATGACCCAAGAGAGGAAAGTGTTTCTTGTCATTCTTATTTATCAGAATGAGCACTTATTGATCAAAATGAGATAGCAGTATTCATTATACAGAATAAGACATCAGCAACGCCGCATCTATTTAAATAAATTCACCAGAGTATTAGAAGCAGTATAGCTTTGTTACTGCTGGATTATATAGACTAAGTAGCTGTACTAGTTCAAACTTATCTTGGATAGCTAATATCACTGTGGCACACAAAACTAACCTTATATCCTGAGTATTTAGTCAACAACCTAATGTTGTGGTACCAGGGAGAATAATAACCAAATAATTACCAGAAGAGGATCCCAAGAAGGCTGGTGAAAAATGCCTATAGACTTAATTTGAAGATTAAAAGAAAAAAATTAAAACAATCTTCCACTTTGTCTGGATCTTCACTTCTGCCTTTCCTTGACAGATCTCTGAGGTGTTTTGATACTGAGATCACCGATGGCCTGGTGGGATCCAGGGCCTTATTCTCAAGTAGCTCTATTGGGTCTTCACAGCTATCTCCAAAGTAATGTCTTTCTGAGAGCCATGGATAAGTTTTGAGTATAGACACACACAGCATTAACAGCAGAAAAAGTGAAATAAAATGCATGTTAGCTCAGGTTAAGAAATTTTATTTTAAATTATAATGAGAATTAGGCAATTTAATAACCGCATTTAGTAACATTGTGCACAGCCTACTGGGGCATTAAAAACTGTGACTGAGCTGCCCACCAGTGATATGATTAAATGAAGTAGCAGAACCAATCTAACATCTCACTGTGAGCTAAAGGGGTTGTCTTGCTCCCCTTTTCCCCTTCCCCTTGCGTCTCTCCCTGTATGTGTCTCTCTACTTCCTTTCTGTTGAGGTGGCTATCACTCTCTTCTGACTTTGTACTGAGTCTTTTCAACTTGAAAATGGCCAGAAAACTGCTTGGTTTTTGTTCGTTTGTTTTTTTCCCCCATTGAATTAGTTTTCAACTAGATCAGTGAGCTGAACTTGCTCAGCATGCAGTCAGAGGAGCAGTAGGGACAGTATAAGGGAAGGAGCAGTTTAAGCAGTCATGATGCAGGCAAAAAGGAAGAAAGAAGAAGAGAGATGAGAGAGCTGACTGCTCTTTTCAGGGACAAGTAGCCACCATGTCAGCTCAGCTCTGCTATACAGTCTAGTCCCATTCCTTACTAATGGGGTTAATGAGCTACCGTATCAGCACCACTATTTCAACCCAAATTGCATACTTCAGTTAGTTATTTAAGTGGAGTGATTTTCATGTTTGAAAGCCTGCTACCCATCAATCAGAAGTTTATTTTTCCTTCTCCTATCATTGTGGGACCAATCATCTTGGCCAGGCGTGCTGGATACTGTAACACTTTGTGAGAAAAATCATCCCAGAAGAACTCATAGGCTGACCAGTTAGGATGTTCCACCTGAAATCGTCCTTTGTTTTGCATCATATTTCATCTTTCAAGAAAATCTCTCATCCCTTTTGAAGCCATGTTAAAAAGTCAGGCTTATTTTAAGATAATACAGAGGGACTGGTGATTCTTGGGATCCCTCCAATGTAAAAGAAAACAACTGGGTGTCACAGACTTCAGTGTAACATAGCAAAACTGCTGTAAAGGGAAACAGTTCTGACAGTCTTATTATAGGTGTACTTAGCCAGAAGACCAATGACTGTAAAAGCTGGATTTCATAGGAGTAACTTATACAGACAGCACTGAGCAGCATTCATCTTGTCTGGGAGGAATCCTTGTCCCACAGCAAAGAGGGGGAAATGGATTCAGCAATTAGGCAGAGATGTAGATCTGTCTAAATTTAATTTCCGAGATAATACAGGGATCTGCTGCTTGTATTCCCAGTGATTTCCCTAAAGCAGGATCAGTCTGGGTAGTGCTTATTAGGTTATTCATGTCTTTATGTTCTCCATAAACTATTTGAGAGGTACTGGGGAAGAATCTTTGTACACAGCCTTTAAGGTTCTGGGCAAGTTATACCAACTGTTTTTTTCTTTGATTACACCTACTCATTAAAGTAAGCAGAACAAGAGGAGAAACCTTTCCATTAAGTTATATGTGTCTGTCCAAAAAAGCTTTGACTTTCACTAGAGATTCAGTGAATACTCTCAGGCTACGTACTTAAAGTGCCCTGTGGTCTGTAAGAGGGCAGGAAACGCCATGCTTTGTTTTTCAAGGAAGAAAGATGTGTATTAGTTCAAACACTGTCCTGACTGTAACGGAAAAAAAGCTAATAGCAGCAGGACAAGATAAAAGAAAACTTCAGAAGCAGCAGGAGCCTGGAGAATATAGAGTGGTAGTGGTGGTGGTTTTAAGAGAAAAGTTGAAGATACAGAGGAGAAAAAAATAGCTTTAACTTGAGCTTAATGCAGACTATAGTGATGCGGAGAAGCAGATCACTAGTCACAGCTGACTTGATCTAGTGTTAGCAACAATCTTGCTGTAAACAAGGCCTGGGACAAGATGACCTCCAGATGCCCCTTTTAGCATTTCTGAGTCTTTGAATTCTTGAAGTGTCAGGTGAGGACATGCTGTCATGCTCTGATTTTTGTATATGGAAAAATACCAATATATTGCATAAGTTTTCAAAGACATTTCTTGATGGCTTTCGTGCAGGGATCCTTCTCCTCACCCAAAAGGAAGCTCACAGAGGAGCAGGTGAGATAGACTGCATGGGGATGGGTAGGGATGTGACACAAGGGGCTGGGCAAGCTGAAATGAACAGATTGATGATAGACTTTATAAAGGGAAATAAAATTGTTAATTTTTTATAAAATGAGTAGAGAAAGCTGGTAACTATTATGCAGTGAGGACCATATGGTGGTCTGGTAGTGTGCCTGCCAGGTCAGTCCTAAAAGGAAAAGTTTCCAGATGAGGTACTAATTCTGATAAGGATTAGTGTAAGCTGGAAATAGCTACATGACCTTCTTGGAGAGGCTGAAGCTTAAGTAGCTGGGGAAAGCTCAGCTCTAGCTTTTATGCTTCATCTCATCTTTCCAGATTGTGCACATCCATGAGAAGGTGCTCCTAAACCAGAAGGGCATAGTCTTCCTGGGTTCCAGAATAACTACAGCTGTGGTTTTCTGTTTCTTTACTAGCCCAGGACAGAAGACATGTACCTCACTCAAATCCTGCCCCATCTCCTGACAGGACTGTCTTGCACTGAAGGAGCCATTCAGTAGACCTTAGTGCCTCTTCCTAGGCTGCAGAGCTTCCATCTCCTGTTCCTGAGGGCAGTTGAGAAGTGTCCTGATCCCGTTCTCTTGTCTCAAATGCAGGGAGCACTGCCAGAAGTGAAAAACCCCAAACCTGGCAGAAAGGCAGAGCAAGAAGTTAAGCTGCCCAAGGCTGGTCTCTGTTACGCATGCAACTGCGAACAATTACACTCACGCCCACACACCATGGAAAACCTAATCATGCCTTGTAGACACAGCCCACAACAGCCACAAGATGCTCTCAGCCTCTGTAGCAAAAACCATCCCAATTACTATCAAACTTACTAGACCTGCCATGACTGGCACTCAGTCTCCTTTCCAACACATTCCCTGACAAACCAAATCAGTTATGAATGTGTTATTTTGGTATTGCAGCATTTCAGTCAGGGAAGAAGGCAAAAGCTAATGAATGGCAAAATGCAAATACAGTATCTCCTGTAGAAATCCCTGTTTTCTGCAGGTTGTATATTGCCTTTCTGTCTAGGACCTGGCAGCTATATGGGCACTAACAGCTGCAGTGAACTAACTGTGCAAGTGTGTCTGCAATTAATTCTTATTAGCTACTCAGAAAAGCCTCCTTTCCTAAATAACCTATGAATATAAATAGATGTGATAGTCAAAGGCTTAATTTCCAGAACCGGGTGGGAATTTCCTAGCTCCCAGGTTCTGTTTATCCTAGTCACATCCCAGTTCAATTTTAGAGCAAGTACTGGGAATATGTTATCTTCTCCAAACCCTATATGACCAACTTTCCATGCAAAGGAAACCAGGGTGCAAGGAGCAGCATGACCCAAGTGTATGCCATGACATATTACAGTAGGTAGTTTCTATGCAGCCTGCTAAGTAGGCAATTTGTTACAGACACTTAATTTAGGCATTAATTTCTTTCCGAATTGTTTAAAAGGGGCATCACGGTCTGACAAGAAGTTGATCATAGCTCTCTTCACTGTTGCTTTGAGCAACCAATAAAATAAGTATTTAAAAATGGTGTCCTGAAAATAGTCCCAGGCATCTTCTATAATGTGCCAAATGCAGGTCTCCCAAAACCTCAAAGGTAGCTCCCTTATTTTGAGGGAGAAGGTTTTTTGGATATTATAGTTAACTCATGGGTGGTTTAGGTAGGAGCTAGAGCACTGGTCAAGAAATGGCAGACATAGGTCCAATTTTTGTTCTAGCAGATTCAAATCTACAACTTCTTTCCTACTACCAGCACAATTTATTTCACCAGGTTTCTAACATAGTTTACTGCCAGCCCTCCCTAAATGTCTCCTTAAGGGCTAACTGTCCCAAGAAGTATTTGAGAATCACTAACCCAAGTTAAGAGAGAAAGAGTGCAAGAATAACTACATAGTTTGGGTGTTTGGCTGAAAAAAGGGTCCTGGTTTCTGTTTTATGTTCCTACATCTGTTCCTGGGCTTTAGTCTCATAACTGTCTAATATAAAACAAATGTGTGTATCTAAGCAAGGGCTTCTGGGAACCATACTACAGAAATGGAATTGCAGAAGGAAGAGACATGATAACTTAAGGTACCCCCAAACTTCTGACACATTGAATAGGTGAGAATAGACAAAATAAGCAGGATATACTCAAAGACTGAGTTGTGCTGGAAACCTGTACACATACCTACTGCTATCTTGACAACAGACGTGTGTACAATAAAGGAATTCTTTCCCTAATCTCGTATTCCTGGCTTATTCCATGATGTCCCTCAGAAGAGCTTATCAAGAAATTCAAAGTGCTCCAGTGAGGTGAAATTCAGCTAACAAGTGGAAGGTTGCAGAGGTTTGGTAGTGTGGCACCATTTATGAGAATGCTGGGATAGGGAGAGTGTAATGTTCTGGAACTAGCCTTTGGCAATGTTTTTTGGATACTGTCCACAATGTATAGGGTCTACAATATTACTGCTTCGTCCAAATCTTGCCTAGGCAATGACTGTGTTTCTTCATTATACACTGGTGTCTTCCAATAGAAGAACTGGGCCATCTTGAGACAGCCATCACAGGCAGTGTTAGCTTTCAAGACAGATGGTAGATGTGGTAATCACTTATACCCTTACCTAGCAAACAGCATTAGCTGGATTAAAAACAATAACCTGATCTTCATAGATGAGGCCCCTCAGCAGAACTGGGGAACAAAACTGGCAAACAGAACTGGCAAAACAGTGTGGGGAAGCACTAGGAATGCCATATAGCATTTCAGTACTTTTGTGGCAGGTTAAAGATACCTGAATTTGAACAAGATCTCTGAATGCCAGGATCTGAAAACAACTCACTGGAGTTCAAAAGGAAAAGCTAGAAGTAAAGGAATACAAAAATATTAAATGATTAGCTTGTGTTGGCATTGTCAGCCGTGGTAGGAGTCTGGATTTCTAATATTAATGCCAACGTTTAATGAGAATACTGCAGCCTTTTATATGAAATAAAGGGAGTTGATGTATTTGAATAAGATCAGGGGAGAATAAAAAGATGGGTTTTGACAACTCCCATTCTAGCCAGTGCTGGCACAGAGTTCTCCTCCATCCTGTGCAGCATTCCAGTGCTTTTACAATAGTCTATGCTGTAGTCATGATGCATTCAATACGTCACTGGTGACTAAAAACGTAGTCACTAGAGTGATACACAACTCAACAGGCTGCAAAGGAGCTGTTCTATGATTTAAAATAGCCCATATATTTTCTGATTTAATGTTCCCTTTATAAAAATCTGACTTATTCCTTCTCACACTGAGAAGTTACTTGGACTTACTAAGTTCTTTGAAGAGAATGTTTCCATCTAAATCTGCCCACAGTCAGCAAATGAACTCTGAATATACACAAGGGAAGATTTTGTTCTTTGATCAACTTAAAATTTGACTGTGTTGACAGCAAGTTATGTCTGATCTCATTTACATCAGTGCATAACTCAGCTTGCTTCAAGTAGAGCTGCTCTGGATTCACACCAGTGTATGCCTAAAGAGAATCTGACCTTGCTTTTCAGGCTTTTACAAACAGTCTTTCTCAAATAAGCTTTCTGCAGGTTGCTCAAGTTTACTTCTTCCATGCTGAGTGACCACTGACTGCCAGCCAAGTCAACTCAACCCCTCCCAGGCAAGAAAGGGATTCTGTCCTCTTATTTGACTTCACCCACAGCCCCAAATTAAAGCTGAGATGTATTCCCTTTTTGTCAGGTACTCCAGTCTCATACCTCAAGCTGAAGCAGGAGTGCTTCTTTGGGGATCTCTAGCATCCTTGTTTTCCTCCAGCATCCTTGTTTTCCTCCAACTAGTGAGTCAAAAAACCCATCTGTCTTCAGAGCTTCTCACCTACTTCTCAGAAGTGTAATAATGTCTGGAATACACTTTACATAGTCTAAGATATATAGGAAATTAAGTATTGCCATTGATATATGAATAAATTTATACTTATGAAACACAACCATAGAAGTTGCCATTTCATTTAATATCTCATTTCCAACACAAGGAAGAAAAAGAATCTCACACCTTTCCTGCTAAGCAAAAAAAGAAAAAAAAAAAAAATAAAAGAAAGAAATTTGGGTAAAGATGTAAAGAATTGTGATTTTGAGATATTGCAGTAAAACAGGGCAACGCCTATTCTTGTAGTTGCTTGTGCACATACAGAAGTTAAAAAAAAAAAAGAAACAAAATAAAAACAACCCCACAGCAACAAGAAGAAACAACCTAGAAAAATGTCTAACCTGATATATTTGGCTTGGATACAGGAGATTTTGCACCATCCTTAAACACTCTCTCTAACACTGTGGCCAGATCTTACAAAGGCTTCTCAGAAGTGAGCATTGCCATCCCACAGCTCAGGGACTGGAGACTGGTTAGGCATATCCCCTACCTGACGAGGAAGACAGAAAGAAGGGGACTGGGGCAGAGCAGGGTGCAACAGTGCTGGAATTTCTGCTCCTGCAGCCACAGAATGGGAAGGACGGGGTGTTGAGCGCCAGTCCATTGCACTGCTTGACAACAGTAGCTGACAGCCACAGCCTTTCACCATAACCCAGGAGAGGGTTAAGAGCAGCAGCCATACTCTGTCAAGCACAAAGCCTGCAGCAGTCACAGGTGGTTTTGCCTCTCCACAGCAGGCCATTGCTCTGGCCACAGTTCTGCATGTTCCCAGAAGACCTCTGCCTTGGGTGATGACGCTAAATTGGACCATCTGTTACTGCTGGCACATTTTAGATGTACTGAAGACCTGTAAAAATTCCTGCCCAAAGCTAGATAAGTAAATTCTTGTGACAGGTGAAAAAAAAAGAAGTTGGTCTTTCATGGCATCTTCATATAAAGTGCTGGAAGTCATTGGAGCTTCATGGAGTAATGAGCCCCCTTCTGCAGTTCTTCACCTGTACCAAGACACAGCACAGCACAGGAACACATGTGGCCTTATTTCGTAATCTGCTTGTTGAAAAGTAGATGTTTATGAAAGGAAATAGGTGAAAGAGTAAATGGTTTTCTCATACTTCCTACTGAGAACACTGTTCTTTACGAACAAGCTCAAGCAATTCAGTTTCAAAGCACCACACCCCAATCTGCGCTGTAGATCAGGTGAACTCCCTCAAGTCACTGAGCCTGTGAAAGAAACACCTCACCAGATCATGAGTTGCTGTTACAGGAACTGTGCACTAGACAGCACTCCATTTTCACCACCCAGGAGCATCCAGGTCAAGTGTTTTGAGGAGGGGAGACAACCATGCTAACTATTTTTGAACACCTGTTTAAGAGCTTAAATTGAAGGATAGCTCTTCCTCAACAGCCGAAAGAGACAGGGTTATTCCAGCCAGCAATCCAGAGTTGCTGTCTAATTAAGGTGCTCTAGATCATCCTCTGAAAGAGCTCCTCCTGCCCACTGCATAAGGAAACTCTTATTGACTATTCAAGGAGCTGTGGGGACATGAATCCAATCAAGGCTCCTAAGATAGGCCGCTGTGTTTGGTGGCTGAATCTTGGCAGTACATAGAACACCTCTTCTTTATCTGGATATCCCTACTCTGGGGATCTGTTTATATCTATTGACTAAGTACAGTAATACAGTGCCAACCACAAAGAAAGCTTGAGGAAAGCACAGCAGTGAAGTGGTTAGCTGGTCACTGCTCTACCTATTATTCACATTACCCAAAATGT
Source organism: Pezoporus occidentalis (assembly GCF_034315485.1). NCBI lineage: Eukaryota > Metazoa > Chordata > Aves > Psittaciformes > Psittacidae > Pezoporus > Pezoporus occidentalis. The sequence goes on along the minus strand of NW_026913640.1, from coordinate 434,091 downwards.
AGCTCCCTAGAAAATTCTTTTAAGGTCATTCTTGGAAATAGTACCAAACAAGAAGCCCTTTTTTCCCATTCCCCAGCCCAAGTGTTGTCACAAGTGTGTAGAGTTACTGGGCTCATTTGTAGTGTTCATATGATGCTGAAGGACCCATGCATTCCCATCCTGCCTGCTCACAAAAATCCGTGTCTCGAAGAAAAGGCAGAATACTAATGCTTAATGCGGATGATGGAAGACTGCAAACTGTTATTATACTTACAAATAGGAGACATTCCATTCTGTAAATATTCTTATCTGTTGGTACCTGTAATTTTTCTTCTCTGGCTCTTCGATCTGTATGTGGGCACAAATAAAGATGAACAAATGGAGATGACCAGTGAATCAAATGATAAAACACAGAGAAGGTCAAAGCAGTAGCATTTATTGCCATTATCTCTCAGAGAATATATGAAGTATTAAAATTCTGATACTGTACCATATTCAAGTCATAAAAATTGTCACAAGCACAAGTAATGGCATCAAATGAATCTCATCTAATGACACTGGCAATAATGAGAACAAGAAAAGGTGTGAACACAACCTCCTTGACTATGATCTTAAGTAAGTGTTTTATAGTCTATGATGTCAGAAAGTGGGGGGTGGAAACACACTAAGGAATGCACAACACAGACAAGTTGATTAGTCATTCGTTATTGCACAACAGCTACTGTTGGTTGCTGCTACTAGATATCTGATGTATTACTATCCTATGCCTTTTTTTTCCCATTGTGGTCATGAAATTTCTGTTGACAGATAGTTAAGTCTGCAATAGATAATACGAGGGAAGCTAAGCATAAATCTCGACCGTGAATCTGCAATGACTTCACGAGAACAGAGTAAACAATGAAGTTGATGTAACTCATATCTATCAGCTCTTCTTTAATGATATCATAATTTCATGTAGTACTTGGTTGCAACTCAGAAGCTTGAGCCAGGGATCTTATCTCTCTACAGGCAACAAATCAAGGATGGGATAAATGTCTTTAATTTTATAGAATCAGGAGGACTCTGGGCAGAGCAATTCTATGAAAGATTGACTGCCAGAAGTCTGCAATTCCTCTTTTCAGACTCATTTCCCCAGAGACTCTAGAAAATGTGATGATGCTTGGTAAGGCAAAGGTTGGGCTGCAAGTTTAATTGCCTGGCCTTGGCAGAAGCAGCAATAATTGCAACAGACTGTAAGAATGTATTAAAGATTCCATCTCCTTGCTAAAACCAAACCAAGTTGCATTTTCATCATCAGCAATAATCAAAGAGTAGTTTATTTTACTGCAAAGCCTGCCCTGACTTGGTTGGGATCTTATTTGCCTTTCTGAAAGTATAGCTGCTTGTGAAAACTACCTGAATACAACCAAGGGTTTCCAAAACTTAATTTGCCCCTCTTAAAAATCAGACCAAACTGTTACTTACAGAAACTTAAATTATTCATTTTTAAATTGCAATGAATTTAAATTTAGCCTTAGATGGAAAGCTTTTAAATAGTCTTATTTGCCTTTCTGTCTGCCATGCTGGCATTAGAGACAGCTGCAGTAGAATTTCCCCAGGGCAATAAGCTCTTGGAGGCAGCAAAAAAACTGCGGTCACGCTGGCAACTTTGAGCACACCAGCAGGCTGCTGCTGTGCTTGAAGGATGGATCAGGGCACGTGGGACAACAGCAGTTGCAATGGATGAGAGTCCTTCCTGCTCCCACCTTGCCAGAAGGAGAGCAACCCCAGGTCTCCTGCTGCATCTGTGCTCCTCCATGCCACAGAGGACAGAGATGCGGTGGCCAGGGAGCATTTCTACTTCTGTAAGTGACCAGCAAGTGCTCCCAAGTCCACTGCAGGTGAGCTTGTGGTGTTGCTGTAAGCAGTGGCGGCTGACACATGGCTGCAATGGAAGGGCACTGAAGTGCTCTTTAGGCTGTCAGTCGTAGGTGAAGAGGGCTATTGACAGCTACACTTGGTCTCAGCACCACTGAGTCACCAGTTCTTAGCCAAAATCTGTGCCTGCCTGAAATACCAGGGCTGAGTTTAGGCTGTGGCATGGAATAGCACCTAAGCAGGTACAACACAGTCAACCTGGGCATCGACGGAAACATACTGTGGGTTAATGCACACCTTTTCTCCAGTCACCAGTTCAGGTACACTGCATTTCGTACCTACTTGAGGTGCTCTGCTGTGGTGTTCTGGTTTCAGAGCAGCACATGGTGCTTCTTCTAGGGGACATGCCCTCTATTTATTTTATACTATGGCAGCCCTGTTGAGTTTGAGTAGGGTCATACAGTATAATCTGCTTTGGCCACCTTGTCTGATTAACAGGAATTCCCCACGCCACACCTGGCCTGCCAGAACTTTCCTTTGTCAACAGGGTTTTCGTAACCTACCATTGCATGATATTGGAGCTTTTTCATGGGTGAGAATACGCTACTGATATACTACTGAGATATTCTATGATATTTAGCATTACTCTATCATTCTATGGATTTGCCTAATATATTATTCCCTCACCATCCTAAGTAATTTTCAACATTATATTTTCTACACAAAACATGTTTGTTGTATTAAACTATGTATTTCTCTAAGGTGAATCTCTGTTTATGTTTTTAGTCACTACCGGATGCTTCGGATGGTAATGTTAGCAAGCAAGTCTCATTTATTTCATATTCCTAGGTTGGTCTATTTTCTTCTCAGTTATATCATGAAGACATCCTGCCACCTAGAAGATCTTGAGTTACAACTTTTTCAGTAGTGGCATCTACTCTAGCTTGAGAAGTTACTTAACATCCTTGCCTTGTACATATAAGAAATTTAAGACCACGTGTCAAGAGAGATTCAGCTAGTGGGGACTGGACCTGTGAATTCTGGGGTTTAATGCATGAGCTTCTATTATTTGAGAAACTCAAGTTCATTTGTCACAACTGAAGCAAATTTACCTTTCTTTTGCCAAAGAAATACCAGAAGTATGTGTGAATCAAGGGGGAAGTTGTCATCAAATCCTTTGAAAATCCGATTTGGGGAACTTACTGGGTTATTGTCTATAAATCATTTTGAAAATGCTATATGTAATAGCGGCCATTAAAAGTCAGTACTTATCTACAGTTGTGGAGTCTGAGATACCACATTGCATTTTCTGAAATGGGAATGTCAGACTACCTCAGTACTATAGGCTGACGTTGATGAGTTCATGGCCACCAGTAAAAAGCTAACACTGAAGTGCTAAATGTTACTTTCAGTATCGATTCTCTTTATGTCAACCCGTGGTGACAACAGTGTCATTGCTATTCCTGCTCCCCAGGAGCTAGTGAAATGCTGTCCATAAGTACCTTTTGCTGCCAGTCACTGCCAATTTGCTCTTTCCAAGATGGAAGTGATGTTGCAGATGGTGAAATGAATGAGCCTTGTCCACAAACATGGCTGCAGGCACAGACAGCTGTTTGTGTGCTTGCTTTTGGCAGGAAAAGTGATCACAATGACTGTGGTTTACCATTATAGAGAAGTGGTTAGTTTGCTTGTCCTGTGGACTTCAGTGCTGCTTCCGGCACAGCCAGCTCACCAGAAGGGCTATGAGTGGAAACACATAGAAGTGCAGAAAACTTCACAGTGTGAGGATATTGCTTATATATGTTTTGCATGATGCATGGCAGGACCATGATCTCCATTTTAATAGCAGGATAACGAGTCTTAACAAAATAAAAGCTGAACGTATTCACAGGACCTTTGTGCTTGGCTGTACTTGCGCTTGGTTCCTAACCGCAGCCTGTTCTGATGTCAGTGGGAGTGTGGTGCCTAAACTACTGGTTCCTAAGCATTTTGGACAATCACAACCTTCTTTTTCATAGACCACAAATGAAGCCAGAGGGAGTTCATCAGTAGGACTGCACTTGTAAGTGAGCCCTCATTGGCCCTTCAAAGCAATTTTGATAGAGCTCTCTGACACACTAAAGATTGTTCTGTGGTTTTTTAAAACAGGCTAAAGCTATGTGGTTATTCAGGTACTACCAGAATACAGATAAAAATGAGAAGAATAGTAACCTTTCAAAGGTGAGGAATTGCCAAAGGTGAGGTAGGGAGTTTAATGGCCATAACTGCAATATAGCTAATCTAATGGCATTCAAGCATTGGTGATTAAATCCTTGTTCCCTTCAGTTGCTTTATACTACACTGTAGGAGTAAAGGGAGCAAAAAGCCACTGGAAAAAGCTTTTATTTGGAAGAGCAAATTCTCAAGATACAGGAAATATGGATTGTCATGAGACGAGGTTGTGTAACCTCATGAAATGAAGCTGAAGAAATCAGAAATATGGCAGCTATGTCAGTGTAGCACAAGGTTTGCAGAGATCCTTCTTCCAATTTATGACAGCCCCAAAGATGCTCTGATTTAGTCCAAGATTTTCCTATAAGTAGCCAGACAAGGAATTTGAAGGTCACTAGCCCACTGTAGTGCTTTCCCTTGTCCTCAAAAGGCACCCTATTTTTTATGCCTTTAATTTGACTGCTTTTTAACTCAAGTGAATTTGTTTTGCCTAGCCCAGGGAATGCAGACAGATTAAGGCTGGACACTGTCTGATTCAAACTTCTGAGGCAATGAGAGCTGCCTGTAAAATTTTAAGACTGCACACAACTCTGCCTTGTGCTTTCCTGTGGCTATATTACATACATTTATTGAAATTCAATTTGTAGTTAGGGAACAAAATGATTTTTTTAAAGCAGTTTATTGCTGCAGGTAATAGAAAAGGCATAAATCTGCTAATGCTAAAGTTTCTGGCCAGTGATACTCTAGGCAGTTATTACTGGAAGTGTTTCACCAACCATGGGAAATCTCAAACAAATGCCATAAAACTTTCTGTTTTACACATACTCTGAGTCATTGTTAAAACTTAAAAAAAAAAGTTAAATCCTTTTATATATACTTTTTTCTAATTTTGTCTTTCTCAAGTCTTGGGAAAGTCATAAGATCATGTGTTAGCATAGCTTAATAAAAATAAAAGAAGCTGGGGAGTCATTTTTGAGATCTTTCACCCATGGTGGAAAGTTCCTCAAGAGATATTTTCCTGCAAATAGTCCAGAGCAGTAAGGAATACAATTTCACTTTTGTAAAAAAGCTGTTTCTGAACAGAAGGTAACAGTGCAGTTGCTGTATACAGCTGTAGTTCTTAACTGTTAGCATACAAGAAACACAGTATTGCTCCCAAAGTAGCTGGCATTTGTTGTCCTCTCCCTATAGGGAGATAGGAAAGGTTCAATCCTGGTAAATAGTGATGAGACCTCCTACCGTTCTTCTCTCTCAGTGCATGAGATGAATGTCCCTGACATTCACTAGGCATGGCAGTGGCTGGTGGCGCATGGGAATTGCTGGTCTGAGGCTGCAGAAAGAAAACTCCTCAGCCTTTGATGGCACCCGGGATGAGGATTGGATGAATTTCTATGACCAAGTGCAACATGACCCCAACCTTCGTGATCAACAAGTAGCAGTTTTGTACTAAAAAGGTGACCTGACTTCACAGGTCAATACAAGGAAAATGGACACAAATGGAGGGTCTTGGTTTGTGAGCACTTGGATAAAAAAAAAAGCACTGGTTTAGATGGCGAAGAGATGCCCTTTTACAAGGGCATGAAGTGACAGGACAAGGGGAAATGGCTTTAAGATGAAATAGAGGAGATTTAAATCAGATTCAAGGAAGAAATTCTTTAGTGTGAAGGTGGTAAGACACTGGCAAAGGTTGCCCAGAGAAGTTGTGGCTGCCCCATCTCTGGCAGGGGCATTGAAAATAGGTCATCTTTAAAATCCCTTCCATCCCAAACATTCTCTGATTCTGTGATCTCCTGCTTTTCCCCAGTGTGTGACCACTTCAACGTTGACCTGTTTCCTGGCAGTGTCTTGTGACTGGAATGCCTCCACTACACACTGAGAACCTACCATCCAGCCCCTCAGCTCCCATTTCAGTCCCACTGTACTCACTGACCATGGAGAAGGTGACTTCTAGGGGAGACACCAGATTTGTTTGTATACAAGTCAAAGTAGAAGGCATTGGTGAAATACTCGGTGAATCCCTTAAGCTGTGCTCCTCATGTTCTCCCCGTTGTCCCTCATCTTATTCCTCCTCTCCATCTTCTCATGTTCCTTGCCTTCTTGCTGCATCTTGTCCCTAGTTAACTTATCAATTCTTTAAAATGAGGATAATATTTCCTAAATATTGTACTTACTCATCATGACAGAATCTTGAGAACCTCCAGGCTCTCCTGTAATGAACATAATATATAATAATAACAAGATGTCATTGAAAAATGAGCCTGGTATCGTACAGAATAATTGAGAATAATGTTAGTTTTTAGTATAAACACTTTTTTTCCTCTCAGATAAATACATTTTTTCAGAAATAACAATTATCAAAATGTTCAGATTTACAATTTCCCCCCTTCATTTATTTCACTATTTCTTTTCTCCATTATTTAATTCTCTTTCAGTTATATTTTTTCCTGCTTTCTACTCTAACCTGAGTAAAATTTAAATTCCAAGAGAGATTTTGGGTTTTAAGCTTCATTAAAAAGAAGGAAAATACTGAAATTACATTTTTTTAAACTTTTATTTTGGTATCAGTTTTCAAACAAAGTACTTTAAGTGAAATACTTGAAGAATATTTTTAACATTTATGGTGACTAAATATATCTCAGCTTTTTTTTTCCCTCTTCTAAGCAGCCATCAATTTTCTCCCTCTCTCTTTTCTTATTTCCTTGTATCTTCTTATCTCTATAGCTTTCACCTGTACAGCCAAACATTCTCTGACACAGTTATTTTGACTGGTGCTTTTTGAAGCTGAGCCTGGATTTTATATCTCTGTATATTCTCCAAGGTACTCACAGCTACACAAAGACCTATGGGAACATAAACATTCTTTTCCAGTTCTTTGATATCTCCTCCAGTAAGAACAAAAAATACTTTTTCCCTGCTTTTCAGCAGTAAGAAAGAAGCCATTGTCTTCACCTCTAGCTTGGCAAGTTTCAGAGGGAGAGAAAGACAGGGAAAATCTCTACTTACAAAAATAATAGTATAAATTATTTTTACAATTACTATTTGCTTTATTGAGTCAGTACCTAAGAGGCCCTCGTTAGAGCTAGGGGCCCCTTTGTGCTCTGGGATGATACACAAAAAGACTTTGCTCCAAAGAGCTTCTTTCTTTCTTTTAAGGAATTTCTGACTCTGATTGGATGCTGATGAAAAGCACAGGCTTGGCAGCAGTAGAGAGGAAAGTCTCCTGTTCATCTGCAAACAGTACAGGTTCTCCCTTCTCTCTGTCCTGATGGCCACCAGCTGGGGCCATGAGAGCCCATCACAGGTTTCCAGGTTGCTGGGTAAAGTCCAGTGTGCAGGTTCAAAACTCATCTGGCTGATCTGGGGATTATGGCACAATGTTTTCTTCCCTTGGGGGAATTAAGGTCACTCAACCTCATACCCCAACCAGAGCTCGAAGCAGACATGGTGCGGTCAGTAATACAGAAAAGTGTGGGTACCTCACTGTGCATATGCAAAAGGTGTGTGTCCTTGACAAGGACCACCAGTCTGTGGCCTTTTTTCCCATTTGTTCACACAAGACTTCACCCTCTTCACACATATCACACATGCTATTGCATTATTACATCCTCAAAATGTTTTCGTAGGAATTTAAATGCTCTGAATCCCCTGCAGTTTGTGGGTTTAGTTAGTGTAACTCCAGGGAAGTCAGTGTATCAAAACTACTTTGCACTGATGGAGAATATACTCGTGATTTCATTGTTAGGGGGATATAGCTTTGAGCCTTGAGATGCCAGAAGCCACATGCCTGTAGGTGTTGAGAGTGCAACAGGAGTGAGGCACGAAAAGTCACTCAGGGATAAGAGAAGAGAAGACATCTTCTCTACCACCTTTGTATGTGGGAGGGTTTGCAGGAAAGCTGAAATATTTCTTCCTTTCTTTTCACATCCCTATCTCAGCATTCACACTGGTAGCTCGCTTAGTGAAGATGGCTCTAACACACAGTGGGACAAAGAGTGACTGTAGCGCTGTCATGCAGACAGAGCATACCTTAACTTCAGCATCATGGCCTTAAAACTAGGGCAAAACTTGCATTTACAAGAAGCAATGAAATCTTCAGCAGAATTTAAAGATGAAATTGTATGAGTCAACTTTTTTACAATAGCCTTTATTACTCTTAATCTTCCAGTGCCCAAGATTTCTTTTGTTTGCATTCCTCTGCTTGGAGTATCCCAAACTATTTGGCTTCAGGTTATACTAAGTGGTTTTTAAGTGAAAAATAGGAGCTCAAATCCAGCAACCATTCATTAATTTCAAAGAAATATAATGTGGTTTTTAATAGATGCTGTATTCTTTTATAACTGATGCACTTTCAGGAATTGAAAGTGTTAAATAAATTAGATAGTCCAGTGAATCTTTTCCAGCCCAGAGTGCTGCTGGGAATTTGGACCTGGTCCATTGAATTTCTTTGAAGCTCTTACTGCTTTTATATTTTGTTTTCTCTAGTAGCCTAGTTAAGACAAAGCACATTTCCTTCAGAGCCTCTAGTCAGCTCTGCACTTCTCTTGGCTTCTATTTGATTTTTAGACTGTTTCTAATTGATTTCCATTAATAAGGTAAAAACATAGGCTGGTGGTTTCTTTTTATTTCTTGAGCAGAAAGAAACAAGAAATATAAAACATAAAGTTTATTTGGATTTTATCCAAACAGTTAACTCAGTTTATCCCCAGTAGAGGTTCCTTTGGGATGCACTATTATTTCATCAGTGGTTCCTCTTCTGTTTCTGTATTTCTTCAATTAAAACTCTGACCATAGGGTGTATTTTGCTGCCTTTTCATGTTAAAAGAGTACCCCATTGTCATGGTTTAAGTGCAGTCAGCAACCCATGAAGCCCACTCACTCACTCCCCCCAAAGGAAGAGAATACAATACCACCCTTCGATACCCAGCCTGACAGAGCAGTGATCTAGCCCTTCCGGGTAACTCTCAGTTTACATCCTGGGCATGATGTGTTGTGGTATGAAATACCTCTTTGGCTAGTTTGGGTCAGGTGTCCTGTTTCTGCTTCCTCCCGGCTTCCCCTCCTCCCTGGCAGAGCATGAGGCTCAGAAAGTCCTTGGACAGACTAAACATTACTGAGCAGCAACCAAAAACATTGGTGCTATCAGCACTGTTCCCAGGAGGAAAGTCAAAAACACAGCACTGCATCAGCTACGAAGAAGGAGAAAAAATGACTGCTACTGCTGAACCCAGGACAGTATCCACCCCTTATTCCATCCCATTCACATCATGCTCAGATCCCACATTTTCAATATACCATCATTCTTATATCAGTGCACTCTTATCTTAGTGCATGAACCATATAAACTTAGTGCATGAACCTATAAAGCTACTGAGTCCATCTGTTCCATGATGTCAGGCTCCATCTCTTGTAACAGTCTTTCAGAGCAGGAGAGACTGTGTGCAGTGTTCACACCTGTGAATAACCTGGGCAATGGAGTACATTGCTAAGTTCACCCCTCAATCATGAGTCCATCTCTATGTTGCAACTCTGCCCAGATGGCCTGAAGTGCCATGGGCCCACCAGGCTCAAAATAATTCACTGTCCCCTTAAGCAGTCTCTGCAACTTGTTGTTGGGGACTCCACACAGCTGCCTTCCATCTCTGATGTTTCCAAAGCACTGGAGGGGCCCAGTGGACTAGATACTTGCCCATATGTCCCAAACACCCTGCCACTCATGACTGTCCAGCCCTAGGGAAAACCTCTTGGTCCTCCTACATCATCATCTAACCTCAGGCAAGACCAAACCCAACCTTGTTTAATTTTTGAGATCAGACAAAATGGTCGTGGGTAAAACACAGTCTGCGTGTGCGCCAACATGCTGATCCCCATCACAGTCAGCAGGCAGGTCTCAAGGACACCCAAAGGCCATTCAAAACCTTCAGCACTCTCAAACGATGTTGCTGTACTTGTCACTGGGGCTGGTGTAGCTGCTGTGCTTGCCGGCTCTCCCACCGCCAGCTTCTCTTTTTCTGAGTCCAGCTCTTCCTCCTCTGCCTTGCTGGGAAATGCTGCGTGGTCTCCTGCATCCTCCACTTGTCCTGGGTGCCCAAGGCTGGACCCAGCAGAGGCTCCCAAGGTGGAATCTTGCTCTCTGCACCCTTCTGGGGCTCGGGCTGGCATTGCTTGGCAGGTGTCTGCCAGGGGATGCTCTCGGCTGCTGCTGGGCTGGGCTCGGCTCCTCCGCTGCCTTCTTCCGCTGCTTGGCAGCCGCCTCCTTCTGCTCCTCAACCGCCCCGACCTCCTCCACTGGCAGCCACTCTCTGCCGGCCTCTGGCCCCACTCCTGCCACCGCTTGCTCCCTGGGGCCGCTCTCCTGGGACACTCCCGGGGCCGCTCCCCTCAGCTCCCCACAGCCTCACAAAGATGGAGGCGAGGACAAGAGCCAGGACAGCGAAGAGCAGTGGGATGGCCAGGTACAAGTCCATGGCCATGTCCATCTCGCCCTGCCGGAGCCCACCCATATTACAAGCCATTGACATAAAGCACAATGAAACAAGAACCTTAGCCCAAGGCCCCCAGCCGATAAACACTAACACAGCAAATGCCGGCTGTAAATAAGGTACAACATGCTGAAACTGTGAGATCAAGAGAAACAACTTCAAGAGCGAATAAGTCAGCATTGTGATGAGTGACTATTAATCTGAAACAATGAATGCTTATCACAAATAGGATTAGACACACTCTGGTCAGATCTGTCGTTATCTCAACCCTTCGAGCCCCATGTTGGGCGCCAAAAAGAACTGTCGTGGTTTAAGTGCAGTCAGTAACCCACGCAGCCTGCTTGCTCAGTCCCCACACCTTTCTTCCCCCACCCCCACAGGGGCAGGGAGGGGAATCGAAAGAATGTAACTCCCACGGGCTGAGATAAGAGCAGTCCAGTAACTAAGGTATAACACAAATCACTGCTGCTACCACCAACAATAATAATGATAAAGGAAATAACAAGGGAAGAGAATACAATACCACCCGTCAATACCCAGCCTTGACAGAGCAGTGATCTGGCCCTTCCGAGTAACTCTCAGTTTACATCCTGGGCACGACGTGCTGTGGTATGGAATACCTCTTTGGTCAGTTTGGGTCAGGTGTCCTGTCTCTGCTTCTTCCCGGCTTCCCCTCCTCCCTGGCAGAGCATGAGGCTCACAAAGTCCTTGGTCAGAGTAAACATTACTTAGCAACAACTAAAAACATCAGTATTGTTAGCACTGTTCCCAGGATGAAAGTCAAAAACACAGCACTGCACCAGCTACTAAGAAGGAGAAGAAATGACTGCTACTGCTGAACCCAGGACACTCATTTACCTTGATAACACTCCAGGGTTATGCTATGAACAGAAATTATGCTGCATTTTGCATTCTGAGCGCATTTTCTCCTTCTTGTAAATCATACATGTATGTATTTATTTGTAACTTAGTCCATGGTAATTTCCAGATATCTGCATAGCCACAGAATCTTAATTTTATTCTTGATACCAAATCATCCTTTTTTCTTGACTGCTAGAGAGGGGAAATTAGAAAGTGGACATGATCATAAGTGTTGTTTCTCGGCAGAACTCAATTAGAGCAAATGATGAAACATGACGTTATAAAGAAAGGATTGCAAACATGGTGTCCTGTTGATTTCTATATATTTTTAAGCTGCTGTTCACTTTCATGCTTCAAAGATTATTTTACTAGATATTTCTCATCTGGCACCTTGAGTTAGCACTTGCAACAGATAGGTTTGCTCCAGCATTACTCCTGCTTTACTCAAGACTAGAGGAAAATCAGGTTTATTTGGGGAAATAAGTTTAGATAAAACCAATTTTCTCTTCTATGTATGAAATCCTATCTCTGGCCCTGGATCATTCCGATTTTAACCTCTGAATTATGTGAGACAGGCCTAGTGGAAAAGTATTTCCATCAGTAAACAAAATGTTTTCCTAAGTGTGGATATTTGAATGCTTTCTCACTTCAGTGGTGCACCATGCTCTTTTTTTGCAGACTGTCCACTCCAGTTTCACCACAGTGCTAACGCAGGCAGCATCCACACCGGATCAGTGCTGCGTGCAGAGTGGCAGAGCTCAGCAGGCAGACAGGTCTCCTGCTGCACCACTATCCCATCACCAGGAAGTGAACATGTCGCTGACTGCAGACAGACAAATCCTTCCCCCGCCAGTCACTGCAGTGCCAATCCCCCAGCCTCAGCGTCCTCTTTCAGGATCCCCAGTTCAGTGCCTGTGAGTACCTCTGCTCCACGCAAACACCACCCACCACCTTTTTTAACCCCGAGAAGGCATTTGTTACTTCTCTGCACTTGTGGAGGGAGATCATTTGGCAGCAGCACAGCACCATCAAAAGCTCACTTGTGAGTGCCCTCTGTGCCTTTCCTTGTAACAGTAGGAGCTGGGAGAGAAACAGATTTCAGCCGTGCTGGCACAGCATGTTCAACCTGGCTGCCTGCTCCTCGCTGACCTATTCATTAACAACAGGCACTCAAACTCATGAAGCTCGGGTGCTGTAATTCATTGCTAGCCTAGCAGAAATGTTTGTTTACTAGTGCATGGTGATTTTAAGCTGAGAAATAATGCGAGCACTGGGCATCAGCTTACCTGGTCATGTCCTTGAGGACTATCCTGGCTGACACATTGAACGTGGACAGGAATCATTTGCATTGCCACCGACCATTTGGTGGAGGATATCCATAACTGTGCCAGACACGGTGAGGCTGCAACATGCCTTCTCTCAGCATGCATCGGGACACAGCCTTTTTCTCTCTCCAGCATGGGCTGCTTGTCTCCTGATCATCAAAACCCCTTCTGCACATCCCTACTGTTCCCTGCTGAAGTCCCTCATTTGGCAAATACTAATACTGTTTGACAATGGGGTATTCTGATTTTAAAGCCACACAGCAAGCTTCTCATTTCTTCTCTGGTTTATTTCCCAGAGCGGTTTATTTATTTATTTTTTTATTTATTTTTAAATGCTGATGGTAATTTTGTGTTTATAAGGTTTTTATAGCCTTTGTGATGTATCATGTGGGACCCCACAGCAAGGCTATGTGTGCTGTTCCTCAGTGTGATTAATTATATTAATAGAGGAAGGAGAGAGAAAACGGGGAATTTGTGGATAGTGGTCTGCTTTTCTTGGTGCAGGGAATTTTTTCATTGTGGGTCATTAACATTCACTGTAGCATAACTCAGGAATAATGTGGTTAAAAAGTCATGTGTTTTTGTAGGTTGTGTGAAGTGAAACCAGAAGCCATGTCCCAAACTCTGAGTCACCTGCGCTGCTTCCCAGCACAGCCGAGTGCCAGGCAGGAAGCTCCAACTGAGCTAACACAATGCTTAAAGCCATCTATTCCAGACCTCTCACTGTGTGCGCTCCTTGGAAAACTGTCCATAAGCAATTTTAGATGGGTAGATTTAATGAATGGGTTGAGAAAGGCATCTATTTTTCCCCCAACTGACACTCCTCAACCCTGGATGCTTGCTTCAGGCTTGGGAGCAATTTCTTGCTAATCCCTGCTGTGCCTGCATCCACCCCTGGCTTTTTACTGTCTACACTGATGGAGTCATTTCCACATACAAACTGCAACTCACTCTGTCACCTTCTGGCTTGAAGGCTGCAATAATCTGTAGCTTCAGAATAGCTTTTGCCCATCCCTATACTACTACGATAGAAGTAGTAGTATTGCCTACTACAATTGCCTGTGTTAAACTTTGCTACTATAGTGGTGACTATGGGCAAGGCTGAAGGATGCTCATCAGCATTACACTTCTAACATGCTGTGCTGTGGAGACACAAAGGACCAAGTTCAGCTCTGAGTTACTTATACTTACAGAATATTCATAAAAGTGTGAGCGTAGGAAAATATCTGAATGCAGAAATGGTGTATGGATCAAATGAATAATGATATCAGTCTCAAAACTGATCTGGTCGTTAGCACTCTGCTGTAAAATATAATGCCAGAAAATCCACTCTCCAGGGTTCCCATAATTCATCTGCGCAGCGCTACCTAAAAGAAGCTGAACTTTTATTGAACAAAAAATTGGCATTGCTCTGGCAAGGAAATGAAGAATGTAATTTAAAATAAAATAATATAAAATAAAGAAAACAAAGCAAAACAAAGAAACAAACAAAGAAACAAACAAACAAAACAAGCGACAAAAAAAACCACAACACAACCAACAACAAACCAACACCAAAACAGCTACCAATGTTTCTAGAGAATTTGTTACTGTTACCTCTGTTCCTAATTCACAAAGTGTGTGTGTTTGATATATGGCCAAACTACAGAGCTTTTCAACAATTTGGACCCCAGCAACCACTTTTTTTGCCACATACATCCTGTCATCAGCCAGGCTAATGGCCTTCCATGCATGGGCTTCTGGGCACAAAACATCCCACTGTTACTCCCATTCATAGCAGAAGAACATACCTGTATACTGAGGCAATGACCTGCAAAGCCATTGTTTTTGGTGACTGTCACCAAATTAAGTTTCTCAGCCATGGTCTTGCGCAGGTACACTGAAAAAGTGCATTGTACTTCTTGTTTTTCCTGGGCCATTGCTTTCAGGAGACTAGATGTTAGGCAAGGTGAAGTGGTGGTCTGATAAAACAGGGCTGTTCTTACAGAAGGATGTACATGGGCAGCTTAGTCTGTGATAGGAAGGGAGCTCCAACATCTTATAAGAAAGCTTGGCCCAAGGGCAGTTGCTAGACACTGAAGAGACACTAGCTCCTGTTTTCAGTGCAGGTTTTATACAGCAGTGGCACTAAGGTCTAGAGAAGATCTAATTTTAGATCACTGAAGGCAAGGCTGAATGCACAAACGTAAACATCGTCTCACCAAACAGCATCTCTGCTGAGTATTGTCATGCTGGGTATGAAATTTAGTTGCTATATCCATACCAGATCTGTTAAATACCTAGAAATTATTCATCTGTGGTAACTAATGAGGAAAATAAGATAATTAATTTCAGTATTTTTTTTGCAACAGGGAAGCTGTCTGGCAAATATGCCAGACAAAACATCCATACAGAACCATGTCAGTAACTTACGTTTAGTTCATTTACATTCTTAACCATGAATAAAAGGGAGAAATTAAATGAGAATCTTTAATTGTCTGTATAATTCTTCTTAATGAGTACATTCTGGAGAACCATAATGATGGTGTAGGTTTATGAAAGAGAGATCTATCTTCCCTTAATAAGAAAGAACGAAACAATACTGTAATACTGGCTAATTATTGGATACCCTTTCAATGTGAATTAAAGGTCTGTACTAACTCAAACTTGAAGAAGCAAAAAACCATAATACTTAAAAATACATATATTATCAGCAAACTGAGAGGGTTAGGGGAAAAGGCTGGGAAGTGAAGGGAAAACAGAGGTGAAAAGTAATAGCGGTAAGTGTGGTAACAGTAGATCCATTAAAGAATATATTGTACGAGAATTATGAAGATAGTGGGACTTCTGGCCTGCTTAAAAACAAACACAGAGAAGTGCTTTCCTGGGTCAGGGCAGAGTGCTTAAGCCTGGCAGAGTCAAACTTATGGCCAGTGGAGATAACAGAATCCAAGTCAGTGAGAGTCCTTAACTCTGAATAAAAACAGAGATGAGAAAAAGTATGCTTAGAAGCTGAAAACTAAAATGTTGTGAGATCTCAGTGATACCTTTTACTCCAGTTTGTATCACTATAGGCCAAAAAGCCTTGCCAAAGTTCTTCAGCCACTGCCTAACTTGAGGCATGCAGAGAATTGCACTGACTTGAGGCTTAATCTTCCTTTCCCCCACCTATGCATCCTTCCATTAATTTTGTGGCTGTGTGTTTTCATGCTGCTTCTCTGCTGATAAGGATTTCTCCCCATGTATCTGCAAAATTCCACTTACTGCCTCCTTCAGACTGTGCACTGGGGTGTCTCAGACAGGCTATGAACGTGCTGAGGCCATTGCTCATTGGATTCATCTATAGGGTTCATTGCTTATGTGTCCTCACCTCTTTGTCTCTTGTTTTACGCTTGGATGCAAAGATCTCCAGGAGAGGGCTGGTAGAGAACAATGAGCAGTGAGGATCAGAGTCCTTAAGGCTCAAATGCAAGTAAAACAGTGGATTGAGTGCCTTGTTAAGTTTGAAGCCTAGGTGACTGCACAAAGTGATTCAGTGAAAAATTATGGCCAGTGTGCTCCCAGGCTTGTTTAATATGATGCTTTAAACTTAGACAAATAGCTGTTTCATTAAGAATAAACCAGGAGTCAGCAGGATAGCAGAGATGCTTGATTTCTTAGGGAAAGGTGGGTGAAGAGGTTCTTCTATCTGTGTCATAGATTTGTACACACTTCTCAGACCCCAGCTTTTACTTAGCTCATAGTGGCAAACCCAACAGATGAGTTGTGAAGGGGCTTCAGTTCCTCATGGAACCTTGAGCACCTCTGGGATGGTTCATCTCAAGTGATATCTGTGCTGCCCAGTTTACATGCCAGTTTCACCAGTGTGGAGTTACAGCCACACAGTGATAGCTTGTCTTGCTGGACTTGTCCAAAACACCTTTCACTGAAACATCTTTTGCAGGTGCTGGAAAGCTGTAAGGCATTTTAATCTAAAACGGAGGAGAATAGAGCAAGGATTTCACAACTGGAAATAATTTTGCAAAACTTCTATTTTCGCACACATTATTCCCCTCCTTCTGTGTTTTGAATCAGGCTATGGGCTAATGTTTTTGGTATAACCCCAGCCAGCAGCTTATCACCGCACAGCTGCTCACTCACTGCCCTCCACAGCAGGACTTGGAGGGGGGAAGAGAATTGGAAGAGTGAAGGTGAGGAAACTCACGGGTTGGGATAAGAACAGTTTAATAATTGAAATAAAATGCAATAATGATAATAACAGCATTAATGGTAGCAATGATGATAATAATAATTTGAACTTGAAAAGAAAATTAAAAAGAAAAAAAAAAAAGGAAAGAGAAATAAAGCCCAAGAAAAAGAAGTGATGCAAATGAAAAAAAGTTGCTTACCACCAACTGATCAATGCCCAGCCGGTCCCCAAGCAGTGACCCTCCAGCCAATTTTCCCCCAAGTTGATATATGTGCTGAGCATGACACTTTATGATCTGGAATAGCCCTTTGATCAGTTGGGGCCATCTGTCCCCTCCCAGCTTCCTGTGCACCCCCAGCCTACTCGCTGGTGGGGTGATGTGAGAAGCAGAAAAGACTTTGGCTCTGTATAAGCATTGCTCAACAACTGCTAAAACATCTCCGAATAATCAACATAATCCCATACATACACACTAGCTACTATAAAACAAATGAACTTTATCCTGATGAAACCAGCACAGTAAAACTGTGGCCTCTCTGAAGTCAGTAGAAGCTTTACCATTGTCTTGACCAGGACCAGAACATCCCACAGTATCTTCTTTGCTGGCAATGTTTTGAACAGGACTGGGGAGGGAAAATGAGGAAGTGAAAAGTAAAAAAAATTGAAAGTGTTCAAGCACTGTTCCTATGACCTGGGAGAAATCACCACTCTTCTGCTATGTGGCACTTTTTATGTGCTTTTTGTTATTTTGGAATGTAATATTTCAGTGGGAATTAAGTGGGAACAGGACATAAGGAAATAATCACAAGGCAGGAGGACATTATTTAAGAGTACATTCTGGTGACATTTCTGCTTCATTAATAAAAGAATAAGTGCAGCCTGACTCAAACTAACATTTCATGCTTTCAGCAAATACAGGTACCACTGCAATCCCACCACAGAAAAGAGACAGGGCTGAGTGACCCAATACGTAGTCTCTCGTCTTCTCATTTCTGCTTCTTCACCACTTATGGCTTATTGATCCTTAGGGATGATGTAGATGGAGTAAGCAGGCTTGTGGGCCGGAGTGGCCACACAGACACACATATGTGTAGGTCCTTGGGAAGACACCCTGAAGGTCAGTGCTCTATATAAAGATTTTCACTGCAGTGCTATGATGACTCTAAAACTCAAAGCTGGTTTCAGGCTTGGCGCTGAGCCTGGCTGAAAACTTCTAACTCAGTTTCTCCTTCCAAGCTATGCAGTGTCCTACTCTTGCTGGAGGTTTTGCTTGAACAGATCCAAGCTACTGCTGACAGGTATAATTTCAATAATTTAGAATTTAGTCAGATAAAAGTTTTGTGACATACTTTGAAAATAAAAGAGAAAGTGAAAAAATGGTGTTTTCTTTATTGCTGAGAAGCCAGCTCAGGATTGCTTCCAGAAGGGCACAGTGTTCTACTCACTTTGCTGAAGCAGCAATATATTTTGTTGAGGTCTGAGCTGACTCCCTGCAGCTTTGCACCATTACTGAATTAGAGCTGATAAAGACCATGCCCTCTTTCCTTTGCCTGCAAGTCAAATCCTGGGGTGGCTCAGTAGGACACCCAAGTAATCTCTGATCAAATTAGATTTCTCTGAACAGAACAGTCAGGATGTAGCGGATGGCACAAACCCACCCTCTGAACAGTCAAATACCACTTCCTAGGAAAATCATAGGCAGTAAACAATGGATTGCCACAGAAACTTGAGAGGCAAAAGGCCCTGTTATCAATTTTCACTTACAAATGCTTCACCCACATTAGTAACTAGGAGGAATGGCTATCTGGAGGAAAGTAGTGCAATTTAATGAGCATATTATGAATGCGCCCCTATAAGACTGGCTTTCTGACCAGCCTCCTTGTGTGCCATGTACCACAGCAGCACCCAGCCTGCTTGCTGA
Organism: Pezoporus occidentalis; assembly: GCF_034315485.1. NCBI lineage: Eukaryota > Metazoa > Chordata > Aves > Psittaciformes > Psittacidae > Pezoporus > Pezoporus occidentalis. The sequence continues at coordinate 415,290 of NW_026913640.1, read as the reverse complement.
AGCTTATTAATGTTCAAAGGAAGCAGTTCCTAGTGTTTATGTTCCACATTCTTCCACTGCTCAAAGTCCAAATATTTCACAATGTAGATCCAGTTTCAAAAGTTCATTTAAGAGAGAATTCTTGTTCCAAGCTGAGTTTCCTGTTGCAGCCTAAATCCCAGAGCGGGTCATGTGCAGCAGTTGGCTCATATCTCTCTGGACATGCTGTACTTATGATTTTATAAACAATGCAAAGTAGGGAATGGATGAATATGTTTCTTATTTTAATAAATTAAATCCGGCAAACGTAATTCCCTCCGAAAGAATGCCTACTGCTCATGGTTTCCAGAGCTTGCTGTGCAGCTCTCCCCAGGGGAACCTGGGGACAAATCTGTCCCTACATGAGCAAAACTCCCTGCATGTCTGCTGGAGTAGTGCCAAATACAGACAAGTGTCTGAAGTCTGTTTCCCCACCGACCAGAGAGCAAACTCTGATCTGAACAATAGGTAGCAGCCATACTGCATGTGGGGAGCCTCTGGTGTGGTAAAAGCATAAACTTTCAGTCCTGTCAGGAGCTGCTGCCTGGTTTGTCTGGTATGCGGGAGAGAGGCGCGCAGCTGCACTAGTGATGGTTCAGGGGAAGTTCGCATCCCTGCTCCTCGCGGGAAGGCAGAATTAATTCCTGCCAGGAACTGCCCCCAGCAGCATTGGAAAGCTGTGGCCAGAGTGTGGGATTACGCGTGTACATACATCCCTGAGCATGCTTTGCTGGATCTGGGCCTCTGGCCAGCATTGCACTCAAATGGTACTGCAGTTAACAGGGATGTGCTCAAGGGCTCAGAAGGGTAAATCTTCTTGTTGGCCTAAGCAATACGTAAACCACAATTCAAAGGGCTGTATTCAAATTTCCTTTTGGGGATGTGAGCACATTGGTCCATAATGACTAGCTCACTGCCATTTCTCCAGCACCTGAAGATGACTGTGGAAGTATCCAAGTGCAGCATGAGCCATTTGGCAGCCACATTTTGGAAGAGCGTGATCACTCTTGGCTTTTGCAAGGCTCCTCCATGTGATAAAGTGTAGCAAAATTGAGATTTTTTTTTTATCATTACCTGGTCAAAAGAAAAACGTATTTGTGCTCCAGGACCTGGTGCTCCAGTCCTGCTCCTGCCCAGGCTCCCATTTGCCCACTCTGCTTTCTTTCCAGGACACAAGCAGTTTGCTCCCCATCAGTGTGTCTCATTGCCTGCAGGTCTGAACATTGTCCTGGCCTGTGAAAGTTAGGAAATCTCCACAGGCTGTGAATGCCCCCAGACCCAAGTCTCCTACATCCACAGTGAGTGCACAAGCAGTGAATGCATGGCTGGCACCAACAGTTTCATGTCAATGGAGATGCCTTGCAGCAAACCCAGAGATGCCTCTTCTTCTACCAACTTAGTTGATTTTAATTTAATTTCCTGGCTCTGCCTTGCTTCACCCTCAATATATGACTGAACTACATTGCTTTAAAAGAGGTATTTGACTCCTTATATCGTCAGTGAGGAGATGTATGCTTCTTGCCAGCTTCTTTAGAGATTTCAGCTGTAAAGGGAGTTTGTGTTGTTTCAAAGTTTGAATTTAGCATTAAAAATAGTAGCTAGTATTAAAAAGTGTTCATCTGAAACTTGGGCATGGTTGTGCTGTGGTTAACCCAGCTTGGCTTTGCTGGGGAGCTTGGATGAATGTGTCAGTGCTGGAACTCCAGTGACCCTGGGGGACTTTATCCTGAAACAACTGGGTGTAAAGGTGGTCAAAATGATGATGATGTCCTACAGCAGCCTTGTGCCAACCAAAGATCCTCCTGCTACCAACAGTTTCAGTCCTCTGACTTTCCCAGGACTGCTTATACAGTCATGGGTCTTGTGTGACCACTGCAACCTTGTGATCAGCTTTTAGTGAGATGCTGCAACTCCCAGCACTGGGAAGGGTGAGGAGAAACCTGGAACCAGCAGCTGGACAGAGTGGCAGGCCACCACTTTTGGTGGCAGACTGCTCCAAAAGCAGCTTCACTTTTCAATAGCTCCTACAGCTTTCTTCTTGTTAATTTTCTATTTTTAAATCACCAATACAACATTCTGTGTGTGTGCCTGTGTGTGCAGCTGTGTGTGTGCAGCTGTTTGTGTGCAGGAGGGGGGTTCTAGCTGTGTAGTTTGTGCACGCACAAACACGCACACACACAAACACATACACACACACCCCCCTGACCCTAATTATGCCTCAGGACACATCCATTCACCCCCATGAGCCCAGCTTCTCTCTAACTCCCATGAACACAAATCCAAAGCAATTCCACTCATAAACTGTGACTTCAAATAAGCTGCACAAAGTTGAACTGGGCAAAACAAGACCCAGTGGAGTCTTGTTTCTTGAAGATTGTCTGAAATAGAATAACTCTTTAATCTTTTAACAACCCAGCTTTCGGCCTTTGAGCACTGTAGCCTGTGCAAATGCACCACCTCCACTGGCAAATTTAACTTGCAACAATTTTCTACTCTTTCCCAATTTTTTTTTTTAGGCATTGAATAATATAGACTTAGGGAATGGAAGAAAGAAAAGCCAAGTATCTCAGTTAGCATGGCCAGTTGTCTTCTCCATCTACAGAAAGCTGTTGCCTACAGATAGTGGTGGCTTGCAGCCAGTGTTAACATGACCTTTTGGCTCACAAGCCTATGGAAAGCTTCTTCCGTCTTTCCCAGGAGGTGTCACTATAAAGTATCACTTTGCTGCCATGCAGTTCACAGGCATATAAGGCTTGGCTCATGGATGAAACTGGCTGCCAGGGATCTGGCATGTAATTTTTCCCCAGCTTTCTTTCTGATGCTCAGAGAATGAGGGAAAGACTGAGAGATGAGAAGTCCTAAATATTTATCTTTCATCTTGGCTTACATGGGTTTGCAGTTCAGCTGGGTTTCCCAGATCCAACAGCCTCTCTGCACTAGGGAAGTTCTCTGATTATTTAAGAGAAAAGGAGAAAACTGCTCAGTGTCTGAGACAGCATACAGAATCCCCACAAAAAGTGATGCAAGTGCAAACCCATGCTCCAGTTCTCTATTGCAAACTTGGGCTCTCTTACCCATGCTTCCTATTAACTTGTTATTGAACTTCACCTCTGCTTCCCTATTGCCCCTGTTTCTGTTGAAACCTGGAGTACTGCAAGTACGCATGCCATTGAAACAGGAAAACAGGGCCATGACTGTGATTGAGATACTAACTAGCCCAAGTGGTTCCTAGCAATAATGCCTTTAGGTCTGCATCTGCAACACCTGAGGAGCGTAGCTCAGCAAAAGACATCTTCCTCCAGGCAAAATTGAGTCCCCTTTCCAGCACTGAACAAGGGACCTACTTTCCCTCACACAAAAGAATGAGGATTTGCTGCTCTGCTTCCTTTTTTGGTTCCTATAAGCCCACTGCAGGAAAGTTCTGTTGTATTTGAATACACCATTGTTTATTTATAATTTTGTTCTAGATGTGTGACAGATTCAGCATGTACAACCCAGCAGGGAAACAGTAGTAGGCTGGAGAGTTAACAAATGCACTGCAGTGAAGCCAGATGGCCTGTTTTCATAAGGAGCCTCTGAAAGATGCTCTGTTGCATAGATTTTTTGTTCTTTCTTTGGTGCCCAAGATTCTCAAGAGCATTGTACTGCATATTAACTCATCTGCCAAAGCATCATGGGGCTGTGCTCCACTCTGTATTTCGTTTAACAGCCTCTGTGATCGGAAAAACATACAAAATGATGCACTAAATCAACCCATCATCCTTTGTCCAGGAGTGGAGTCAATAAACAAAGGGCTCCCAAGTACCCTCTCAGTTTCAGTGTGCCTGGGGTACTGAGGTGAGGGTTCAGGGTGCTTGTGTTCACCATGGATACCCACAGCCTGTCTGGGGGTCCCTTGCACAACCAGGTCCCTGCCTCTGTAGTCAGCAGTAGTGGAGTGCAGCCCTGGGTGTCTGGAGGGTCCTGCTTGATTCCCTGGGAGCACCTGTGCTTGTTAAAACATCCCCACACATCAAGGGGCCTTTACACAATGCTTAGCTCCTGGGAAGCAGTTCACTTGAAAGCAATCTCAGAGAGTGTATTAATAAAGAAGACGTTTGCTGACAGAGTATGTAGCTGTGCTTACATTTTTCTCAAAGGACCGTATCTTAAGAAGCAGAATTTTTCCTTTTTTTCTTTTTTTTTCCCCAGCATATCATTAAAGAATGCTCCATCTTCTTCCTTATTCTCTCATTTTTTTCCTCCCTCCAGTTCCCTGTTGGGATGTTTCCCAGTTTCAGAGAGCTTCATGCAGTTTCCTTTGGAAGCTGCTGGTGCCAATTTCAAGTCCTAGCCTTGACCTGAATAAGATGGGGAAGAGTCTGTCTTTCACAGACACTTTTCAGGCTTGTGAAAAATAGGTCAAGATCTGAGCTGATCAGTTGCTTGCAGTATCAGCATACTGGAAAGCTAGGGTATCAAAAAAGAGATGGTCAAACAGATTGCTATTATACATGATATAGCAGCATTTGTTATGATCAGCAACAAAAATGTAGACGTTATTCAACAGGAATTGTATTAGAGATGGCTTTTTTTTCTCTGCCCAGTTTTGAATTGCCTGTCTGAACACAAAGGATTAAATAAAAGGAGACTATAAGTGGCTTTTTACAGAATAAAACAGCTAAGGATAAGTGATTTATTACATTGATATTAATCACATAGGTTTGAGGGAGATTTTGTCATCTTTTTCCCATCTCTGCTTCAGGGGAGAAGCTATCCACCCACCCAGCTAGCCTGAGTCACTCTAGAAAGTATTATTCCTTGCAAGGCTAGGCATAGCCAGCTAAAACTGAAATTACCGTGAAAAGGGAGAGTTTTGAGGCAACCAAAAGGGGTTATCCACTCCAGGTGTTGGAGAGCCTGAGACACAGGACAGCAGGAGGTTGTAGGGATGGCTTCAGTGAGATGCAGAGATACCAGAGTTAACTTAAAAGGGCTTAGCCACTCCAGGTGTTGGAGAGCCTGAGACACAGGACAGCAGGAGGTTGTAGGGATGGCTTCAGTGAGATGCAGAGATGATACCAGAGTTAACTTTAAAGGGCTTAGCCAACACTTTAAACAGGCAGCCTAGAAATGGAAATAGCTCTCTGCATCAAAGATTACTACTGTGGTGTCAGCTCAGGGCCTCGTAGGGCATCTCAATCTGTGGAGCACAGGCACTACAGGCACTATAAGCCACTTCCACTTGTCAGAGGTGAGTTTAGAGAAGCCCAGAGCAGCACATGTGTAAGAAGTCTGTGCTATGGATTTAAACTTCATTTTAAATGTTTTGAGGAAAAACAAGTAAGGTGTTGTTTTGAAGATGTGGGCTCTACGTGTACACAAACAGACTGTCACAGGTTCTTGATGAAAGGTCTTTGAGGGAAAGGACTGTGTAAGTCAGTAATTATTTCTTATTTTTTAATTTTTTGAGTTTTACAGATAAACAAAAAAGTGTGTGTAAATATATATATGTACAGATATGGAGATATATATGAAGCATGGAGATATGTATGAAACTTCAGTCTGAAATACTGGCCAAACCAATTTGAGGAGATACATTTGAAATCTGGAACCACTTATTAGAAACAGGCTTTTGCTCATTTTCAACTTTTAAAAAGAAAAGCAAAGGACTAAATTCAAAAGGAATTTAGCTGTCATGAACAGAACAAGTAAGGAGGACACAGTGGCTCTCCATAGTGATGAAGAGAAAAAGGCCAGAACTGATCCTAATCACTAAAGTTTAGTACCACCAATTGTCTTCAGTCCACACTGTTTAGGGTTACCCTTTAAGTAGATTTATCTTAGAGAGACCATTGGAGACAAAATGAACCCAGGAAGCAAGATAGCTACTTAGCATTGTGGATGATCGTAGCTTTCCTAGGTCTTATTGTATTTGGCTGTGTAGTTGCCATTGTTACCTTGCTTCCACTTGAAGCCTTATAGTAAATATATTTAAATTATTTAAGTTAATTTAAATAATTATATTTAAATATTTAAATACTTTTAAATTTATTAATTTAATTTTATATCAAATAGTATACATTTGAGTATATCCTAGGTATTCAGAAAATGCCCCAGATCCCTATTGTGGGGTGAACCATTATTTCTTTCCTGTTGAGTCTGCTGCTGCTTGCATTGCAGACCTAGGTATTTGATCTCAAAATAAATCCCAACAAAACAAGCAAATAAAAAAAATACATCAACAAAAAACAAACAAACCAAAAAGAATGATACAGTATGACCAAATGGGGAAAGCAAAATGTTGAGTAACACGAGTTCTTGGTAGGAAAACCGCCTTAGGCACAGAAAACTATTGCACTTCAGGTAAAGATCTTGAACATGGGACTATCAAAACCAGACATGGGAATGGCTAAAACAGGTCTTCAAACATTTTCAAAATGTTAAGGGGGTGAAGGTTTTTTTTTTTCTTATTTGGGGTTTTGTTAGTTTTCTTTTTGTGAGAATTCATTCTAGATTCCTTGGCAATTTCATCTCAGTTTAAAAGGCATTTAAAAATCAAAATGGCATTGTTTCAATAGTTTAGTTATTCACTCTGTTCCCTCTTCTACTACATATTGCCCAAACTTGTTGCAGGATCCCTGATAGCCTACAGTTTTCCACTCTAAAATACAGGGACAGGACTTTAGCCAAGGTTTTGCTCCAGGCAGAGGAGAATACATGATTGCACTATAAGAAATGGAAGACCCTAAGGGAAAGATCCCATGTACCCATGTGTGGGAGAATCTATGATGATACATCCAGATCTACAGACACTTATCCATCAATATGGATACAAAATCACCAGAGTGGAAGTTATGTGATCCTTTCTTCCCCTGAGGGTGATGTAATCCATATGCTTCTTGATAGTTTATCTAGCTGATAGTTAAGTACTCTTTACTTCCATTAGCAATAGTGATTCTGCAAGCTATTCCTGTTCCTCTATCTTCTCTTCTCTGGGTTTAATTTGATTCAGACCAGAGGTCTGTGCTTGTAGGTCTACTTTTCATTCACCCTTGGTCATTCCCAGTGTTTCTTCCTCAACAGTCTTCTCTTCGATCACCACTTTCACAGTGTGTGGCACCCAACACTGGGCATTGTACACCTTGCCAGGGGTAATGAGAGTGGAAGAAATCCTGGAAGTATTCTCCATCCCTGTGTGCTATTTTCCTTTTCTGCACAACACTGTGGCCTGTGTTCAAAGCCTTCTATAAACTTAAAGATACTACTCATATAGCCCAACTTCAAACATAAATACTTAAGCTTTGAAAAGATAAATGTTTAGGTGAGCTTTGAAACAGATGTTTCCCTTAAAGTACACATGTTTATGTTGATCTGGTCTATGTAATTGTCAAAGCGGTTTGGAAATGTCTTGAGGTCATTTGCATATATAGGTAAAAATAATAGAAGATGATAGTTCCTAAATTTTTCAGCAAGCTCACCTCTGTTTCTATCTCTGGCTGGGAGGCAGAGGTGCAAGAAAATGTGTATTAAGGAGAAAAATAAAACCAAACCTTTAGGTGTTTATCATAGGTATGTGAGCTTGTGTACATATTCAGAGACATATGAATTTCTGATGCTGTCAGAGCCAGATGATCAGTTTCTAGTTTGTCTTAAAAATAGGCAGCTGCTAGATTACAATGAAGAGAGAAAACCTAAAGTGATTATTTCTTTTTTTGTTCCTTTACATATAGATATATACTTACATGTATATACATACGTATAAAAATGCACACGTGTTAACGGAAAGGACTTGGGCTATTCTGTAATGTGCGTTAGTTCATTCAATAGCAATAGCAGGTATTTGGTTTAGCACACAGATGTGCAGAAGTCTTTCTGCATCTTCGCTGTAGGCAGTCAGACAAAAAGTAAATGTATCACAGGTGTGCTGATATTGTAGACCATAAGAGTATTGTAAAAGCTGCTGTAGTGTTTCAGGATAGTGTTTCAGGCATGAAATAACCTTAGTCTAATTTAGTTGTATGCTTAGCTGAGTAGAAGAGCTCTGAAAAACTGCATTTCTAAGAACCAAGGATCTTCCTGGGAAACATGAAAAAAATACTGTTCAGACTGTTGATCAGGTTTACATTTACATGACTTCTGTGAGTCATTCTGCAACACCACAGTCATAAAATTATCCACAGAAAGGTAGGAAGACAGAAGTCTTTGGACAGTATGTATTAATATGTATCCCTGAGGAAAAACCCAAGTGTTTATGATCATGTCCGTTCTGTACTAACTATGCTATTGTATTGGCTCCTTGTAACACTAGGACACACGATTGAAACAGTGGCAGGCAGTCTTACCTGCTGCCTAGTTTCCCCTAGTTTCTTATGGTTTTCGTAAGAGCAGAGGCTCACAGTTTTACACAAAATGATGCAGAACATGCAGTAGAGCAACTTTCAAGGATCCACTGTATTGCATAGCCAGCTGCATGTCTCTGAAAGGCATGTAGGGTGCATCCAAAGGCTGAGACAGGCCACTTGAAAGCACAGAGGTGATCCCATATGTACCAGTATTCCTGCAAATGAATTGTGAAAGAAGTAGTCAAGATGTCTTCCTTCCTTCTCATGCTTAATTGCTCAAAGTAGAGATTCTGCACAGAGTTTGGCTGTGTCTAGTACATTTGCAGTTGAAGTAAAGCCATAGAGAGAAACAGAAGTTTAACTTCTGTTATCTAAGTTACCATGTAAGTATCTATAGTAGGTGCTTAAACATAGCTTCAGCTGATACTAAAATGCACAACAGAGAAGATATACCTTTTCCTCTTCTTGAAAATCTGTGAAATGAAAGGCTGAGACAAGCAAGGACAACCCATCTCCTTGATGTCACTGAAGCCACCAGTTCCTTTGCCTCCAAAGGGAGCCTGATATCTGTAACCAAGCCTGGTTCCTCTCTTTTTGCATGAGTTTATTAGACTGTGATCTTTTTCTGCCTTTTTTTTTTTTTTTGCTTTTAAGATTGCTTTCTTAAAATTATTAGGAAAGAGGCAATTGGAAGGCAGTCAACTGCTTCCCTCTTTTAGCTTGTACAGTCAAGTGCAAAGGAAATGTCTAATTGCTCTGGGACTTTACTAGGCTCTGGATAAGTTTGTCATGACTATAGACTGCAAAACTTCCCCTTACACCTCTGCAGGAGACCAGAAGGTGTGTACATACTGTACCAACAAATAGTCTGGTTTATAACTGGTCAAAGGTGGACACCAAATTGCTGCTCACTGCAGGGAGGACAATCACCAGTGTGGGAATTTCCAGCCTGGAAATTCTTTAGTTTTGATGTACCTGTCTTTGCTTCATTATTCCCCCTTATCCCATGGGCCTGGAAAGTATATGTAGTAAAAAAAAAGGATTCCAAGTCAAAATGGCATTTGATACCATACGGATATTTTGTGCTAGCATATAACAGTTTGTTTATTTCATTTACTCCCTGTAGGTAGCACAGAATTGCCATGTAGAGCCAGTCTGCATCTCAAACAGGACACAGGATAGTGTACGATGCCTGTATATGATGTTTCAGCAGATAGTGCAAGAAATCTTCATAGTAGGTAACTGGAGAATACTGGTATGGTCTCAAAGTTCTATAGTCAGCTTGTATACTTACTCAGAGATTCCAACTAAAAGCAAATTCTGGAGGTGAAGGTGTGTAGTTCAATCCAAATGTGGTGGTGTAATTTAAAGAGAGAACTCTGTCATTAAGGAACAGCTTCCTGCGGTCTTATCTTTTCCCTGTTCTTATGTTAAACCAATACATTTCCACCTAATATAAAATACAGAATAAATATTATATCAAGCTAGTACATATACTCTGCCTATTAGAATTTGATGGCAATCATTGTTTTCAAAAACTCACCTTTTTATGAGAAATTTCTTTTTTCGGATGGTATTTTTTCTAAACACAGAACTGTGAGTGCATTGTGTGAAAGAGTAGGGAAGGATAGGCAGAAATTATTCAGTTAAATAGTTTTTCTTTAGAAACAGCCATACATGTCTGATGTTCATTTCATTCCCTCCAACTAGAGGAGTTCTACTTTCTGTAAATAAATCAGTAATATTTACTTGGTAAGAAAGCAGCTGTCTCTAGAACCTGGAGGTTAAGGCACACATATGAGTTGAGGAAAATGTCCCTATGTCAGTGAATATTTAATTGGTTATGCAAAGTGAAATAAGTTTGAAACAGATTAAAGTTGCTCTGCAGGATGGGAAAAAAAAAACAAAGCAGGAAAATATTAATGAGGTACGAAATCTGCTTTCTACATTCCTTGCAATACAGCTGTTCCCTAATGGCTTTTGAAGCTCACAGGTGCTTATAATAATAGCCACTTTCTGAACCCGGAACCTGAAAAGATCTTATTTTAGATATAACAGTTGCTTTAGAAGTGCTAAGTTATGCACAGGCACAGGCAAAAAGGATGTACTTCACAGCATGTTTTGTATTTCCATGCCCTGACACTGTGAGCTGAAATAAAAGGTAAACACAACAACTTGAACAGTTTTAAACACTGCAACTTTCTTCAAGCCTCTCCACTCTACCACAGTCCTAATATTTATTGTTACCTCCATTTGAATGCAATCATTAGTCTGTACTCTAAAGCCATCTTCTGTTCACCTGAGATGTGTGGATTGCAGCAAGTAGTGTTGAGGGAACAATGAGCAATCTGAGACTGCAAGCCTGGAGCTCCTACCAGAACATTGCAGGACTTCACTGCCCAATGCTGTCTTGAGAGAGGGAGGACAAAGTTATTGGTGAATGTTTCTTTCTCTTGCAAAAATGTAAGTTTTACCTTAATGGTACTCAGTGGTGGAGGTTTTACTCTCAACAGAAAAAAAATGACACACTATGCTTCCCAGAAAAACTGCTCTCTCTCAGACTATTGTACCTGCAAAATGGCTTTCTGCTCAAAATAACATGTTTAGGGGGGTTTATTGAGTACTATGGCAGTCTGGAGCCATAATATCTGTTTTCCAGGTTCAATCTAGGCACATGGTGTAACTACAAGATTTTTCAAACTGTTAGCCCTGTAATGCAGCACGTCAGGCTGGATTCCTTCCTTTTGTACCTAATTAACCATAGCAGAGGCTCTATAGGGAGCTCTGTTGCATGTGTGAGAAACCAGTCCTGTCTTGTAGCAGACTAAAGCCAAAGAACAAAACACAGGTAAACTCTGGGCATCATTTGTGTCTTCAGTTGCCACCCAAATAAGTTTTCATCCGTATAGTCTGGCAAATGGTGCAGTGCTCTGGTTGCCATATAACCAAGACACTTAAGACACAAAAGATATAATGTTAGGTGCCTAGATAAGTAATTTTCTGTATTATCAAGAGGAAAAGACAGGTTTCACCAGAAGGCAATTCGGAAGAGCCTAGTATTCCACACTGCCATCCAGAGAATTGCAGACTAGCCTTCTAGGCTTTATCATTAGGTACATACAGATAGGCAGTATGGAAATATTTTCCCCACTGGGAATTTGGCACCACCTGCTATAAGTAACTGAGGTTCTTCCATAACATACAAACATACAAGCAATGCATAGGCAGGCTTATCCCATGCTTCAAAATTGTCTTCAAGTTAGGCGGATGTCCAGCCTTCTGAAAATACCTATTTCTCTAAATCACATGGAGAAAACACCCAAGTTACTACCAGAGATCAGATGCAGAATTTTTCCATGGCTAAACTGAAAAGAGATGAATCTCCCTAAAAGACAGCTTTGTTATACAATTCAAATTAGGTGGGCAGCCAGCTGAATATTCAGGGTAAGACTATTCAGATTGCAAAGGCGTATTTTCCATATGGGAATTCCTACCTCCTCACAAGTCACTACTGAAGTTTGAGTATGTTGTATGTTTATCATGGAGATCTGTTGTGCATTGGACTTAAAATGATGTAAACATTAGTGGGAGAGGAGTGTTTTGTCTTCCAAAGAGAATCTAAATAATTCTAGGGCCAGTGCTCTCTAATGTTTTTATAAGGGGTCTGGGAATCGAATGTACATAAAGTAAGTTTGCTGACCATACTAAACTAGGAGGTCTACTACTGCAAGGGTAGACAGTCCTTACAGAGACAACTGAATAGACTAGAGAGCTGGGCAATCACCAACGATACAAAGTTTAACAAGGGCAAGTGCTGGATTCTCCAGCTGGGGTGGGATATTCTTGGTTATACATACATACTGGGGGATAAGAGGCTGGAGAGCAGCCCCATGGAAACAGATCTAGGGATCTGAGTTGATGGCAAGTTGAATCTGAGTCAACAGTGTGCCCTGACAGCCAAAAGGATTTGCTGTGTCCTGGGGTGCATCAACAGGAATAGGTAGCTGATTGAGGAAACTAGTGTTCCACTCTGTACAGTGCACTGGTGCCTCAAGCATTATATGCAGTTTTGGGGCCCTCAGAATAAGGATACCAAACTATTAGAGTGTGTCTGGAGGAGGGCAACTGCGATAGTGAAAGGTCTCAAGGGCAAGAATCACGAGGAGGGGCTGAGGTCACTAGATTTGTTCAGCTTGGAGAATAGAAGGCTGAGGGGTGATCACATTGCAGCCTACAATTTCCTCAAGGGCAGCAGCTGATCTCCTCTCTCTGGTAACCAGCAATAGGACATGAAGAAATGGAATGAAGCTGCATCAGGGAAGGTTCAAATTGGGCATTAGGAAAAGGATCTTCACTGAGAGGGTGGCCAGCCACTGAAGCAGGCTCCCCAGGTAAGTGGTCATGGTACCAAGCCTGTCAGAGTCTGAGGATGATGCTCTTAGTCATGTGACTTAGTTTTAGGTAGTCCTGTGAGAAGCAGGAAGTTGGACCTGATGATACTTATGGGTTCTTTCCAACTCAAGATATTCTATGATTTATATAGTTCTATGAACAGGTGTTCTTTTATACCTAGGAAGCTGAGGAGAAGCTGTGCCTATGTGGACATGCTGGGGTTCAGCATGGAGGGAATAAAAGGGTGTTCAGTTGCTTGGGGAGGAATAGGAAACAAAGAAGGGGATTGGGCAAAGGCGTGTGTGGTTTGGGTTTTCTTGCAAAGGTGTCATTCATCGTACTTCCACAAACAAGAGGTACAAGTCATATCTCTGAAGAACTGTCTTCTGGACAGCAGAGACTCCAAAGAAGTGGGGTCACAAAGGGCAAACAACATTAGTCTCCAAAACTAATGGAAAACAAAATGAATGCAATATTTAAATGCATAACTTCAGCAGAGGAAGACAATTTTATCTCTGTATAAGAGCTTTAAGCTCTGGCTTCATATTTATGTTCCTTCTAATGCCAAAGTTTTCCGCATCACTGTGTTTAAACAAGACTTACACTCAACATTCAGGAACTGTGATATAAGGCATGTGAGTTCCCCTCATCCATGTTATGAAGAAATGCTTGGCAAGTAATCTCTAAGTGTCACTAAATTCCTGATAAGCTGCCATACTTAGCCCAAGGACAAGAAACTGTACAGACATATGCATATCAATTTTCTTACTGATGGCTTTTACAATAGGAGCTAGAGTTGGGCAGCCGCAGCATACATTTATAAAGCTTACAGCTGTGCTTGGTGATAAGAGATTCTTTTGTAGAGACCACAGCAAAAGCTTTGTCAGTGACAGAAATGACACTTTTATCCCATCATGAAAGATGCACCTTCCAGTGGAAGTTTAGCTGGCATGACATTATCATTTGAACTGTTTCTTTTTCCATAGAAATGAGAAGGAAGGATCTTGCTGATTTATGAAGTAGTCTGGCCTTTTTTATAATTATTTGTAACATTAAAAGAAAATTAACTGCAGCAGAAAGGTTTTACATCCATCTATAAACTTAGTTATGAGCATTCCACAATTATCCAATAAATAAATAAAACAAATAACTCCAAAGCTGGAAATGGAATACTTAACATCATGGTGCTACAGTGGAGATTCTTTGGTAATGGCTGAGCAGAAAATTGCATTTTAAAGCTATTTTTTAATATTATTTTGATGTTTGTAATTTTATGAAGCAGAGTTTTTCCAGGTTTTCTCTAAACCCACAGGCACCTTTGGGTGTTAATTTGTTAAAAGTATATAATCTATTTCTCAGTTGCTTAATACCAAAGGGAAGGACTGAGAAGTCACCCCATAAATGCAAAGTCATCCATTAAGGAAGGATTTTGTGGTTTTGATAAACCATACAAATTTGTTCTCACGTAGCTTTAATCAGGCACCTAGTTAAAGCCCATCATGTAGCTCTACCACCAGTGAAATCCTAAGAATCTTTTCTCCCATGCTGACACCTATTTTCCATTCACTTTTGAAATCTCAGTGTCCAATTTAGATGAGCTAGTGACTTAATACATAGTTTGAATTAAATGAGATGAATTCCAAGCAGAATATAAAGAATGGCTTTAGTCTTAACTTGTGGGCAGAGGGTGCAGGATTCCTGTCTACATAGTCTATTGAAGATAAGGCAAACAGTGATACAATCAAAGTTTATATGGGCTCTTAGGGGATGTAACCTTTGGTATGTTCGCTTCAGCCTGTCAAACTAACATCTAATGGCTGGAGGGGGAAGCTGAGGTACAGTTTTTAATTGTAAGTAAGGAATGGAATGACTTATCAAGGGTGGTGATCAGTTCTTTACTACTGACATTTTACATTGAGTTCTAATTGGGGTGGGGTTTTGTCTGTTTTGTGTTGTAGGTTTGTTCTTTCTTTTAACTGAAACAATTAACCCCAGGAAGCCCTTTGGTCTTTTTTTTATACTCTCTTCCAGGTTTTATCAACCTACCTTAGCATACACATTAACATCCAAGTTTATCTCAGCTTCAGCAGCTTAAGGGTTGGACAATCTATGTTATCTATAGGCAACAGAGCAAAATAGGTACTTCCATATAGACATTCTGAATATAATTCTTGATATAGGCGACTGCTAATGAGGGTGACTGGGCTTATCTGCATGGGTATCTGTGGAAATAATAATTCATATGGGTAAACTTTATAATGGCAGGGATCCTAAATAAATGTTAAAGCTTATGGTCATGTAAAGTGCTGAGAGTCATTCCCAGAGCACTTTCACCTACTGGCAGATCAGCTGGACCTCTCCTCTGTGCTGCTTTCCAAGACTGCATTCCCTTCATGTTATTATGAAATTCAACATATGATCCAAGAAACAAAACTTACCTGTGACACTACAAAGCAAATCATGATAAACTCAATCAAATCCTGTCAGTGCAATTCAGACAAAATTTCTGCTGAAATCCACATGAGAAATGACTAAGGAAAGGTTATGTGCAAAAAGTAGTAGAGTATTCTGATACACAAGTCAAAGATTCTGATTTTTTTTAAATCCATGTTAATTCATATTCCTTGCAGTAAACACAGCACTTGCAGCCATTAGTCAAGTGCAAAAACAAAGGTGATAAGAACTGTGCAAATCTTTTCTTTTAAATGAGTTAAAGATATTATTCACTTCCAGATTATTAAAAGTACTTTGCCTAAGTAAAAATATAATATTGCAGGATATGCAGCTAACAATTGTGTAATTCAAATGACAAGTAACAGCGTGCCTCATTATTATGTTCTTACATTTGGTAACAAGATAATTTACCAGCTGTGCTCTTCTGCTGTGGTCCTCAGACTGTAATTAATCTATGCATCAGAGATCAGACCAGACATCCTGCCCTCTAATTTTGAAATCTTGGAATTCTGTTCAGGTAACTAATATCTCATTGGGGCAGGTACTGACATTTCATCCGTAGGTATACAGGAAGAAAAAAATCCATCTTTGCAACTTATCCAACAGCATAGCTCTGTGTGGCACAGATTTGACCTCCTTTACGCTGAAAGTAGGGAGAATCATTCTTCTCAAAACAATGAGATTAATATTGTTGAGACCTAGAACTCATACTGCAGCTAACAACTGTTTTTCAGAAAGTCATCTGTGAGCAATTTCAAGATTTCTTCCATTTCCCCCATGAGTGCTCTTCCTTATGTATAAAACAACTGCAGTCCAACATAGCATATCAGTGGGATTTTATGTTATACTCACATGGTCAACATCCTACAGCATTTTCTTCACCAAAACTCCCAAAATACTGTGTAGATTTTGTTAGGATAAGGACAGTGAGGTTGGCAAGCAATGACACCTTAAAACAGACACTGAACTAGAGCTTGAACAAAATTCAGAATTCCTTTTCTACCAGTTCTGACACTTTTTTCCCTTTTAAATCAGGTAAAAAAGCTGAAAGAGAATAAACAGCTCTGAAAATTATAAAATTTTGGATTTGGCTGGGGTCTTTTTGTTTGTTTTATGCTTATAAGGGAAAGGTTCTGCTGTGCCCAAATTAAAAGCTTTTATTTAAAATTAAGGTGACATTGAAATACACCTACCCAAGGAGCCATGACACACATTGCAATTGCATTTACAATGCTTGAGATCCTCATTCTTCCCTTGTATGAAGCTACTGGGCAGATTATGAGAGCCCTATCTACTAAGATCAGACACAGAGCTCAGTTAAAAAGAAGATTTACATTGCGATTTTACCTCAAACTGCTCACATCAAAACATTTAAGTGTTTGACAGAGTTTTATTTTTGAGTATAATCAATTTTGACTAAACCCAGTATATCTGGGATGTATTTTTTTTGGAAGAAAATGAAGAAGGCAGAAGGGTGTAACAAGGAAAGCCAGACTTTCACAGGAAATCTATTATTTTTCTGAAACAGCATTATCACTAGAAAAATCATTTCAGTGGAAAGTTCACGATATTCAGAATGACACAGAATTTTTTGATGCTCCCTTTCCACAAAGAAATGAGATACTAATTCATTCTCAAGAGAACTGGAGGGATTTGTTGTTCACTTTGTTTTGAAAGGAGAATGTATATTCAGTCCCATTGGAATTGAAAGAACATCTCAGACCTGAATAAAAATGCATTCCAAAAGATGTCAAGAGGAAAGGTTTTGCAGAGCCAGCCTGTTCAAGAGCTTGTTACAGCCAGTGCTTTCAACCAACAGCTGTAATAAGAGCTGAATTTATACACAAACATTTAGAAAACAAATACATAAATAATGGGGGGGAGGGGGGGGCATGTGGTTAGGGGGAGAGAAGAGAACTTCACAGCATTTGGTGTAATATTATGAGCACAGCATTAGAGAAAACCATGCTTTTGTTTTATAGTTGGTTTATATTCTTCTCTTGCGTGTGCATTTTATGCACATAAAAATTAACAACCTTTGGCTATCCATTTGTATTTATAACATCTGCAGTACCAATGGGTGCACTTCTAGTTTCTCTGTCTCAGGCTTGCTAAGCATCCTAATTCAGAAAGAAAATGCCAGATAACTCTCCAGAGGAACATTCACAATGTCAATGTCTCTTAATTCCTAGACATCCTAATGTCACCAATGGGAAGTCTATAATGAAGGAAATCCCACTGGCAGTGAAGCAGGGTACAGATAGAATTGCTGGTCTTTGTTTTTTCTGTTTGAATCCATCAAGGTGTAACTAACTACAGTCTGAAGCTGGAGTGGTCTTTCTGCCTTGGGGTAAACAACATATTTTCACTATGTAAATGGAAAATATCATTGAAAAAGATGAGCACGGAAAACTATATTCATACTATGACTGATCCCTCAGTAGCCCTAATCAGAGTTGTCTGGATTACCCTAGAGGCCTGTTGTCCATGAGTACATGGACAGTAAGTGCTTTCTACCCAAGTTTCTTCTCTGAGGCCTCTGGAGTTCACCACTGCCGTACAGAAAAAAAAAAAACAAAAACCAACAAAACAAATACTCAAGCAAAAACCAAAGAACACAACAAAACCACAAGGCATCCAGAGGGCCACTGGTACAAATCTCTGAATTCAGCTCAGAGACTATTTTTGACTTTTAAGAGAGAAATAAAAGAAAGATCATTTTCTCCTCTGCTACGTATTGCTGCAGTGAAAATGCTCCAGGTGATGTGCAGCTGGTTCAATTCAACTATTTCCATTTGCAGATAGATTCTCTAGCTGTGAGGAAGCTGCTAGGTTTTTCTGCTGATAAATTCAAGATTTCTTTTGAGTCAGCTGCACTGTGGGGAAGCAGGGGAGTATCTCCAGAGGGAAAAAAAAATAAAAGTTTTTGATGAACTGCATCCAGTAACACAGTGAAACTGCATCTGCCTGGGATTGCCTGTGTGTACTTTTGATGTTAGCCCTTCCTCACCAAGAACAGGCAGAAGTGAGATAGTGGATTATAATGGAAAGCTTTTTTCAGAGAATTATTGGTGAGGAAAAGGCCATGTCACAATCTTCAGGTAAACACTGAGTCAGTTGAGGTGGGAGATCCTCTTCCCAGTCTGTGGGGAAGTCCTGTTTACTCAAAAAGTGCATTGCACAAAACAGAACATTTGAGAAGGGTGTCTTTGAGACTGCTGTCAAGACTGGCTATGCCCGAGCCCTGTGCCCGTACCCAGGCATCAGAGAGCACATTGGGGCTGTTCATGGAGCACAGAACACTGTGAACATGGAACGCTCCAGAGGAAAAGCCAATCTGGAGGCAGATCTTCACGAACAATGAGGGTATAGCCAAGGCATCCATGCAGCAGAGAAATAGGAATTTGTGCAGAATTTCCTTCCCTTTAGTCCTTGTCAGCCATGAAAACCCTGTAGTCTACTTAGTTGTTATAGAAACTCTCCTCCACAACACCGATGGCTCCTTTGCAGATTTTATGTTACAGAAAAAAGAACTGTATTTCAGCTTGAAAATGTGTTTTGCCAAGCGGGGGGTTCTGATTGTTTGTTTGTTCCAGCAAGATGAATAGCACCCAACTTAAAAAAAGCCATAAGCTTCATACATTTGTTTTGTTCATGTTTGCTGTGCTGTGGGGTGAGTTTGCCTTGGCTAACACATGATCACAGGAAACGAAATAAAAACTGCATGGAGAGGAATATCTCTAAAATGAACAAAGCTATAGAGATTGTTCTTAACGATCAATACTTGTGCACAAGAATGGAAACGACATAGGGTTTGGTGCTACTGTGTTATTTCTTGTCTTGGTCTGACTTACCAATAAGTTACAGGAAAAAAATACTAAAGGAAAATAGTAAAGGAAAGGCATTTTTCTCAGGAAAAATGGAAATGTTTTTTCTGTAGAAGTTAAATCTCCCCAAATATTAAAAAGCAAAGAGAAATGGCTGCCAAAGAGACAGCTGACAGGCAATATAAATTGTCAGGAGCTGAAGTTAGAGCCCACAAATGCTTTCTAAGAGCTCTGTCAGTAAAAGCTGCACTCTCATCAAAACTACCAAGCCCCTCGTTCTCCTCCCCACGCTTCCTCATAGCAAATTAATCAATTTTTTTTTCCTTTCCTTTTTGCCACATTAATTTTAATTTGGAGCAGTTCCTCCCACCCGCTTCGGACCCAGGCTGTTGCAGGGATGGAAGAGCTGCAGGGCTGGGAACGAGCAGCAAGGGGCTAGTGAAAGCCAAAGGCTGCTTTTTGAGCTGGACCCATTTATGCTCAAAGTGTTTGTCAAACACAGCTTTACTTCCAAAGTCTCACAGGCTTGCAGTGACTCTTAATTAGCCTGAGTTTCTTTCATACTTCTGCAGCAGCACAGGGCTCCTTTACAGAGTGAGAAAGTTATAAGGAGCAGTTTATCCTATGACAGAGACATAGAATTTATTTTTTTTTCCATCAGTATTGGAGAATTCATGTTTTTCATTACAATAGTGTTCTCCAGATAACAGTGCAGAGATCTATGTGCATAGGAACACTAGTTTCTGACTAGACCTTGGAGAATACTAAATGTGTTACTTTACAATAATCTTCAGCAAGCAGGAAACTGTTGCCAATACAATACTTCATTTTTTACAGTGATTTTAGCAGTTAGCAAAATGGATATATTAACAAAATTACGAATATGTTATCAAAATGAGTAACTATCAGAAAGAATCTTCTTTGTGTTACTCAATACATCTTTGGAGGGTGCCATTCAAATAACCTGAGAGAAATTCCATGCTCATTTTTCTATTGAAGTAGACAAACTCAGACTGTACCTGGTCTGATTTGTGTTGCAGAATTCTGGGAGTCCCATTGAGAAAACTTTTGCAACCTTGAAGAAGTATTATACACAGTTACATGGCATAACAGCTCTGCTTTTGCACTTACTGCATTTCTGCAACTGGCTGTTACAGAAGTGCAAAGTTGCATTAAGTAACAAGAAAGTCTGGTCATATGCATGCAGCTATTTCACTGTAATTATAATTTGTTGTCTTCAAGATGTTTACTTTAAAATGTAAGATTCTGTATTCTGGTCACTAATACATCCAGACACCCAAAGTCTGCTTTTGGTCCCAGATTTGAAACTACTTAATTCTTTTTTCTATCCCTTTTATACCAACTTTAGCTTCCTGACAACAGATTTGAAAAGACTAAAAAAGTTGCAAAACACAAACATACCTGCAGGGCCATCCTGTGCCACTAAACTTTGTCTCAGCTTCAGGGTATTTTGCCTCTCATGTATAATAGCATATACAATAGCCTGCACCAGTAGCCTGGGATTAACAGTTAAAGACAAAAGCTCCTGAAAGCAGAATCCAGCATGTTATAGAAAAGAAATACCACTAAACCAGCTTCAGAAATTTATTTTTTGAAAACAAGAACTTCTCCTAGGCTTTCCTATATATATACACTCATGCTTTTGAAAATTCATGCTGTCAGATTTTCTTATTCCAATGCAAAGTTGATTAACTTTGCCAGACTAGAGTTGGCAACTTCAGCAATTTTCTCCATCCACTGAAACCAGAAAGTGTGAAAGCAGGGGAACTGGTTCCTTTTAAAGTCTGTTTTTGACAATTCACATATGTGGTGTCAAGATATGGGCAGAAATCTGCTTCGCTTAGCTGAATATCAGCGCTGTGCCTCCTGCCACCATCGCATCCCCATAAACAGGTTTGGCTCAAGGTGTAGCACTGCTGAAATGGAGGAAAACAAACCTACTTTTACGTCTTGTGAATTAACACTTGACCCTGTGTCTTGCTTATACTACCCAAGGCTGCAACCCGTTTAAATCATGCAGAAAATCCATTAAGTAAATTATAATTCCTCAATAGTAATTCTAATGTGGCATATTCTTCTTCATTTGGCTGAAGGCAGAAAGTCCAGTGACGGTCTTGAAAAGCAAGGTTTTGCCAGTTCTATCACATGCTTCTCACATTTTTGATGACTGTACTGTACATGTGTCAGAAATAAGCACAAGGAATGTGAGTACCTCAGGCAATAAAAGAAAAGTTTTCAGGGGGACCTACAGTAGCTTTTGGAACAGAACCATAATTCTAGTTGTGTGCCAGCTAGCAAAAGTTAGTTCACCCTTCTCCCAAACAAGGGTTTTAATTACACCACGCTGTAGCAGATTCAGCTGAAGTTTTTGAGAAGACAAAACTCTCACGCTTTAAATAAGAAAGGCTCAGCTTGGAGGCTGAAGCCTTGCTGGAATTTACGCCTGGTGTAGACTGAGATCCTGATTCCATACAATTTGGAAAAAACTTTTGACATGATGCTTCAAAGGTCTCCTCTGTTCTGGCAGCATGTCAGATAAAAGAGTCCATTAAAATGACTGTGCAGTTCTTTGCATGCTCTGCAACGGGGAGTTTACTGTAGAGTTGGTTCTTGGTATACAAAAAAATCTGTCTTAAAACAGTAATTAAGATTGAATCTAATTCCTTTCAGTACTAAATTCCAGGGAAGGTCCTTCCAGGGAAGTCATGTTTTGCTAGAGGAATGAAAAATAAATAAACAGAATTTTTTAAGTATTAAAAAAACAAAACCAGGGGCTAGCATGACAAGGTGGCATGTGGCACAGATGGGTATCTCAGCCCCAAAGGCTGCTCTTACATTTGCCAGCAGGTCCATGGCTGTCCCATGCTTCACCCACAGAAGGCCCAAGTAAACTCATCCTTCCTTAGCATGATACTTAATGGCTGCGTTTTCAGCCCCTTCTCCTGAAAAATGTAAGTAGTTTCTCTACTCTAATAAAATAATAATTTTGAATTAAATTCAAGTGTGGACACAAACTAGGTTGCAGTTGTACTTCCTTTCCATCTGCCTTCCAGGCCCCTCTCCACTTCAGAGCACCTGGGATTGTAGTTGTTTTTTTTGTAGTAGTCATCCTGCTGTTGATTCAGCTTCAGCTTCATTTGTTTAGAACCCTCAGACCATTCTGCAAGAAAAACTGCCTGCTGTTCCTGTTCCAGGATTTGCAACTTTTATTGCTTGAGTGATACTTGTCCTTACTGCAATCCATCCATTCTATTTATTTGATATCTTCAAGCACAATTGTCAGGATTTTTTGGATGTTAATATCTTCCAAAAATTTTGCAGCCCTTCTCAGCTCATCTACAAAATGTCACAGTCCTATTTTATAGTCCATTATACAGGTCACCAATGAAACCTTTGAGCAACTCCTGAGACGCTTCACTGCAGAGCCCTGATCATCCTTCCTGACAGTGAACCATTAAAAATACTGTCCACGGATCATTGTATGGTTCTGCTCCCAACCTGTAGAAGGGTCTTCTAGGTCATATTCATTAGGTTTTATTTTATGGTTGAAAACAGGAAGCTCTGATACCCCAGACCCTTTCTTATATTTACTGATCTTGAGGCCATGATAAAGCTTTTACTTCTATCTGTCTCACCCAATGTCAGAGAAATGCGGGTAATGCTATCTTATCTGGTGCCTCACAGATGTGCTATAGGGCTTCATGTGCAGCAGTGCAGAATATGAGATGCTCTGAAAAGAAGAACTTCAGCTGTAAGTGCCCCAGATTGATATGAATCCTAGTGGAAAGCATCCATCAATACAGAAGGAAAGAACATTTCATCTCCTATGAAAGCTGAACTATCTAATTTCATTACTTCAGGGAATACCATCAAGAAAACAAACATGAAAAAAATTCTTAAATCAAGACAATATTCATCCCCTCCCTACCAGCCACAACTCAGGTCAATTGCTGAGTTTGCAGGAACTCTAAACGCTTTCCTTTGCCTCAAAACATCACTTCAATTTTATCTCTCACAATTTTAAGATACTCCTCCTCAGTGCATTTGCAAACACCTTGCAATGGACTTCCCTGCCACCCTCTGTCTCTGATTTAGAGCATAATTTTATGAATGATAAGAGATGACCTCTCACTTGCTTCCTTTGTGGGCTGTTCTCAGCTGGCTTGCTCAACACAGTTCTGGTCTTTATTGCATAGTGCTTCATCTTTATAGCTGTTATTAGACATTTATATCACTTTTTTCTTATGCCAGATATTATTGGCAGAAGGTCCATTCTACAATGCAAACATTACTGGAAAATGCTTTTGGCAATGATTATGGGTTTTCTTGTGTTGTTTTGTTCAGCAAACAGGCTGTACCACACATCATTTGAACTTGTTGCTTTGCTTGGGCTCGGGACTCGAAATGCAGAAAGGCAACTATGCCTTTCAAAACACAAGTCTCCAGTCTTAGACTGGTATGACTCAGAATGGGATCAGATGTGCCATAGAAACATCTGATACCCCCCAAATATCTGCTATATAGATTATAGTTTTCATGCACACAGGGAAACTTTCTTTAAATGTAAGTCCTCGCCATCTTGTAAATCAAAAATAAAACCACTGAAATTGTACCTGCTCCTTCAGCACAGCTATCACCCTCACAAAAGTACTTGCTGTCCTGTTCTTTCCTGCTCCCTTTGTGCCACTGCGGATGAAGAGAACACATTGTACATAACATAACCCTGAATATCTTGGGCACTTGAAAACACTTTCAGCATAGATTGGACTGCTTCCTCTCAAACCCTGTGTCTTCCCTGTGGCAGAAAACCTTGCCAGAGTCTTAGACTGTGAGGTTGGAGGGAATCTAGGAGATGATGCAGCTAAACTTTCTGATTAAGGTATGATTGTCCCCTACTTCCCCTCCCATGTGAAGTCTACCACACAGTCTTACTGAGAGTTGCTTTAGAACAAAACAGCCTTTTAAGAAGTCTAAGGCAGATGTTCCCATGTTAGTTTGTCCTAGCAGTTAATAATTTTACTGCTGAAAATCCATGTTTTACTCCTAACTTGAATTTGATTGGCATTAACTGACTCACATTGTTTTTTTATTATGTTTTTCTCTGACAGGTTAAGAAAAATAATAACTGGAACATTTTCTTGTCATATTAGTATGTAGGTTGCCTCTTGGCATTGTATGCAATGAGCAAAGGGATGCCCTTGCTTCTTTCATTATAAGACATTTCCCTATTCCTCAAAAGTTATCACTATTCTCTGCATTGTTTCCAAGTTTTCACAGCTTCTTTAATGTATAAGCTGCCTATATGGCTGTTTTTGAGAAGCATTTTTCACAACTCAAGCAACGTTTCACATTCATTGTCCATCCTCATTGTGTTGACTGAAGACAGTACTAACTGTTAAGGAGATGGTCACAAATTATAGTAGTTCGGAGACTGTGCATCTAGGTTATTATGAACTGCACAGAAGCATTAGGAGGAACAAGGATGTCTGTCCATAGGTCTTTCTCATCTTTGTTCCAACGAGTCAGGCACATCATAGGAAGAAATGAGTCACTGATACATTTCCCCTTACCTGCGCCTTTTCCTCATGAGGGAAAGAGCCTTGGATCCCTGCCTCACCTGGGAAGGAGATTAGCTGCTATGCTTAAAGGGTAGGGAGTCACAAACCACCATCAGGAAAGACCAGTACCCACCTAGATCAAGAAATCACAGATAATAATACTTGCTTTCCAGGTACTGCACTCCACGAAAGGTGCATTGTATCAGCACAATTTGGTTTCACACATTACATCACAAAAAGTGAATAAAGGCAATACATTTAAAATATTCTACTAAGTGGTGTCCCAACCTGCTCCCTATTGCTTTTTCTCTCTTTCCCCTGCTACTTCCATTACTTTGCCTACTCTAAATTTTGGTTGCAAAGTCTTTTGGAGAGGTGCTTTTTTTGTAGAGTAGCTAGCACAATAGATGTCTCTGATCTAAACAAGGCCTTTGAGTGATACTGCAAGGCTCATGAATAGTGATTATTGCTTCCAAGCACTAGAGAACTCCACAGCTTTTTCAGAGAAGTTGACCTACTTAAATTCTATTTCCAGGTAGTGCTTGCAGCATTTTGTTAAATTGTTCTAACAGTCAGAGAAAGAAATGTGGAGGATACCCAGCTATCCTGCAGGTCAAGATGTGTACCAAGAAATGAGACCCTGCAGTTACAGCACAGGTTTTGTACTGAGACACATTAGTGAGAGCCTGAGACTATCCTTATGGGAGTTGAGGTATCAAATGTGGAGTACTAACGCTGGATTTTTTGCTCAAGACAGGGACTGGTTTGATGGACTAAAATAGCTGGGAAATTTACTATTCAGAGCATGTCGAAATTATCAAGCATTGTTAATGTGGCCCAGATTTAGCACAGACCCACATGGTTTGACAAGGATTTGGCTTCAGCTCAGTATTTCTCTGACCCTCTGTCATTCATTTCAAGGATTTAAGATTTTCAGTTCATCTTCAAGGCCCTGGAAGGAGCTTCTGAGATTTTTGGAAAAATTATACAGTGGTCCAGATCTAGGGTTTAAGATGCTGATAGACAGAAAATCTACTTACTTTCAATCTGCTTTTCTGATCCTGAATTTTTTTGGAAGACATGGGAAAAAAAAACCTATAAATAGTAACCAGTAAAAAGCAAGATGCTAAAGACCTCCAGTCTATGAATGAGTAAATTTTCAGAAAGGTAGAGGTAAAAAACAAGTAAGAAAAGGAATAGTCAAACACCTGTTTTCCCTCAAAAAATTGAATATAGATTAATCATTCTTGTGCATGTTATAGAAACTCAATGGAAGAAAGAAATGAGTCAGATGACATACTGAAAAATAAACCATTACGGTGCTTATCAAAAGTGACAATAATCCTACAGAAAAATGTTGCTGCTTTTCTGCAACAGACATTAGACAATGTTCCATAAGCAAAAATAATTGTCTTGATATTTAACATCATCAATTTACCACCTCCTACAGAGATGTCAGCAAATTTATACCTAATCCAAAACATTTTACATACGAAAACAAAAATCCAAGTTAGGAAAAGAAGTATTTAACCAGATGAAATGTAATGAATAAAACACTGTACTAGAAAAGAATTGTTATTGAACCAAACAATTACATTTATATTTACAGGATGGGACACCTGGGCTACATCTATGCTAGCAAATAAAACAGAGCAGGAAGATACGGTCATGGGACGAAAGGGATTACACCCTTGACATTCATATCATTACAATCTCTTCCTCTTCCAAAACAGAAAGTTCTATCCACTCCACCTGTTGGGAACAATCCTTGCTATGTACTGTTTCCTGAGATGTGACTCAACACTGCTTGGGAGGGTGAGTTGGTAGGGCTGAAGATGGGTGAAGGAGTGTGGTATCCATTAACAGCACAGATGTTCTTGTGCAGACATTCCTGACCTTCTAAACCTAATGTTGAATTCATAATCAAGGCCAGAGCTCGACACTGATGTCTGCATTGTTATTCAGTAAAAAGTGTCTGTGCAAAAGACCTACAAGTGTAAAAGTGAAAAGGTCATACGAGAGCTACCTCTTAGACTGCAGAAGTATAATGTAGATGTCCATCTTTGTGCTAGTCCTTCAGTGTTCCCTTCATAGTCAATGGAGTATCTGCAGATAGCTGCAATGCAAGATCAAGTCAGGGTCTGGTGGTAACTGGGGCTACTGGTAAAAATTAAATAGTATACTACATGCTCAGCTACAGATCTGAGTGTATCATCACAGAATTGTAGAAAGGTCTGGTTTAGAAGGGACCTTAGAGATCATGTAGTTCCACACCACTGCCACAGGTAGGAACTCCTTCCACTAGACCAGGCAGCTCCAAGCCAGGCCCAGCCTGGCCTGGAACACTGCCAGGGATGGACCAGCCACAGCTTCTCTGGGCAACCTGTGCCAGTGCCTCACCACCCTCATAGTGAAGAAGTTCTTCCTAATGTCTGATCTAAGTCGGTCAGTTTAAAGCCATTCCTCTTTGTCTTGTCACTGCATGCCCTTGTAAAAAGTCCCTCTCCCCCTTTAGGTACTGGAAGGTCACAATAAGGTCTCCCTGGAACTTTCTCTTCTCCAGGCTGAACAAGCCTAACTCTTAGGCCAGTATCTATAATAACAATTTTGTCACTCTCTCTTCTTTAGTGTCCAATGTTTGCTTTTACAGGAGTGGGAATTTTAATGAGTTTTTGCTCATTAGCAAAAACCTGAGAGATAAAACATGAAAAAATTGTTGCTTGTTTCTGCAAATCTTACTTCAAAACTGTAAGTGAAATGCCTTTTTTGTGTATAACAGTGCTCCTCTGTTTCCATAATGTGATAAAATGTCAGCCCTATCTTTCTATTTACAATAGTTTGACTCTATTAAATATGTAGCGATATGTCTGAGCCTTTTTGTTACAGAAAAAATGTAAAACCATAATCAGCAGCAAGTGATGGAAAAAAGTTAGCAGAAGGGGATCAGCAGAAGGGGAATTTTCTACCTTCTAAATATGCAGCTAACATATTAATCACAAGGCTACGTAACCTCTGGCCAGGATCCAAGGATGGAAGATGCATTGCTTTAGCCAACAGGGGACTCAACCTCCCCTGGGCATGAATGCTACAAAAAGATGCCGAGGATGGCTCAAAAAATATTAAAAGCAACACGGCTGTAATAGATTTAATGTATAAACATGAACATCCATAGCACACATCACATCTTAACAGTAAATATTACAGTTTACTTTCAGAAAGCAATTGAAGTCTTTAACTATGTGCAGATCATTCTTACTAAACAAAGATTGTTAACTGTTGGGAGTGCAGTGATCTATTTTGCACATAGACAATAAAAGATATGGAAAATTTCCAATAACATTGTAGTTTTCAGTGAAGTTTGAATTTGCTTTAACAGCGCACAGTTTAAACACTGGTGCTGGAAGGTCAGGTGCTGCTCTTCTTAGAAAGAAATTTATCAGAGTAAATGGAATTACTCTGGATTTGCCTCAGTGTCCTGGGTTCAGCAGTAGCAGTCATGTTTTTCCTTTGTGTTAACTGGTGCAGGGCTGTGTTTTGACTTCCAGCTTGAGAACAGTGTTGGTGAAGTCGATATTTTCAGTTGTTGCTAAGTGATGTTTACCCTGACCAAGGACTTTGTGAGGCTCATGCTCTGCCAGGGAGGAGGGGAGGCTGTGAGGAAGCAGAGACGGGGCGCCTGACCCGGGCTAGCCGGGGAGGTATTCCATACCACAGCACGTCATGCCCGGGGTGAGGGGTGACTGGGAGTTACCCGGAAGGACAGGGGCTTCCGGGTGGAACTCGTTTTCTTGGCCGGTGGTATCGTATTCTCTTCCCTTGTTATTTTCCCTTATCATTGTTGTAGCTGATAGTAGCGGTGGTGATTTGTTGCTGGACTGCTCTTGTCTCAACCCGTAGGAGTTGCACTCTCTCGATCCTCCTCCCTGTTCCTCCGGGAGCGGGGAAGGGGAGAGCCCCAGTGCGGAGAGGCGGGGGGGAGACGGACACGAACCTCGATTGTTGTCAGCTCGGCACCACTCACTGGGAGTGAGTGAACAAGCTACCTGACTGGGTTTAAACCACGACAGTTCGTTTTGGCGCCCAACGTGGGGCACGAGGGGTTGAGATAAGAACAGATCTGACTGGATTGATAGTCACTCATCACAATGCTGATTTATTGGCTCTCAAGGTTGTTCCTCTTGATCTCACAGTTTCAGTATATGATATCTTACGTCCATCCGGTACTTGCTGTATTAGTGTTTTTCAAGTGTGGGGCTTGGGCTAAGGTTTTTATCCCATTGTACTTTATGGTAATGACTTGTAATACAATAGAATCATTGATTATGAAACTGATCTGGCTTATGTTCCCAGTGTGGTCACCACCTTTATACTTTGGGAGGTATATGATGGAGGTGCTTAGCAATTACACATCTTTTTTCTCCTTCTCAGGTGCTCAACCTGTGAAGGAGACATTCTTTTACCCTCCCAGTTGTCCCCCCAGACCATTTACATTTGAGAGTTTTGAATTTTTTGAATGGCCTTTTAATGCTGTTGAGACTTGTTTGCTGATGGTGATGGGAATCACCATGCTAACACGCATACAGAGTGTGTTTTACCCACTACTGATTTCAAGAGTTAAGCAGATTCAGGTTTGGGTCTTGTCTGGGGTCAAACGACGATGTAGGAGGACCGAGAGATTTTCCCTGAGGCTGGACAGCCATGAGTGGCAGGGTGTGTGGGATAGTATGGGCAAGTATCTAGGTCAGTGGGCCCCACCAGTACTTTGGAATTTCACTACCGAACAACTGCAAAATCCAGAAGAATTAGTAAAACACTTAAATGAGGTGTGTGGTCATTCTGGCCATACCAGAGATGGACAAATCACGGCAACGTGCTGGGGCTTGGCCTATGCTTACAGGGCCTTGTTCAACACTATCCAGCACCTTCAAAAGGAAAAGAATGTCGGCGGATCTGAGGGCAAAGCGACAGTTGCTACTCAAACTTTGGCTGCAATGAACAGCACAGCTACCCCAGTGACAAGTACAGCAGCTGCTCAAACTTCAACTGCAACAGACAGCGCGGTTACCCCAGCTCCAAGCACAGCAGCTGCACCAACCCCAGCGACAAGTACAACCGCTACTCAAACTTTGGCCTCAATGAACAGAGCAGCTACCCCAGGGGCAAGTACAGCAGCTGCTCAAACTTCAACTGCAACAGACAGTGCGGTTACCCCAGCTCCAAGCACAGCAGCTACACCACCCCCAGCAACAAGTACAGTTGCTACTCAAACCACAGTGATAATCACTGCAGCCAAACCAGAGGACCAATTCGTACCAATATCAGTTGCCCCTGTACGCAAGAGAACAAGCAAAAAGGAGGCAAAAAGGGTGAAGCCAGATGAAGAACCAATGAATTCACCACCCGGTCCAGAATCTGATCAGGAGTCATCATCACATGACAAAGAAGAAGAAGAAGAGGTAACTTCTCGACCTCGGACCTCAACCGAGCTGCGGAATATGCGAAAAGATTTTACCCGTCAACCAGGGGAGCACATCATCACCTGGTTACTCCGATGCTGGGACAATAGGGCCGATGGTCACGAACTAGAAGGTACAGAAGCCAAGCAGCTGGGATCACTTGCTAGAGAAGGGGGAATTGACAAAGCAATTGCAAGAGAGAAAAAGTCCCTCGGCCTTTGGAGGAGGCTCTTGGCAGCTGTGGAAAGATATTGCTGCCAGGGTGCAGAACCTGGTGGTGAAGGTACGTCATGTAGATGCCCATGTACCCAAGAGTCGGGCCACTGAGGAACACCAGAACAACCAACAAGTGGATAAAGCGGCTAAGATTGAAGTGGCTCAGATGGACTTAGATTGGCAACGTAAAGGTGAATTATTTTTTGCCCGGTGGGCCCATGACACTTCAGGCCATCAGGGCAGAGATGCAACATATAGATGGGCCCGTGACCGAGGGGTGGACTTAACAATGGACAGTATTGCCCAGGTTATTCATGAGTGTGAAACATGTGCTGCAATTAAACAAGCCAAGCGGTTAAAGCCTCTTTGGTATGGAGGACGATGGTTGAAGTATAAATATGGGGAGGCCTGGCAGATTGACTATATCACACTGCCACCAACCCGCCAAGGCAAGCGCCATGTGCTTACCATGGTGGAAGCAACCACCGGGTGGCTGGAAACATACGCCGTGCCCCATGCCACTGCCCGGAACACCATCCTGGGCCTTGAGAAACAGATTTTGTGGCGACACGGCACCCCAGAGAGAATTGAGTCAGACAATGGGACTCATTTCCGGAATAACCTTATAGATATTTGGGCCAAAGAGCATGGCATTGAGTGGGTATATCACATCCCCTACCATGCACCAGCCTCTGGGAAAATCGAACGGTACAATGGGCTGTTAAAAACTACACTGACAGCAGTGGGTGGGGGAACTTTCAAGCATTGGGATACACACTTACCAAAGGCCACCTGGTTGGTCAACACCAGAGGATCTGCCAACAGGGCTGGCCCAGCCCAGTCAGAACTTTTACATATTGTAGAGGGGGACAAAGTTCCCGTGGTGCATATGAAGAATTTGCTGGGGAAGACAGTCTGGGTAATTCCTGCTTCAGGTAAAGGCAAACCCACTCGTGGGATTGCTTTTGCTCAGGGACCTGAATATACTTGGTGGGTAATGCGGGAAGATGGGGAAGTCCGATGTATACCTCAAGGGGATTTGATTTTAGGGGAAAACAGCCAGTGAACTCAATTGTATGCTGTTGCCTGCTGTGTAATGCTTTTATAGCCCATCAACTAGATGTCTCCAGGTCACCAGCGACTGGCCCTGACTTCCCTCCAGCCATCATCCCAACAGAGAATGAACTTTGAACATCATGGACCGAATGGACTCGGCAGCATTATAGGGATTGGTCCATGCACTAAGAAAATGATTTTTCCTCTTGGTCTGTATGTATATGGATGTATATATGTGGGAGAGGGATGGTGTATTGAAAATGTGGGATCTGAGCACGACGTGAATGGTATGGAATAAGGGGTGGATAATGTCCTGGGTTCCGCAGTAGCAGTCATGTTTTTCCTTTGTGTTAACTGGTGCAGGGCTGTGTTTTGACTTCCAGCTTGAGAACAGTGTTGGTGAAGTCAATATTTTCAGTTGCTGCTAAGTGATGTTTACCCTGACCAAGGACTCTGTGAGGCTCATGCTCTGCCAGGGAGGAGGGGAGGCTGTGAGGAAGGAGAGACGGGGCGCCTGACCCGGGCTAGCCGGGAAGGTATTTCATACCACAGCACGTCATGCCCGGGGTGAGGGGTAACTGGGAGTTCCGGGTGGAACTCGTTTTCTTGGCCGGTGGTAGGTTATTTTCCCTTATCATTGTTTTAGCTGATAGTAGCTTGATTTGTTGCTGGACTGTTCTTGGTAGGAGTTGCACTCTCTCGTTTTCTTGGCCGGTGGTATCCTATTCTCTTGGGAGTGAGTGAACAAGCCTTGTTATTTTCCCTTATCATTGTTTTAGCTGATAGTAGCGGTGGTGATTTGTTGCTGGACTGTTCTTGTCTTCTTCTAGATTTCATCAACCAACAAAGCAAAACCAACACTGGTTTAAAATCTCTCCAGACTTATCCTTCCACTCAGGTCAATATCCATTTTCCTCCAAAGACAAGGACAGTGGGGAAAAGCCAAACCAGTGTCTAGAATTTTCCAGCCTTTAGATTCTGATTAAAATCCCCTTGGTCCACTTTTAACCCTTGTTTGAAGAAGACAAAGGATGCAAAGCTGCTTATTGATAGCCAGTGACTTCCTTAAGTTCTTTCTGCTTCTGCCCAGGGAGGTGCTCAGCCAGGCCCTAGCTTCTTTAGGAGAAGACTTTCTCTTGTTCAGAAAACCAGACACTTACAGGATATACTCTTGAATAGTGCAATGTGATGAAATGAAAAGAGGAAGACCTTCTTTTTGAGATACAAATGCTAGTCTCTCCAATTCTGTTTATTTGTGATGACTGTCACTCAAATATAGAGGGAGGGATCCTAGTGAACACTTGGCCAGTTCCTTCAGCTGAGGATAATTGTTATTCATATCCTGTTAACTGTGGCATGTATCCTAGGAACTACCTACTGGAGTGTTACAGAAAATGTATTCAAACATTTTAAATATATTGATCAGATTTGGCTCTAAAGCTCTTTTGAAATGGATCTGGATGTCAGTGTGATATGACACCGTCTGGACTTTTCTGCTGTTTGGATATAGAGTGGGCGGATGTTTTGGCACTGGCAAAGTAAGAATGTTATTGGAGCAGTCCATGTTGATGCTTCCCCAGTGAAGCTGATGCCAAGTTTCTTTGGGTGAAATCTTGTCCCTTCTGACATCAACAGGAGCTTTGCCATCAACTTCAAAAGGCACACATTTTCAGTCTATCTTGAGTTAGCAGAAACTCAAGCCTCATATCTGGAATAATCTCAGAGGACAGAATCAATAAGGAATGGATCATGATACAGCTTTTTATGTGGTCTTCTGGCACAGATAAGACAGCACGAAGCAGTATTCTCTGAAAACATACAAGTGTAAAACACTTATTTGAAATAGGCTTATTGTACAGACTTTCTGCAAGCAGTTAATTGTGTGCACTACCTTGAAAACTATTGAAAATGGTCATAACTGGCTGAAATGTAAAAGTTTGTGTTAAAGTCCTTTAGAACATGGGAACTTGATGATCTTAAGGTCCTTTCCAACCCTAACTATTCTATGATTCTATGATTCTATGACTAGGAAGACAACAAAACAAAAGAAAAAAATGCTCTTACATTTCATGACTGATGACAGAGTGATCTCCAAAAAAGATGAAACTGACAAATACTACAGTGTGTTCTGCTTCTCCAGTGTCCTGGGTTCAGCAGTAGCAGTCATGCTTCTCCTTCTTGGTAGCTGGTGCAGTGCAGTGTTTTGACTTTCGGCCTGGGAACAGAACTGATAGCGATGTTTTGGTTTGGCCAAGGACTTTGTGAGCCTCATGCTCTGCCAGGGAGGAGGGGAAGCCGGGAGAAAGCAGAGACAGGACACCTGACCCAAACTGACCAAAGAGGTATTCCATACCACAGCACGTCATGCCCAGGATGTAACGGGGAGCTAGCCGGAAGGGCTGGGAGACTGCAGGGTTGGAGGAGGTATCGGTCAGAGCTTGGTCGGGCT
Organism: Pezoporus occidentalis; assembly: GCF_034315485.1. Lineage (NCBI taxonomy): Eukaryota > Metazoa > Chordata > Aves > Psittaciformes > Psittacidae > Pezoporus > Pezoporus occidentalis. Next base: position 381,519 of record NW_026913640.1, on the reverse strand, counting down.
GGGGGGGTGAGTTATCGGTTGGCTGGTGGTGAGATGATGTATTCTCTTCCCTTGTGATTTCCTTTATCATTATTATCATTGGTGGTAGCAGTAGTGATTTGTGTTATACCTTAGTTACTAAACTGTTCTTATCTCAACCCGTGGGAGTTGCATTCTTTTCGATTCTCCTCTCCGTCCCTCCGAGAGCAGGGGGAGGGCAAGAAAAGGGGGGGAAGTGAGCAAACGAATTACCTGACTGGGTTTAAACCACGACATCCAGTTACATTTTCTATTTACTTTGGCTATCGTCACCTAGCACCAAGGAACTTGTGGCAGACAAACAGTAATGATTAATGGATGCTAAAGCAGGTGGTATCCATTTGAACTTTCCAGGCATCAGATCTTAAATAGAGTTGTAGAAAATATGATAAATATAAAAAAAATCTGGAAGGTCCAAACATCTATTAGAAGAAAAATAACTATTAGGTGAAGCAAGAAGCTCATGTAGAATTCACAAATCAAGTAGATAGAAAGGAGCAACTAAATAAAAGGAGATTGATGAGAGTGAGAATGGTTATCTGCCTCAGTTTTAATCACCAGAACAGCAAGCAGTTCCCCCCATCTGCTCCCTGATAGCCACAGTGAGGTACTCCTGAATAAGGAGACAACAGAACAGGGAATGGAATAAACTCAATATTTGCATGCCCTCCAAAAGGAGAAGCCACTTCTACAGAGGACAGGAAAGTAGTAGACATTGCATACATGTTAAAGTTGGTTTTAGAAGTGATTCAAGGAACTACAGTTAATGACTTAGATGGGAGAATTTGGTCAAGCTGATCATGAATCACCTGGCAGCATCTGCACTCCACATCACCCAGGTTATGGGAAGTTCAAGAAAGGATGGTAGAAGACCATCTTTTCTTGGACAAGGATGTGCATGGTCTGAAATACCCCCTCACAGGGATGTAGTGTTCCGTGTATCAAACCAGATCAGATGGAGAGCTGCTACAATTTTAGATGTGTTTTCAAGAAATCCAAGTACATAAAAAGCCTCTTCTAGGCCCATAAATGAAACTGGCCAGAAGTATATACAGGCTCTTAGTCCAAGTGAGCTGCTATGCCCACGTCCATGCAGGTTCACCCTCTGCTTCACTACGCTTCTCTTATCACCATTTGAATCCTCCCAGTGACATCCCCATGACCATGTCAGTCCCAGAACCATGCCTGAGCAAAGTCTACTGCAAAGTCAGCCTGCTGACAAAGGGTACGGGCAACCACATATCAGTGACTGGAGACATGGCCTGGCCTAGATTTCTTCATGTGTGCAGATGGAAGGGCTGTGACAAGGTACAGTTAATCTGACAAACACAGACAAACACATGTTTTTTTCAGAAGCATGCACTTCCAAGGAGAATAGATCAGGTATAATTTAATCTCATCCTAGAGTAAGGACCTAAATTAAGATCAAGCCCTTGAAAAGCCTATTTCTCTTCACCCACATCTAAGAAAATAAGCTAAGGAGTAAACGTCTGTAACTCAGACACTTACTGTTAAGTGACATGAATCTTACAATGAGGCATCTGAATCTGACTGCATGAATCAAAAGCATGAATTTCCAGAACTGGCTGCCATGCTGATCAGTATGCATTGCCTCCTCAGTTTATTTACCCATAGTTGTAGTTAGGAGCTATTACATCCTTTGCAGCACTGAACCATAACAAAGATTAGCTAGTGCATGTGGCTAATAATAGTTTTGGAGAGAAAAGAGATTATTAATCAAGCCTGATTCTTAAACCACATCTTTCTATTGTGTTTTAGCTATAGGAAAGTACTTAAAGCAACAAAAGGTAGGGAAGCTGCAGACATGCCATCAGCAACTACCAGTACATTTGCTCTATGTGCCGTGGCAACCTTGTTATTGTGAGTGTTTCTACCTCTCATGTGTGCCTGTTGTTTCAAGGTTTACATTGTCACCAGTATTTGATTGCCAAGCTTCAGGTTCCTGCCTCTAAGTGAAGGCATCCACTCTTTTTAACCTGACCTCTCCCATCCAAGTACTTGTTGGTTCTTCCTAATGAGCCCATCCATCTCTGTTTGGTGACAATTCAAACATGTCCATTCTTTGAGGAGAGAGGAAGGATCTTTAAAACACTAGGAGTGATTACAAAGCACTATGGTATTTTATATGAGCTAATAAATACCCAACTAATTTTACAAAAGAATCAGAAGAAAAGGAAATGTGTATACACAGTCAGTGATGTCTCTAATTTTTTTTCATCTGTGGGTAAAAATGGTTTTAGTTTTTTAGAATTTTAGTTCCAATCAAGAAGTATTCTAAAATGTTTTTGGAAAGTGGAAAAAGTGATTAATCTTGGAGAGAAATTTATGGAATATATCTGCTTGGTAGGAAACGGGAAACCATCCTTATGTGCCTCTCACCACACGTGGCCCATAAACATGAGAAAGGTGGTAACAATTGGGAGGAGTGGCAGAGGCATTGCATTTTTCAAGTCCTCTGAAAGTTCCAGCTGCTTGGATGTGGGAGGGTGTTTGTTCATGGCTATTTGCAGAATGCTGCCACTTGTCTCATGATGATTTGCCTGCCTTTTTATGAAAAGAAAGACCCTCAGTCGAGAAGCAGAGGAGAAATGAGCCTGAGTCCAAGTGGCCTGGTTCATTTATGTTGATAAAATAATAAAATTTTTGGAAAAGCTTCACTGAGGAAAGGCAGGAGAAAGACAGCTCTGGTTTAGAGGTGAAACAGGAAGAAGAAATGTTTTCACATAAAATTATTTGTAGAAGTTTTTTAGAAGCACTGGCTAAAGAAGTTGTGCAAACAAGGTTTGGTGTTTTGTTTTGAGCATGGATCAGTTAGGCACAACCCTCAAGGAGATTCAACTTGTCCAGGAAAAGGAAAGTCCTACCTATAGTCACCACAATGTAGATATGTTCTTCCACAGGTTGCTTACATTACCACTGAAACTTCTGTGCCAGGAGTTTCCTCTTAAGAGACCTCTAATAGACCTCTAATATACTGCATTATTAAAGAGATATTTTCTTCTGCAGGATGCTGTTTTAATGTACAGAATCTTCAACAAAATGAAAAACACACATCTAACTACCTCTTTTCATATAAAATCATTCTTCTGATTGCTCAGAAGAAAATGTGATTTGTCTGTGTCTTAAAATACTGCAGGAATTGTAAACCTTATTGATATTTCTGAAGCCATAAAGAATAAAGACAGTATTATATTAAAGAATTTGCAAGCTAAAAATACCTTTTCTTTATCAAGTACTTGCAGAGAGAAGGAACCTTTGTGAATATATTCTTTGTGAATTCATTATTATTATTGCCATTGTTGTTTTCATTGTTGTTGCTGTCATATTGTTATTCCTGTGTCTATTTTAAACCACAGTCAGGTCTGAGGTTTCACTGTAATTTGTATAAGTGATCCATAAAATCTACATAATAGATTACTGTTACTGCAAAACATTAGGGTTTGCATGAAGGGGGAGCCTTTTTGCAGTGGATATTTTCTCAAAGGAAAGAAATTAAAGGATTATGGAAGTGATCACAGGAATAAAGTGTGAGCAAGCCTCCTCATGTGGCACAGCTGTGTGGCTGCACAGAGGCCATGTGGGACAGCTTGTGAGGCAACACTTTCTCCCAAAGTTTTTCAGTCATTAAAAAGTCTGTGTTTGTTGTAGGCTTGTACGGAGGTGGAAAAACAGAAATCTTCTCTGCCTGCCTGAGCACACATCAAGATATTAGAGCCTGGGATTTCAGCAGGAGAAGGATCTTCTAAAGGGCTCAACTCAAAGAAGAGTACTGACTGAATTCCCCTTTCATCAAGATGTGTCTTCCAACTTGGACTGCTGCCACATGCACCTGAGTCCTGCTGTCTCAGTCTAGGCTGGCATGTGGTCAGTGTGTGCTGTCACTCCTTTCGAAGGTGGGGTGTGAATTCATTTGAAGAGGTAGTTATAATACATAGAAAAGGGAGGAATGTGCCTGGCCTTTCTGGGCCCAGTATGAGTTCAAGACATGGTTTGAACAGCTACGTGGAAGGGAAGGAGCTCCCAAACATGCAGGCTGCAGTGTAGGCAGCCATTTCAACGCTAATCATTCACTGAAAGCGTTAAGATAGAGAACTTCTCCCAGAAATCCATTTCCTTCTATGAGAGTCAGACCAGACCAAACCCAAAGCTAATCAAACCAAACCACTTGGCTCTGACCTTGCTGCCAAACTTTTGACACCAGTGCATTGAGCATGTTGCATTCTCCAGTGGGAGGCTATAGATCAACCAAATTCCTTTGCTCAGGGATAGGCCAGGGCCCTGGCAGTGTTACAGCCCTTCAGGCTTCATTGCAAGAAAAACATGAAGAGAAAAAACAATCTGGTGCTAATATATCTGTGATGCAAATATTTCAAATGGGAGCATATACTAAGGCCAGTTTTATTTCATGTATTGCTCAGTCTTAGGTCATATAAAACCCCTCACACCTAGGCCATATAAAAGCCCCAGATTCTCATGAACACTTCTCTGAGACAGGTGAACAGCATTTCTAGTTCCTAGGTGGAAAAAGCTATTGTATGGAGATTAATCCCTAACCATGCAGACAGAGTGAGGAAGGATTAAAATTGCTGGGACTTTGCCAGCCTACCCATTTCTTTGAAGTCCAGAATCTCTGGGTTACTTACTGCTATGAATCCGAATGTCTTCAGTGTTGATTTAGCTCCTAAGGGGGGCAAAAGAAGCTCTACTCCCTCTACGATGCTTCTGAATGAGAATCTCTGTGTTTTATCTCCAAGCTAGTATAGAGGCCTCCATGGCACTTTCTACAGTTACCTGCTTCACCCAGATCTCACTCCCCTCTGTGTGCATCAAAAGGGCAGAAAAACCTGAGACAAATTGAAAGACCCTCGCTAACTTGCCAAGGCTAGAGATGGAGGTGAATCCTACCTGCAGCTGCAGAGCTTCACACAGAGGCAGGATGTGCCCTGCCATGGTGTCACATAAACTTATAAATTGAGACAAATGCTATACTCAAATGAGATTGATTTTATAAAGCAGTTAAAGCTCTGTCAACATTGATTGATTACAAATTCAAGATGTTAAGTGGAATTGCTAATAAACAGCTGGCTTAGAAATTCCTAAGTTTTCAAAGGGTAACCAAGAACGTGTAATCATTCACCCAATAAGGCGAGGGCTCTCTACCTCTAGGAGTTATCTTGGGCAGCCTCCCAACTAATGGGAGAGTCCCCTACTGCAGACCAGCTGCTCCAAGGAGGGACAATTCATCTGGCCCTCAGGTGGGGCTCCATGTATACCCTAGTTTAATCTCATCTGTGGTCAAATACAGTCACAGTAGTCCTCATAGGCTGAGGGTCTTATCTTCCACATGGCAACAGTGGGAAAATGGCCTGCACAGGATGAGTACATCTGCAGTCAGCGTTTGTTACGGTTCAGTGCTTGGAGGATTTCAATCGTTGCCACGTGACCACACAAATCTGTGCTTACCTTATTTCAAAGCACAATGGAAAGTGTGTGGTGCTCTCCGAGTACAAACCCATGCATGATCACAAAAGGAGCTGTTGCTGCTTTCTTGGGTGACCAGGGACAGAAAGGAAATAAAAAATTAAGAAATGGCAAGAATCATCCATAGGGGTTTTCTTAACAATATGCTCCTCACAAAGCTTCAGCAAATTCATGCTGAAGCTGAGGACAGAGATACGTTTCCCAAGGCAGAGAAAATATTTAGAGCACAGACCAGTGTCCAGCTGGTATATCGGAAATGTTTGAAAAACATCACTGTCACATCCTTCTGGTTTCATTGTGAGGTCTTGGCAATGTTGTTATTGTCTAAAATACTGCCTGTGTCCTAAGAAAGGAAAAGCCCTTTAGGGGCTTTTAGGAATTCCTTTGAGGAATGACAGTCCCCACTTCAGCCATTTTTAAAGGTGTTTCTTTTTTCAGTCCCCTGGACACTATTCCCAGATCAGACACCAAAAGCTGTTTTCCTTCATAGCTACATCCCCATGCTCTTTTCAGGTCTGCATCTCACTTCCTCGCCAGGCATCTTCCAGTAGCTTTTCCTCCTGGGTGTTCAAACAGTTTCTGACAGGTAAAAATACTGTGAGACCCAATCTGACAATGAAACTCTGCTGACCTGGGAGCACTCACCTCAACCAATGACACAGGAAATATTCAGGAAACAACCTATGAATCTGTTGTTGGTAATCTGGATCACACTTACAGGCTTAGCATTCCGTCTTCACGAAGATGGTACATTGGCTCTGATCCTTACCAGCCCCAGAAGCAAAGAAACATGATCAGCAATGTTCAAACAGATTTAATTAAACATATCAGCTGAGGGATGATCAGAAAGACTTGTCTTCGCTTGGGAGCCAGCCACCAGAAGCAAGAACTCCATGGAAGTTTTGCTCTGTTTGAAACCTGGCTGGAGCAGACATGGGAAATAGTTGCCAGTGACACCTGAATTGCAGTGAGTTCTGAGCAAAAGCATGATCTGAGAAAGAGCTGCCAGTGGATGGATGGAAGGGCAAAGAATCTAATCCTTGTATTTGCTGGCAGCTGAAAAGGCAGCAGACGTCTTCATAAAACAGCTTTCCCCCTCCTGAGTTGACACAGTGCTGTCAGCTCCAAAGGGCACAAACACCAATTGCACTGCCTGACATGCTTCAGCAGGGAGAAATGTTGCAGCCTGCATTTGGCAGGGTGATTTGCTGTCAGAGAATTTGATAGCCTTGGGGTGCAATTACCAAAAGCTCTGGTGCCTGCTGCATTCAATCTGTGTTTAGGTTCAGTCAATAGATGAGTACCCAAGGGGTATTGAGAGAGAGGCAGGAGGGCAACAAGGCAAGAAGAGCATGTGCCCACCATCCTGCCCCACACAGAGGGAGCAAAGTCAACACTGGGGTTTGGACTTAATGCAGTGGCCATGGAGCAGGCAGGGGAATTGGTGGGGTCAGGTTTGGCCCAGGTGGCTGCTAAGCCTCACCAGCTGCATGCAGGGCTGGGAGATAGGGGCTAAACAAAGACCATACGCAAAAAGGCTAGCCTGAAGGTGAAAGAGGAATAGGAGAGCAGAATGGGGGATGGCAACCTTCCAAGGGAAGGGGTTTTAATCTGGGGCTTTTGTTTTATTCAAAGGACTTTGATCCTCTGGTGGGAAACAGATAAGGGGATTGCAAGGTTTCCTGTGGGTGCTATGCATGTGGAGCAAGTTGTCATCCATAACAGCTGCTGGGCTTGACAGGTTTGGCACCTACTGCTCACCAAGACAGTGAAGAGGCTTGGAAGTGAAAGCTGGAGCTGTGCTTGCCTTAAACTGGGATATCACTGGGTTGTAACCACATGAGGCTTGTCAAAGCATCTCTATTTTAGGCTAGTCTGATACAGCTGATCCGCTAAAGTTCTATCAATTATCTTGGCCTTTTACAGGTGTAGAGAACTGCCAGGAAGATATGAAGACAATGCTGGTTTACTTCACTGTAAAGCTACAGTGAGACTTGGCTTTCTTTTGCATCTTGCAAAGGGGCCTCAGGATAGAGCTAATTCCACTCTGTCCTCTGTTTAAGTTCTCAGGTCTAGTATGCAAAATCCAGAGCTCATTTAAAAGCACACAGCAAATAACTTACCAGAGTATGTGTCAGATACTTTTTAACCTGAGAGTTTGGGAAATGTATGCAAAATCAAAATGAAAAAAAAATATCACATAATTCAGTTTGCTTGCTTATGAAACCTCAGTAGAATATTTTTCTCTGAAGTTTGTGCAGAGAAAACACACAGGAACAGCTGAGGAGCTTTTTTTTAGACTTCCTTTACTGAAAAAATCCTGCACTGATGAGTGATGTTACTAAATATAAAAGCAGATCTCTACAGTGGCCACATTAACAGATTGCTAAGTATTATGAGGCAAAAGTGTCTGTGCAGAACTGCAAAGAGCAGAAGATCCTGAAACTTTGGAATCAAATAGAGGTGACCAGCAGGACCTTGAGTCAGTAGTCACAGTACATGGATTCAGAGCCAGCACAATCTGGAAAAATAAAACAAACACTGCAGTATTTTGGAAGGGGAAGGCTGGCAAGCATAGCTTTACCTGGGCAAGATGAAATGCACCAGATGGGAAGATCCTGAGAGGGACAGAACTCAAAGGTGGGAAATTAAGCCTCATGGTCTTTGGCAGTCAACCAGGAAGTTGAGAAAACTCAGTTAAAACTCTATGACAGCAGCAGTCACTTTCCCCCACACATGCACACCCTGAAGTCGTGCCCCAAGCTGATGTAGCAGTGTGCAGAGATGCAAGGGACCAGATTTGATGGACCAGAAGCTGTGTGTTGCTCACAGAACTTGCTGGGAGATAGGGGGGGCAGCCATCCCTCTCCTCCTTGGCAATGGAAAGATTCTTCCTAAAAGGAGCTTTGCTCACTGAGATACAATGAGAAAGTCGGACTCCAAAAGAGAGAGTCATGGAAGAGATTTTTGTTTTTCTTTCAAAGACTTAGGCCATCCACCCAAGTTGCCAGCAGTTAGGGAGAAAGATCCTTGAGCAGCTGACTCTGGTTCCTGGCAGGGCAAGCTGTTGGTTTAAAGGAGCCAGATTTGTCTTAAAACTTCTGAAAGGGATAGAAGTGGGTGAATGGCTGCTCCTACTGTTGGCCATTATCTCAGCTGACTTTCTCAGTAAAGATAGGGTGATATTTATCCTGAAAGCTAACCTGTCCTGAGAATGAAAACAGGAGAGTTGCAGAACTGGGGTGGCCATGAAAGTTCACGAATGAGCAAAACATCAATCAGCAAGGAAGGTACCTGAGTCAGGTATCCAAAACAAGGGATCTGGAAAGGGAGGATGAGTGGAGCATTGTCCATTGCACCCTGGTGGGCATCCAAGGAGATAGTCAGCTTTGTCCAGCATGGCTTTGCCCAACAGTAGTGAAAGCAAAGTCACCAGAGTCACTGGGATGGACTCTCTACTCCCCTGAATCCACCTTGCATCGATTTCCTCCCTTTTCTGTGAGTTGAGGGCAAGGAACTCAGAATTACCATGGAGACTGTGGAGACCAAATCAAGAAGAAGGCAGAACAAACTTAGAGAAGTTATTAACATGCAGATCAATGCAGATAAGTCAGGGGGCAAGGGGAATCTGAGTTTAATTCGTTTAACAGAGTGGAGATGCTAGAACTAGATCTGACAAGAATTTTAACAGAGATAATGCCTATGTGAGCGTTATGTGTGTGCTTCAAAATGGCATCGGGGACAGTGAAAGAATATATATCCCTGTGGGCTATAACATTTGCTAAAATAAGTTTTCTCAAAACCTTTAAGTGGCCACTCCTGCACACACATGCACTTTCCCAGCCCATCCAGCACCCCAGCTCACATCATTGGAAAATTACCCAGCAGATTTTTTAGGAGGAAGGTTTATTGTGACTACTTTCACTTAAGAGCACTTAAGCTGCATTTATTTGCCAAGTAATGTTAACTTCCTGGGTTTTATGTGAAAGAGTTTTTATTTGAAAGGCTAGCTACAAAAGTAGATTCCCCAGTCTCCCTTCTCAGTAGCCCAAGCAATACAGCACTCCAAATCTGTCATAGACTGAGGTGGGGTTATTTTTATTGAAAACCTGTTGTTAAAATATTGGCAGCACAAGGCTGCTTTAACATCACTGATTCCAAACAAAAGGAGACACAGAAATGAGAAGATTAAAGGACTAAAACCAGAAACATATTTTGATTTACCAGAGAATACAGGATATGCAAGAGTTGTGTTTGTGGAGGATTGGCAGGATGAGGATTTGCAGAACTAGGAGCAGCTGTCATAGCAACCGCATCCTGGCAGAGAACCCATGTCAAGTCAGACATCACCTGGAAGGAAATTTCCCTGCTCAGAGGAACATTGTTATAGAAGGAAAACTTTGGAAACTGTTGGTTACATCACTTTCATAAATCCTGAATGATGCAGTAGAAGAAGTCCCTACCAGAAGGCAGTGGTGCTTCATGAGAAGTGAATAGTTTGAGACAGAAACCTGGGTCACATGCCTGGTTCTGTCTTTGACTTGCACAGACAGCTCTCAGCAAGACTTCATAGCTCCCAAATGAGGAGACCCATTAACCACCTTTGCAAAGTCCACTGAGAACTTCCAATGGAAAGATGCCATATATGGTGACATAAGCACCAGGAAAGATGCTCAAGCTTCTATAACTTCCAGTTTTCTAGAAGATGCATACACAGACGTATATTCAGCAGGCTCCTTTGCATCTCTTGATGGGTAGCTTTTGCACAGTCCCACAGTGTAGCAATGCTAACAGCTGCTCAGCAATGACTGCAAAGTGGGGTGCCTTGCTACACATCCTCTTTTATATGTTTAATGGCATAGGGCATCTCCAGAGCTCCAGCAGACCTGCTTTCAGTATGAAGTGCCTGGGCTAAGTGAGACAGAAGGAAAACAGTAAGATGGATGCCACTCCCCAGCACCCATCTGCACCAAACCCACTACAGTCCCACACCCTGGAAGAGAATAGGGCAGGAGCTGGGTGGCTCTGGTGACACATGCTGTTGTGAAGCTTTCCTCATGGCAAGAGAGGCTGGCATTGTGCTCACCACATGGGAGACAGCACCTGCTGGGTATGCCTGGCTACCCTGGGAACAAAACCAGCCCCAAATCAGCCTGTGTCTGTAGCTTCAGCCATCCATGGTCTCACATTTGTGTACACTGCCCTGGCTATGCCTGGCTAGTGGTGTGTAGATCCTGATACTGCTGTGGGTTGTATCAGCCTGGCTCACTTTGAATTTGCATGCTCTGGTCCTCTTGCAATGCCAAACAACAAATAAGTATCTGAATGGTGATTTCTCCAGGCTACATTATCTCACTTCCCAGAGTGCACGTACCCGAGGCCATGATTCACTATTCAGGGATGTCTTAGTATTGTTCATTTAGTGTCTGTAATTTAGTATAACTGAGTGTATAATATATATTCTTATGAGAAATCTGGTTGCTTCCCTTTAAGTTCAGCCCTTTCACACTGAGAACAAAAATGTTGTCATTGTGCTGAATAAGTGGGCACTTTGTCACCAGCAGTAACACTGTGGAAGGCAGTTCAATTTTCTTCTTGCCTCCCTCAGGTTCCTCCTCCATTGCTAAAGCTCCCCAGTGTGTCCCTTCATCATGTTCAGCTATTTTAAGATGCCCCTTCTTCACAGGCAATTGATCAACAAAACAAACAAAGCTATGGAGTCTCCCAGTGTTACAGAGATTTTTGGATGGTTAGTCCTGATTTCAGATGACATTTGAGAATTCCTTAACTTTTTTCCATTAGGCATGACTCACAAGACAAAGCCTATGTAATCCAAAGCCTCCTTAAACCTCAAGTTCTGTCAGGTCCCAGAAAAGAAACATCTGCAGACCTAAGGGGTAATAATTCTATGGGACCCATCATCCTGAAGCCAGCTCTAATATACTGCACACAAAGTGCAGGTTTCTACTAGATTCTGGTTTTAATATTGGCAAAGTTAACCACGACATCCTTGAAATGCAGTAGCATGTTTAACATGTTTTCAGCAATTTTCTCTTTCCCTTGTATTAATTTTCAATACAGCAGGTGCTAAGAAGCCAAGAGATAAAATGGAACACTGACAGTGTGGGAAAGTCATATGATATCCTTCAGCTGCTTGAGGTGACATTGTTTTCATACAAAACAAATTGCTTATCACAGACCCCATTACTCAGGATACAGTAAACAGTTTCTACAATGTATTCCTCTGAGGCACAAAAAGAATCTTTAGGACATCTGTCAGCCTCATTTGATTTTCTGGGGAAACCTTTTTTATGCAAATAAGATTAACTTCATGGAACATAATGAGCAATATAAACGGGTTTCTTTTTCCTTTTTTAACTCATGAAGAAAACATAGGTGGCTGTAGATGCTGGTGGGGATTCAGATGATTGAATTAGTAATGAGGTTGGTGAGGGGTAAACAGATGCAAAGCTAGAGGTAAGCAGACTGGGAAAAAAATAGTATTGATATGGAAAACAATATTTCCGTATTTGGAGGAAGATCTCTTTTTGCATTATCCTGAAGATCGGGTGATACTCAGGGAAGTTAGAATGGCATTCAGGGTCCAAGTCCATTGCCTTAATGGCTTAGCTGTTGGCATTGTCAGAAATGCTGTCCAAGTTGTACAGAAAAGTTCTCAATCACGTCTTTTTAAATGCTCATCTCATATGTGCCATGGTTCAACAGTCTGCAGTCATCAGGTGCCAGGTACTTGGCCTCTCTTCAAGCCCATGATGTAAAGGAGAAAAAAAAAATCTCTATTTACCACTGTTCCGGACATCTGTCCCCAGCCACAGTGTTACAGCTAGTTAAAGCATCATCACAAGGTGATCACAAGGAAGCAATACCTGTGCTACCTAAACCACTGGACATCTTAAAACCACCTGGCCCAGAAGCTAGGTTATGAATTGTTGTATACCCTGAGCAATGCATTTAAGGACTGTCAGTGCCTTCACTCTGCATTGCTATGACAGGAAATAAATGTTCAGATTGACTGAAATGGCTCCAAGCAGCTCAGAACATTTAATAATTGTGCTCAGGCAGCTCTGAATAGTTCTCCTGTCTTAGAGGCAATGAAAAAGGAACAGCGTGCTTTGCTGCTAAGTACATTCACTTGGCTGTTGAAATCATCTGTCTGAACAAGGCTCAGGCAGCAATGTTTCCTAATTATGAAGGCCAGTGAAGTACCCTGCACTGAGTGCAGCATTCACAGAAGTTTTACTGTGGCTCCCAAAGGGAACTGCATAAAAACTAGACTGCTGAGTCTTTTGTGAAAAGAAATTGCCTATTTCAAAAATACAGTCCTGAAATGTCTCTGTATGGAGTGAGAGCATTTGCACCAGTGAATGTGATGGCTTACACCAAGAAGATCAATATCTTATAAGAGTAAAATTAGAGGGGGGAGGGAAAAAGGGAGAATTGTGAGGCTTAATGAGACTTAATTAGACCTCAATTTTGCTAACATTGCATAAGCTGGAGACAAAACCAGCTCCATTGCCTGGAACAGAAGTTGCTGAAAAAACAAGCAGCAGCAATCTTTTACTTACGTACATGAGCCTTCTGATGCAGTTATCAATTATTCAATACTAATTATTTTCATTCAAATGTGTTATCAATATTGCTTAAAAACAAGTTTTCAACTTATTTTATTTGCAGATCCCTATAATTTTTCAGCAGTTTCTATGTAGTCATCTGTTAGGTTTCTCTGACTGCTTTTTTGATACCTGCAAGTTAAGCATAGCTACATTGCAGACTGCAGGTCACACAAAATCAGGTGTGCTTCAGTGATCTGACACAACTAGCTAAAATCTCTTTCAGATTCCACTTGAGAGACAGACTGGCCCCAAAACCTGCCCTATAATTCACATTCCTTGATGTTGGCAGTATGTGCAGGTGGAACAACCTAAAGACTGAGAGGCGTTGAAACAGCTCACCAGTTCATGATGAATCCAGAGTCACTCTTCAGAGATGAATTCCACTTCTACACACATTGACAACAAATGCAGGTTTCTTAATATTTCATTGCAGTTCTAAACATTTAGGTCCTCTTTGAAATGTCACTGTATATCTGGGCATGGCTGTCTTTATTTTCTACATGCTACTTGTAAAAAGTCAACTTCTTCCCTCTTACCACAGACAGGTCTGTCGCCTGTGGTATAACTTCTGGTACAGTTGCCTCCAGGACCTGGAAAAGAAAATTAGTGATGGCTAACTACCACATTAACATTGTTGAATGATCTGCAAGTGAGTAAGATGTAACAACAAACTTGGAAATGAAACAATTTGCTGTGGTGTACTGTGGTATCTTTTCGTAACAGATTCTCCTGAAATGAGTACTCTAATCAGTTAATAAGAAACAGCTTGAAAACTTCCAGAAGTGACAGCTGTACTCTGCAGCAGCAAGTTGTAGCAAAGAGTTGGAAAGTGTGATATGGAGAACAGCAGCAGATATCTCTCACACAACAGGCTTTTGAAAAGAGACAAGGTCAGGGACTTCCTGTGGTGGCTGTAAGGTGCACAGAGTTGCTGAAGTCAACATGGAAGAGCACGGTGAAACAGATTCTGTGGAAAGGAGTTCTGATTTTAGCCAGAGAGATATGTGTAGTAATGCACTCAATCTTCTTAATTCATGTGTGCACCATAATTAGGTATTAATCCCAGAAGTAAAGAAAACAAATTACATGTTGACAGCTACTAAAAACAAATATCTCACACTTCAATTCTTAATATGGCTTCTGAGCTCCAGGCAAGAAGTATTTCATCATTTCAAATGTATTGTCCTAATTGTAGCTTGTGTTTTAACTGAGATTTCCCTTATCTATTTCCCTACCAAATGATACTACAATTCAATAAAAGAAAACCCTTTACTAACCCTTTTTCTTCCTATATAAAGTGGAGTTATTTCACTTTAGGAGAGGACCCAGGGGCTCTGCTGATACACTGGGAAATATGTCCCCTATGTGCTGTACAAACAGGAAGTTTACTGATATTTTTAGATAAATAAGATGCAGGAGAATAACCCATGAAGAGTTACCAAACCACACTGAATCATAGGTGTGGAGCATCTGCTACCACCCTGTAGTGGAGTCCATTGTAAACCCCCAGTATAAGGCTACATTTCTACTTTCTGTTCTTTTTCCATTCCATCTGGCAGTAGAAAGAGTCTCTTCGGACCCACCTGGCCTAGCAATATCAGCTAAGAAACGCAGCTTTACATCATATAACAGATTTTACTTTATATCCTTTGAAACATTCATTATGTTAGTTAATCCACTTTCAGTTTCCTTCCTCTGGAACAGGCAAGATAAGGACACAGAGCTGGCTTGCTTCAAAAAATAGGTGTTTTACTATCCAGATCCAGCAGCTTGTTTGCCTGTAAAATAAATGCAAAACTTTTTTTTTTTTAAGTTTCTGATCTTTGAAGACATAACTCCTAAATAAACACTAATTGACGGTATTAAGTGCCGTATAGATTTTGTATTTGTAGTATCTTGTTTCAGTTAATTCTCAGATGACAAGGAACATTTAGATGAGTACAAAGCCAAGAAAGATATAGGGATTTTTGTGCTTGCAAAATGTATTTTGTGCATGTGTGTGTATTTTGTTCACAGGAAAAAATAAGATAGACAGTTTACCAGAACATAATACAAAGCCAGATATAAAATAGTTATGGCATTTTGCCCATTGTTTCTGTGCCTAAGTTAAGCCAGTGGATTACTTGCCATTGGCTCCTATAGTTTTTGGATCAGGGTCATTGCGTTTGGTCCAAGCCCATTGAAATGATTGGAATCCTTAACAGAAAACAAAGTACTCACATGAAATATTTGCTTTCTCTTTAGCAAATACCATGCTTTCAAAAGCCCAAGGTTTTGAAAAGTGGTCACATCTGGCAGAGGTTTAGGGAACAGAATAAAACCATTGGGCTGAGGGGCAGAGGAGTTTGCACAAAACCACCCGTGCAGGAGTCCTCTGTAGGAAGCTGCTGTCCATTACTTGATGAAGCATTCAGTTCTTTGGTGACAGGCTGGAGCAAAAGTTCTTTGCAAAGTGACCCTCTGCGCAGCCCAACAACCTTTCTTTATTAAGTGTACTTCAATATTGATTTTGCTGGCTGGTGTGAAGAAAGTCAAAACTACCTTTAGCTCCTGAGAATCAAGAAAGGATGAAGACATTTACGTATGCAGGAGGGCTGCATGCAGTTTTCAAAAGCACATGGATCACCTTGGTTGTTGCCATTGTCTTTACCTCTGATGGTGGAGCTGAAACTTGCTTGGTGCAGGGGTCTCACAGGACCTGTACTGCAGGAGCTGTACATGAGCATTTCCTTCTGACCCAGGTGGAACTGCATCTGAGATGGACTAGAAAGATGGGGTCACTCTTTATCTTTAATATGTTCTCTTGGGAACTCAGGCAGTGGCTTCCATGCGTGTCCTGTAAGAAAAATATCTGGAAAGTTACCTGAGTGGTTACAGATTCACAGACTCACTCCTTGGGCTTCTAAGTCTTGCTGCAGACAGGGACTAACAGCTGCTTTCCATGGTGACAGCAAACTTTCCTCCCATCTCTATGGATGGTGTGAGGCAAAAGCTTTCTGTCTGCTGATGTAGAGCTGTATTTGCTTTTGGCTTCAGGTAAGAGGCAGCTTTTCTGTGCTCTATCATTGCTCTACCATTCCCACTCTGACAAGCCAAACTGTTTCATAACCACTGGGGTGACAGTCATGCATGAGGCATGTTCAGATATGATCATACTTCTAGTGATGCTCAGTATGGTCCATAGTGCCTGTTGAGGACCACAAGATATCCCTATGTGATGGAGGATGCTTAAAGCAGTGTAACATATAGATTGCATAGTTCATTCACTCTTAGGTACTCAGGAAAGCAGGCAACAATAAGCTGGGCCCTGGTGATGTAGATAATGAAGCTGTGTCACATGTTCCATTCTGATTATAGTTTTCCTTGTGATAGCTTAATTTAATATACGTGGCATAACATAGTGTCATGGTTTAAACCCCGTCAGGTAACTTGTTCACTCACTCCCAGTGAGTGGTGCCGAGCTGACAACAATCGAGGTCCGTGTCCGTCTCCCCCACCCCCGCACCGGGGCTCTCCCCTTCCCCACTCCCGGAGGAACGGGGAGGAGGATCGAGAGAGTGCAACTCCTACGGGTTGAGACAAGAACAGTCCAGCAACCAATGTACAACACAAATCACCACCGCTACTATCAGCTAAAACAATGATAAGGGAAAATAACAAGGGAAGAGAATACGATACCACCGGCCAAGAAAACGAGTTCCACCCGGAAGCCCCTGTCCTTCCGGGTAACTCCCAGTCACCCCCCACCCCAGCCATGACGTGCTGTGGTATGGAATACCTTCCCGGCTAGCCCGGGTCAGGCGCCCCGTCTCTGCTTCCTCACAGCTTCCCCTCCTCCCTGGCAGAGCATGAGCCTCACAGAGTCCTTGGTCAGGGTAAACATCACTTAGCAACAACCGAAAACATCGGCTTCACCAACACTGTTCTCAGGCTGGAAGTCAAAACACAGCACTGCACCAGTTAACACAAAGGAAAAACATGACTGCTACTGCTGAACCCAGGACACATAGAATACCCCTAACATACTGATGTTCTTAGCAAATACTGCTAGCAGACTAAAAGGTCGTAAAATTGTCCATGAAAAGAGCCAGAGTCTGTCTTTACTTGGCTAAAATATCTACATAAATTTCAATGAACATTCTGTTTCTTGGTGAGGAACATGAAACATGGTCACCTATTTATATGTCATCTATTAACCATCCTTCTTACCACTAAGAGAACTGAACTTAAAACTTTTTCCAAAATGTCATTTTCTCTGATCCCTCATTATTTAAATAATAATAATTAAAACACTTAATACTCGAAAGCATATATTTAAAATCCCGTCTGCTTAAGGGATTACACTAAAATGTCACTTCTAAAAAAAGACATATCTAATTTCACCATTGTCTCTCTGAAAGGTTAAGTATGTAGAGTAGAATTAATGCTTATGTTCATGTACAGATTATTTGTCATGCCGTTCAGTTTGACATTTTTCGTAGACTATTTGAAACTCTAGAATGACAGATAAATTGCAGTTGCAACTGATTTCTGAATTTTCTATCAAGTAAAAAAGAAATAAAGAGGTTAAATCACCTCAGGAGCTATCTAAATCTCATTTCAAAACATTTTTAAAGTTTTTTTTTTCATATACACATATTTGCATTTTGGGGAGGGAGCAAACTCTACAGCAGGCAATGAAAATCTGACTAATTTGTTAACATGTAGGTCTTGGAAAGTAATGACTTTTGTTTTTTTTTTGGTTTTTATTTTACAGAAAGAGCATAATGCCCTCTCAAACTCCAGACAGGGCCTTCACAAGCCTCATATTTATGCAGAAAAGCTTCTCCCTGACTTAATGCTTGAATGGTAGTATTTGCATTTTCCCTCTCAATAAATACTGTGTTAACGCTCAGGCCAAGAGTCTTGGCACTGTACACGGTGCTACACAGGCAAAGAAAGTCTCCAGCTCTCTGGGGTTTGGGTGGGAGAATTTCAACATGTGTTCTCCTGAAGTCATTCCCAAGACCAAATTTATGTAAATAAGATACTGCATCAAATTCTTTGACCTTGACTTGCCTCAGTCAAATTTATGTCTGAAGTAAATTTCCGACTTCCAGTGCTCAGGTTTTTTTTGCTACTCTTTGTATTTCTAGATTTGTTGTTGACTGCTTTTTTGTTTTTTTTTCTGTATTTAGCCATGCTAAGCAAACATTAGCCACACAAAGGCATCAGTAAGTATCCCAACACCTTATTTCCACTGGTAGTTGCATATAGCTAGATATCATTTCAGTGACTGCTAGCAGTTAGCACACATTTATCAAGAACAAACTATGCCTGACCCACCCGTTGGTTTTCCATGGTAAAATGACTGGATTTGTGACTGTGGGAAGAGCAGTGGTTGTCCTTGTGATTGTATCACAGTATCACAGTATGCTAGAGATTGGAAGGGACCTCAAAAGATCATCTAGTCCAATCCCCCTGCCGAGCAGGAACACCTAGATAATGTTACACAGGAATGTGTCCAGGCGGGTTTTGAATGACTCCAGGGAAGGAGACTCCACAACCTCCCTGGGCAGCCTGTTCCAGTGTTCCGTCACCCTCACTGAGAAGAAGTTTCTTCTCAAGTTTAAGTGGAACCTCTTGTGTTCCAGTTTGTACCCATTACCCCTTGTCCTATCATTGTTTGCCACTGAGTAGAGCCTGGCTCCATCCTCGTGACACTCCCCCTTTATATATTTATATACACTAATAAGGTCACCCCTCAGTCTCCTCTTCTCCAAACTATAGAGACCCAGCTCCCTCAGTCTTTCCTCATAAGGGAGATGCTCCACTCCCTTAATCATCTTAGTTGCCCTGTGCTGGACTCTCTCCAGCAGCTCCCTGTCCTTCTTGAACTGAGGGGCCCAGAACTGGACACAATATTCCAGATGGGGTCTCACCAGGGCAGAGTAGAGGGGAAGGAGGACCTCTCTCGACCTACTAACCACCGCCCTTCTAATACACCCCAGGATGCCATTGGCCTTCTTAGCCACAAGGGCACAGTGTTGGCTCATGGTCATCCTGTCGTCCACTAGGACCCCCAGGTCCCTCTCCCCTACACTGCTCTCTAACAGGTCGTTTCCCAACCTATACTGGAACCTGGGGTTGTTCCTGCCCAGATGCAGGACTCTACACTTTCCCTTGTTATATTTCATCCAGTTATTCCCTGCCCAACTCTCCAGCCTGTCCAGGTCTCACTGGATGGCAGCACAGCCTTCTGGCGTGTCACCCACTCCTCCCAGCTTAGTGTCATCAGCAAACTTGCTGATAGTACACTCAATTCCCTCATCTAAGTCATTGATGAATATATTAAATAATACCGGTACCAGTACTGACCCTTGAGGCACTCCACTAGTTACAGGCCTCCAACTAGACTCCGCCCCATAGACTACAACTCTCTGGCTTCTCTCCTTCAGCCAGTTCGCAGTCCACCTCACTACCTGATCATCCAGTCCACACTTCCTCAATTTAGCCGTGAGGATGCTGTGGGAGACTGTGTCAAATGCTTTGCTGAAGTCAAGGTAGACCACATCCACCGCTCTGCCATCATCCATGCACCGTGTTATTTCCTCATAAAAGGCTAAGAGATTGGTCAAACATGATTTCCCCCTGGTGAAGCCATGTTGACTGCCCCTCATAACCCTCTTATCCTTGATATGCCTTAAGATGGCACCAAGGACAAGGTGTTCCATCATTTTCCCAGGGATGGAGGTGAGGCTGACCGGTCTATAGTTACCCGGGTCCTCCTTCTTGCCCTTTTTGAAGACTGGAGTGACATTCGCTTTCCTCCAGTCCTCAGGCACCTCTCCCGTCTCCCAAGACTTGGTAAAGATGATGGAGAGTGGTCTAGCAATGACTTCCGCCAGTTCCCTCAGCACCCGCGGGTGCATCCCATCTGGACCCATGGATTTATGGATGTCCAGATTGCTCAACTGATCTCTAATCCATTCCTCATCGACTAAGGCAAATCGCTCCGTCGACCTGACTTCATCTAAGGTCTCAGGGGTACAGAGCTCTTCAGGACTGCCTGCAGCAGAGTAGACAGAGACAAAGAAGGCATTCAGTAACTCTGCCATCTCTGCATCTTCTGTCACCAGGGCACCCATCCCGTTCATCAGTGGGCCTACATTGCCTCTGGTGTTAGTTTTGTCTGCCATATATTTGAAAAAGCTCTTTCTGCTGTCCTTGACCCTTCTTGCCAGGTTTAATTCTAAGGATGCCTTAGTCCTCCTAGCTGCCTTCCTACATCCTCTAGCAGCAGCCTTATATTCCTCCCAAGTGGCCAGCCCCTCCTTCCATGACCTGTAAACTCTCCTCTTCCACTTGAGCATACCCAGCAATTCCCTATTTAGCCACACAGGTCTCTTGGCCCTCTTCCTTGACTTCCTACGTGTCGGGATGCTCTGATCTTGAGCACGGAAAAAGCAGTCCTTGAATATCAACCAACTATCTTGGGCCCCTTTACCTTCAAGCAGCCTTGCCCGTGGGATTTCCCCTAGCAATTGCTTGAAAAGGCCAAAGTTTGCCCTGCTAAAGTCCAGGGTTGCAATTCTACTTGGTATTCTACTAGTCCTACCACACAAGATCCTGAACTTCACCATCTCGTGGTTGCTGCAACCAAGGCAGCCCTCAACCCTTACTGCTTTGACCAGACCCTCCTTGTTAGTGAGGATGAGATCCAGCAGCGCTCCTCTCCTGGTCGGCTCATCCACCATTTGCAGGAGGAAGTTATCATCCATACACTGGAGGAACCTCCTGGACTGCGGCTGGGTTGCCGAGTGGCCCTTCCAGCAAACATCAGGGAAGTTAAAATCCCCCACGATGACCACGGCCTGTGACTGTGAGGCCGCTCTCAGCTGCCTGTAGAAGGCCTCGTCAACTTCCTCACCCTGATCCGGTGGTCTGTAGCAGACACCTACAACAGTAGGCTTTTTGCACAGGCTCCTATGGGTTTTTTGTGCTCAGGCTGGGACTTTATGGCCTGGATGGGTAGGCAAAGAGATGGGTAAAAGCCTGGCAGAGGCTCAGAGGATCATGGCTCCTGGCCAGCCCCTGCCGGGGTGCCTGTAGTGAGCAGGGTATCGCAGATCTATCCTGGAACCTGTCCTGTTCAATGGCTTTATCAATGACCCAGAAGGGCTGGAGAAGTGTGCTCTCATCAAGTTTGCAGATGACACCAAGCTGGGGGGCACCAGTCAATGTACTGAGGGGCAGGAATGCCATTCAGAGGGTTTGAGACAGGCTGGAAGAATGGACAGCAGGAACTTTATGACAAATGCCAAGTTCCACACCTGAATTAGCCTGTGGTCCTAAGATATCTTCTGATAATGAACAGTAGTCTGTCACCATACAATTTATTTCTATGCAACTCCTGTGTTAGCTAAGTGTGACAGGCAAAACTTTCTGCTTCCAGAGTATTTGTTGGAAGTGAACTGTGACCTCTGACATCTGTGAGCTCCAGAACACAAGGTGGTCTGTAACTTAGAAGTGTCTAACCACCCAAAGAGTGAGATTTTGGAATAAATTTCCCATTGTACTTGTCAGAGGAAAACTGCTTAAATGGTTTCAAAATACAGCTTGACAAATATATGAACAAGATTATGTGGTATGATTGCCAGCAATGGGAACGACAGAATTCAGTGACCTAGGAGCCTGTGCAAGTTCATGCCTTTTGTTTTGATAAATGCAAGGCCAAGCTCCTCATCTTCAAGAATAAATAAATGGAAAATTAAATATAGTAAATATTGTAAATATTTCATTGACACTTCATTGTGTGCAATTGAAAGCAATATTTTACCCGTTTCGAAGTTATTAGAGTTTGCAACTGTGAAGCTTGATAACCATGATAATAAATGGTATTTATATTCTAGTGCAAAATGGGTATCAGAACCAAAATGCACAAAATACGGACAAATCTAATTAAGCTGCAATTGGTTTATTCATATGAGAGCAGCTGAAGGCTATATGATAAACAGCTACAAAGCAGGTGCAGCATATATCATTGGCTCGTTTATTAAAAATTGACACTTTATTAAAGCCCAAATTAAAAAAAGATTGTTTACAAAATCAGAGAGTCAGTCATGCTGTAATTGTACCGCATTGTAACAAAAACCTAATTTACTTCATGAAGTAATTGCATAGTTCCAGTTTATCATGATAAATCAAGCCCAAACCTGAGCGCAGGAAGAGCTAAAAAAGTGAAAATGTTGTCCATGGTGCATAGCCCAGGATGTAATCTGAGGAGGGTCAAATTTAGAATAGTAACACTCATATTTCTATAGCCAAGTCACTGAAATTTTGTATAGCAAAACTGCAGTTTCAGTGGAGGGAAAGGCATATTCCCACATCAGCATACTGTACAAAGGCAGCATTTTTCTATTGAGATATCTGCCAAAGTTCTTACTGAAACCATGGGGAACCACAGCCAAAGCTGTGTTTTCATCTCCTTCAGTTTTAATAAAGCAGCAATCCACAAAACTAACAGGCATATTAATATTTACTGTGAGGGTATATGGAATGCCACTGACCTCCTGCAGCAGGTTTGGGTACGTTCCTCAGTGCTCACAAGAAGGGATGAGACCTGAAAGCTGAAGGCAGAAGAGCTCCATGTTCCACTGCTGCTGGTGCCACTGGAAAAGCGTGCAGGAGGGAAAGTCCCCAGGGGATGATTGGTGTGCTTCTCAGAAGTGCAGTTGGATGTGATAGGGCTATTATGGGAGGGGTAAGGTACAATTTTATTTTCACTGCACAGCAGCATAAAGCAAATAAATAGTGCTTAACCTATAATGAAACTTCATAAAATTCAGTTCAGCAGTATCAGGATTAATCACTGCAAGCTGACATTGCTATTTCCTACATACCTCCAAAAAGCCGCCCAGCATAAGTTACAAAGCAACTGAACGATTTCAGAGTTGCAACAGCTACAAATGTTAATAACCAGCAGAACTGCAACGAGAACATAGGCTGCAACTTAGAAATACACAACAGAAATATATTGGGAAAACAAGAGCAGAAAAACAGGTCTGAAAGGGAATAATGTTAACTAATGTCGTGATTGAAAACCCTGTGCAAGTTCCCATGCTCTAACCTCCCACTGTTTTTGTTAAAGAAAACAGAAGATTGTTTTGCAGTTTTGTGTAGTTTTGCAGTATCTTGTGCAGTTTTACAGTATCTTGTGCAGGGAAAACTGCCTGGTAGGTATGTAATAAATGTCCGTGCTATTAAGAAAGTAAGGGCTTGTTTTAGTCGCTTAAACCATGGCATGCAGTGATGTGTGAAATTCCTAGTCCACAGCAGTCAGGACAGAATGGGGAAAACCTCATTGAAGTCCTGCAGGACATCTGACAGCACCAGGCAAAAATGTGGCACATGTCAGAATGCCTCTAGTGGCAATAGATGTCTGTCCTCAGGCAGTGTAACTGAACCCTAAATGTATGTGGTTTACAGGGAAAAAGGATGCAGCATGGTTGTAAAAGTCATGGTTATTTCCAAGGATTTTTCCAATGGGGATCTGGGAAGGAACTTCTTAATCCATTGACATGACCACGTGTTGCAAGTATTGATCAAGGAAATATTTATTTACAGGGATTTTTCAAATACAAACATAAAATAGCACATATAATATATATATATATTTTACAAAAATGAATATGGAAATAATAAACATGGTACAGCACAATACAACATCAATGAGCTAAACATAACTGCAACAGAAATCTATGTCTGGAAGAAGTTTCCTGTTAGTTGTATATAACCAACAGAGCTCTACAGTACCGTGAGTGGAATTTCCAATGGACGGAAAAACGTCCATTTACTTCACTCCCTAAAAGTACTATAGGGAAACGCTACATATGCCAAGTGATTATGTTGCATTTTTGTAATAATGCTGAAAACACAGGCTTAGTAAAAGTTATATAGGGCTGAATAAGCAATGGCTAAATGTTTGGGGAGAAAAAATGCGTAGAGAATATACAAAATACTGATAAAGTGGCTTACTGGTCCTTTTATTAAGTTTTATGTACAGATTAAAAAGTGTTGCAACACTGAATTTTAAACCACCAGAGAGAAGTGTAAAAAAAAAAATAAAAAATGGAAAAGAAAGGAGAATCACACCAAAAGATCCTCTCTGCTCATTTTGTGCCATGGTCAATGTCTGTGCGTGCATGTGTGCTTTTGGGAGCGCCGCACCAAGGGGCTGATACCCCAGCCTCTGGGCACCGCCATCCCACCTCTCAATTAATTGGTGCACGCAGGATTTCACCATTTACCAAAGCGGAGTTTTCCTTGCAGAGCAAACCACAAGCATGGGTGAGAAAGCCCATCCCTGTCCAGCCCGGATGGGTGGCTCTGCAGTGCCAGTAACCTCCCTGCCCTCCCTGGGGCCACCCGCCACCCTGCCCATACCCACTCCAGAGAGAAAGCACTTGAAAACGTCTTGTCCACTGTGGTTATCCAGAGGAGTCAGCAAGCCCCTGTGGCGCCTGGTAGCGCCTGCGGCTGGGGCTGCTCAGTAGGGGTACTGCTTCTGCTTCTTACCCGAGAAGCAGGCCAGCCAGGTGCACACCAGCATGGCTGCCGCCGCACCACCACCCGTGCAGTAGTAGGCCCAGCCGATGTGGCAGGTCCCTGCAAGGGAAACACAGCAACATGGCACAGTGTTAGCCAGGGGAGGAAGTACCACCACCACCCTCCTTGATGCCCACCCAGCGGAAAACACTTGTCTAGGTTTCTGCTCGCTTGTATGTCCACCTCAGACAAGGAATGCAGGGTATAATTCAAGCAATTAGAGAAGCCAAGCTCGTTAAATGGCTCCCCTTAATTTGTTATATACTGGTTAAGCAGACAGGCCTCTGGGATGACTTCCTTGGCCAGTTACCATTTCCACAAGGGGGGAATGACATTTGAGAGCCAAAGCTGAGGCTGCTGGCTCAGCCATGGGACAGGCAGGGCTCAGCTATGGGCAGGCATCCCTCTGCCCGCCTGGCCCAGGGAGCACCCATGGCACTGCTCTCCACAGTGGCTGTGGTCTAAACTGGATTTTCCCCACACTTCTCTTTCTTCCCCTCCTCCAGGCAGTATTTGAGCATATTTTAATTATTTTTGACTGAGATTTTGAGGGTTTGCAGGTAACTTGGGCCAGGACCTGCTCCCTTCACAAAGAGCTAAGTAGGCCCAGCTCCACCACTGCAGTGACAGGGCTCGAAACCAGATCTGGCTGCAAGCTGCTAGAAAACAATAATCCAGGTCATAGCTGTGACGAACATGTCTCCCTCAAATAGGCACCAACCCTGAACATCCACAAAGCAGTGTGGTGGCAAGGGACCACCTGCATGGTGGCTGCTGTGGGAACAGAGTCCAGAAATATGAAAATACAGAAATTTTCCTAACCCCACCAAGGTCATAACTCATTACTGAAAACTTCACTGATCTTTTGTCTAATGTGTTTAACAGTGTCACATTATGCCTTGAATATATTTAATGGCCTCAGTATCTTTTATTGGTATGAGCCAAATTCATCACTAGTGAATGGTCCTGGGGATTCCCATGGTAGACCATGAAGTGATTGTTCCCCTTACAGGCACCACTGTGCCTTAAGTACAGGAGGAGATCAGGAAAACAGCAGCTGCAGTAGGGAGGAAGCTTCCTCCCAGAGATCTCCAAAAGCAGGGAGATGGCTGCTGTTAATCCTCAGGGTTTCAGCCTATCTCAAAAATAATTTTCACTTGGGCTGCATGACCTTGGTCATTGTGATCTTGAGTGTTTGGGACTCCTTTACCACTGAGGCTCTTGTGTTATAATCTTGGGTGATATCACCCTGCTTTGAGCAGTAAGTATTCTCAGTAACACACAAGCAGCAATACACTTCCTTCCCACCCTCTGGAAAAAGCAGCAGAAACCATTCTTCCCTCTGGAGAACAGAAGGTAACAACAGAGTTTCCATCCAGGAAGACAGAGTTGAAACAGGTGGCATGTCCGTACTTTGTTCCAGTGGCATCCCTGAGGGCCAGTCTTTGGGTTCAGCTAATCCTGCCTTAGGCACAAGACACACAAGATGTCTGTACATCTCAACATGTCCAAAGCATTAGCATTCTTCAAGGCAGACAGAATGTCTCTTGACTGTCTTCAGGGTATTATCAGGCCAGCTTTGTAAGGAGACATTAGGGAGAGTCAAGACTTAGGTTCTTGGCTGCTCTGAAGATACCAGTTTGACACCACAACAGGAAGTATAGTACTTGTTGAATTTTTTTCTTCACAACCCTTAAAGCTTTTTATTTAAAAAAAGTGTCCAATAAAACAAAAATCCTAATGTGACGAGAGGACTTGAAGAGCTGTGGTGTTGGCTTGAGCTCATTAGCCCCTCTCTTCAATGTGCTGGAGCAGGCAGGGAGATTTACTTGGTTTTGTAATCTAGTTATGCTCTGTAGATCAACACTTTTCTTGGCTTCATTACAGAAGACCACCCAGAGTCTGATTTCCTAAAGAGTAGACCATTGGAAACCATAGAGAACTGCCAAGTGCCTGTCAATGTCTCTGATGTTCAGAGACCTGTGTCCAGGCCATCTACTGCTTTGCCTGTGTACACACACTGTCTATAGGTTCTGCTGGGAATTTCAAAACCAGAGATAAGCATACACAAGATATTTAAACTAGATTGCTTTGAATATGATCACATTTATACAAAGGTGGGGTGTGCTAAAGCAAGTCTTATGATACGATTGACTCTATTTGATTGGTCTTTTTAAGTTGCTAAGTATTCATAAAGCTATTAGCGTATTGTAGGTGCAGCTTGAAAAAGTAAACCTTTCTCTACATAATGCTTCCAGGTAGAGAAAATAAATGTCAAAATGACACCTTTAAGAAGAGTTTAAATATTCACCTGCTAGCATTGCCCAAAGCTGTGATCTAAGTGGGACAAAATGAAGTAAATTTGAACTTTTGCATGGCATGATTTCAACTTTTATGCCTTGGCAGTGAGAGAGGGGGAGAAGGTACGTGATATACTTCTTAAGAAGAAAGAACTGTTAAATCGGTGTCAGAGATGCGCTCAACAGGTATACAACATGCATGTTCAGTCTTGGCTGAAGAGAATAACGTTTATTTCTCCATACCATGCTCCATTTACCCTAAGGACCAGTGCCCTACTTAATGCTCTGAGGCATGGCAGGCAGTCTCTTGATCTAACAAATGCAATGTAGTTCAGAAGTGTGAGTTGTGTCAAGATGAACAAATGAAAGAATGGGAGAGTGAAGGAGAATGGATGAAAGAGCCAGGAGCCTGACCGTACAGCTATAATAACACAGCAATAAACCTGGCCATTATTTTGTGCCTGTGTCAGAAGCAATGGGAGGCCTTGGATAGAATAGCCTGATCTGTACTCAGATGATGCTGAGCAGAACAGCATTTCAAGCTACTGTGATGAAGAGCCTCCAGCAGAGAAGGTGTCTCAGAGTAAAGGACTTAGCTATACTTTTCATTGTCAGTATAGGTAAGTCCTAGGTCCGTAGCTAAGTATAGCTATAAGGCCAGAGATAATCAATCTCAAGGTACCTGTTGCAATGAATGATTGCCTGCAGTGCATAGCCCCGTGTCAAAATGAAACAACACCGCTCCTTTTATAATTCTGTATTGCACAAGGAGAAAAAACATTTTAGGAGTTAACATTTTTGCTCTGGTGTTCTTATTTTACTACATATATGACCTATTTTATTCCACTATACCCTAAAGAAAGATTTTTCGTTGTCAATAATTGGGTAACAGTTGCACTTTAAATTGTAAAATGACTTCTGCTTCACTTTGATATTAAACACAGATTTTAAGAGGAACAGGAAGCTTTATAAAAAGCAGGGTTGATGAGTAATTAAATGTAACATCAAATGAAAAGAAAAACATCTTTAGAAACGTTATAAGTTAGAGAAGACAGATTTTGCTTTCTAGCTTTAGATTTTTTATTTTATAATAATGGGTCACAGAAGGACCCTTTTCATGTTCTAATTTTATTGCACTAACATCAGTGGGAGTAGCTGTATTCAGAGCTTAGCACACAGTTAAGAACTCTGCAGAGCTGGGGCTTAAATTTAACCATCAGGTAGAGCAGCTCTCCTTCATGGAGCCCATCATACCAAAGATTAGAAATGCTGCATTGCAGTTTCTGATATTTTTAACATCAAAACTCTAAAATGAAGAGCAGGACCAACTAATTACTTGATTGAATTAAAACAATTACTAAGAACACGTCAACTTTCACACACACATAAAGGCACAAAAAATTGTTGTTTTCTTAAGGACGCACAGGAATACATGTATGCTGGTAGAAGTGTGCTAGTCCACTGAAAGTGTGGAAATGCATCCGAGAATATGTACATGTTCTTGCTCATAAGAAGGGCTGGATCTGGTTTCATGCCAAAGAAAATTCCCCAGCAGCTGAAGTACACTTTTAGCTGATGGAGATGACATGCATCACAGCAACTTCTTTCTCTGCACACAATTGGTGTTGCTTTTAACAATACAGTCTTTACTTGAAAGGTCAGTATGGTGGGAGAAGCTATGGCTTCAGCATTTTGTTAGTTATGAATCTTTGGGGGGATTATTTTGGTAAAGGAGAGCATAAATAATTTGAGCTCTTGGTTGCTCAGTGAAGCAAGACTGTCCAAGTCAGCTCAGGTAAATTTGTAGTCAGCCATCAAGAACTTTGTTTTCACATTTGTTTTACTGGGATTGGCAGCAAGAGAGTGTCAGGATGAACACTGAAATCATAGAATAACAGACCTTGCAGCTGTATGGATGGATGGCCACTTTCCAAGCAAATAAAAGAAGGAAAGCATGGAAACATTATACTCCTCTGTTTTGTAAAAGGACTGAGAGAAATTGCGGTTCCTGAAGATAAAGGACAAAAACATGGTGATTGAGGACACAGTAGAAAGAAAATTCAGGAGAAAAGAGTCTTATCGAATATAAAACAACATTTCCTAAATTGAAAGATCAAAGATTGTATAATGGTAGTTTTGCAGTGATGAACGGGCTTATCAAAAAACACTTCCTGTTTTCTAGCCTTTTCCTGATTCTAACGTCATCTTCAAGGCATGATGTATGTCTCTTAGCTTCCCCCTCCTCTTCAATATGTAAATCAGATAAAGATTAAGACAAATTTGGGAGTGAGTGAAATTTGGCAACACAAAATCTGTGGATACTTGATCTATTGTGGAGCTGTGCCAGGATCCAGTTGCTGAAACAGAATTCTACTAGGACTTCTACTCATGATGTCTTACAAATAATTATCACAGAGTTATCAAGGTCCTCAAAATAACATATGATTTTAATCTAAAATAACTAATAATTGACACTTAAGAAAAAATATCCAGAATATTAAAGTGTCTTGGATGCAAACTTGTTAACTGCAAGACTTCGGATCCTAAATATTTGTGCCTTCTTTGCTGTTAAGACTATCCTGGGCTTGAAGCCTGGAGTATTTGGCAAACTGATCATTTAACCTTATGTACAGCCTACTTTAAAAGATGAAGGAAAAAAGGTTTCAGAATTAGCTGGGCTGAAAAATACAAATTACATACCTTCAAAAATAAAAACTACAATTCCTACTTGCAAAAACATTGTGCAGAAAATCTAATTAAGAGCTTCACATGAGAGTCCAGTACTACAGGGAATGTGAATTCACATAATCAATCAGGGTGTTGGAAAAGTAATCAGAGAAAAAAAGGAGTGTGCTGTTAAGGGATATAGAGGGATTTGGAAATATGAAAGCCACAGATGAATGTTAATCACCTAATTAATAAGAAGGCACAATTATTTTGAAACAAAGTCAAGATAAATTAAATAGCTGAAGATTTTTTTTCCTTGACAAACTTACAATGAAAAACCATCATGTGAAATCACCTACAAAAGCACGAAAAGAAGTTAAAACTTGGAATGCACCCGGAAAGGATTAAAGTAGTTAGGTGAAACACAGAAAGAACACTGTATAAGGTAAAACTGCAGCCAAACAAACAGTTGGATATCAAATAAGGCGTTTAGTGAAGCTGGTTTCTTTGTCTGCTGCATGGCTACGACTTTCTTAATAGATTCATTGGTTTTTAAAACATATGATTTTTTATGCATGCACAGATCAAGCTATTTTGGTTATTTATAATTGGTCAAAGAAAGTGTATGAGCATTTCGGCTTGCAATTAAATGCATAAAATATCATAAAATTCAGAAGTGTAAAAAAGCAGAAAAGTGCCAACTTGAAATTCTTCAGTTCTACTGCATGCAGACACTTACTTATATGACCAAATCCTCCTTCCTTTGGAGGATCACATTATTTTGTTTAATTGAACCTCATATTTGCTTAGGTGTGCATTTACCACGGAACAATGAAGAAGAAACCAATACCTTATGTCAATTAAAATGCTGAAATTCCTAACAGCTTATGTCCTGTTAATAAGGAGCTTTCCCAGACTCCTGGAAGAAGTCAGCAGAAAGCCCACCTATTACAGGAAGTGAAACTAATTTCACCTCTTTTTGGACATCCACAGTACAGAGATTTACACTGGACTAGTCTCTCAGACTCCCTCTGGAGACAAGGAGAAAAAGTCACAGGAGTGTGTTGCATTTCATCTTAAAGTAAAGTATAACAGGTGAACCCTGCTCTAGTAGCATTTAATTCTCTCCCCCTAACTACGAAGGGATTCCAAACAACCAGTTTAGCTGCCCTTTGCAGGCAATAAAGAGCATCAGGTACTTGCTTCCAGGTGGTCTGAGTCCCTTTCTGGATGTTCCTGGTTATCTCTATTGACTGCAGAGGGTCCTTGCATATCCATGTTCTAACTCTAGCAATAAAGGCAAGTGCCTTGTGTTAGAGGAAATATATGTTGACCTTGATGTAGTCACCAAAGGCTTACAAAGATTTAATAATGGAAGCTATCCAGGTGGCACTAAAGAGGAAATGTTCCTTGATGAAACACTTTTTACTAGCACGTAGACTGACTCATTCATTTATCTAAGAACTCAGCAGCTGAAGCTCAGGTGTGCTTGTAAAGACTGTGCTTAGCCGCACTCAAAAAAACTGAGCTGGTAAAATATCTGAGCTGTTTGCAGAAGATCTGCAAACAAGAAAACTGGCTTTGTCAGATAGATTGCTCATCGAAAAATACGCCTTTGAAGCCTTTGCCTTTAATAGGATTCTAATAAATTGTCCTACCCTCTAAATCCTTTTCTTGATTGTTTTGGCACTGTATGTCAACACTCAGCCAGATGCTGAAATGATGCCACCTAAGGCAAATTAACTAGCTGATAAAGCTTTTTTTTTTTTTTTATATCCACTGCTTTCTGTGGGGGTTTTATGTTGTTTTAGTAACTGCACTGTTTGCTTTTAAAGTGCTTTAAAGATAATTGACTCTAATATTTCTACAGCAGAAGTAACTATCAAGTCAACAGTTCTCTTTAAGATGCTTCAAGCCCTCTAAAAGTGGCAAAGAGGAACCTTAAGAATAATGATCTTTGGAAACAAATACCCCTCAACAGAGAAGTTTCTGAGGGCTTTTGAGGGCAATTCAGCGGCTTGTTTAGCTCAGGATGGGAGCCAGCCTTTTAAATTGCTCTCCAGATGGCCACATTGGCTAGGAGAGCCCTTCCACAGTAGTTCACAGATAGACGGACCACCACAGAGGGCAAGCAAAGGTGTGCATTTGGAGCCACCTGCTTTGACTGCTGCTGCAGCTGGGCCCCCAGACCTAGAACGTCTCTGTGTACGACAGGTAGCAATAGAGCATGACAGCCAGACAACATGAAACAACTGCAGAGGTTCTAGGAGGATGTGTGGAAGAAACAGGGCAGGAGACTGCTCCCAGCCTTATAAGGATGGCATGAACTCAAACAAGCATAGAATGTATTTTTGGGCAGGCTGTGGCAGCAGCTGCCAGATAGGTAGGCAGGGCACAGTGCGCCAGTGGCCATACCTGAGCCACATGAGTCCTCACTTCCAGACCTGTGATTTTCACTGCCTTTAATAGCAGTTAAAAGCATAACGAAACTCAAAGATGAGCTCTTAAGATAGTTACAGCAAACACCAAGTCACATTTGTAGGATGCTTCTTAGCACAAATGATCATCCTGGAGAATAAAAAAGTAAGCCCTAGGCAGGAAATGCATGACATAAAAAGTAACCTCTCACAAAAAGCAGCAGGATGTAAAAAGTTCTTGAGCACTGATGATCCAGACTGAGTCCTGACTGCTCAAACACACCATATTTCTTCAAAGAAAGACAAGTTTATTTTCCAAGCAGTTCAATTAAAAAAAAAATATTATTCTTTCAGGTTAATAAGGTACATAATATAATTTATAAGTAATAAGTAATAATATTAGGTAATAAGTACATATTATCATTTCATACATCTTGTGGTAGGAAATGGCAACTGGAGTTTCCTCTAGGGCACCTACAATGGCATGAATCATCTACATTTAGGTAAATGTATCTTACTCTAGATAATAATTTTGCTGTTTGGACTCAGGTATTGGTCTGGTAGCGTTTCTGGAGCTTATTCACTAGGTGCCAACTGAGGCTTGATTTTAGGAGTTAAACTGAGCATGCACTCTACTCTCTGGTGCCTTTTGTGGGATTTAACTGCCCTTGCGACCACCGCAACAGAAATGAGCATGCAACAACTAAGCAGTCTCCACATGTACATCAATGCCTAAAAATGAAATTGATGACCTAAAATGAAGTCTCATTTGATATTAGACATTTATTGCTCAAGGACAGGCTGGACAAAGCCTTAGGTGGCATGGTTTAGTGGGAGGTGTGCCTGCCAATGGCAGAGGGGTTGGAACTAGATGATTTTAAGGTCCTTTCCAACCCTAACTATTCTATGATCCAAAACCAATACTAATGTATTCATATGTATATGCTCACATTGCCCTTAAAAAAAAGGCATGCAAGTTCAGAATATTTCTTCATACAATTCAAGTTTTGCAAAATGTGGTTTTTTTTTCATATGTCTGATGGTTGCAACCTTTAATGCATGTTCTCACCTTAATGAAGGGCTCCTCAGTCTAATGAATTTCCTGCTAAACCCCTTATTTTTCAGCTGTTATTCTTGTAGGGTAGATTTAGAAATGAAAACAAAATGGTATTAGTGCCTCTAGCTCAGCAAAACTGAATGTGTGGTATGTGCTTATATGTGTGATACGCTATAAAGATGCTTGCTTTGGGGAAATTGCCTGTTAATTCCTTTTTCAGACCACGGGATTGTGTAGATCTGACTCACTTTCACACTCTCAGTGGCTCAGTTCTCCTGTGCCACATCAGTGCTGTCAGGAGGCTCACAGGCAACTCCAGGGTGTAAATAATGCATCATAACAGCAACAGCTTGTGTGATGACAAGAGATTAACATGATTTTGATCCATCCTCAGACATCTGGTAAAAGTGAAAGGCAGTCCCTTTGAGCACTGCTGGTTTATAACTCCAGTCTCCACCTCAAGCATTAGCCTGTGGCCAAATTAGACTAAGCACTTTGGGTCACTGAGCTTGGTCACTGAGCAAACTGGTGGCTTAAATCATAAAAATCACTTTTCTCTTGCCCCATTTATTTATATCACTGTACTTCTAGGAGTTACCACCCTAAAAACAGCAGCAGAAGACTGCTCCAGTTCACAGTCTGGTGTTTCAGTAGGAACGGTGTTCCATCTATGATCTGAGATGGGGTGCTGCAATGTGAGTTTATACATGTGAACACATTAGTATTCACTGGGTATTCTTTTCTAGAAAATCCAAGCCAATATTATGAAATGACCAGCACTTTGCTTCTCTCTTTAAAATTGGGTATTTATTTGTCATTTATTAAGTGAACTATGCTCAAACGGTTTACCTAAACATTTATGCATTGAATTGGGCTAATTTTTTTCGATCAAATGAAAGCAGTTGAGCAACTCCATCTCTGCAAAGAGGTGTCATTCTTTAACTGATGATGCCCTGCTAAGGGTAGTACATGATGATCTTAAAAGTCTTTTCCAACTCAGTTGATTCTGTGATTCCATGAACAGAGAGCAGGACCTCAAGACCTCCATACAGGTCCTGCTGACCACAAGCAGAGGAACACGACAGAGATCTATCACTGCCTTAACCCCTCAACAACATTTGCAAAGGTCATTTGTCAAAGCCCCAATATATCGTTCTGTTTCCTTTTCATGATGACAAAATTAGATTGCTAAAGAAAAGCAGAGAGCAGCCCCCTTTACAGGTGTATCAGCCTCTCTCTCTGTCTATTTACAGAGGTTACTCCCCATCCTCATTAGCAAAACAGCTCATCCATTGAATGTAACTTAACTGACAAATGGTGTTGTCCTTGGCAGGGTATCTTCAGTTGAAGAATGATGCCTCTTTGTAGAGATAGAGTTGCACAACCACTTTCATTTGATTGGAAAAAAATTATCTTGATTCAATACATAAATGTTTAAGTAAAAACCCTTTGGACATAGTTCACTTGCTTAATAAAAAACAAATAAATATCCAATTTTAAAGATAGCAGAGAGCTGCTGGGCATTTCACAAAGATGGCTTAGGTTTTTGTCCTGGGTTCAGCTGTAGCAGCCATTTTTCTCCCTCTTAGTAGCCGGTGCAGTGCTGTGGTTTTGACTTTCAGCCTGGGAACAGCGCTGATAACACCAATGTTTTTAGTTGCTGCTCAGTAATGTTTAGTCTGACCAAGGACTTTCTGAGTCTCATGCTCTGCCAGGGAGGAGGGGAAGCTGGGACGAAGCAGAGACAGGACACCTGACTCAAACTGACCAAAGAGGTATTTCATACCACAGCATGTCATGCCCACTATATAAACTGGGGGCAGTTACCCAGAAGGGGTAGATCACTGTTTGGATCGGGCTGGGTATTGGTTGGTGGGTGGTGAGCAGTTGTATTCTCTCCCCTTGTTATTTCCCTTATCATTATTATTACTGGTGGTAGCAGTAGTGGTTTTGTGTTATACCTTAGTTACTGGACTGCTCTTATCTCAGCCCGTGGGAGTTACATTCTTTCGATTCTCCTCCCAGGCCCTCCGGGAGTGGGGGGAGGAAGGAGCGGGGAGTGAGCAAGCGGCTGCATGGTTCTGGGTTGCCGGGCTGGGCTTAAACCATGACAGTTTTCTAGAAAAGAATACTCAAATCCACTTATAGATAAATTCAAGGCATGGTTATTTTTCCTGCAGCCTTTTTAAATATTGCTTTGGAATGCACACAGAAATGTGTGTGTTTGGTGGGGGTGGAAGGAGGAGGCTCCCTCTTCACAGTATGGGCTATCTCAGCACTATTTGGAGTACCTGTTAGTTTAATGCCTTTTCAGAGACCCTGAAGACATGGAGAAGCACTTCTTGTCTAACACACCCAATAAGGATTAAGCTTTTTTTTAATGGTTTCTTAGCGTTGCTATTTATTTACTCTATCTAGTTACAAGCATGTTACAGGGAGTGGGGGTTTTTCTTGTTTTGGTAAAGCAAAACTTTTCATTCAAATGCTAATCCTGGAATACTCCTGGTTAACACTGCATTTCACAGTGCACAATTCAGCTGTTTCTCAATTGAGTTCTTGCAGTCCCTCCTCTGCATCTGCCTCTTGTCCTCCGCATCCTCCTATAATGCATATTGAAGCAGCTGGCTTATCTTTTCTACCTTCAACCTCAACCATTTTTCCCCCCTCACCTTTTGTAAGTCCAGAGCAAATCTCAGCGTTGAACCTCCACCTCTGCTGGCTCTCTGGTCCACTCATTCCTAACTGCATGTGTATGTTGCCTGTGGTTCACGCTGCAGCAGTTACTCTGTCATCCTCATAAAAGAGGCTGTACACTGTGTGCTGATCAGCATCCCTTTGAACACCAAACATACTCCTTTGAGAGTAACCACATGTGCTAAGTTAGACTCTCAGTGTCATACTCACTAGCACCCACCACAGCAGAATGTGAAGGACCAGCACTCCCACTGCCAGCATTTCTCCCATCAGCAAACGCGTACAGGGCTCACGGCAGTTCAGCTTTTCTGAGGGCAGAATGCAGCCTGTATATATGTGGTTCTTGAGACAACTCATTTCACAGATTCACGAACAGAAAGCATATCATTGTGGCTTAATCAAATTAAATATTTAAATGAAAGCAATAATTACTTAAATTTGTCTTGAGACTTAGCAAGATTAAGTCTTTGAAACATCATTTTTGGCCTGTAGGCTATAATAAGTAAGCCAGTCTCTAATGATTCAGAAAAGACTAGAGGGTTTGGGTTATCACCAACCAAGAGGTATTTATGAAAGACGATGAGCCCGGTGGTTATTAAATGGCCCTCAGACAGTACCTCTTCTTTACAGATAACTTTGCTAACACAGCATCAACCAGGCATTGACATTAAGTAAAAGAAAAATCCTAGCCAAGCATTTAAATTGCCTGCCAATGTATCTGGAAAAGAGATGTTTAGTGACAGTGGAAATCACTACAGCAAATTTCAGCTCTCGTTATAATCTGTTAATTAATGTGTTAACATATGATTGCAGCAGATCAGTGAGACCAGCACTCGTGTCAAGTCTACGCATGCATAACACATGGCCGGCATACTCTGGGTCCAGAAAATATAGTAAAGGCACACGCCTTCACAGTTAATGTAATAAATCTCATGGTCCTTATGTGTACCTGGAAGGAATGCTGTCAGCTGAAATTTTTTACATGGGTTTCCTCGCTGATGTCAATGACAGGGTGATCGAATTTATGCAGGTATGACTCACGAGTCATGAGATGGTGAAGGTGGTCTCAGAGACTCTGCCTGATTGCGGACACAACTATGTTTAAGGTCATAGCTTGTAACTGCCTAAGTGCTGTCTTCAAGGAGCTCAGGCTGGCATGACACCCAGCTTCTTCTTAGTTTGCAGAGAAATAACCTGGAAAGGTCACGCTTTTCTGCACTCTGGGGAGAGCAACGACTGAAACCTGGGAACAAGCAGGCTGTCAGGAGACAAACAGGGACCACAGGAGCAGAACTGCATGCTTGGTGTGGAAGAGCAGCATCAGTATGCACCCACAAGGGGCTAGCCACCCCTTCAAATGAGGGAGCTGCTAAATGGAATACCTAGGAACTACTTCAGGCACAAGACTGATCATGGGCAGTGATGAACCAGACTGTTCCCTGCAGCAGT
Organism: Pezoporus occidentalis; assembly: GCF_034315485.1. Taxonomy (NCBI): domain Eukaryota; kingdom Metazoa; phylum Chordata; class Aves; order Psittaciformes; family Psittacidae; genus Pezoporus; species Pezoporus occidentalis. The sequence continues at coordinate 344,195 of NW_026913640.1, read as the reverse complement.
TACTGCTGTGTTTTATCTAGTCTTTCTCTTACATCCTTTGAGACACCCTTCCATGGGGTTGGGAATCTTAGTTCTGAGACACGATTTTTCTGCTAGTTAACTTTCTGTTAAATTTCTGTTCTCATTGCTCTGTCTCCTTCATGTTCAGTCTTTCAATTATTAGGTGAATAAAAAATTTGCAAGAACTTTTTATACTTCACTGAAAAGAAAATCTAATATCAATAGCACAGAAGGATATTAGAGTTCAAAATAATAAGGTAAAGCTTCTAGAGCATGTTGCACACCCCTTGGGCAACACCGTTAGTGGCTGCTGATAATAAAATCACTGGTAGGGGTAGAGATGGGGCTGATATTGGTAAAGATAATTTCTGGTCATATGCCAGATGAAAAGCACTCCAAAATGCCACAGGAATTGGCATAAGGGAGGGTGACCTGGAGCATCTCTCCTAAACCAATATTTTTAACTTTCAACCTCAATTTATTTGCATATATTTGTAAGAAACATCTCTGAAACAGAAACATAATTCCTTATTCTTGAAGCTTGACAGAAATATCAGTGCAAAAATAAAAGATAATGCAGCAAGTTTGTGGTTAACCCTGGGACACCATTTACATCCACTGTTCTTTGCACTGGGATTGATGCCAGGCTACCAGAAGCCCTGCACACACAGCTAAGGAAAGGATTTCTAACACCAACCATAAGGCTTAGCACACAGGGGCTGGAAATAGGAAGCTCTGTGTGTCAGTGCTTGAGAGTGGGAATTCTCACACCGGTGGAGGGTCAGTCTTGCCTGCTGAGCACTGAGGGTGCTCAGTCTTGCCTGCTCCTTCAGAAGGAGACTTCCCTCTTCCTCAAATGACACATGGTCAGAAAGCACTTATAGAATAAGGTATCAGCAGCTGCATCAATCCTTCTAGCTAAGAAAGAACCAGGATGTGCATTCACACATCAGATCCTGATTATCTACATTGCTTAATCCTTAGGTCACTGATGGGCTTTTGTTTTCTAGAGACCATTGTACAGGCAGCTTGCCCCATACAGCATGGATATGAATCCGGCTTGGCCACATCGCTGACTCTCATTCAGTGCTTAGTGCAGCCACCAACAGTAAAACCAGTAGCTTCTTTGTGAGAAAGCTGACATAAGGAACAAGTGTTATTTACCAGCTTCCCAAGGATGTAAGTAACCAAAGCCATACTCTCCAGGCTTGGGTTAGAAAGCCATAAACATGCCAGACTTCAAAGACAGCTAATTGCACTCACTGTGATTTGCCTTGATCTGTGTTGTGATGTGATGCCTCTGCCTACCCTGCCAAGATCTCCAGGAATGTTAGCTCCCATATTGCAAGACTATTAAATACCATGTCTTAAATTTATACATACATTCCTTCATTTTCTTTTATAATGTTCTTTTGGAAAACATTTCCAGAAAGCCTATCTGAAATCCCTTGCCTTAGCACCATACCAGAATGATGCACTATGAATACGCCCACCACACACAACTGGGTTGCTTCTCCAAGCCTGCACTTATGTCCTTTTTTACTTTTATGGACAACACATAGAAGAGTATAATGTGGCTGAGGTGATCTGATGATGACTCACCTAGTTCAAACTGGTTGGAAAGGTTACCACAGGTTTGTCTGACTTCTTCACTGTCCCAGCCAAGAGGATAGAGGGCACAACCAGAGCCAATCAACAAACCTATGGAGAAAAAAGAAAATAGAAGTTTATACAATTGGCTTAAACACAGGCTGCCACTTGCAAGTGTCAAACTGACATTTGGGAATCTCAGAGAAAAAAAAGTACATCTTTTTTTTTCTCCTAAAACCAGTAGAACGTCATTTGGACTCCTACTGCTGCATTCTGCTATACTGCTTTTACATATGGTCTGTGGCCTGGAGGCAGCTTTGGTGGTTAAGCACCAGAAGCCATCCTCATCTTCTAGAGCTTCTACCTCAGAGCTTTTAGACTTCCCTTCTACTCTACATAACTACTATATACTCTGTTTGGAAAACTCAGCCAGGGTTAAGTAGAAGATGTGTTAATCACAGCAATTACAAGCTGATTGCTTCTGATTAATTAAAACAACAGTCAACCAGGGTCTATCAGGGTTCTAGCAGGAAAAGTAAACTGACAGTTGTGTTAATCTGTTGTCATCTTCCTTTGGTTTTCGCCCTTTTGAAAGCCAAGGAAGAAAGGTTTCATGTCACACCACAGGCACACACTCCACAATGTTTTCTGAAACATTTCAGCCAAAACAACCAAGCCGTTTTCCTATTGTCATGTTTGACTTAACACTCACAACATTTTTTGCTTTCTCGAGCCCTCATGCTACCCCAAGCAGATGTGTTTTGGCTAAGTCCTTCCCTTCACAAGATCTTGCTGAGAATCACCCGATGGGCCATGATTATTTTGCAGAAGTGGCATTTTTTATCAAACTGCATTCTCAGCTGTCACTGCAGCAGCTGCCAAAAAGCAGGGTGTTGCTGGCAAAGCTTCTTACACAGGCAGACTGTGCTACAGCATTTAAATGTACCTCCTTTGTGCCAGATCTTATTTATAAGATTGGAAACAAATCACTATGTAGAAAATGGGCTCGTTGCACCTGAGTTACCTGCAGGCTGTAAAGGCAAACAGGTCCTCAGAAAGTTTGGAGTGTGGTTTTGCAGTGTTGCCTTTTACCTGTTAGGTAGAGCACAGGACTGGGACAAGGTTTCAAGCCCTACAGCTGTCACTCTGGGCAAGTCCCTTGACTTGACACCACCTCACTTTTCCTCTCTTGACAATGAGAATAAGGACAATGTGCTCCCTGGCAAAGCACTTCTGCTGCCGTGTTCCTAGTGCAGAAAAGCCCTGGGTGTGATGACAGGCACTATGGACATCACACCAGTTGAAGAGGAGTCCTGGGAGTCGTAGGAATGATCCTGACTCAGGGCTTGGAGCTAGCTATGCCAGCTATTTCTACTATGTCCTCAAGATGCCTAAGTTTCTTATATTTCTGATGCTACTGTAAGATACAGATATCACCTTATTATGTCTTTGACTTGCTCAAAGACACACCTGAACAAGGCACTGAAGTCCAGAAACGTATCTCATCTTCTTCCAAAAGACGTTTAATGATCTTAGCATCTTAGCTCTTAGCAAAGTACCACAGCCATTCCTTTGCTGGTCCTCTGAGCACATCTGCCCCTGTTTTGGCCAAATCTTCATTCCTTAGATTTTCACCCACTAAGTTCAAATATCTTCTTGCTGCTCAAGTCTACTTCTTCCTTTCTTTGTTGAGCAGTAATTGCTATCTCCTCTCTCCATATCTACAACACATAATGGAAAACAAATCCCTAAGGCAGCCCCCTCTCAGATGGGGTATTCACCCAACAGCTGTAAAGGGGGAAAAGCAATAAAGGACTGAGACAAGGAGGCAAAAAAGTACAAAATGTAATCAGTTCTAAGTAATGTTAAGTTTGATGGCTTTGTAATGGAAAATAACTGCGGTGCTTGGAGGTAGTTGACATAGTTTCAGGCTCTAAGGGCCTCAGTGCAAAAGATGTGAGAAAAGCAGAATAAAAGGACAGGACCTGGGATGGGGAGTATCCCGGACTAGCAGATGTCCAGGATGAGAGCAGTTAAACTAACTGGTAAGTAGAAGGCCAGGATGATTGCTATGTCTGTAATGTTAATTAAGCTTGTTGGGAAAAGTAAACGACCCTTAAAGACCACCACATTTTTGTATGCATGCCGGAAACCTTTTGGAAAATGATGTAATATACTCAGTAACCATATAAGGATGACCTGTACAGCAATTCGGAGACACGTTAGGAGGAACTATCCCCCGTGTCTCCCGTCGCCGAAATAAAGAACACCTGCTTGTCAACTTGAAACTCTGTTGGCAAGTTTGTTCCTGGAGTTTTCTCCGAATCAGGACACATGAATGCTAGGTATTTTCAGAACTTTGTCTGACCTGGATATAGCTGCTTCTAACATCCTCGCTAACGGCTTTCGTAGTATCATCTGATTTTTTTTCGCCCAGGGCCACGGAGACAACACCAGCTCGTAGAATCCATGTAAATAAGAGTCCCTTCTAATTAAATTCTCAGAAAGGATGTATCTCAGACAAGAGAACTTAGGACAAAACTGGGTCTACATTTGTTAAAGATAACTTCAGACTCTGAAAAAACCTGACTGATTCTCACTTGAATTGTTAAAGCAAGAAGGGCATTGTGAAGTGCTGACAGCACAGGTGATGTGCTTGGGATCAGCAGGACCCAATGGGGCAAGAAGGAACATCACCACTGATGATGAGAATGGCTGGGAAAGGGAGGGAGATCGCCTAGATGCCAGAGAGGACAGTGGCAGCCCCAGGCAGTCCTGATGTGGATCTGACTATTTCCCACACTGGCCATGGTTCCCATGACCTGCCTGGTGCCAGCCCAGGCAGACAACAGCTCAGAAGCTGCTCTGACTAAAAGTGAACTGGACTGCCTGTGCTGGTTTCAATCAACTTGTGTCCTTGAACAGACTCTCTGGAGACCTTGCAAATGCTCAAAGGGCCCCACTGCAAGGGTTAGGGAGATGCAGGGGGTAGGAGGGAAGGCAGACTTGCAGCTGCCTGCACTGGACCAGATGAAACAGCAGCCAGCCCTTCCTCACAAGTAGGTCCTGGGAAAGCCTCTTGCCCAGTTCTTCCAGGAGAGCACAACAGCAGCACTGCAGGCAAGTGAAAGGACTATTAGCATAACAATGCTGCCCCTCCAAACCCAGAACAAGCTCTTGCCAATTACTCTCCTCAGGTGGTAATAGTATCTGGTGGCCACTGCATTCACAGAGGACTGTTTATTTAGGTTTTGTTGCAGTAACCAGGTTGTTGTTTGTTTTTTTTTTTCCCACGAACGCCACTCACAGCACTTTCCACTGCCACCTTCCAAGCAAAGCCCATCCTCTTCCAAACATGGGTACCTGTTCACTCTGTCTGCCTCTGATGCTACACTGAATACAGTGACCGCAAGCCTCGATAACTTATTTCCTTCCTTAGCCAGACCTTTTCATCCCCCCGTCACACCTTCTTTCACATTTCTGCAAATCCATCTCTGTAAGTCCAAAGCCCAGTTTCAGTGAAAATAAATTATCGGGCTCAGTCAAAAATTCATTAGCAATGCAATATTCTGTAAAGTTAAATTGCTCCAAAGGAGCAACTGCTTCACTTAAACATAGTGCTTGTCCTTAAAGCCATTCTGCACTGTTCAGCTCACAGCACCCCCCAGTGTGCCTCACCATTACCTGTGCCTCCTAGAAATAAATAAACCAAATAAGGGAAGTCTAGCATGCTATGTTAGAAAACCTCCCTACCCCAGCAACATCTGGCTCTCCAGTTAGCTATGGGCTTTAGCAGTGCTGTTTCGGTTATGGAGTAACAGACATTGAGCACTGCAGCTTTTTTTCTACTCACAGCCTGCACTGACTGTGATGATGAAATCAAATGGGAAACTGCTACCTAACGCCAGTGCTGATGCCCCATGGCCCCAAAGCACCAACAGCAGCATGTTTATGTGTCAAGGACAAGGTATAAAACCACTGGCAAGCTCACATACTTCGTTTAGTGAACACAAAACCTGCCAGAGACCAAAGGTGCAGCCAGGAGAACAAGGTACATTCCCATCTGGGAAAAAGGTTTTGCCACAGGTACCAACTGGACACAAGTCTTAAAGCTGTTGTTTTGATATCTCCTTTGATGGTCACTGGTTTTCAGCTGGTTTTGGATCACCTTCAAATGTTTTCCCTGTAGTGGCACATAAGTGCCTGTTGTTGATTTAGGTCTATTGGCAAACCAGTTGTGTTCCCCAGTACTTCTTGAAGGCAACAAGCAGGCCAAACTCAAAGACTTACCTAGTGTAATGCTTCCACAAGGACTGCTAGACAGTAAGAAAAAAATAACAAGTTTTGGTTTATGCCCTGAGGTAAGTATGAGTGTGTGTGTCTAATGTCCCATTGCTTTCAGGAGGATTCTTCATGATTTTAACACGGCTGATGCTGCCTTGGTCTTCACGGACAGTGAAGTCAGAAACTGGCATTTCAGCTCCCTTATTTTATGCACTAGAAGTGTGGAGTATGCCTCAAAGCCCATGGTGCAAATGGAACCTGGACAAAAGCCCCGCAGCCCCTTCTTTCTCTTCTGATCAATACAACCCCTGTTTGTAAGCAACTGAATGTGTGGATCAGACCCTGCAAAGCAAAAAGACTGCACACTATTACAGCTAATAATTCATATACCAATGTGTTTTATCACAGAGAATGTAGATCCTGCTGAACAGCTGCAACCTCCATTTAAAAATCTAAGCTAAATTCAAGGGCTGCAAACCCAATGGAAATCTTTAAGCTAATTTTGCAGTTTCAGTAAAGAGCAGTTATTTGTTGAGCTCTAGAGTCACATCCTGGCCTGCCCAACAGTTATTGTATTTAGCCAGCTACACTACCCAGGACACCATACTCATATTGACAGCTGCTTGAAACACTTAGGATGCCTGTAACATTTCTTAAGGAAAGTAAGAAAAAACAAAAAACCAACAAACCCAACCACCCTGCTGTAATTGCGATCATCTGTCATCTTTCATTATCCAGTACAGACATTAAAAGAAATAGGGGAAGGAAACATGCAAGTCCATAAACAGCACCCTCACAAAAGGGGCTGTGGCTTCCAGGTGCAAGGGACCCAGGCAGTGGGACAGAGCCAGCCAGCAGTAAAGGTGCTGGTGACATTTGGCTGCTGTTTTGGGCTATGTGCCATGCACCAGCGTAGGTGTTGGCACTTCCAGAGACCAGCTCTTCTGGAGCAGTCCTGCATTTGGGATTGAAACAGTCTCCTTGCCCTGATCCATGAAATATGGCTATTGCAAATGCTGAGGCTGACTCGATGTGATGGTGAGGCATGTGGGAGAGAGCCACAAGGCTTACATAATGCAGCCAGCTTCAGCAGTGCAAAACTGGAATGAAGTGCTTGGCTTTAATACTCAATAGGGTCTCATTTAGCCACTACACTCTTTGTATAGTCCACGCAGAGAGCTGGATACCTTTAAAAAGTGAGTTAAAACCAGCCCGTTTGCTAAGTGAGGAGCTGCCCAGACCTACAAGTTGCAAAACTATGAGCTAGAGGATGGATGCCTCAATAGTAAACTACCCAGAGTAATCCTTGTCCATCCCACAATGCCTTCTCTTTCACCCTTGCTGCAGGTAACATGCGACCATATTTCAGTAACACCTAGTGCTTGCAAGATGATCTTGTCTGTCTGGAGCGGAGCTTGTGATTGAAAGTAATTGCATATAACAGGTTCTGCGTATGGTGGATGCAGCAGAGAAGGGACAGTAATTACATTAGCGGCTTGGCACAGATCTAGGGTTCCTCTTTGAAGTGATAAATGATTTGTGGCATGCAGCAATCAGCTTATTCCAAGATGTAAAATATTAATCACTGTTACTATCTCCAAGAATAGCTTGGATATAGGCAAGTCTCAAACAACAAACACAGAAGGATTAATAAGCCAAGAGATATTAACCAAATTTTGCCATGGGCAAAATGACTGCACTCAGAAAGACCAAGACTCATTGGCAAAAGTCAATGCACAAAAAGATAAGCTTGAAAATCCCTGTGGAGGGCAGTCCTCAGACTGCTGAGTTATTGGCCACTGAATATGGGACATTTGACTGATTCCTTATTGCTGTGGCTTTAATGGGAGCCTCCACCCATAGATCTGATGTGCCTTAAATAACCAACATAGACATCACACCATAAATTAATTGTCTGTAGCTGTTCTGACAGCTCATAGCTAGCAAGTCCTGTTTTACAGACTCAGCTTTTCCTCTCACTAGAGGTCACAGTGTGCCCCTGATTGCTATATGGCTCACTCTTGTTTTTGTTGTCGGCCCATTTGATCATTGCATCCTCAAAAGCCTGTTAAATAAAGCCAAACCTTCCCCAGTGTCCTTCCTTTTCCTTTGAATAGGGTAAACCTAAACAGATTATTCAGATAAATACAATGGGGAAAACCATCAGTTTGGTCAATAAAGAGAGGTAGTGATGGCAGTGAATTAGGCACTTAACTTTGGATTCAGTCTCAGAGTCTTGCTGCTAGAAAATGCATTTTCATTTGAACAAAACCCATGGTGGCTTTCCTTGATTATGGCCTTTTTAGGAGCCTTCTAAATGGGCACTGGAAATTGTATTCCTTTTTTTGTATGTCCTCAGCTCCAGTCAGAGTTATACCCCATGAATGCCGGAAGGAGCCCAGTATCATTGTGAAAACTCAGTTTGTATTTCCATCTAGAAAAGTAATAGGAACAGGTCAGACTTCATATATGTACTGCAGAGTGAAAATAAAACCAGAATCAAATGTTGCTTTTTGTACAGTTACGTTTAGTAAGAAAAATCTTCAAACTATCTTCCTCCTCACTTTCCCCCCATCTTCTACTGTTTCCCCTTTAATTTTCTGACCTGACCAAAAAGAAACCTTGCCCTTTTTATTTTTTTTTATTTTTTTTCTAGGCATGTCTAATGAACACTGCTCATCTGACAGATATTCAGACCATCTGGAGAAGCTGACAGACAATAACTTGGAAGTCATCCCTTTGAAGACCATTTTAATGATGATTTTTCTTTTCACATTTTTTCTCTATCAGCCCATTTGAATCTTCAAGGATGATAGAAAGTTTTCACATTCCCATCTGTCACTTGAAGGTACAATAATCTCCACATGCAAAACAAAACCAATTTTAAATGCAGCACAGACTTTGACTTCCACTTCTTGTGATTTAAAAACTCTCCTTGATGTAATGGTCTTAAAGCGTTTACCTGATATCAAAGTGAGCCTACGGTATGAAAGTAAAACTGAACTGGCACAAGAAGTTGTCTGCTGCTTTCACACATACCTTGGCCAACGAACAATGGGGTTAAAGAAGAATTGGTTAAAAAAAAATGTTGTGAAATACTTCAGAAGACACAGCTTCTGAAGTGTGTGTTCAAGAAACTCTCCAGGAGCTTCAACCAAGCAACTGCTGAGTGATAGAAATGGGTCAGAGCAGGTTCAGACAAACTTCAGAGGCTGGGCAAAGCAGCAGGACCCAATGGAGCAAAGACGGGGATGGCGGGACCAGGGCCATGCTGGCTGCAGTCAGCCCGGCTCCCATACCCGTGGAGTCCAGCCTCATTTCAGTGAGCGAGGGACAATGTCTTTATACTGGCAGCTCCCAGATCATCCAGAAGCCTTCCTTCTTTAAGGTCACATTCCTACTGTTTTTTTTTTTAACACCATCACTCTGTTCTTCGGTTCCTCTGTTGTTCTGTTAGAGAAACATTACCATACTGGTCCCTTCACACTGCTGTTAGTACTTGTCCCTCAGGAAAACCAGATAGGCACCTGAGCTGGGATTTTATCAGGCTTAAACATGAGATCAACACTTTGGGCAAAAGTTCTCTGTTGATTTAGTAGTCACTGAACAATTGCCTAGAAAGCGAATGAATGCAATAAAGCACTCCCCCTTGTCTGGGTGTCCAAGCAGAAGTCCTCAGAGGCACACAGATAGAAACTGCATTTATGTTGTACCAAATTTCCTCCTACTCCTTCTCACAGGGGTGAGAAGGGGAGACAGCTAGTCAGTTCAGGGCTTTACTCAGGTCAAGTATTTCTGTCATAGACTTTGCTATAGCAGGACGTTAGAGCGAATGTAGACACAAAGCAAAACGAAACACAAGAACAAAAAAAAACCTCAGAGAATAAAATGCTACAGCCTTCAGTTTCTTAAATCCTGCCTCCAGTAAAACTTTCATCTTGAGTGTGATGGAAATAGTACTCATGGGATTTCAGACAGTGGCAAAACCCCACCACACTTCCCTTCTGATTCTGATCTCCAGGTTTAATTCAATACATTTGGCTTTGCTTAGCTCCCCTCCACTTGACTGTCAAGCCCCATCCCTCAAATGAGACTTTTTCTGTTATTTTAGGTTACTCCACACCATGAGCACTCACTGTCTGGCAGCTGCTCTGCTCTGAACCTCGTCAAACAGCCACAGTAAAGAGCTGCCACCTGCCTGCTACCACTTCCCAGAGAAAGTAGGAAAGTAGGGCTAGTGGCAGAGGAAGCCTAAAAAAGGCATTACAAATGCCTGCCAGCATCCAGCACAGCAAAATGCTATGTCATGGGAGAGTCACAGCTCTTTCTCCCTGACTGCAGGCACAGGGCAATGGAGGGTGCAGATGGGAGTCTTCTGACTGATGAAACATCACTTTGCTTTGATCTTCATTTGATCAAAGGTAGTGTGCTCATTACTACAGAGGTGCTTCAGAGGTGCTTCAGGCTCAGAGGGCGAAATCTCCCCACCCAGAGATGCTACACTGCTACCCTAAAAGCTAATGGCTTTGCTCTGTTTGGCCCTGGGCATTTTTAAAGCAATTCTGAAAGCTGCAGGAAATGGGGCTGAGGGCTGAGAGAAACCCAAAAGAAACACTGAAGTAGTAAGAGTGGAGAAATCACAGAGCTGCCACTAAATGGAAAGTGACTTAATAAGAGCCATTTGGTAAAAGGACAAGTGACAGGACCATGGCAGTTGCTGTGAGGAAAGGAAAGGTTCAGCACCAATTTCAAAGCCCTGCAAAAATCGGTGGTGGTGCAAGGGACTGCAGCTCCCAAAATTCAACCCCCTCAGAAACATTGAAAGTACTTCTTTTAACAAGATTTTATAAAGCAGCAGTAAACAGGCTTGACAGTCTGTGAAGGCTGGCACTAGATATTAAGAAATCCAAGAGTTTAATCCTATTCTATGTACACAGTAGGAGGAGTAATATGATGTTTGAGAACTAGTTGAATTACAGTGTGTAGCTGGGTATTTCACTGAAAACTCCTTTATTACCATTTATTATACAGCACCATTCACATGCAGGGACAGAGAAAGAGGTACCTGCTTGTGCAATTTATATCTTATTGGTTATGGTTAAGGGAGGCTAAGGCTGGCCAGAGTCAAGGTGGTGTTTATCTGGAAGATGTACCAATTGATTAAAGAATGAATATTCACTGAAGCAGAGGCTCCAGGATAATTCCCTTACCACCAGATTACATAGTCCCTCTAACATTTTAGTTCTCTCAGCCAGTGATGACGCAAGTATTTGGCACAAAGTACAGCACCCTTCAAACAGAAGCTCCTGAGAGACCAAGGTTCAAATCAGGCCAAAAAGAAAAAAAAAAGGCTTTCGCCACAGCTATTTCTCCCAGGCATGAGTGTTGGGTGCAGACAGTTGGATATGAGAGATTCCAGCATCACTGGGTTTTCTCCTTTGGGTCTCCTGCAATACATACCTGTTGTGTGCCCATGGACGAGGCAAGTCGGGAAGTATGGAGATCGTGAATCCTCCAGTGTTCAGATACAAAGCATAGCACTAAGCAGTCTGGATAAGCCCACACCTGGCTGCTTTTGTTTGCCTAAGGGGATATTTGGAGGCATGAAAGTAATTATTGTAGTCATGATTCAGGGTTGGTCCTGCTTGAAGCACAAGGTTAGACTATATGACCTCTCAACATCCCTCCCAACATGAAAGACTTCATGAATCTCTTTTCCATCATTCAGGAACCTCAGCTGAGGGCAGCTACAGCTCAAGTCACATGCATGCACATAGGACTACTTGCATTTCAGCTGGGCAGCCCACCTGGAGACCAGGTCCTGTTCCAGAACAGCATGGGTCTTCCTTTCTAGGTGCTCAGATGGCACAGGACATATCATACCTATGGAGATGCCTCTGTAGCAGCAACTGAATTGAGACCCTTGCCAGTAGAATTAATGGAGTCCAGAAGATATTTTTCTCACCCTGAAGAATACAGACACACAGGTCTATGACTAGGACACATCTAAGTTCACCTAACTCTAAGATAGCAAAGACATTCATATGAGACTAGCAGACATGGCACATTGCCAGTAGGGAAAGACAAATGTTCCTGGGCTAGCAGCTGGAGGTGGGATAGCTGAGAGCATCTCAAATGGCACTGGACACTTGTAGGTCAGTGACTGAACTGTGCTCCACTGGCAGTATTGATTTAGAGTGGAATTTAGCCCCCCAAACATGTCACCTTCTGTCAGGTTAAGTGCTGTTCATTATCCTGCTTGGCCTCTCCAGAGTAATGCAAGATTCCTGTAAGTCCTCTGTCATACTTGCCAGCCCATACAGAGGTCTTGATGACCTCTAACAGTGTAAAGCATCTAGATTCAGGCTAATGAGTTTCACCCTAGATATGTATTGATCTTAATATGAGCTTAGAAACCTACCTCAAGGGGCAATTTCTGTATTGTAAACACCTTTAAAAAGTATATGAATCTGTAGTTGAATCAGCCAAAGCTACCTACACTTTATTTTATCCCTCATCTTCTATCCTTCTGCCCTCATTCTGCCCTTAAGATGCAAGTGTCTCAACTCCTCTAATGAAGTCTACCTTCCTTTATGGGAAATGGCCTGAATGTTAGGGAAGAAAAGAAGATGAAAGAAAAAATCATCTTGCTCCTGAGTGCAAGCCTGTATGCTCTACCTTAAAAAGAAATTATCTGTATGCTGCTTTAAAATGGCTTCGGTCTGCCTCAGTTGCTACCACAGAGCTAGATACCTCAGGACTAGCTTTGTGAGTCTCTGTGTCATTCCTCCCAGAGTTTGTCACACAACAAAATGATTGACATCACTTGTTCTGAAAGGGATGTGACATGGTCCAGTTAAAGGCAGACTGAATCTGCAGAGTGGAACTGAAATGCTTGAAGAATTCCACAGAACATGGTGGAGTTTGACTGTCAGCTCATTTTTGTTTGGCAAGCCATGATCACTGCTACTACAGTGTACGCTTTATGAGAAAAAAAAAAAAAAGAAAAAGAAAAAGAAAAAAGCCTAAGCGTTATCACATGCCATCAGACTTCTTTATGTGACAACCCATCTGTGTGCTCACCCCATCGTTTTGTGGCTCAGAATCAAATGCTTGACAGTTCAAAGAGTCTAGAGCAGCATATGGCATATGACATGGTGTATTTAAATAGAAATCACTCTATTAGAAACACAAGGGCACCTACTATAATTAATAAAAGATAGTTTAATAACTAGCTTCCCAAAATACCTAATTCGCATAGTAGTCATAGTAGATAAGGCATATTCCCTTCTGTTAATACGAATTTCAATAGCAACTGAAGACCGGACAAAACTAGCCAGAGCTTTTGCAGAAGCTCCATATTCAAAGCATTTCCCAGTATGTGAACTTATCTCACGAAGGACTATGAGGGGCGAATGAAGGAGATATATCCTATGTTGGTGAAGATGCCTAAGCAGACAAATGGATAAATGGACAGGCATTGCCATATCTTTTCAACACAAACTGGGCAGAGCATGGTTGTTATAAGCATTAATGAAAACTCTGCAGCAGCCCGACTCCTGAGACTCCTGAGCACCACTCCAGTCATTTTGCCTCAAGATTGTCCCAGCCTTTGGAAATATTCAGACATGGATTAAATACCAAGGAATTGCTTTTCTATGTCTATTAGTTCACTGAACTGTGAAAAACAGTAGTTTATAAATGCTGGATAAAACAACAAAATTATCCATCCAACTCCTTCACTTTGATAACATATCCCCAAAGTGACAGGGGAACGGGAAGTGATGCAAAGCGTATATCCTGTGGGGAATACTACACCTCAGGCTTTTGCCATTTATTTATTTCTTTTAGTTTGTTTCATGTCAGTTGAGCTGTCCAAGGACTGATGCAAGACCAGCCACTGCGTATCTCAGTACAACTTCAGCCATACTCAAAGTTTCAAAGTAACATTTTCAGTACATGGTCTGCAGACCCTCCGGCAAATCAAGGAGTACTTCCAAGCAAATTTCATACACGCTACTAGACAATCTATAACTTGAAAAAAAAGATTGAAAAGGTGTGCATTTCTACTGAAGAGTCTGCAATACTCCTCAAATCAAAGAAGTTTGGAAACCACTTCTCCAGATAGGAAATATGGCGAGATAAACTGCTATAACGCTGTAAATGTCAGCGGCAGTCACCAAAGCTGAGAATCACTTTTCCCTTTAACCTATTCTTACTGGTGCTTCCCAGGTTTAAGCCTCCCTCTACTCTGCTGAAATATACACACCAGCTTTATTGATACACCGGCCTACAGCCATCAAACACATCTCCCTCTCTACAGTTTAGAGCTCTCTGATAGGTGAGTCATAGACAGCTAAGTGTTATGAAATAAATGGGAACTAGTAAAGGAGAAGTCAGTTTAATGTATAGTTTGCTGCTGTAGCTGCATCACTTTTTAGCAGCTTTTAAAATGCCCTCCACCTTCACAAGGATCTTTGCCGATCATACAGCTAAGCACACAAATTAATCTATGCATGGATAAAGTATATTCAGTGGAGTTTGCTTTTGTGCTGAATTACAGTATAAAATCAAAAGAAATGGAGTAAAATCTAAGCAATAATAGACTCCATGTGGAATTGATTCTTTGCATGGCTTCCTCAAGCTGAAAAACAACTATTAACCTATTCTCAGCTACTTTGTTTTCAGTAAGAAAGATGGTAAGGTTCAGCACAGCTCCAGTGTGAACAATGTGACCCTCAGAATACTGTTTCTATGCTGTCAGACTGTCTGTGTTTTGTTTTGCATGATTTTTACATGCTCTAAAGTTTGTTTTCTGTGACATACCCAACAAAAGGATACTTTTTATAAAAAAAATTAAAAAATGGAACTTTCTGTGCTTTGTATCCAAAGACATTCCAACTCACTGACCCAATTTGCAGAGGAAAAAGCACTCTATCAAGTTAATTTCCCTCAAATAGGTCCCACTTTTCAGTTCGCCACAAAATGTGATAAATCATAATATTGGATTGGAGCTGCAGTTTGTTACAAATACATTGCACATCTGCCGCTCAGAAAATTTTGGCACTGCTGCTTATCCTCTCCAGAGAAAATCCATATGGACAACCTTACCAACACGTCAAACAGACTTAACCCTTACTGGTAATGAAAACCAGTGTGTAGAGGGTATGCTTCTCCCATGATGAGCTCATGAGCCCACCTATGAACTCATTTTGAAATCTTCTTCTCCCCACCCATCTGTGAGTTAACCCAAGGCAATGAAGGGATGTCTCAGCACTGTCCAGCTCTTTATATTGAGAGTTTTTTGCTTCCCATAATTTATTAAATTCTTTTATTCAGAGAGCATACTTAAAACACAAAAAAAAACATTTTGGAAACAGGTTGGAAGGGACATCAATGTATCTTATCCATCCTTCAGCCTCAAAGTGAGGATAAGCTGTACCTGTACCTTCCAATAAAATTATTTGAGCTGTCTTAAAAATCCTCTCACAATGGAGATCACACCAGCTTTTAAGACAATGCATTCTTCTGGCTCTGTGTCTCAAACAGGAGCATTTCATATTGTCTAACATGTATCTTCCCTTAAGTTCACTCCTTAAATCCTGGACTTTGCTAAACCACTACCAGGGCTCCAAGACAGCATTTTATTTTCTCCCCTCCTTTGAGTATTTTTCTCTCCAATGGATTAACCACTCCCAATTTATTCAGTTTTTCCTGACAGAATTGGCCATTTCATGCAGCCTTCTCTTTCCAGAGGATTTCTGTGGCTTCTGGTTTTGACAATGTGTTGGAATTTTTCCTTTAAAATAGAAAAAAAAAAAACAATAAAACATGGCAATGAATGAATCAAACTCATTTTCAATGGAGAGAAACCAAAAGGAGGGTTAAATCAAGTTAAATGAAGACCTTGGAGGTGATGGCAATACTAACAGAGGTTTCTGGCGTGCAGGCTGACCCAAGCTACCTACAGAGGCTGCTCTTAGTTCATGCAGTTTGCTCCTGCTTTTTGTAGTTTTCACACAACTCTGTACATACAAAATGCTGTTTTACTCATGCATTTCAAAGCATTTTCACTTTATGGCTTTGGGCAGTGGCTGGTGGACAGGGGCTGGTGGAGATATTCAAGGCTGAACGGAGTGTGACTCTGAGCAATGTGAAGATGTCCCTGCTCATTGCAGGAGGATTGGACTAGATGACCTTTGAAGGTCCCTTCCAGCTCAAACTATTATATGATTCTATGGTGTAACTAGGGCACCATAAAGGCTATGGGATACATTTTTAGACTTGTGAAAGTATTACATTTAACATACAAAAGGATGCTTGACCTTTCAGGCCCAGTCTTGCAACCTTACATTCAAAGAGATCTAATGGGGGGCAACTGGCCCATGTGAAATCAACCAGTTTTGCCACTAATTTCAGTGAAGCCAGAGCTCTAGCCACAGCCTTCAGGTTGCTATTTTCACGGGTAGTTTCCACTGCTGGAAATAGTTTAGAACCAAGCATATTGTGACACGAGAGAAACTGTCCTTCCTTGGCTTTCTAAAACTAGAATAATACCTAGTAACTTCTTTAAGGGAAGAGTTATTCCCTTCTTCCTGGATCTGAAAGACTCTCCCTTGTCTAACTCCAGGGGCACCTCCACTGTTGCACAAATTATATCCAGAAGCATCAGAAAAGCCCCACAACTAAGTCAGAAACATGGCGACCCCTTTTCTCCTGACTTTTCTGAAACGTCAATGTTCATTTTAAAATGATACCATCATAGCTTCCAGGCCCAGCTGTTCATCCTCTTTTTCTTTGTATTTTACTGTCACCAAGTCCTTGTTCTCAATTATGGGAATAATAATTAGATTCAGGAAGGAAACGAGGATGGGGGGTGGGGGGGAAGGTGGGAGCCATTCATATCCCCTGAGAAGAAGAGATAAAAGTTTCATTTCTGTAAGCTGATGTGCCAGTGGTGGATAGTGGGGAACTGGGATTCCTTCTTAACTGCATGGGAGAGTTCAGTAAAGTTTATGAATAAAATACTTTAGATAAACTCCATTTATGCATTATTTGTACAAGTATCCTGGCAACTGCTTACTTAGCATCTTGAACACATCAGGAATTTTAAAGAGGAGGACTGAAATCTTCCCTCAAACTGTAAAAACTTCGATAGAAGTGGGTCTGGGAAGCACTGAGGGGTTTTTCTTTTTCTGCCTCTCCTTTTTCTTCCTCTTAACTAAAAAAAAATTTCTAATATCCTTGGCATAACTACTATAATGAAGCATAATTTATTTGATCCTCACACAGACCCCTCAGGATTACTTCTTGTAGATAGCCAATTATAAACTCTCACATACTTTATAGCCCTCATTATGTGTGACAGAGGCACACTAATAAATAATGCAAAACCCCTTTTATACCCAGTTACCTTGTGAGAATACAGGGGTTTGGTGTGGAGGGAAAAAGCAAATTGTGATGCATTCTTATTTCCAAATGGACTGAAAAACTTTCCAGCTTCAGCTTGCTTCTTTGGGACATTCTTTTTTTCCCAGACTGGACTCCCATGGCTTGATTCATTACTAGATAAAAATCAAGTTCAAACAGAAGTGGACCATGACACACAAACTGTCACTGCCCTGTCACTTCCTTGTGACATCCTGTCAGCTGCAGACAAGAAAGGAGTTATGGAAGCAGAACAGCCAGGTTGAATACAAATGAATTGATATTCAGTTGTAGGCTTTTCATGGTAATGAAGCAGAAAGGGCCAAGGCCCAAAAAGCACATTTCACCCTGCCTGCCCTGCCCTGCCCTGCCTTTCTGCTGCAACTTCCAGATACCACCAGTGCTCAGGTCAAGGCTCTGACTGTCCCTCAGCTGGCAGGACTCAAAGAGTAGAGTGAGGAGCTTAGGAAAGATGTGGGGTCAAATATACACATTTAAGGCCCTGGTGAACTGCTGCAGTTTTGTCTTTAATTGACATGAGGCTGCTTTTTGAAGCAAAAAAGCTGCAACTATAATGACTGAGAAATGTTATCAAGATCACTACAGAGACCTGGGGAGTCACAAAGGCTATATCTGTCCTCACCAGGGAATTCTGTGTAACTAGTACGTTATTCATACTGTCCCTTGAAGTTTTCTTTTCCCTATATGAAGAAGAGGGGATAATAGTTCCAAAAGGCTCAGGCATTTCTTGCCACAGTGTGGTGTTTGAAGACCTTGAGGGGCAGAATGGGGAGGGAGGAAAGTGTTCACACGAGTTTTGCAACCTGCATCAAGAGTAAAATGAACAATGGGCTGAATCATATAATTTTATTGTTGGACTTGGGCTTGACTCAAACTCATTCAAATTTCTTTTCTTCTATCCTCCTGTTTAACAGGGAAGAGGAACACTTTCAAAAATCAAACCAACAAGCAAACAAACCAGCCCAACTTTTTCAAGGGCAGAGCCCACCACAGCCCTTGTTCCCGGAGTGGGAACAGCTATTTTCACAGCCTATGACATGGTCTGTAGAAGCCTGAACGTAAAACTCTTGGCACCAAAACTAAGCATTATCCACTAAATGACACATCTCTTCAGCTAGTGTCTAGATGTCCACAGCTAATTACACAGTCTGAGATTCCAGCAGACATCTGGGTCTACAGCATCTTCCAATATCCCCATGTGGCTTAACACAGATACAGAATGAGTGCATATAGAGAAGGAAGAAGAAAGAGTGGCTGTGTAACACAGATACCTTAGATACAGTTATGTTAAAGCCCTGCCACTGAGTCCCTCAAGATTATGCTCTACATAGCTGGCTGTGGGGATGGCAGCAGACAAAAGAAACAGAGACATTTGCCTTTGTGTGCAGCTACAAAGAAATTATCTGACATTTTAACTACAGGGTTTGACTAATGTACACTAGAGCACTCACCTACAATTAGCCATTTAACCTAGCAGATCACGCTGTGATCTGAAGAGGCTGAGATACGTTTAAGTGTTCCTCTTGCAGAAGCCATACAACTGGCCAGAGCATGTGATAAGCAGGTACAATCCAATAGGCTGACAAATCCAGCCTTTACAGGAATGAACAAAAGCAACAGTATCTATCTTTTCCATTTTGTACACTCCTCCACTTACGATAACCTCAGTGGCTACCTACCTCAGTTAGGAATAACACACCCGTGGGAAAACATGCAAAGCTGTTAAAGATATGATACTCTACCTCACAGTTTATGAATGCATTTTTGTTTGCTTTAAATAAGTGAAATAAGCATAAATTAAATATGAGATCATTTTTGCACTTTGCAGGCAGCAACAACAAACCTGATAGAGTGAACATCTGCTGTTCTTGGTTAAAATATCACCGAAAATCAGCTTTTACATAAAAAGTAATCAAGACAAGGTTTTGGTGTCTACAGTCTGGGTCTGATTCTGGTCCCTGAAAAGCATGTTAGCAGTGCCAGGATAACTTCAGCAGGGTCAGCAACACGAACCAGAATAATGCTATCAAAAAAGAAAAGAATTGTGCCACTGTACCCTGCAGCAGGTCACTGTGTTCCAGGCCTCTAACAGACTCATCAGAGCTGCACAGATTTAAGATGGAAAAGGACAATTTGCACCCAGTTCCCCCCTCCCCAGGGGCAGTTCACTCCCTGAGGTAGTCTGCTGTGCTTTGCTTTAATCTGTGCTGAACATCATGGTATGTCCAAAGTTCCAAAGGTCTCTAAGTAATAAAGGCTTATGGCTTTCCTGGAGCAATTTTTCCACAGCCAAATGGATCGCTCTGGTTTGACTGCAGGGGTGCAACTAAATGGAGGCTTTTCCTCCTGTTTCACCAGGAACACTTAAGAGGTCTCCTAGAACAATTTTTTAAATATACATATAGGGGTAGTCAGACACGGTATACATTCCCAGGTATGCCTTCTTGCCCGCTTCTTGCCCCTTCCTACGTGCAATTTCAGGCTAACATGAACCAGTTGAGAGAGTAGCATAGGCAAATAAATAAATAAATCACTGGTTTCTACAGGTTTATTATTCTGTTGGCATTAACTCTCCAAATGGGCATACTGATGGATAACATAAGTGCCATGCCAAGGGCAAAGGGCCACCTCCTCCCAAGTAGCCAGCAAATCAGGTTGGGCAAATAATCAAACCTTGGTTCAGGTCAGTTTGTTTTGAGCCCTCCATGCAATGACCCAAACACGTCAGGAGTCCAGCCTAGATACATCAAGGGAATAAGAGGTGTCCAAAGAGCGGTCTGGCACCTGACCAAGTCCTGGAAAGGTGGGCAGAGCCAAAGGGACCTGCAGTGCTGCCCATGGCTGAGAGCGGCTGTGGCGCAATCAGATTAAGTGGGGCTGAGGAAAAAGGCTTGGAGACAACTGCATAGAAATGAGAGAAAGAGCAATGCGAACGTGACATTGAGGGATATTCCAAGACACATGAAATAGGAGCAGGTTGAAAGCTGAAGGAGCAAAAACTTTCAATACGAGAATAGCTTCTATATTAAAGGCAGTTAAAAGGCCAAGGAGGAAAAGATCGTGATAGAAGCCATAAACTTGGATTACTTGCATCAATAAGAGAGAATAAAGTGTTGTGTAATACGAAGGGGCCTTGCAGTCAAAAGCAGTTGGAGCTGGAAAGAGGTTTCTTAAGAGATAATCCCTTCTCAGTTCCCTGATATACAGCCTTGCTACTGTACTTCTCGCGTTCATTTGTTACAATAATCTGCCTACCTGCCTAATAAGCATCATTCCATCTGTCATTGGAAAGGAGTACATGACTGGCAATAAAAAGCTTGGATACAATTCAGCAGTCCAAAACACCATGGCTCCAATTTATTCATTCATTTAGTTTTCAGTGGTGCGATGACACTGGCCACAATAGTATCGCATGAGGCTGGTTTAAGTATCCAGGAGAGCTCAGGGAGCGGAAAATTCAATTCCCATTGCCATGGTGAGCAATGTATAGCACTGAAGAGAACTTAACTCCCAGGGTAAGAAGGGTGGTCTCCCTGCAATACTCCTTTTGAGCTCACAAAGAGCATTATCAAAACTCTGAACTCATTACTCTGACTGGGGGTGAAGATCCCTCCGAATCTCATTTGGGTGGAAGATCCTCCCAGCAAGTGGCAGTACTGAAAATGTGCTGCTGACAATCATCAAACAGATTTACTGCATCTCACATCAAAAAAGTCCCCTGCAAAGCTGTGCAAGGGCAGTATTTTCTACTTATGAACTGTCACAAGGTGAGCCTTCTGAGGACTCCTCTGTCACTACCTTGCCACTCAGCTGGCACTAATTCATCTGATTTTGAATATTTCCCAAAGGCAGAACACAAACAACTTCCTTTATTGACTCTTAACACCATAAAAAGTAATTAGGTGGACAGTTTGCAACTTAAAGTCCCTGGTGTAGGTACACCTTGTCTTTCCTCTGCAGAGCCTTGGTAAAGGCATCTTTAACACCCACCCTCTAGTGCTGGCCATAACATGGTCTGTCAAAGCAGGGGTGCACAAAGCACCACACAGCACTGCTACTATGCCCAGAGCGTGTGATGCGGTCAATTAGGGGGAGATGCTTTGTACCCAGCTTTGCAGAGCTCCTGACAGGCCTCTGAGCAAGACTCAGGACAATGTTATTCATATAATTGTAAAACTAACACTGGCTTGCAAATGTTTACACGTTCAATTATATATAAGCCCTCTCCAGTGAGTACATCTGTCTCTTTTGGCTTTTCTTTGTCACTAAGAATGCCTCCTGAATGCAGAAGGTGAATGCTGCAAATGAATGATGAAGATGAATGTCAGTAAAAATCTGCTGCCTGTATGATCCACAAAAGTGAGAACAGAGAAATTGGGATTTGTATTTTCTTCTGAAGGGTTCTCCAGGCTGGAACTGGCTCAGCTTGCAGCCTGCCCTTTTTAAGAAGTCCTTTTGCTTTCATAAATGCTGTGCAATTATTTTTTTTCCTCCAGCATTTGAAATCAGGGACACTCCTTCGTCTGTTACCAAAACCAGAGCAAATCTGGCAGCCAGACCTCTTTCCTCAGACAGATGATGCTTTTACAGGCAGAGCCATAATACTGATACTTCTGAAGGGAGTAAAAAGAGAGAAAGGTGGCATTATAATTTACTAAAATACCAGTCTGAATCAGAAGGTAGGAATGAGCTGCCTGCAGGAAAAATCTGCCTCATACCAGTGGGAGAGACAACAAGAGAAGGTCAAGAAGGTAAGTCAAAGTGTCTTGCATTTGTAGTGCAGTGCTTGCCATGGGGCTACCACAGCTCAGTTGATATTGAGCAACTAAAGCCTTGCATATCTGATGGTCAGTCTTATTCCTGCATCTCATGGGTATTTCCAGAGAGTCCACTCTGCAGCCTCTGGGGTCGTCACAGAGGGGCTGACTACATGCACAGCCCTTGCTAGACAAGAGCAATTTCTATGTTCCGTCTTTGTACCTACCCAGTCTTCACTCATCCTCCCCTGCTATTAAAGGGGAGACAGGAAACTGGATGATCTATGTAACAGTATTTTTCAGATGAAATGTCAAGGTGGATGCGTCCAGAAACAGGCTGACTCAGTCCTTGCACAGGGGGGGTGGTATTAGGCACTGGTGGCTGCTACTTGTCAGCAAGAAATAAAATGCTTAAGACATTTGCTTAGCAGAGGGTCACGAAAAACTCCAGTTTTGCCCACAGAAGAAGAAAAAGAAAATCACCACAAGGTTTCCTGCCTTAACCTGTCATTTTAAGTTTAATAAGACTATTTTTTTCTGAGTTTCAGTGCAGGAAGATCTTAGCTGACACATTTCAGGTGAGCCAGTGTGACTGATTTAATACAGATGAAAGAGGCTAGGGAGGAAAAGTAGAAAATAATAAGACATTAATATACAGTAAATCCTATTTCAGTTCCTCAGAAGAATATTGCTTTCTCCAGGGATGTTGTGGTTTAACCCCAGCCACCAACTAAGTACCACACAGCTGCTCACTCACTCTGTCCCTGCCCTGGTGGGATGGGAAGGAGAATTGGGAAATGGTAAAACCCATGGGTTGAGATAAGAACAGGTTAAGAACTGAAATAAACTAAAACATCATAAGAAGAAAAAGTGAGAAAAATAAAAGCCAATGAACACAGGTGATGCAAAATCCAATTGTTCATCACCTGCTGACTGATACCCAGCCTGACCCAAGCAGTGACTGGTCCCTTCTGGGTGACTCCCCACAGTTTATATACTGGGCATGATGAGCTGTGGTATGGAATACCCCTTTGATTACTTTGCATCAGGTGTCCTGTCTCTGCTTCCTCCCAGCTTTCCGTGCCCCTGCTCATCGGCAGAGCATGAGACTGAAAAGTCCTTGATCAGGATAAGTGCTACTGAGCAACAACAAAACCATCAGTGTGTTAATCAGCATTGCTCTCAGACTAAAGCCAAAACACAGCACTGCACCAGCTACTAAGAAGAAAATGAACTCTATCCCAGCAGAAACCAGGACAAAGCAAATTAAAGGATTATATAAGGAAAAAAAAAGGTCCACAGTTTATTTGTGGGTCTCCTTCCTCACCTCACCAGCCAAAAAGAGTTAATGCTGCTGGTTGGTATCAATTTTATAGTCAAGAAAATTATCATGATCCTCTTACAGATGTGGAGCACAGTAGCGCCTCTCCTAAAAGGCATCAGCCTGCAGGCAGTGCCGGGGATGGGACAGGCTTGGTGAGCAGCCCTGCTCTCTGTCTTGTGAAACTGTGGGTAGCCATTTGATGGACAGGGCTAAATTAGGTCAAATCACTGCATCAGTGCCAGTGCAGCTGAGGAGCAATTGTTATGTGACCAGTTTTAGGGGATGTTGCGGTGTGTGTGGGGGTTGGGTTAGATTTTTGCCCAAGCTCTTGAGAGAAATGCATTATTTATTGGCATTATTTTGCTAATTATTATAATGCAATATTTATTACTACATTAAACAATAAGCCTAAGATCTTTGTAACAGAAGAGGATGACATTTGCTTGCTCTCATGCAGAACACCCAAGCACAGCCAGCTCCCACTTGTCCTCCCCTGGAAGTTCATTACTGAATGAACTGCTCCCAAGAGCTCACTCTCTCTTCCCTGCCCTCCCCCTTTCCTGTCTTGAACTTCCAGTAGAGAATTGAGTCTTTGTTATCACTCAGGCATTGATGAACTATAACCCCCCCCCAGCAGCCTCATGTGCCCCCATGGATGCTCCAGTCCAGCAGTGGGTGGAAATGGCCCTCTCCATCCCACAAGCAGGATCAGGCCCACTTCTGTGTGGATATGTTTCAAGGCTCTTCAGCACAGGAACATGATGTGGATTTGCAGCCATTGAGATGGTATTATCAGAGGACTTAGAGCGTTACTAGGAGGAAGAACAGGTTTAATGGATGTTCCTTCACTTCTAGGTTCTCTCCAACATATGTAGCCCAGTCTAGGTGATACACTGACAACAAAACTGTGGGAAGAAGCAGAAGAAGGCTAGGTGACACTGAAGTTTCTCATTAATAGAGTTTATTTTTTCTTTCTGATCTTCTCTAAGGACATTAAGATATTGCATTGGATCATAATCTCCTTTTCTAGACATGAAAAATGCTGTGAGGGGTACCTGCTATGCAACCCAATTACACTACTAAAGCATCTGTGAAGTCTAATTTACAGGCACATTTTCAAATACAAGCCAGAAGGACCAAAATGCAGTTTATTCAACCTGTAAGGGGAACATACTGTGCAGTCAGGTTTTACACTGTGGTAGCTTCAAGTGTTCAGTAGCAATAAGGTGGACTACAAGGATGGAGAAGCTTTTGTCAAATGTTACTGTGCTTTGGATCATGCTTGTGTTAAGAAAGAGATCACAGTGTTTCTTATCAATGGTTGCGGAAACCAGATGCCACTGTTTGGTTATTACAGCTTTATTTCCAGGAAGCATGTAAATCCTCTATTTTATCAATGCATCTCCATTTTATAATGTGAGTGGCAGATGGAGTAAGTGGAAATTGCATAATAAAATGAGCAGAAGCTGATATCAGTTTGAATTTGTTCAGACACTGATGATTATCTTGTGCTTTGAATAACAGACATCTGCATGTCTCTCATCAAATCAGGAGGCTTTGACCTACCATGTCACAGCTGCGGGTTTTCCTAAGTTTTCCAAATGAAATAACTGCTTTAACCACTGAAACCTCAGTTGTGTGGTATGTCAATAAAATTAAACAGCCTTGACTCTTCAGGACCCACAGGCTACTTTGCATTAACATCAAAGTCCCACAAAGGCAAAACCCACTGTGGGATTTATAGTATGTAAACAGACAAATTAACCCAGAGCTTGGTAAGAGATGAGCAGAAAAAAGCAGAAAGGTGCAAAGCACAGTTTAATTAGATCATTATATTCCACAATGACCAGCACATAGATTATGAAGATTCAGCTTTATAAAAGCCCTGGACTATGGTTATTTTGGTAGAGAGCTGATATTCCCATGTAATACCAAGTTCACTGAATAATAATTATAATTGCATGGCACAGATCCAGTGTGATCACCTTATGGGGGAAACACCCATGTTTTACTTTTCCAGCGCTTAAAAGCACCGAGTAGAACTAATTTAGTTAAAGTAAGAGGTAGTGTTTTGAGACTGTGGAGAGAGAAAGAAACACACCTGAACATCACCAGACTCATTCAGTCCTAAATCAGATCGGCTTACACTGGATCTTGGCCTAAGTTATCATCACCCATGAAGTCCAGCTGTGATCAGTGGCTGATAAGCAATGAGCTTCATTACAATTTCTTCATCTCTTGAGGTCTACAGGCTGATGGGGCTGGGCAGTCAGGCCAGCCCACAAGCTAGGTGGGCTTGCTGGGCAATTCTAAGAAAGCTGTTCTTCAAAACAGCCTTAACCAAATGTATCAAAAGTCACAAAGAACAGATAACAGTTTGAGAAGGAGTAATGGGGACAAAAGCCAAAGTAATGGCTGAAATAGGAACACTTGTAAACCAGAAAATACAGCTTTTGTGAGCTGAATAGCAATGAGATGTGAGATTACTGTTGTGCGTTAGGAAGGACAGGTAGTGATGGAGAGGAGAGCTCATATGGGAATGGCAGTGCGTATGCAGGAACAAGGGATCAGCACAAAGTGTCTATTCAGTAGATTAATGAAGAATCAAGAAAGTAAAAAGAAAATGATGTCTTTTTGCTCAGAGGGATAAGTAAAATGTTGTTGTCCCATGGAAGTATTCACAGGCTTAACTGTGCTGTCTAATAAACCCCACGTCAGGATGCAGGGGCACTGCATGGTGGGTGTCCACATCATCCACCACTCCAAAGCTTTAAGCCTGCCCACCTGGGCTATGTTGCTGTGCTTAGCACGAACTCAGCACAGTCTGGAGGATAGCCATCTATTCAGAAGCCTGCACAACAATTCTGTTGGCTCAGGAGCAATTTTAACTGATCGTAGAGGCTCTTTCTGCCTAACTTGCTGCTCCTCAAAATGGAGGAAAATACTCCTAATGCATGTAAAATTCAGACCTGAGCTTCTTCAAAGACCCCGACAGCTTAGCTGCTATGAATCACTCTGTTACGAGTCATTATGAAACATGTAAGGCTGCTTTTTGTGTATCTAAGAACAATCAAAACCTTCATCATAGGACTCCCTTTGCGCAAGATCAGTTGGCGTATTGAGCGGCTGCATATTGTCACACAAAAAGATTTTCTGAGAATGCTTTTGTCTTGTAATAGAGTATCAGCTGCATTTATACAACACAGAAGCACATTATTTTCTGCATGGTTTTGTTTTCCAGCCACATTACTAGGCAGAAAAAAATGCTTATCATTCACAAATGTCAGTTCTGAAAAATAATTCTAAGGCATGATAAATCATACAAGAATGCTCCAAGAAGGCCTCTTACTGCT
This sequence comes from Pezoporus occidentalis, assembly GCF_034315485.1. Taxonomy (NCBI): domain Eukaryota; kingdom Metazoa; phylum Chordata; class Aves; order Psittaciformes; family Psittacidae; genus Pezoporus; species Pezoporus occidentalis. The sequence goes on along the minus strand of NW_026913640.1, from coordinate 317,439 downwards.
CCATTCATGCCCTAGAGCTGCTGATCATTACATACAAAACACATGGATATTCTAATAAAATGCATTAAGATTTTACGACACTGTCTTGAAATCACTCAGAAACAAGCCAGAAATGTCATTAGTGGGTGACTGTGCCATGTGAATTATAGCTTTTGGCCACTATATTATTTCATACTTTGAGAAATTTGATGTACTCAGATCATAATTATTTTGTTTTCATCTGAACATTAACCCTGCTCCATCTATGGGTGAGTGACTAACCTGGCTGCAAGTTCATTCCCCTTGGAGAGCAGAGCACACGCCAGCAAATTACGAAAACAAAGAGCCAGTCTCTGTTTCATGTTAAGCTGAAAACATCTGGTAAAATAGTTCTTTTTATATTTGGTACACCCTGAGAGGCTACTTTGAGATAGCAGGGCAAGCACCAGTATTTTAGAAGAAAAAGGGTAACAATGTGTTATTTTCTCACTTGGCAAAGAAGATGCTAAATAAATCATGTGAATTATTCAGTGCTGAAGGACAAGTTATATTTTCTATTTCTGCTCTTTGCTCAGTCTGACATGACTTTAGTACATGCAGAGGTGAGAAGAAAAGGTCTTTCTTAATCTCTGAAGTATGGCTTCCTCGATATTGATTGTAAATTGCGTTTTTCTAGGCGAATGGTCAGAATCTGGGGCAGCTGGAGCAACTGCGAGGAATAACAACACAAGGTTAGATCAACATCTCTGTCATGCTAAAGCTTCCTCTACAGCCACCAGGTCTTCCCCATTTTCTTCCTTTTCCTTTCTGCACCTTTCCAATGGTGTGCTGAGACAAATGCTTGTGTTGGTAAATCTCTCTGCATCTTTATGTCACCCCAGAAGTCCCAGGGGGAGGATGTTCACCAATGCTATGTATACATTCAGGCAAATCCTGCTGCAGAGAGCATGTGCCGTGTAAGCAGTCTTCCCCTGGATATTTATGCCTCCCTGCTTGCAGCTCAGGTCTGACAAAAGTTATGATACCTGAAAGTACTCTATCAGAACAGCGATAGACATTCACTAATGCAACAGAGTGCCTGACTTTCATGAAGCCTTTCTTCACAGGCACTTTAAACAGAGGATTACAGTCCCCTTGATGTAGCATAAATCCTAGGTGACATGTTGGATTGCCATGAATCAAATCTACATTCTAAGGGCTGCAGCCAGACAGTGGCTGGCTCCTGATGGCAACGGGAGAGGACCACAAGAGGAATACTCTTCTCTGCCTTGCCATGCTCATTTTGTGTAAGAGCTATGAGGCCATCAAACTAATCAGCGTCGGAAAAACCTGATTTCAATGTCTCTAATGTGTGGCAGCAATCTTTGTGATGCTGCCCTGCTGATTCGTCTCAGCTGTCTTCAGCCTTCCACACTGTGATACTAGATTGGTGCTCAGCATCTCAGGTAAATCAAACCTGCCAGGATACCTGCCTTTTGTCCTGGGACATGTGTCCATCACCAGATGAACCAACCCAGCAACTCCATTCATATCTATCTGCAGATCTACGCTTTGACTGTGGGACTGCAAGGACCTTCCAGCCTTCCCCTCCTCTCTATGTGATTTTTTCTGTGTCCTGACTATTTGCTGGGATGAAGATGGGATTGAGCACCCCCTGGTTTAACCCTGGAACACATGCAGGGAGGGTTAGCTGTGGGACAAGGACCTTACACTGCATTGGAAATACTGCTGGTCTGCCCATCAGAGAGGATAATCCCAGAGAACTGGGAGGGCAGGAAGTGGATATTTTTATTGTTTCACTGATCTTTATTGTTTTCTCATAATTTTCCAACCACATTCACAAATGCAGGCTTGCATCTGGGGAAGAGGAAGACCTCAATCCCTCTCTCAAAGGTAAGCATTTTGTCTTACATGCAGCATGCACTAAGAAATGGATGTTTTGAATTGCAAAGTTAGACCCAGATGTAAACTTGGACCAGAGACTGCAACTTCAGCTGAGAAACATTCTCTTCAGGTGTTCTGAGCACACCTGATTTGGCTAGCTGGATAGCTATGAAATCCTAACAAACGAAAGTTCAGCACTTAGAAATATGCATCTGTTCAAACTGTCACGTAAAATCTTTTGCCTTTAACTTCTGTTATATCAAAGTTTCCACTTAGAGCTAGTGCTACAAAGTCAGATTGAGTGACAGTGTTAGAAATGGATGAATCCTTTAAAAGCTTCTGCTTTAAAATCATTTTACGTAGTCTTCAAAGCAATAACATCAGAGATACTAACAGCCCTGAAGGTTTTATTTTAAAGACCACATAGAAAAAAGGAAATATTTTAATATTAAAAAGTCTTTTATATAACCTCCCCCCCTCCCATCAGGAAGACAGGGAGAACTCTGCTAAACCTCTTCAAAATACATGAGTCAGCTTTTGCTGCAGATCCTGGACTGTCTCAGGCTGAGTGTCAAATTGTATTAGCTACCCTTCCGTTGCTCCATCCACGAGACAGGAAGCTGAGGGTGCTACTGCTGATGGTATATGGACTGTGACAGCACCAGTATGGGAAGGTATATCTTGGAATGTGCAGCAGTCAGTATGCAAAATATAAATTGATTACATTTCTTTGTAGCTTTAATAGCTGTTGCCTGCCAGACTGAAGCTGTTCAGTCTTGGTTACACATTCCTGATAGTGCTTGGATGATGTATGAGGACTTGCTTTCAATAGACATTACGTATCTTCTGTCAAATCAGCATCCACATGAGAGGGCCTCCTCACATGCCCAGTGATAATGTGGAAACTAGCTCTCTGCTGGTTTGTAGCCCCTTAATCTCATACTAGGTATCTCAAAGACATGGAAATTGAACAGGATGGCACTGGTCTGCTTTACTGCAATGCTCCAGTAATTTCTGTCCTGGTTTTCCTGACTGAAGCCACCCCTGCACAGATTTATTTCTCCTGTCCTTATTTATTGTTGGTTCACCTTGCTTGAAAAATGGATGCTACCCCTCTTTGAAAGGTGCTTAATGTTTTCTAATATAATCTAATGGAAGTTCTTATCAACTGCTGTAATATATTTGGCTTCTCCATAAAAAAGCATACCTTGCTGGACCAAAAGAGGAAACTACAGACTTGTAAATATGCCTGTCTTCTTGTGATTCTGCATTCGAAGGATGCATCTCAGAGGCACAGTGAAGGCAAGAAGCTTGCCTAGGTCTGGACATATGCTGGGAGGTGGGGAAAGAAGCAGGGAAAGATAACTGTGCTACCTCTGGGGTCTTCTTGTCAGAGCTGTCATACATTCAACCCCAATTTCAAGTGCATATGAGACAAATGTGAGTGCTTAGTTGTGCTCCTTAAGCAAGCCATGTGTTACATGGGTTTGTTTTGAACTGGAAGAGAAAAACTGGGTGCTAGGCATCTGGGGCTTTCCCACTGATATAGCAATGCATCACCTGGGTCCTTCCCTGATTCATTTTGTTTTAATTCTGCTGCAAAATCTGAAAGAAAAGTTCTAGTACATTTCTGATAGATGCATCAGAAGAACTCCCAGTTCCACCACCTGACCATCAGATATTGAAAGATTAAGCTTCTTCCCTTTTCCTCCCATTTCCAAGGCTTTATTTGTGCCAGAGAACGTCACAAAACACCCACAAATCAGTCACGGCAAAGAAACTTGTGCGAATGCTCAAAGCTCTTCTCTAGCAGGTTAACAGGTTACTACTGAAGTAGAGTATCTCCTCCCTCTCACCCCACTTGGGCTTTAATAGAGGTATAGCTCATGTGCTGGGAGCAGATGCCACAGAAATGGTAGGAGCTGTAGCCAAGGTGAGTAAAATGCTTTGTCATGCATTTTCCCAAAAGAGAGGGAAAATATGGCTCCCAATTGCCTGAAAGGAACTTTCAGACCTTCACAGATTCCTAAACTTTGTTCCAGATGCAAAGAGTACTCTCAAATATCATACTCTAAGAAGAAGGACTTGAAATATAATAAGCTTCTATGAACAGCTTTAAACTCAGGAACTACATTTATGACACTTTAAATACAACAGATGGATCCACATAATTAGCATTTTATCTGCATATATTTGTAGATAAGAAAAGAATACTCTTAATTAGCAGGTGGGGAGCCTGTATTTCCTAATATTCCGAAGTCTTTGGGCTCTCTCTTTGCACCAAATATGCAATTTCTATTGGAATCACAAGGAGCAGTGCAGGTGGAGGATGCCTTTGAAAGTGAAGAAGGCTTTTAGACACCCTGCCTTCCCACAGCCACAGTTTCTATAATTCAAGATATGAAAGGAAGAAAAAGAACAACTTTAGGGAAGAACTAACACTGTTAGACCATCTAGACTTAACTTTTTAAGACCTCCACTAATTACATGGAGCTCCTGCTATGAAAAGTCATACTCAGGTTTCTACTGTAGCCAGTAGTTTTCAGAAAAGATAAACCATTTTTGGTTGTGTCATGCTGGAAGCTCCAGGCACAAGAAATACCAAGGACAGATCATCTTATTTCTTTTACAGAGATCAAAATTAATCTTACAAAAAAGGAAGAGAAGTCAAGAGATTATACAGGCTTATAAAAAATGTATAAAGGAGAACTTATCCTTGATTTTTGAACATTCAACTTCTGTGCTTTAAACTGCCCAGAGTTTGGGCTCCAGTATTAACATCATTCATTCACTGACTAAAATGAGCCTACAGTTAATCGACTTTCATTTATCCTTCCCTGAACTATTTAAGCAACTGAACCAAATGTCATACATCAATAAACAGTAAGTCAGTGGACAAGTAAGAAAATAGTTATAATGTTGTCTTACCCTTCTCAGATAGAAAGAATATCCATCTGAATGTTGGTTTAGGTCACTGTTGCTGAAACATCTCCCCATGAGCACTGTAAAAGAAGTAAGTATTGAGGAGACACCAGAGGAGTTGAGAGCTGTGGACTGGTGAGCAGCTTCCATGAGTGAAAGGTGTGAAGGAAACACTTCTGATAGTTGGAAAAAGACATGGGAAGATACAAGTGGAACCAATTAAAAAATGAGGCCTATCACTCTTGTAAATCCTTTTAAGTTGTTTTTGTTGTTGGTTTTGTGGTTTTTTTTTCTGTACTGGCCCTGTATACAGCAGAAAAAATCTGAATTATTTTTGTATTTTAACCTGGAAACTAAGCCAATGTCTTTAATTGATGTTTTAGGGAAAAAAAAAAACAACAAACAACAACAAAAAAAAAAAACAACCCACAAAATTGTGAATTTGATGGTTTCTGACAAACTTTAGAAGTAAATTCAGATATGAAGTTCAGATTTAAATAACGCAAGTACTGAGCAGCAGGGACAAGCAGTTACAGACATAATGTGTTGAAGATGATTAAAGTCATAAAGACGTGTCTGCAGCTTCAGCATAGCAATTCTTCTGCCATTTTTTTAATTTGAAGAAACTTAAAGTTGGCACTGTATGCCAGCAAGAGGAACCACAATAGACCTATGGCCAAAACACAGTTTCATTTCCTTCTTCCCTTCCTCCCTTTTTCTCCTGCTTCCCTCCCTCCTCTTCTTATCCTCTCTCCCTCTTCTGCTCCTGTCTTTCTCAAAAATCCCTTTTGTTAAGAAATTTCACAAAAGAAACAACTGAACAAAAGAAACCACCATGCCAAAACTATATTAATAACAAGATAGATGGGTGGCATGGTTTAGTGTGAGGTGTCCCTGCCCATGGCAGGGGGGGTTGGAACTAGATGATCTTAAGGTCCTTTCCAACCCTAACTATTCTATGATTCTATGATAGATAGTTTTTGTTATTGATTCAGCAGAATTTGAACCTGTTAAAAATATGATGTATTCAGATTTTATAAGTTTAATAAATCTTTCTTTTGTAATTGTTTCATCTCAGTATTTTTCATCCCTGATACTGTTCTAAGACAGAAGTGATCATGACTATCTTTTGCATACTGAATGATTTAGCGACTGTACTGACATATTGTCAACATATTGCCAAGGATATACCCTTCCAAAAGAACATTAAAACCTACAGCTAATCCACCACAGGAAACTACTACTGAGCTTAAGAGGGGCATTAGCTAATACATTATAGTACAGAGACTGCTGCTTCTGCTGAAATAAAATTAAAGCACCTATTTTGAATGGGAGCTTTTTGACAAAACCAGACTTATTTCAGGCCTGTGCTGTGCTCTGCTGGTCCCTTGGTGCAGGACAGACTCAGCTGGGTGATGGTAATGGATGAGCCCACAGGCAGCCCCCACTTGGTACCAACAATTACACATCTGTGTGGTCTTGATTTTATCTAACAGTGCAGAAACAAGTTCTCATGTGGATATCCTCTCTGTTTGGCAGTAGAAGTGATTAATGAAGTTGTTTTCTTGTAACAAAACCCTTTAAGAGCTTAACTGACCAAAATGGGGTAACCACTGCAGAGATGGGGTGTGTGTAGAGTACTGCACCCAGACCAGAGCTCCATACCACACTACACAACTCATCATCCCCAGCTTCTCACAGCAGGCAAGATTATTTATGCTATTACCTTTCTCTTTCTAGTGCTGGATCCAGCAAATGGCACCTGCATATTATGCAGAGCCTGAGTGCCTTCCTTACCAGGGTCATAATGAACCAGTGCTCCCAGTTCAGCACAGGTGCCCATTTCTATGCCACCAAGGACATTCTCCCCAAAAGATCTATCTTTAAAAAACTGGGTTTGAATGAAGCTATAGTGGGTCAGTACCAAAATGCAGAAAGGACAAAACTGTTCAGTGGTCTTATACACACAGATGCTGTTAATGTTACAAACCTTATTTCAAAGTGAAAAGATCACATTTACCATTTTACCCTCTGCTCTAAATTCCTATCATTTTTTCTTATCTGTCTTTTCACAAACAAAAGAAAAAAAAAGTGTGATGAAAACTAGTGTAAAGAAAATAAAGGGAAAATAGCAGAGATCAAGCTGCTGGAAAAAAAACATCTGCTGCTGCTGGAAAAAAACATCTGCTGCTGGATTTCATGTTGACGTTTCTCCCCACAGGGAAAGTCAAACTCTTTTCGCCAAGTCTCGGTGAGACACAAATAACGGTTAGAGGAAAACAGAGAGTCCATGTGTTATTTCATTTGGCAGTAACAATTGTGTTACCCTCCGCAGGGACAGTAAGACACCTGGAGGGAGGTTCAGCACAAGAACTACCTGAGCTGAGCCAGCCTGCAGCTGCATGCATGGCTTGTTAGGGTTCAGGAAGGGGTGGATTTAGTGGTAATTCCTTCGGATTGGGTTACAGCCTCCCCAGTTTCACTCACCTCGGGGGATCTCAAACCAAAAAATGTCCATGGCTTAAGTGGAGAGCTGACCCTCCTGCCTGATTTCACTTGGTAGGTTTGCCAGGGTAAGTAAATAAACGTGACCAAACTTTACAAGGTGGTTCATTCTGCTGGTGGATGTTCAAATAGGAACCCAGAGCATACGCCTCAAGCCTACAGCACTCATTGCTGCCCCTCAGCTGCCTTGGACTCCACCTCTAAGCCTTGGACCTCATTTTTAGGCCCAGATATTCCCATTCTCTTAGGCATGGACAGGATACAACACAGAAAGTAACATCTGGTGAACTTCCCAGCTGATGGCTGTGTGCTTGAATTAGGTCTTCTTGTGACTTTGTGTAGCTCTCAGCTTCCCAGTCTACTACCATGCAAATGAGAGCTGACTATTTGAGGGCAGTTCCAGGACAGTCCAGTCCAAGCAATGCCAAATGCCACTGAGGATATTCTGGTCTTTATGAGGCCTACTGACATCTTCAGACACTGCCAAGTCCATTAAAGAAGTGTCATAATTAACCGGGCTCAAATCCACCTATAGCTAGACTTATCTAAAACCTTCCCTTTACTTCAGAGATAACTCTCTGCCCCAACAGTGACTGAATGACAGTACAGCATTTACTGTACTGTCATGTACATACTGTACTGATGGAGCACTTCCACAAAATCTCCATCATTCATGGCAAATCTAATTGTGAAAATTTTGCCATTAAAACTGGAAAGAAGTTAGAATCACCTGATATTTCATCTATGACACAGATGAGCTACATCTACGAAGGAGAGCTCAAATGAGATAGAGTAAGCAGTTTCCAGAGTTTCCATGTTTCATTCCATTTTCCAGCTGGTCCTAGTCAAGTTCAAATCAAATAATTTGTCAAAAGGGATCAGACATGAAGGAAATCAGTAACTCAGGTGAGGCTGAGAACCAGCTCCTGGAGAATCAGAGTATTTCTCTCTGTTGAGTAAAGAACTGGCTAGTGAAATAGTGATGTAGGAGTCATGAAGAAAGAGGAGCTGCTACATGAAATACACCTAATAGAGATTTTTCCAGGCTATAAAGAGTATTGTCCAGAATATTTAGCATGTATAAGCTCCCAAAAGCCAGAGATGCTGACAATGATGTTTGAAGGAGTACAGAGTTTTAGCATTCCCTTGCTGACTGATGTATTTTCCTTTCAGCATTCAGTTTCAACACAGGCTGGAGAGTCATTAAATGTCAGGAGAGATCCTGTTTTGGAAATGAAGATGTCTGTGTGGGTGTAAGATTAAACGTTCCCCCATCTTTCAAATGACTCAATGTCTGAAAGACCCAAATGCAGTATTTTGGATGAAATGCTGCTTAACCCAAGCCTAGCCATAACCATTCATAAAGATCTGCAAAAGGGCAGAGTATGCTATCCATCATTATGCTGAATTAGAAGATTTCACATCCCTTCTGTTCACTGCTTGGTTCTCTTGGCTGTGTTGTGAAGATTAAGCAAAGTGACACCGACAGCAGGATTTTATAACATCCTTGACGTGGCTGCTATCACCTCTCATTATTGGAAAGCTCTTTGTCTGAAGTTACAATCTGTTTAGCAAATGGCAAAAACATAAAGTTGGGAGAGAGGAGAGAAGGAGAGAATTTTCAACTAAGAGAGTGAATTGTGGCTTTCGGATGCAACTTGCATATTCAGAATATGAAGTATTCTGTGGAATTAAATGTGGGCACACGTCCACAAGATTCTGTAGACAGTTTTAGGGTGTCTTCTATCACAGCAAAAATTGCAATACACACAGAATGTAAAGTACTGAACAGGCAAAAAATCACTACAAAGTTGATAAAAATTTTGAAAGCATTGACCTTGTTTCAAAGGACTTAAAGTACTCTAACTTCAGGCTGGACCGTGTCATCTGTACCCAACAGCAGGCACAAAACTCAGCATGGACCTTGGCAAATTCAACAGGAATATGACCATGGCTTAGTGCCTGTCCTGGATCCTTCTGGTACAGTCAGGTGATTTTGCAGTGCAAAGATCCATAATTAATGAACACAGAATGATGGCCTGATTTCTGTTCCAATAACTGATTGGTGACAAGCGGAGCTGTTCCCCCAGAGCTCCTCTGGAAGCACACTCTCCAGCAGACATCACTAATGAAAAGAGGGGAGCTTAACTCACTTCAGCTGAGTCTATCCCTGGCATTAAGCGCTCAGCCTCTGAAATTTAGCCTTCTGTAAGATCCCCACCAGCAGTGAGGCAACATAATCACTGGTTACTTTTGAAATCATTGACCATGGGTTATGTTCCCTGGATTTCAGAAGAGAACACCTGTGACTGTGATTTGTGGTGAGCTTCCTTCACCGAAACCACTGCAACCCATGAAGATTAAAACAGCATGCCTCAGAGACTTAGCAATTCAGCCTCAAGGTATTTGATGGATAGAGTCCATTCTTGTGACTACAGCCTGGTGTTGAGTCCCATCCACCAAACTCCAGCAGCTACTAACATGAAGTTGCGGAGAAGGGCTATGGAGGTGGGAAGAGACTTTCCCCAGACTGGAGGAAAGCCATGAAGATGACATCCCAAACTCTTGACATTGACAGCTCTGAATGAACATATAGGGATTTCAGGCAATGTTTCTGCACAAAGAGAGACACAGGAAGTTAGGATCTTCATCACAGCATGCTCTGGTGGGTGTACCAGCTCTGGGGTGGAGCTGTGCTCCCCTTTCCCCATCAGAGCACAGGGTTGTGCTCCAGACCTTTCTACCTGCTGTGGGAACGCAGTGGAGAGAAGGAGCTCAGCCCCACAGACTGTGAAGCTCAAAAGTCATCAGGCAGATGCATTATGGAAACAATTACCATTTCCTTTCACTGCGGAACAAGGCTCTCAAATATTGTATTACCTTTCTCCTGGCAAACCCCACGGTATTTATTTTCTGTTACACAGTGTGTACATTATCTGCATGAATCATTAGTCCTAAAGAGTGCTACAAATTGAGAAAGCAGATGATAGTGCTGTTTAACAGCATTAAGATACAATATCAAGGCTGCTTGTCAAGTGAGCAAAACATCAGAGTTGTTCAACAGTTCAACAATGCAAATGCAGAGAGAAACAATTATTGAGTAATCCACTATATAATTTTGAGCAGGGTTATGTCATAACTGGCCTCTGAATTGAAAATGAAAACAGCACTGTCTTGTTAAAAAAAAAAAAAAGAAAAATCTGAAAAAGCCAAAAATATGTTTCATTTTTTTTTAAGTATTTGTCAGTGAAACAAAAATCCCAAACAGATTCATTTCTATGTCAGCACTTTGAACAACAGCAAACGCCATGAGAAGCTCATTTTTGGCACACTCACACCAGGGCTGTGCCAATAGCCCTCAGCTCATGCATCCACCCAGGGCACTTCAGCAGCAGATTTTGTCTCCTCCTGGCCACCCATGCCCCACATCAGGGTCAGCCCAGCTGAGTCCCAGTGCTTGCACTTGCCCCCCTTTGCATGGAAGAAATAATTATTCGATGAGACAAAGAGTGAAAGAGCCTGTTGGGAAGGGAAACTCCTATTTTTGCATCCTAGGACAATGACTATTTAAATACTTTATACTTATTAAAACAGCTTCCACAAGTAGGACTGAAACCAGCCCCTTGGGAGTATTTTAGATTCCCTGAGGACAGGGGCTTTAACCCCCTCCTGCAGAGAGGGTGCCAGCTCAAGCTCTCAAGTCCTCTTAGAGACCTCCTGCTCCTCACCATCTCCCTTAGTGATCCTCATCCTGAAAACATCATCAACAGTCTCAGGGCAAGATCCCAAATACTTTCAGGATGACTAAAAGCCATGCTTCTCAACACAGCAACTACTCAGAACAGGGGAAGAGGTAAGAGGAACACTGCTTGGTGCAGAGGCTTGCACAAACCGGTGAGTGCTTTACATGCCTGGTTTTGTCATCCTCTGGTTCACCAGCTGTGGGGTTCCACTAATCAACGGGAAACACCGTCCTTGAATAATTAGGAAAAGTCAATCTGTTATGAGCTTTCGCTTGCTAGAAATGATCCTGGATGAAGAGATCAGCATGGTGAGAGAGAGGTTTTTAAATAGGCTTTCAGCAGTAACCTGTGTTGTCAGGTGTCAGACAGCAGAGGAGTCCCTTGCTAATGTATTTTACAAGTAAATCCTTTTCCCACACAGCCCTTGCTGTAGTATCTATCACACTATTATTGTTTTCCTGACAATTCCTCTAGCTATCCAAAAGGAAATGTCCTTCTGTTCCTCTGAGTTTCCTTCTGAAATGTCCTTCTGTTCCTCTGAGTTTGTCCTTTGAAGCCAATTAAATCTTATTCAGCTATGTATACCTTAGAGAAAATAAACTGCTATGCCATGATTAATCATCTCAGATCCAGATATATTTGAGAGGTGGAGATGCACTGAGAATGACTGAAGACACTGAAGGCTATTAGAGCAAATTGAAGAAGAAAGTGAAAAATGAAAGCTCCCGTGCACTAACTAGAGGGGGGAGGGGAACAACAGAAAAACAGGATTAAGGAAAAAACAGAATGACAACCCAAACAGAACCTCTTCCTACTACTTGCAAAATGATGTCACTGAACATCCCACTGCTATTAGAGAGAGGGTGAAAACACATGACATAGATTAGTCGCGCGGAGGAAGACACTTGGATACTACAGTGATGAATACTGTGTTGGGAAAGGAAGATGATCTATAAGGGAAAGCAGAGCTTCTGGGTAAGAAAGGAAAGGAGAAAATGATATAAAATTCTGGTACTTAAAATGAAGAAGGAATAGTATCTATAAAGATTGGATTCTTTTCCTTACAAAAAAAATAAAAATCTTGGTTTAATTGTGCCTTTCTTTTAAATACCCTGGGTGCAGACCGCTATCATCCTAATTGACTTTGAAACTGAATTTTCCAAGTGAAAACCACTCTTGTAACAGCTGCTTCTGAAAAATTTATGTGCCTGGAATGGCATATACCTACTATGCAGTTCCAGTGGCAGTGATCTAGCAGGGAAGCCACCGTGGAGTGAGACCAGATGGTAAGACAGAAATAGGAAGTTTCTGCAGGTTTCTTTATTTTTTTTATTTTTTATAAGGAACAACTGGAGAAAAAGCAGAGAAAGTAAAAGGGAAACTGCAGAGTAAAAAAGAAAAGAAAAGGGAGTAAAGCTTGGAGTAAAGGTGGAGAGTGAAAGGGGATGCAACTTCAAATCAGCGTGAGACAACCACTCCTGGTCTGCACACAATTAAAACATTCCCTACAGATAACACAGACATCAAAGGCAATCTCTGCTTTTTGCAGTTTACATGTGCTTGTTAACACAGGTTTCGTCATTCAGCGACTTTTCCTCAGTTTGACTCTTAGAAGACACCATCCTATTATGGCTTTAGTACCAGATATTTGAAATGAGAAAATATTAAATCCTACCTTTTACTTATAAGGTTCCTCTCACCCTGCTTTCCTTGTTAGGCAGTTTTGATACACGTTTTACCCCCACAAGGGGTGCTGCCGCCAACTGATTTAAAAGGGGTTTCTATGTGACCAAGCCCTGAATATATGATCACACAAACACTGGCAGTGCTATGGTGTTGCCCCAGAAGGAGATGCAGTTCATGTTAGGCCAAAAAGCCAAGAAAGAGTTCAGAAGTCCAACACAAACCTCCTCTGAGGTGGCACGACCTGGTCTTTTTAAATCTTGTTGGTTTGCCTCCTCTTTAGGGAGAGATGGCCACAGCCTCTTGTTTTTATAGTCACTTTTTCAACAGTGTGCAGTGGCGCCAAGGAATCCGAACTCCAATCAAAACTATGCTGCCACTGCTCCCAGAGCGGATGGCAGCAGGGAGGATCAGTGGCAGACGCTGACCACACAGTGTCTGGCACAGCACCAGCTCCATTTGTCTCATTTTGTTATCTTCACAAAGGGCTTGGGTGCCTTTCAGCGAGAGTCACGTCACAAAGTAAGATCAGATTAAAAGGCTCAGGACTGGTGTCAAAGTGATATTTGAACTATGCTGAAAACCTGCAATCAGCTTAAATATTATAAAACAGCAAGCTGCATCCCAATCTCCATCCCCTCTCCCACATCATTTATTTTACATAAAGCAGTAAATTCCTTAAGTAACTACTGAAACCCTTTCTCTGAGCACCCTAACTAATTAATCCCTCTGGAAACGGATAGTGTTGTTCCAGAGGAACTGCAACTACGGTGCTTGTCAGTTCATTTGATAGTGCTCAATACATGTGGCAAAGTCTCAACTTTGTGATCAAAGTTGCATCAACACTTACCCAAATTAAACCCCTCTTAGATCTACAGGGGAAATATGTCAAGGCTATAAACAAGCATATGAAAATTACTCTGATTTTATTGATTCTCTGTGCTGGCACTCAGTCCCATGTCTTTCACAGATACACTGCCATTTTACATTACAAAGACTTCTTTGGTTTCACCTTCCCCTCAACAACAGCTTTCTTGGCAGTAAAGAGAGGATGTAAACATGAATCCTATCACACAGTGAATGCACATCAGCAAAAAGGCATTGTCCCCACTGGCCATCATGTCACAACTTTCAAGAAGTTCTAGGAACAACAACAGCATTTTGAGGCCAAGAATTGCTAAATGATTAAAACTCAAACAGATGCAGTGTGTAGCAGCAGCAGCCTCTACAGAAAATTCACGAAGGTTATCCTTTGAAACTGCTAATCAAAAGAAAAATGATTCGCTTTGGTACCAGCCACTCTCTAAAATAACAAAGAGTGTGCTCATTTGGATTGCAAGACTATCTGTGTAAAGACAGGAAGAACATCGGTTTAGCATAATGATGAGGTCATGTTGTCAGAAGCCAACCCAGGCGAATGCATCCCCAGGGGCCACCAGTTTAAGGCAACAGAGAGAATCAACACGCTGGACTGCAGGGATTGTTTTTCACTCTGCAAACAGCATGCTTCACTCTGACTTAGCAAAAATGAAGGTAGAGAGTGCTTTTTCACCATTCAGCAGCACATGGGCTTTGGCACTGCACTGTCCATGTCCTTCTCTAAAACCCAATGAATAATAGGTATTGATGAGCATTACAAGATATACACGCACACAGTTTCAACCAAATGCGGTTGGTTTTGAGATCCAGGACTCTAGTGGAGAATAAGTCCCAAAGCAGAGAAGAAATCTTACTTTTCTAGCAGTTCATCAAGAAATTCCCAGCTTCCTTCCTGCTTGTCACTCTTAGAGCTGCTACCAGCAATTGGAAGAGAAAGAAGATGCTTCTCACACAGATCAGAGCTTGACAAATATTTGGAAGTTACTTTTAACACAGCGCTGCTGTAGAGAGCACACATTGGTAATATCTTAGGATGTGCACAGGGCATGATACAGCCAGAGCCTGACTTCACCGATTGTCCAAGGAGACAAAGCAGGTTTAAGTGCAAAGCTCTTAAAGTATGTTGCTGTATGAAAAAGTATTGCTGGGAGAGTGCAGTCCTCAGAATACATCTCTGCAGAGATGAAGCAGTGCCAGCTCAAGCTGCAGGCTTGCTCCATTCCTGGCGGTTTTCAAAACTGACCTGGGCACAGCCTGCACAACTTGCAGGATCTGCTTTGAGCAGGGGCTTGGACTAGAGACCTCCAGAGGTCATTTCCTATCCACATGAGCCTGTGACCCTCTTAAGCCAGCTTGGAGCACAAGCAGAACTGTCTGCAAGTACATGTACTTGTGCAGACACATCTGTTTAACAGAGGAAAAGAAAAAGAGGAGAAGGTGCCATTTCAAACAGGAAAACACTCACCCCTTAACCTTTCTGATTCCATGCGAGCAAGGTAGGCATTAACTGCACTTTACAAATCAGGGAAATGAGCCACAGAGGGATGCACTACAGTATCCAAACCCACACAGTAAATCAGTGCACAGTCCTGGGTCTTGGGGCATTTCAGTCACTTATCTTGCCCTTAATCCTTTATTCCATACTATATATCGGAAAAATGAGGGACTATCACCATATATCAGTTAAACAGAAAATGGTTCATATTTTGACCTCATTCAAAAGAGTTCTTTGCAGTGATTGTTTGTTCATTGTAATTTCATTTACACACAGTTCAAAGGTGGAGTGTTCTCCTTTTTTATGGAAGCAATTAGAGCCTGTCCTTTTTTCCAATTAAGTGACCCCCTGTCTTCTTCTAAGTGGTTGTAAACCAGAATTAAGACAATTCTAGGGGGGGGTGGAAATCTATAATAGTAATTCATACTAGTTGGCCCAGATGAAGTACTGAATTCAGATGATGAAGTGAATTCCTCTATCAAAGGGTCTTATTCAGCTGAGGTGTGGGAATACCCTCCTGTGATAAAAGCACATATTAGTCAAGAAATAGCTTTCAAGGATGGCTGCTGCCAACCAGCATAAATCAAGGACTGCAATTGATTAACTAATTTAAACACTAAAGACAGCTTTGGTTGCTATGGCGATAAAAGAACGGTCAAAACCCTGATGACCTTGGAGGCTCATGATCCCCTGGAGATTTCAGAAACTAAAGTCTGGAAATATATTAAAAGATATAATGCTAGCCAGATTGCCTTCTAATGGCTTGGCTGTTTTGTCAGCTGGAAGACAGACTTCTCAGCATGCTTCACACTAGTCTCCAGTGTGCAGCTAGCTCTGACTATATGATATCTTTTCATCATCAAAAATCAGCTGGGACATCTTAAAGCCTCAAACATTTCCTTTGAGCTTCATTGTTGGCCTGTTACTTTCAAATATCAGTTCTCTTTCTCATCGGCACTTTATTAGCAAGTTCTTATCTCTAAGTTAGCTTCCCGGGTAGCTGCTCCTAAATTCATTGTACTTTTCATCTTACATACTCCTTACAGGTTTGATTCAGAGCCTTTAGATGCATAAAGAGCCACTTCACAAAGTGGCAGAAAAGCAGTGACTGAATGTCCCAGGAGAAACCCACATGGCCCACAGAGCTCATTGGAGCCCCACCAATTTTGCAGCACTTGAGGATGTGGTTGGTGATACCTACGAAGTACCTGGCCAGGTGTTATACCCAATTGCTGTTTGATCTCAACTGCCTCCAGTACAGCTTCATTGGGATCCTCCTTTTACCTACCCGACTCTTGAGAGAAGCAGGGAACTTGGAAACTCTGTATCAGGTCCAAATTCAGCCGTCATGTTTTATTAACAGACATCTGTGAGAGGCGAGCAAAGACAAGATGACTGTGTGACCATAACAGCCTTCCTGTGTGAAGCTTTTGCCAAAAATGCCTTGAATTTCAATAATTACAGAGGGCAGCTTATTAGCCTTTTTTGGAAAACATGCTTTTCTCTTCAAGACATACAAAATAGTCATATGTCTTGTGTTTGAGTACAAACACTGATTTCTTTTGTCAACATGGCAGGCAGTTATTCTGAAAACAGGATTACTTCTGTGCAGAAGGGCTTTGCTGTTTGAAAATAAAAGCTGTTTCCAAGAGAAAAGCCTCAGAACATCAAGATTATCTGTTATTCCCCACTGCATTCATAAAGATTCAGATTACATTCCAATCTTACTTTCTAGAAAATATCTAAGCATGCTTTCCTCAGTTTTTAATTAAGATGTTTATCTATAATTGGCATTACATTAGTATTGTATTGTACATTAACCAGGGTAGCATCCACACTTGTTCTGCCTAAAACCACAGCCACCAAAATTACCACTGCAGTTGCAAACTGGCAAACCCCCTGAAATAAATGCATTCTTGAGCACTTAATTTGTCTTTAGATTAGCCACTTCAGATTATGTGTCTGTTTACTGGCTTTAACATATTTTGACTAATATATGGGAGGTGTTTGCTTCTTACCCACCAGGGGATTTTAAAGACTTCAGGAAGAGCACAGTAAAAGAAAGAAGGACAAGAAGGAATCACTCCGTTCATTGGCTTAGGGAAGATGATAAGATTCATGGTGGGAGGACAATGCTTGAGGTTTTGTGTTATAATGATATTCCAGACAGTGACTGATTTACCTTCAATATAGCAGATATAGGGTGTTAGAGAGCAACAGTTCAGCTGCGGCGGTCTCTTCCTTTGTGGAAGGGAAAGCATCCAGTTGGCTGGCTTTACTTTTCCTAACAAGAAATCACTCTGGGTCAGCTCCATAGGACATCAGGCTCATTTGAATATTAAATATTTTAATTGCCGCATATCTTTATCCTCTCTTTTTTCTGCCCTGAATCCATGAAAGCTTTTGTGACAGCTGTATGCTGCTTATTTATGTGAGAGCAGATTATGACCCCCTTGGGAATGTCAGTCTTGATGCACAGAGCTCCTGCAGCGTTGCTCCAGCAAGGGTAGTGGGACTCATCCTTCTGAAGGGTGCTTGGGAGGGGTTCACCTGTAAACTTTATAGCTGTCAGCGTATCTACAACCTTCAACCTTACTTCAGGGTACTCATATGTTACAAACCTCCACCTCCATCCACAGGAGAGCTGCTGTGACAAAATGAATTAAGTTTTCTCTGATGTCCACCCAGATATCCACCTCTTTTTCCTCCTGGATAAGAGGGTTTCTGAGGAGGAACAGTAGTCACTGCCTCTGGTCCATCTCTGCACACACATCCCCAAACTAAGCCTCACTTCACTGCCAGGCTGTGGCCATAACAAGCCTTTGCACCATGAAAGCTGAAGTTTTCACAAGGAGAATGGGAAAGCCCTGGGGAGCTGGATCCCTAAATTCCTCATGCTCTTCCAAGGTATTAGCCACAATTCCTTCTCCCTATAACACTTCACAATCTCCAGCTAAAGAAAATACCTAAACCAAACCAAACCAAACCACTCAACACAAAATAGCCTGAGTCTTCTTTTACAACATCAAAAACCTTGCCTTGTATTTCCCATTGAAAGGAATATGGAGCAAAGGCAGGGGAATCAATTTCAGGGTAGAGAACCACTGCTGACCCCATGCCTGTGCCTCCCCAAGTGCCTGGTGATGCCTGCCCCACACGGGGCTGTTTAAGATGCCTTTGGCCCTTCGAGATGAAGTCTTCCTTAGGCTGCAGCACCAGGATGTGGTGCAGTGTATCACCCCCATGAGTGACTGTATCCACAATGGGGAAGGAATACAGTGACAGAAAACATAAACACACCAACAGTTATCTGTGTTTCTCTAGCATTCCCCCTCTCCTGCTTTTTCTCTCCATCCAATTTCCTACTCTTGCCGTTGCTCTCTTTTTCTACCAGCAGCAGATGATTTCCCTGCCACCATACACTGATGTCCTATCATGGAAATAATCCCTGGGTTTCCCCCTCCCTTTCCCCACCCGCTCCCAGCTGTGTGGCACTTGCCCAAAGTTTACAATGGAGGAATTTTAATAGGAAAACCCAACTGAACCAGGCAGACATGCAGCAGATTTTCCACCCTGTGCTGCTGGCAGAACTGAACATGGAGCTGGTGGAGCATGGGCTGTCGATGGGGGTTCACTGATGCCTGGACAGCCTAAATGGGGTGTATTTTATCTTCTTGCCAAGGCACATCATGGCAGGAAGCAATTGCTGTTGCCTGGCTGCTGCCCACACACACTGTTCCTGTGACCCAGGACTTTCCTACCTGCCCACTATTGTGCACTCTGCATCTTGTGGCTGTGGAAGTGCTATAACAAGTTTAAAGAGTGAGGTTTTACAAAATGAAGGGTGAGTTTCTATACCCTTTATAGCCTTACTCATGTTCTTCAAACTTTTTCTTCCAACACATGTGGTCACTGTAACTGTGAACCTGCAGATCACCCAGTTTCACAGAGCCTTTGGTTGTCATTTAGTTGATCTTACTGAATTTCAGATTCCAGAAGCCTCCCCTCAACCAAAGTTTGCACCCAGTTCTGTGAGTGCATCACCAGAGGGCTGAAGCCCCCCTGCAATCCCAGCCAGTCCAGTGTCTCTTCTGTGGTGGCCTCAGTGAGGATAGACATTCAAAGCCACCTCTTGCCAAGTGCTTAAAGAAATGGGGAAGAAAGTCCACCCCACACCTCATGCACCCTTCTCTGACTCATTCCTATGAAGCCAGGATGGGTTGAGAGCCATCCTACGTCACCTGACCCTTTCCCTGAACTTGGCACAAACAAGATGCTTTGCACAGGCCCCAAGAGGAAACACTGAGGAACAACTGGAAGCTGCTTCTTACAGTGAACTCTGATTGAACTGTTTTTCCTAAGCATTTTTTTATTTTTCTTTCATTTTTATTCCCCTCTCATTCTTTTGTATCCTGTATGGAAATGTTAAAGACACTACTTATTACCATGGACCACCTGATCGCTTTTATTTGACAAACATTGCTTTCTGAAGAAGTCAGTCCCAGGAGGGAGTAATACTCAGTTGTTCCCAAGTGTTGAAAACAGTCTCTGGTTTGATGAAGGAAATACCAGTGCCACAAGCTTGCTTTTGTCCAGCACATGCCTCAATCCCACCAGCAAAAGTGGCTCATGCATATTATCCTCCACTCCTTAATTTCTTGACATGATTCAGTAACCCTAAGCAAGGGCAAAATGTTATAATCCGTTACTTAGCCCTTTTCCTGTCAATGCCAAACTGTTATAAATTATCACTCACCCCAGGCATTCCAAGTTTATCCCATTTGATATGCAGACTGACATTCACAGTCCTGGGATATTTGATGGGTTTCGCCTGACTTTTCCATTTTCAGAATATGTTTGGGCTATATATTCAGCTGACAAATACAGTAGTAATATTAAGACAGAAGTCATATACAGTTTGGGCACAGTCCAGTTTATACAGCAGAATCTGATGTGTCTAAGCCTTGATTGATCCCACCACATAAATTCCCCTAGTAATTAACCTGGACTAATAACTCCCAGCCATGCTTAGGAGACCACCCTTTTGCCCTCGCCAGCTATAGACTCATCATTTAAAGCCCCATGCCTTAGTGGCTGCTCCTGGTCACTTTCTGACAGAAAGAGAGAAAGCGGTGAGGAGGGAAACCACACATCAGTGAGTTCCCAGTTGATATTTTATTTTGGGGAGGATGCTTTGTCTTGCTCACTTTGCTGATGTCAATTAGGGAAATGGATGTGGGATGCAGAGGGTGAGATGATGATGAGGATGGAGGAATTCCAAGTGACAGAGACAAAGCAGCTCTGAAAATGTCTGGTCCAATGTTTGATTTGCCTGCAGCAGTATAGCAGGCTTGATTCCCCATTATACTAGAAATGTTGTCCTACAAACCAAAGGGAGCTTAGCTCACTAGCATGAGTTGTATTTTCAGAAATCCAAGAAAATAGAAAATCACAAAGGTATTTACACCCAGGAGAAACAACCCTCCTGCCACCTCGGCAGGACTCCCCTCCCTTCCTCCCTCTCTGCCTTTTGCTGTGCCTCCTTAAGGAGCAGGCAGAATAAAGGGTGTCACGCTTATGGTCCTCAGGATAAGGAGTGTATCAAGGGCATAACTGGAGTGTGCTGCTCTCCTGTTACTTGTTTCCCAAAACTTGTAGGAAGATAAGCATAAATTAGAGGAGCTATGAAGTAGCTATCTTCATATCAGGAGCTGGCAGGACTTGCAATACACCCTGGAAAACACTGGACCCAGTAATTCCCCGCAGTAGCTTATGCTATCTTTACCTTTCCATGCCTTTCCCTAGTACAGAAACAGACAATTAAACCCAGTGCACTTAGCTCATCAGTGTACAGCTGTGTTTTTATGATTGGGGGGGGGGAAGAAAGCAAAAACATGCTTTAAAAAGCACTCCAAACACACTTTAAAAGAATAAACATAGGATTTCGCTCCTTTCGCACACCAGTCTCCGTGTCACCTATTCTGACTTTTAGCAAATGTTACAATTTTTATTAACCTCTCTTTTTAGGGAAGGAGTGGAAAAAAGAACCAATTTTAACAGTACCGTGTGCCCATATAGTTAAACCTGCAAGCAGCAATATGTGCACGTGGAAGATTAAGAAAATCTTTCAAAAGGTTCCAAGCTGATCCTCCTTCAGATGGGTCTTTGAAAGAGATGCAGAGGGACAGAACTCTTCCTGAACTTTAGGACCACAATTACGGATTTACCAAGTCAGATTAAGGAACCATCTAGTTCCCTATCTGGCCATCTGAAGAATAGACTAAGCATGTACAGACGCTTCTCCAGATCATTCCTCCAGGCTTGCAGACTTTGCGGCTCAAGGACTTCCCAGGCAGAGGCAATGTCCTTATACTCAAAGGCCCTTGGGGAATTTTTCTGTCATGAATTGTCTTACAAAAGAAGCAGTTCAGCATTTTCAACAATTGCTATGGATGTTGCTTACTAACTGTGTGAAGAACACCTCCTTTTGCTTTTTTTTTGTTTGAACTCACTGCCTGCTAATATCCTTTGATGCCCTTCAGTTTCATAATGAAGAGTCTGCTATTCACTTCTCTTTGTAACTCAGTATTTTATCAGTTTTTCACATAACCTTTTCAGTAACCTCTTTTCCAGGCTGAGTAGTCCTACCTACTTAGCCCTTACATAGAAGCGATTCTGTAACTTTTAGCAAAAGTTACAATTTTTATTAAACTCTCCTTTTAGGAAAAAGAACCAGCCTTAAACATAATATCCACAACCTCTGGAAACAACAGCGTGAGGGCCTGTTGTGCCCTGGAGTCTTGTTACTAATAAATCAGGAAGGGGCTGCCCAGCCCCTTCATCGTAAATATGTTCCCAGCACCTCACCAGGTAATAGCTCTTAACGAAAAGGAATACACTCAGCTCTTGCAGAGGTTTAATCCATCTCCTTCTTGGGTTCAAACAGCTTTCCCACCAGGTACCCCTCCCCACAGGCCTTGGGTTCTTCCACCAGTTGTGGTCTCCTCAGCACAGCTCTGAATGTACCTCCAGGAAGCCTTAATACTTCTCCAGGTTCGTGTCACAGCCAACGACCTACTGGGTAAGCTCTGTGGTGCAGTGGAGCCATCTCTCCTCCAGACACCAACCACACAGCTTGTGTCCCCTCCATACATGTCTTCCATCCAGGCACATTTGCAGTGCTTATGGGGTGAGGAAAATGAAACAGAAAGAAGGAGCCATGTCTTTGGACTTCCAGGTCAATTTATCAGTAAGCATGAAGAGGAAGCCAAAGTCCCTGCTAAACACTGAACTCAAAGTAAAAAGGGAAGATCACCCTCAAAGAGTGTTTCATGGCTCTGCACCAGAATGTAAGGCCAGAGCTGTCAAGAGCATGCCACTTCTCATGAATGTCACCTAGGGAAGCTGCTGAAGCGTGCCCGATGCAGAAGCAGCACAGACCCTCTAAGCAGAGGCAAACACACCGGGCACTGTGGAGTGTCTGTGAGCCCATCCACAGGACCTGCCTCCTCTCTTTTTGTAGGCATTTGAAAAACAATGATTTTTCTGCCTGAAAAATCTGCTCAGCTAAAAAGAGATTCCCACTGCTGCCCACACATTGTCCCCCTCTCACCTTCAATTAGTACAGGTGGAATTGCTAAGACAACTGAATGTGTGAGCGTCTGCTGGAGCTGTTCCACAGCATTATGGAGAATCAGGGATTAATGAAAACAAGAAAGTGCAATAAAACAATATAGATGGCATATCAAAAGGGAGTATTGGTTGTGCAGCTGAGGTTAAAATATTTTAAAACTATGGGTATTTTCTATGCTTGAAATTGCCCGTCACCTAATTTTGAACACAGCTTTTATTAAAGATCTTAGCTGAACATTCTTTTTGCTGTTTGTGATCAGCTATTTCTGCTTGTGTTTGCCTTAGTGCTGGCTTTCAACAACAGGGGTAAAAGCCAGTCAGAGCATTAAGTATTATTAGTTATTGCTGTGGCTGTGTAAAGAGATTTGGGGGCTGAGGTTTGTTAGGGTTTTTACATTTAATTGTGTTCACCTTGAGAAGGAGAGTTATACAACCTCTCCACTTCCAGGCAGGTGGGATTCCTAACTTATGAGCAGGAAGTGACACTTTTTGGGGCTGCATTTGCATAAAGGCTAATTAATAAAATCATTTGATCAGAAAACTGACAATCTAATGAAAGTAAATTCAGGTGCTGTGAGCAGTGTGGATTCCACCTTGATAAATCACCCAGCTCCTTTCTCATTGATTTAGCACTGTAATAAAAGAAAATGGGCTACTTTTTTTTTTCTCCCACTGGGTTGTAATGATTTACAACTGCTTTTTTATTTCCTTTCACACAGTACCCTGGAGCTGCCTCCAGCCTTTTCCCCATAAGCACTAAGAATTTGGATCCTTTGTTCCAGGAGAATAAAAGGAGAAAAAAACTGCTGGGAGGCCATTTGGACTTCAGGCATTTGTTGCCTTTCCTGCTCATGTCATCAGCAGTTTGCACTGTCCTTCATGAGACTGGGAATAAAATCATCCCTGCCTCATAGGGACTGCTTTTTCCCTTTCACAAAGAAACCAGGAGGTGCTGGGATGTGCCCTGGGAGATGCCCTGTTGTTAACTAATAATAATTTAGCTGCCCTGTTTTTAACTAATTTGCAGGAGTGGGGAACCCATAGTGGATGGGCACAGGCATCTAGAAGCCCTCTTCTATAGTTTGCCAATGACACCAAGCTGTGTGGTTTGGTTGATAAGCTGGAGGGAAGGAATGCCATCCAGAGGGACCCTGATACACTTGTGAGGTGGGCTGATGCCAACCTCATGAAGTTTAACCATGACAAGTGCAAGGTCCTGCACCTGGGTCAGAGCAATCCCAGGCACAGCAGAGAAGAGATTCAGAGCAGCCCTGCGGAGAAGGACTTGGGGGTGCTGGTTGATGAGAAAATGAACATGAGCTGCTTCAGTGTGCGCTTGCAGCCCAGAAAGCCAACTGTGTCCTGGGCTGCATCAAAAGGAGCGTGACCAGCAGGTTGAAGGAGGTGATCCTGCCCCTCTACTCTGCTCTTGTGAGACCTCACTTGGAGTATTGTGTGCAGTTCTGGTGTCCTCAACATAAAAAGGACATGGAACTCTTGGAACAAGTCCAGAGAAGGGCCACGAGGATGATCAGGGGACTGGAGCATCTCCTGTATGAAGACAGGCTGAGGAAGTTGAGGCTGTTCAGCCTGGAGAAGAGAAGGCTGCGTGGAGCCTCATAGCAGCCTTCCAGTATCTGAAGGGGGCCTATAGGGATGCTGGGGAGGGACTCTTCATTAGGGACTGTAGTGACAGGACAAGGGGTAACGGGTTAAAACTTAAACAGGGGAAGTTTAGATTGGATGTAAGGAGGAAATTCTTTCCTGTTAGGGTGGTGAGGCACTGGAATGGGTTGCCCAGGGAGGTTGTGAATGCTCCATCCCTGGCAGTGTTCAAGGCCAGGTCGGATATTGCCTTGGATGGCATAGTTTAGTGTGAGGTGTCCCTGCCCATGGCAGGGGGGTTGGAACTGGATCATCTTAAGGTCCCTTCCAGCCCTAACTATTCTATGATTCCTTGCAGCAGCTGAGGGAAAAGCAACATGTTCCCCAGGGGCCTCTTCAGAGATCTAAGCCCCAAAATGACCTGCTGCTACGACATCCTGCTGCCAGGGATCCACAGTGACACAGCTGGTAAGTGAACACTGATCAAACCCATTGATGTCTTTGGGGCATGACTTCTGGAAGAGGTCCACCTGGAAGTTAGATGGCATATCCCAACCCAAATGCCTAAAGATAGCAGTGAAGCTCTTCCCCCTCCTTTTCATATGCACCTCTCCATGTCTCACTTTTAGAGAGAATTTCTTTAAGCACTAAACAAAACAAGACTTCCATCACAGCATTGTACCAGACAAGGCAGAATAAGTTATCACTTTCATTTGCATCAGTCCTTTGTCCCATATTTCCATCCTGTCATTGAAGTCAACCAACCTACCACTGTTAGAAGCCAAAGGGTTAACAAGATCACCCATTTTTGACACCCAAATGAAGAGACTTGACTTTGCAATAGGAGCAAGAATCAGAAGGGGTTAAGCAGATTCCACAGCTCTAAATATCAAGTGGCTTTGATTTAGAGTTTGAGGCAGTATCGGATTTTGGATTAAAGCTGCCTAAGTCCATAAACTCTGCAGGTGAAATATTCTCACTGGCAAACAAAATAGAGCCAATGGAAAAGAGCAAAGAGCATGCGCTGCTCGCATAGTGAAAAGAGCTTGCGTTCTCCTATGTTTAAAGCTTGATACACCATCCCAGTTGTAAATAACTGTAAAATCTCAAAAGCCTACTGCTCAAGACAGGAAAACCCTGCACTTCTACAGAAGGGAAAATCATATTCAGCTCTCAAATGACTGAGTACGGAATTGTTCCATAACATGAATTTGCAAAGTTGAAAACAAGTTAATCTCACAAACAAAAGACAAGGCTATGGGAAAGCAACTCATCCCTGTGCTGTTACTAATGATAAATGTGTGTGCTCTCAGCCTTGGTAATACAATGCACTCTCACCAGATGAGTTATGTGCTGAAACAACCAGCCTTAGAGACAGGAAATGGGACAATTTATTTCATCTTTACTTACTGGTCAGCTAACAACACATTATAATTAAAGCAAGCCCCATCTTCCATGGCATGCCCAGGTTTTTTAATCAAAGGGGCCTTCCACGGATACACTGCAAAGCAAGCGAGAAATGTCTAGGAAAGGTCATTAGTAAATATGTCCTTTTGCAAATGAATTAAAATGTATGTGTACAGACTACGACTATTGCTTGGACCACACACTCCTCCACTCCCTATTTCCCTCTTGTGGCTTATGCAGTCACAGAATAAAAGATACCCCCTTCCTTTACAGGACTGGTAAACAGCCAGGAATGGAACAGGTGAAGCCTTCAAATACACTGGTCAGTAACACAAGATGCTTTACTGCTAGTTCAGAGCAGCAGCAAATTGCTTCCCAGGTGCACAAGCAGACTAATTGCTCTTTCTGGGGATGCCTATAGAAGCCACAAATGCATGCTCACATCACAGATTATGTTCAAACTAAGGGTAGCAATGAGAAGAGAGGTGCAAATCCATGAGTCCTCCCTCAGCACTTTTGGAGTCTATGTCTCCCTTAGAAGTTGTCCTTTTTTTTATTGTACAGCCACTAAAAAGTAACTTCATTCAAGGATAATTTAAGCTATTTTTCATTTTTTCCAGCCACTGGAACAAAAAATAGGGGTGGGTTATCAGTTGCCCCTAGCTGCACTGGTTCTAATTTGGGTTTTGGATTCTGCTCCCCATTACTCCCTAGTAAATAGTCACTGAGCCCTCCTGTGCCCAGCTCCAGACCACGTGATATAGGCTAAGATACAAAGTCCACATGTGTGGTCTTTGCATGTACACACTGACAAGAGACCTTCACATACTGAGTTAAACAAAATTAGATGTAAGTGTCTAAAGTTGAACTTTTAAAGCAATTCAGGTGCTCAAACACACACATCTAGTGCCATTTTAAACATTTTCCAGACTCAAGATACCTGTACAGGCCTGGCAGGAATGACACAGAGCTTACCCTCCAGAGTGTCAGTCAAAGGCCAAGAATGCCCTAAAGCACATGATGGGCATTAGGCACCTATGTTTTGGCACCTGAATGGCTTCCTTCATCTCAGTTAGCTGATAAGCCTGTATGTATGGCCAACAGGAGAGAGACAGGCACCTCTGGAATGTGAATCATCCCATGTTATGAGATTCGTACCTGAAACATCAGTTTACAGTTTTGGCAGTGGCAGCACACAGTATATCCATCCCTGGGGTAATGGTTGGACTTGATGATCTTAAAGGTCTTTTCCAACTTAGTTGATTCTGTGATTCTATGGTTCTATGACATTGCTATTTATCAATGAAAACATAAGCTTCTCTACAGTGATTCCTCAGAAATCCCAATTCCTTCAGCTCCAGAGGCTGATGTAGTCAGACCACATCACCTTGGGGTCTACCTACTTTGCTTCCTAACAGTATACATTTCTCTTCTCACTCCATATGTCTGAAAATGTGCATAAACAGGATGTACACACCTAATGTTTTATCATAAATTAAAATTACATCAGCAGTTATTGACAGGCTTGGAGCTTTTTAGAGAATACTTCATCAGTCTTTGACAAAATGCAGATGATTTTGTTAACCTGCTGTACCACAGTGCTTATGGATTGTTTTCCTACAGAGGTAAATGATGGGAGAAGAAAATTAGATTTCTTACAATGACATTTTTCATAGGAAGTTTACACACAGCAAAACTATAGGCACAAGGTTCAAGAGACTCTGCCCAGGAGTATGACTTTGGGGTTTTTTGGTCACCAGCTCCTCTGCCATAGGAAAAAGTCAGGAGATAGATAAGGACCCTCGGGGCTTCCCGCATCAACAGTAAAAATACACAGAGTAGTTAAACATATTTGTTTGCTATGGGAGCCTGAAAGCAGAAAGCCTTGCCTGAAAATCTCCATGGTCTGTGAAAGCACAGAAGACCAGATAAAAAACCAGTCACTTGATATATTTTTTTTTTCCTGCTGATTTTCTTGGACGTTGCTAGGTATTCATACAAACTGCAACATTTCTAGTGCTGGTGCATAACAACTGGTCCTTCAAAATCCCACAGAAACTAAAACGTTTATCATCTCCTCTGGTTTTGTTTATTACAAGTTCACTTTTACTCAGATACCGATGTAGCATAACAATGAAGACTAAATGAACAAAACAGGTATAGTGATATTTACAGCAGAAAAGAACCCAGTAGCAAAGTTCAAATCTCCTTTAAGGAGTGAGCATAGGACTTTGGCACTGGGCCATGACAAATGACAGAGAAAGTAGACTTCATCACACTAATGGTGGTTTTCATTTAGTTCTTTTGAACAACACTCAACAGGATAAAAATAAATAAATTGTGTGATATCTCTAACAGATTTCTCAGTCCAGTTCAGTAGATGCCTTCATTTCTGATGTCTCCATCTCTCCAAGCCAGTCAGATATAATCTGGAGGCTGTGTAGTCCCATTAGTCTGGCACAGTGCTTGAACTATTTATGTACAGAGACATGGCAGTTGTGCAACTTCCAAGTACAGATGGAGAATCTTCAGCTGGCTCAAGGCTGCACCTACTGACCTTTCTGCACACTGGTAAGATACTTCAAACAAGTGGAAAATGTTGCAACATATACAAATAGCAGAGAGGAGTATTAGTTTGATTGGCTTCACATTACGCAGAAACTTAAAAGCAAATATCTTACCTGGCAAGGGTTTGCATTTTTTAGTGAAATGCTCATAGGAACAACAGACTGGACCTATTTTCCAGGAATCTGAAGAACAGGCCAGCAGTTTTATATTTGTCTTGGTGCTTTTAAAACTGTGAAGTTTCCTCCTCTATGTTCTTCCTCCAGCCACACACTGATTTTCTCATTTCCTGAAAACTAGTTGAATTCAAGTTTTTACTAAATTTGCTGGGTGGTAACACTGATTTCTATGGAAAAGAATCACTTTTCCCTCACACACAGAAAGGTAGACTACACATGTGTATGTGTGCTGTGGCTGATGTACACTAGGAGAGGATGCATTTTACCTCCATCTGGATGTCCTCATCTGATCAGCTCACCCAGTCTTCTCTTACAGTCAGATGAGAGAAAAAGAAGTTTCTGTACCAAAGCAAGATGATTAAAGTCGGCCAGAGGATTTATAGCCCAGAAGTGACCTATTCTTCCCCTTGGGTATAAAGGGTGTCTAGGTAACTATTTCAGACACAATTATTACACTGTGAGCAATCAAACCCAGGATGATGAATCCCAACCGTAATATTTTTGCCCTATATTTTTGTAACTTACTTACACTGTTTCTAGGACCACTGATTACTAGTTTGACTCTACCCCATAAATGCATGACACATTACACCTCCTTCTGATGTTAGGTATTCTGAGTGTAAGAAAGGAAATTTGTGAGTAGGTTTATGTCAGACAGCAACACATTGGTCAAATTCTGATACATACTGTGACTATTTTGGAAATACCCTGAGGATCAGCAAATTGTGGAGGTGCTCTGCTGCTTTAGATCCTGTTCTGTCCTAGACACTAGGTCATGTTGTCTCCTAGACACTGATCTAGGGATGCAGTTCATCCCTAAAGACATAATGAAAGGTAGGTTATGTAGAAGGTAGGTTAGCTGCCTTCTGGCCTTCCTCATTCAAGATGTACAACATCTGGGCATCTAAGGATATAGAGGAATTTGCATGGCTTCTTGGTGCTATCTGAAAATAGCTTTTCATCCATCTTAGAGCTTTCAAAGCAATTCTTTCAAAGCTGTCAAAGCTTGAAAACTTTTCCTTTTGAAAGACGCTTTAAAACAATCTTTAGAACTTGTCATCCACAAACTTTAATTGCTCAATCACATGATATGTTCATTTGCACCAGCATCTACCACAGTGCTTTCTTAAATGCTATCAATAAATAATGGATAACTTAGCCATTGCCTTTGTTCTTTTTAAATAAGTGAAGAGGCTCCGAGCATATCAAATTACCACATCATTTGTGATGTCCTAATGGAGTCCCCAACCGGCCAGAGAAAGGAAACCAGAAAAGTGCAGTGATCAGCTGAGGTTTCCTAGCATAACATTAACATTAAAAAACAGGCCCAGGAGTGAAATGGCTTTATCATATCATAAAAGGCTTTCCCTGAGCCTTTTGAGGCTACACTAGCCAAGCCTTCACAATTGCTGCATTCCGAGCTTTGAGCAGCACTGATAGGTAGCAGCTTACAGCAACACTCATGTTGTCAGATTTTAGTCATCTGAAAGTTAGTCATTTAATCTAAGCTACTCATCAAGTCTCCCCTACAGTCAGCGAAGTGAAATAGTTGCCTGGAGTGAACAAAATTGCTCCAAACTATATAAAGGTTGCTCAGCAAGATGCTGACTGCAGCAGCAAAAGTGGTTTATAAAATTTTCATTCTCTACCACTCTCAATCAAGTTTTCACCCTCTCATGGTTCAGTTTGCCACTTCTCAATTGTGCCATTTCAACTGTTTATGG
Organism: Pezoporus occidentalis; assembly: GCF_034315485.1. Taxonomy (NCBI): domain Eukaryota; kingdom Metazoa; phylum Chordata; class Aves; order Psittaciformes; family Psittacidae; genus Pezoporus; species Pezoporus occidentalis. The sequence goes on along the minus strand of NW_026913640.1, from coordinate 287,237 downwards.
GACCAGGCTTTAAAGCCTACCGCTGACCTTACGAGCATAGAAACAGCCTTTACGGAGGGAACAGTCCCTAATCATGATCACAGTACTGTTGAGGTTGTAAGGTACCACTTGAGATCATTTAAGTGCAAATGCTCTATTCAATCTGGGCCAGCTACACAAAGTTGCCCAGGTCTGTGTCCTGTAAGGTTTTGAATATCTGGACCCAGTCTGGGGCAACCTGCTTTAAAGCATGACATAACCTTACCTCTCACCCAGTGACTTACATACTGTCTGGTTTCTGAGTTATTTTGCATCCATGGAAATACACACTACTACCAAGTGGTCTGGCTCAACCTCCTCCACACTCTCTTCCCTCCCCATCAGTGCTACCATTCTGGTAGGTGCAACAACAGCAAGATCAAGGACATAATGTAGCTAAAAAAAATGCTATGCTTGGCAGTGCTTACTTTCTGTTTCATGATTTCTCTACAAGTTCATTCTGCAAGTACAGGAGCTTGTAGCAACACAGAGAAAGACTGGAAACATGCTGCTGGGAATGTAAGGGAGGACCAGACCATCCTGTCAGAAAGAAGGAAAGAAGACAACTCAAACCTTCACTTTTTAGTGTTAATTAGCAATTAAATCACCTCAGCTGAAATCATATCCTTAATTTGCATTAAAGTCTCTTGTGAGGTTAAAAATGAGCCAAATTTACTCAGTTTCCCTGTTCTAGCATGGTCCCAGCAACAGCTGTACCACCACATCGAAAGGGAAGGAATTGCAAATTCAGGAGCAGAAGCTACTTAAGCCAGACTTGCCATTGAAGTCAGCATCTCAGGAAATGAAACCTTTAAATGCATCTTTTTGGGATTAAATGTATTGCCCTTTGGAAGTAGTTCTCTCTATAGTGAATGAAGACATAGCCTTGATAACTAACTTGGATTACACAGCTGGCATGTAGACAGCTAAAGGCAGCTGAGATGAATCCCCCTCCTGTGGTTGTACCTTGCTGGTAAGAAAGCCTGGCCTTCAAATATTCTTGCATTTCACACATTTCACATGGAGAGCTGAAATACCCTGTCCCTTAGCAACCACCAGAGGGCATTTAAACTTGGAAAAGCTTTTGACCAAGTCCCTTGCTATATGCTCTTACAAAAAATGAGTAGTCATGGGATGAGAGGTACGCATTAGAAAGTGGCTAAGAGACTGAGATCAAAGATAGTCGGGTTGCTTTTACTGTGGCAAAAGATTAACAGCAGGATGCCCACAAATTCCATGCTAGAGCTGCTGCTTATTGAATTTATTTATGATAAAGAGGCAAAAGCAACAGTTAGCATGGATGAAATTATTCATGCTTAACCTTTCAGCAGCAAACAAGGCATGGGGAGGAAAAGCATAAAGGATTTCGTATCACATACATGTGCCCAGCTGATGCAGTTTTTAAAGTGATCTTCCCATAAGCACCTATATGGAGCATCCAGAACTGTTTTTAGATGCACTGACTGTTACTAGTGAGAGGATACTAGATTAAATTCACTTACAGCATCAGAACTAACAGTTCTTTGCTCCTGCATAATGTTGAAATGGGCCTCTAGACAGAAACATAAGACTTTGGCATGGGAAAGATATCAAGAAACACCCCATAAGCTCTCATTCTACTATTCATTATTTAATGGAGTACCACTAAATTAAGTAACATTGTGAAGCCTCCTGTGAAAGCCAAACTGCTTTGCCTTCTGCTGGTTTGCCATCTAATCTAGGTGATCGTCATTTGAGTCTTCCACTACAGCCAGCACCTTTTTCTTTTAGTGTTCCCTAAGGTTTATCTGCTCTGGGGGAAATAATTAAGTGTTGCATGTAGTGGTGTTCATAGGCTGGCCTAGTCTCTAAAGCTCATAATATGCCTGGGACCCCAGGAATGAAATTTTTACAGATGAAATAGCCCACTACAAGGAAAAATTCACATGCAGTTCCTGAAGCTAAAGAGCAATCACAACATAGCAATGGCCAGTCTATTGCTGAAAAATGGCTAAGTAATAATATAGAGAATGTTTTTCCCCCTTAACATGGATGGACACCTCTAACGCATTCTTTTCAGAGGCAAAGACAAAGCTGCAGAGCTGCCTATAAAGTATAATTAATCCTACATCATATTAAGCCACAGGCGTAACAAAGTTATCCCAGAACAAAAAATTAACAGGCTTTTTAAAATACAGTCTGTAGGTGGCTACATGAAACCTTTGCACTAAAATGACAGGGCTTTGCACCCTGAAATGCATAAGCCTATACAAAATCTAACTACCTGCTGTAAATTGAAGCACTACAAAAATAAAATTGAACAATTAACTTTTGTGGGCAGTGTAGACTGAGCTATATGTCAGCTTTAACATGACTCCAAGAGCAGTAAGCTCCCACCAATTAAAGCTGACAGGGTCCCAGTCAATGCCCTATTTAAACTTTGGGCTGGGGGTACAGATGGGGTTCAGGGGACCATTATCAGAGGGATCATGGAAGTAGCAGGAGGCAAGGAAATCCACTGTGTCACCACATCTATTCAAAGGTTTAAAATGACTGGAGGAGTTGAAAATGGAAAAAAAAAAAAGAAAAAAAAAAAGGGAAGCCACAAATAATGAGACCCAATGCTGCTGCAAGAAACACGCACAAGACTCTACAGATTTCAGTGCTCTGGATGAAGGGAAATGAAGCTGCTCATGCTTTACAATAGCTCTTTTTTCTTTCACTTCTTCCTTTGATATCTCTCCTTAAGCTAAACTGGGACTGGACAAAATCATTCTTCTTGAGAACAATACCAGGACTTTAGAGATAGTTCTCTATTGTTAGGCAGTTCTCCACTGATTCAGAAGGTGCCTCAGTTTGTTCTTTTTCCTGGTTTGTAAATTATATTGACAATCCTGCTTAAGTAGAGACAGTAGTGGCAGAAAGTGGTAGAGTTTAGATGGGATAGTTCTGGGGAATTCCCTGTGGGCTCTCACCTGGCTAGAAAGAGTATTTTGTCACTGCAGGGGCACACATCTCCCAAGACAATGATGTTAGGTGCAATCTTGTCTAATCTTGCAGCAGAGTGAGATGTTTAGTGCACATCTAACAGACAAGTAGTCATACCCCTGAGAGCTCCACCCACTACTTCTGTTATGAGCTGAGAAAACTACTATTGCTCTGGTCTGAAAGCCCTTACAGCCACATTACTGAAGTAATGTGCTTAAACCTCAATCTTCTTGCAGGCCTTTGAGTTAATATGCAATCAAAGAAGGCATGTTAGACTCAACCTGGCACTAGAGCAGCTTTACAGATCCTGAAGCCACGATGAGATTATGCATCTGGCCAAACCAGAGTGAAGGCACAAGACCTTGTGTCAGCCTGCTCCCACTTCCATGAAAATGTTCTTCCTGTCCATTGAAATCCAATGAGACAATTAGCCCAAGGAAGGCTTCCTCACAGGAGTAAAGCTTGGCAGAAACATCCTTTGTGAAGCTGAGATGACAGCATCCCTATCACATGCCAATGTGGAATAATTCTCATGTTGGCCCTTGATAGTCTACTTCCAGCTGGGAAAGTCCCTGATCCCCAAAGCGCTTTGTCTAAGACAGCATCACAAAATGAACACAAGCTACCACCCATAGTCAGCTGCAGGCAACTCCAGTTTTGGCCCACATTTACGAAAATATTTTCATGCCAAAGTATGCAGTAGACTTTTTGTGTTGTATCTCTTGGCCAAAGATAATCAAAGAGGGGGGAAATAAAATCCATGTGTGCATGTTACCACTTATTATCACTTACATTCCTCACGGCACCTAAAATTCCTATCCCTCCCCAGCCTTTTGGCTGTTCAGGAGTAAGCTGACCTGGAAACATGTTTTTTCATTCTCAAAAATTTCTGGGATTTCAAAAATGCTTCCTGTTCTTTAGAACTACCTCAATATTGTTTCCTGAAAAAAAAACAACATGAAATGCCCACACCAAACCCCTAAACACTCTTTCCTTACAGCAGACAGCAGACAGGTTGGTTGGAGCTTCTGTCTTGGTTAGGAGGTTGCAATTGATGGTCCAAAATCAAAATCTCATGTCTGATTCTGATGAAACAAATGAAAGCCCCCAGCCACTTCTGCTTTCTATGTATGTCTCTCATGTCATGACAGAGACAGGCAAGTGTTTTTACATCTATTTCATGAACAATCTGCCAAGATGCAAGATTCAAGGTTTAACTTCTCTAGAGTCATCTTGGAAGATAATGGTAAGGAGTTTTCTCAGCTAGAAAGATGCTAAACATGACTTTGTGACCCTTTTAGAGACCATTGCTGCTGGTGAGCACTCATATGACAGTGACCTCCAACTGACTTGTCATCAAGCAGTTTGACTAGGTCTCCATGACTGCAGAAGCTCTGTTCAAGGCCACTTTAGCAAGACAATGAAGACTGTGACAACATTGAAGGGCTTCACCCTGAGGCTGGGGCTAGTCAACCTGTAGCAATGTCATTTAAGCCAATGTCCACCTTCTTTGACTTGTGTCTGCCACACAGAGAGCAAATGCAGGGAATCCAATTACCTTCATTTCTTCCCTCCTGCTGCTATTTGTTTCAACCAGACCAGTTCCCTGGCTCACTTTGCTATGTAGTTTTACAGACATCAGCAGCAACACAAGGCTGGGACCACCAAGAGCTGCGGATGGGGACTGCTCAGTACCGGTGAAAAAGATTTATATAAAACAGTTTGGTCTGGAGAGCATTTAGTGCAAGAAGGGGATGTTTAAGCCTGATAAAGAAAAAATTCCAATGGCCTTTCAAACGTTTGAGGCACTTGGATATACAAGGTATAATTTCTGAACAGCAGGGTAGACTCTACAATATAGTGGACTCTGGCATCATGTTTGACTTTGGAAGTTAGCTTGGAGGTTTTTGTTAGTACAATCCCCCATAAGCCATTAAATCTACTAAATAGTGGTAGACTCTATGACCTGCCCCTTAGAGAACAGGGTACTTAATAAAGGTTGTCTGAGGTGCTGTCTTGCTTGTTATGGGTTTAGGTAGCAATCCAGAGACCTATAATAAATACATTCCAGTGACTGCACCCTATCACAGTTCCCTTTGAAGATACTTTTACAGGAATTAGTAGGTTTCAATACTATCACAACTATTTAAGATTGTGTTTAAATGCCTCAAGGTCAGGTCTGAACTTTTTCTCCCATGTAGGAATGTAAGACCTCAATCACAACCCAGTGAGGGAATGCACTTTTTTTTTCTTACTTAAAAATCCATAATACCATTAAAAATGGATACATTCTTGTTAAATAAATGTATGAAGCTCAGATTAAAACTGTTTGTATTTCCTGCCCTCTATCAATTATTAATATTGCCCATAATAGAGAGATTAATGCCTATACAGTGGGGGAAAAACATCTAGAAAACAATATAAGCTTTCAGTTTGGAAAAAGAACTATTTGCTCAGGTTTCACACCCAACAGGAAGCAATTCTGAAGCAAGAAGCCTGCTTTTGCACCAGTCAGCACATGACTGAGCAGAACAAGTTGCTGCTCAAAGTCTGGTCACAGAGAATTGGGAAGGGCACAGCCCATCAATGGATAAAACCCTGTGTGTTTGCATCCACAAAGTCAGTATGGGAGAAGAAATGCATTTCTGACAACAAGAACTGGAGTCAGAAGCTAAGCAATTAACATTGCTTTCATGCCCCTCTGTAATTAACATAGATCAAAGAGGACCTGAAACCATCGATTCCACCAGAAACAGGAGACAGCAGAGTAAACACCCACAGAAGCAACCCCACAAATGTGGGAACAAAAGCACCTATTGCACCCACAGGCACAGGGCTGTAACACTAACACAAAGCACAGAGACAAAAACCTTCACATGAAAGAACAGAATTCTAACACTCTGAGGTCTGTCAACATATGGACAGAGTATTAGGAAAGCTGTTGGTTTACAAACAAAGCTAGCAAGTAGTGTTTATGCTAATTCAACTTGTATTCATTATCAAGGATGTGATAAGGGACAAAATAGTATGAGATGCTCATTCTATAGGCAAAGATTATAAATATAAAATGCATATATTCATGGACAGGACGAGGGGAAAAAAGGAAAATGCATCACAGTTCTTTTGACTGCATGTTTACAAACTGATTTTCTTTATTTGCATGCCTCTGCTGCATTGGTAGCAGTTATTTTGTTTCTGCAAAGAGCGTGACATTTACATTCAGGAGTGATGAGTTTTGTGCTTGGCACCAGTAAATGAATACGTTTTGACTTCCCATTTGTTTGCTCATGAGAAACCAACAAGTACAGGGTGCTTTGAAATTAAGAAGCATAAAACTCATGAGATTACCTTGAAAACAAAGCAGAAGACATTGCATAGAACACAACTAATAAGTGAGAAATACCAACTCAAACCAAAGCAACAAGCAATGTCCATGTTTGTACAAATCATCAAAGCAATATAGTATATGTGAAGCATAGAACAGGGAAAATTCCCATCAGGAGATAAAGGAGAACAAAACAGAAACTGCTTTTGCCTATATCATGCGTTCTTCTGTTGATACCGCTTCCTGGTGTCACTTTATCTTTCTGCCCTTCTTGATCTTCAAGGTGAAATTCTCATCTGCTCCACTATATTCTTCCACTGACTTCGCAGAATCATAAAACATTGGTTTGGAAGGGATCAAAGATATGACCCAGCCCTTGTTCCAAGGCAGGATCAGATACATTTTATAATTTGCGCCCATTCCAGGAAACTTTGGGTTGGCAAGTAACTTGTGGGCTGAACTTCAATTCCACCCTTCTACGTATGGCAGGTCCAATATGTGCTTTTTTGTTTAAACACAAATAATCATAATGGATATCAATCCTCATCGGGATCATTCAATTTCAAGAATCGTTTTTAGGGTCTACTATTATGAAGCTGCGTCACTGAATCAAGCAGTGGGCTCTGTTGGCTTATACTGTTTCCTGAAGATCAGCCCATTGCACAGTGCACACCAGGAGACTAATAATGGGGTTTATACTTAGTAAATGATATGTTGTTTGGCACATCCATGGACTTCCATTTACAATAAATGAATATCATAGCAGTAAATGATAAATCAGTCAGATTACTCCTGTGCTTCGCTTGAGCATCTTGCCACAGATAATATTAATAACCAAGATAAGAAATAAAAAGATTTTTAAAGCCTTTAAATTAATTTCTATTCACTGAGCTTTACAAAGAACTGTGATCAGTTACAAACTGAATCTTTTATATTTAGATACCAATAGTAGTTTCCTTTTGATCAGTCTGCCTACAAATGAATTCAGACCCACTGAGAGGCTTTAGACCTAAAGCTCCTGAAACTTCCACTGAATGCTGCTACTGAATGTTTGCATGTATCTGATCAAAAATTACCATGAAATATTTCTGATAAGTGTTTATTAAAAGATGGAGCATGGTAAATTGATGAGCGTACTGGTATAAACCAGTTTAAGCAGAATATGGCTTCTTGTCAGTGTTACTTTCATGCAGCTATTCCAGATGAAGAGATCTGAATAATCAGAGAGCTTCAAACTCAGAGAACAACCAGTTGTGACACATAACCTCTTCTCTCCTGTCTGTTGCCTGGGCTGAAGACAAATGCCAATGGCTGGCACTTTAACTATCAAGAGCTCAGCCACTATTTTCCCCATTAAACTGTGTTTCTCTTCTACTCAGAACAATGCCACCTATTTTCATGAAAAGCTTGGAAGAGGCTTCATCAGATAAAGCACAGTGAAAGTGCAGCTGGCTCATTCTTGTCTCTTGTGAAGACTCACAAAAGAGTCAATTTTAATGCTGCAGTAAAGAGTCACTTTAACTTGGCTTAAATGCAGATTGCCCAGAAGAGGTCTTCTGGCATTCCCCTGCATCAAGGTTCTAGCACCAGTGTTCATAGAGCTGCATGGTGGGCCTCATCAAGTCACATAATATTATTCTTTTCTTTTTTTCCTGTCCAAGTTGGCTTCCAGCTGCATCGCTTACCTAGTATGCCTAGCAATGGAAGTCTATGAAAGCTTGCACTGCTCAAGGAAGGTGGCAAGAATGAGCGACGTGAGGCAGAGAAGGTAGGCTCACCACTCTGGGAAGCTGCAGTAATGTCTATAGCATGAAAGAGCGTGTGTAACTACAGCTTAATCTGTACAACTGCACCTTAATGCTAAAAAGTCAAAGTCCCATGATGAACATATTGCATGATTCTCAGCAACGTACTTTCCTAATTTAAAGAGGCAATCAGCTATTTCAAATGAAAATATCTACCTTTTATATAAGGTTTTGTATGATGTGATCATCTGTGCTAAAGGAAGACTAAACTCAGTGACTCAGGAGTTTCATTTCAGTTTTAAAATATTATTAATAATATACCATTACTGACTTCAGGATTGGTGGTTAATTCTGGTAATGACTGTACAGACTCCCAAAGACCAAATATAATTGCAATCTGCTAAATAAGAGGGGTAGGAGCTGTGTGGAAGTTCAGGGATACTGGTTGTCCCCACTGCTAAAGTTAATCCACCTCCCAGCTCTGTTTTTCCCATCTCCAACCAGCTTTCTCCAAAATAAACCTATTCTAGAAGTCCTAGGTATCACAGAGGCAACCACCCAACATCATTTACGCTGGGGACCAGGGATTTAGCAGAGACAGACGCAGAAAATCCCTGCCTGAAGAAACTATGGTCTGGGGTCCCTGTTAACTAAGAACCATGCCAGTCGGTGCATGGAGCCTCTCTAAAGTCCTGGGAGCCCTATGGGGGTACCATAAAGTGTGGAGTTTGGATCAAAACTGGAAACTAGGAACTCAGGGCAGGCCAGGAAATGAACGGCCTATGAATCTTTGAGGATACACAGGCTTGATCATAAGGAAGATTTAAAGGAAAAGGGAATTAAGAAGCATGGAAAAGAACAGAAAGGAGAAAGTGCCAAGAAGTAAAAAAATGAAGAAGTGGGCAGAAAGGGGGTAGTGTACAGGAATGAAAAAAGAAAAGGCTTAGGGGGAATAAAAAGAAGGATTTGGGCCAAAAAGTTTGTCAAGCACTCTATAAGGAGAAGCAAAATTTGACAGTAGTTTGTAAGACCATAATGCAGCAATCTGATAGGGTGGATCTGAGAGCAGCAATAAGATTCCGAAGAGGGTGAGCATCTACCTGAGTCAGTCTCTGTCCAATTTCACACTCCAGAGAGAGTAGAGAAGCTCAGGCCACCTCATTTTCCACCCAACCAAGTCAGGCTGACACCCTACAGCACGGAACTCTCCATGTTGTAGGCATTTATTCCTTGAGCTTGTCACCCCATAATGAACAAGGACCACAGCTAGTCATTTGCTTATTGCAGGGAGTGCCGGGATCCTGACAGCCTGTTAAGCAAGCAGCAAAGATGGGGAGGAGTGGAAAAGGTGTGGAAAGAAATGTGAGAGATCTCACAGATAATGTGGAGCGGAGGCAGCAATGTAATTATAACCCTAGTTTTATTTTCACTTGACGGCACAAAAAAAGAAGGTGAGGAAAAGCTTTTAAATGAAACATGACATTCCCTTATTAAAGTCTGATTTAGACTTCAGCAGTCTTGCTGCTTTGTATACGTCCCAGTGCTCCCACACCGTGGGTAGCCAAACAGTAGAGGTTTAATAAAATGAAATAAATTTAAATGGTAATTTCCTGAACAATGAGGACTTGTTTTCTGAGCAAAACAGCCCTTTTGGTGTTGTTATCAAAAAATGACAGAGCTAGCCATGTTGTAAATATAAGGAGGAAAGATAACGGTCTCTATAAATGAGACTTTAAAGTCCTGCATATGCACCTTTGTTTCCTGAGCAAACAAATCTCTTGTGATGACTGCATGGAAAATCCTCATTATAGAGTTACAAGTGCATTGCTCTCACTGGAAACAACTGTGTTTCTACCTGTTTGTTAAAAGCACTCTTGTCCCGCGTGGTCCACTGGAGGCCCTGCTGAAGTCTCAGTATCCATCATTGCTGGCTGATCTAAACAGCTTCCATTCATGTCAAAGTGAAGCCCAGACAACAGTCCCTGACACATCTTAGGGTGACCTTGGGTGGCAAATCTGCTGCACTTCTGGCCTGAGCACCTGGGAGTTGCAGGGTTTGTTTGTGTCCAGATACAGAAGTAAGTAATCCCTTTCAATCATTCACAGTAATCTGTTTTACACACCATGAAGGACATCTCAAGCAGTGCACTTATATTAAACAGGACACATGGCAGGTGCTACATTTTAGAAAAACTCGAAAATAACTGAACCCTCAGGAACTTTATTAATAACTCCTTCAGACGAGGAAGTGTGGGTTTCTCTATCTCATCAACCTGCCACTGCAGCCACAATAGGATTCAAAGCTCCTCCTGAGATCGTATCTGCCCTCAAGGGTAAATAAAATCAGAGCTGGAACTTTCTGACACAACTTTGTCACTGGCTTATTAATACTGTCAGGCAGTGACCACAGAATGGGCAACACCGGCAGCATAGCAATTTTAAGGGAACATTTTCTATAATGAAAGTAGCGGCAGTGGCAGCCAACAATTGCACAAATGCTGTTGTAAGGCTTTTCCTCACTTACTTTTCTATGGACCCCACTTTTCTCAATAATGTGGAGAGGGAGACTGCTTTGTTGCTACTGAGTTCAATGGAAAATACACAGTTGCCACATAATTTGGTATTATATGCATTTAGGGCCCAATCCAAAGCCAACTGACATCAATGGCATGACTCCTGTTATAACTAGTAAGGACTGTGGTTTGAGGTCTCCCAGAGAGGTCATACAGAAAGCCATACAGAAGATTAACTAACTAACAATAGCACTGGAGGGATGCTGTTTGGAAGGCAGCATTAAGCTTTCAAAACTACTCACTTTACAAACTGGGGTTTGGTTGAGGTTTGTAAGTTGGCCTCTACCTAAGGAGTGCTATGGGCATTCTTTTATCCGTATAATCCCTTCCAAGTCAACATTTCTAAGGATGCTATTCTGGTCTCTCCTCAGGGAGGTTTTTGGGCCATCTCCCAAAACTGCAAGGTAGCAAGTGCACTGCTTTGAAAAAAAAAAACTGTCAGAGGTCATGAGTTTATGCTTAGGTATTTGAAAATGCTTTGTTATTCAGTGCTGCAGTAAAAAAAGACCTGATGGTTGCCAAACTGAGAACATACTGCAGGGTTTATAATGGTTACCTGGGGTGTGGATTAAAGAACAAGCTACTGTAGGTCCCAAGCCACGTCTTCCACTGTAGCTGGTTCTGCATACGCTCTTCTCTCCATAGTAATGCCCTGAGGTGCATCAGAATATCTGTCCTCAAGGAACAAAACAAGGTACCTCAATGTCACAGTCAGGTACAAAAGTAAATAGAAGTCTGCCAGCACAGTCTGGGAAAGGAACCAGCTTTTCTTTCTGGCTGAATAGCCATGAAGATGAGAAAGCAGGACAGTACTGTTGCAAAAGTGACTCTGCCAGTGCCCCTGGCTCTTGCTCAGAAAAGCTCTGTCTTTCAAAGCTAGCATTCCTTTTAGATATGCAGTGCTCTTCGCAACTGCATAACAAGATGTATGCTGCGAGATGCCAAAGCTAATTCAACCCAACATCATCCAAAAGCTCATCATAGCTCTTTCAGTTGTAGGTCCTCTTTGCTTCTTAGTTAAGGAAGAAGCAAATCCCTTCATCCAGTGGGATTAGACCACAGTGTCTTCCAACAACTCCAATTGAATAAACAAGCCCTCTTAACAGCAAATGTTTTGAAAATCAAGGAAGTAAAGAGTTCAGGATGCTGAGATATGCCACTTTTGTAGTAGCAATCTGATAAGAAAATGATTTAATATAGATATGCAGTTGCATCGACAACTAGCATCACACAGAAGCCCAGCTTGAAGCCTAAATGTAATAAAGACTTTAAATGGTACTTACCTGGTGTCTATCTGGTCTTGGCCATGTGTTTGGAATTAAATTATAGCGAATGTGAGGGACTTTGATGATAAGTAGGTTTTGTGCTGGCTCGAATGCTGAATTTCCCCCAGTGAGGAACATATAGCATGATTGTTTTTGAAAGAAACAGAAGATGTCCTAGAAGATTTCTTTACTAAAGCAGACAACATCAATTTTAACGGGGTCATGAAAAGGGTTTAATTTTGTGATCTTTGTCACAAAACCCAGTCTTGCAAAGCAATTCACAAAGGGTTGTGCAGGACTTTGAAGGAGATTGAACCAGTCATGTAGCACTGGTCTTCCTTGAAAACTGCAGGTCGGCCTCCATGAAGCTTCCCTACAAGCTCCAGCATTTCATTCTGCCACCAGACCCACAAGATTTGGGGCCCACAAACACAGAGGCCTTCCCCAGAAAACACTGCAGGGCAGTTTGACAAAGTACCGATGGCAGAGCTGCAGAGACATGAGATCTGCTGCAGCCTCTCCCACAGGTTCAGATGCTCAACAGCCCCACAAGCTGCATTCTCCTGAGCTGCTGCATCCTCCTGAGCTGCTGCATCCTTTTTTGAAGAGACTAGGTTTCTGCTTCCCCAGAGATACAGAGGAAGGAGCTATATGCTCTGCACTGAATGACCTAATGCAATCTGGGGACAAAGCAGCTATTGATCACTTTGATTGATAAACAGTAGCTTTATTAATAGAAAAACTGCAAGCAGTGTCAATTATTCATACACATGCGAATGTATATCCAATACAAAGAATGGAAAACAGTTCCATCTTCTACCAGAACTGTAAGTGGTAGAATAACTTCTGAAACGTGCACTTAGGTTTTAATACTTTTAAAATATTGTTCTGCATCACTCTCCCAAATTTATCTCTGCCAGGCAGCGAGGCAGGCTCAGAGCCACCTGAATGCTGTGATTAACTAGCTTGCTGACTATCTGTGTATTAACATCAGATCTGTAATAGTTTCCCAGTGCCATGTTACATACAGAAGCGGAGAAAAAAATGTGTTGATCATAGGAAATTATGGACCAGTTCAATAATAGATGGACTGCATATCTTTCCCCACATCTCCCTTGCACACAAACTGCAGCAGTTGGTGTGATTCAGCAGTTTTAACCTTTGTCCTCCTCCAGCTGTGAGAAGCTGCCATGCTCCAGGCTGAGCCCCAGACTCTTTCACTACCTGGCAGGGTGAGTGGGTTGGAGGAGGCATCAGGGACACATTCAGGTTCTGGTGAGCAGCTCTCCTACCCCAGCAAGCTCTCTGCACTCCACATCCTTTCGCCTCCTGTGCCATGTTGAGGAATCGATACTGCCAGTGAATGCTACAGGTTCCATTGGTGCCAGTGTCATCATACCATACAGCTGCTTGTGATAGCAGAGGGCTGGATTTTGTGACCCAGGTCCCCTTTTGACCTCGTATAAGAGATGAATGGCATTTAGGTATGGAAGATGTTCAAGAACAAACCTGTCTTCTCTATGAATGTTGAATGCTGTTCACTGACTGAGAAGCCCATCTTGCCTCGTTAAACCCTTGATTTCAAAACACATAAATAAATTAAAGACGCTCCACAATGCAGAGGTTCCTGAGGAACTAATTACAAGCTCTTCTTTGCTCACCGCAGGTATTTTTCCACTAAAGTCACACCAAGTTTTCCCTGTGTTAACTTACACACCCCAAAAGCCCAAATTCTGTGGAGACTTACAGTTTCACGCTGCCAATTCCCTTTGGTGCTTCTTCTTGTAAGTCGCACATAACATATGTTATCAGCAAACTTAAGGCCCTGCAGCAACAACAAGGACTCTGAACATCTATTCTGCACATCTAGGAGCCTCCAGAACATTTCCAGCCAGCTTTCATACCATTCAAATGATGTAATTTATTTACAAGCCATCTTGCATTCTTTTTCTCCTGCCACAAATACCAGGCTGCAGACAAGGAGGTATCAGCCCAGCAACATGCTTCATGCAAGGACTTCACCAGCACAAGGTTATGCATCCTTTGGATATATTTCTGCTTTGTTACAAGCCTTGTGACTCATAAATGTTTCTCACCTTTGGACAAAAAAAAGCAGAAAGAAGGTTTTTTTATAAAAAAAATGGGCATGATTTCTAAATGAATCCACACAAGCTTTCTTGCATTATTTATTTCCACACAAGGCACAGAATAACATAGCTGGGTGGGAAAACACCTAGACTGAACAGAAAACACCTTTCTGAGCTGTCCACCCCTTGAGAAGAGAACTGAAAGATCAGTTTGGTGCCACAGCACCCTTCATTTTTGTTATCAAGTTGAAGAGGTGAAGAATTTGATGGTTACACAGATAATCAATTGATTAATTGATTTGTAGCTGCTGAAGGTGGATCCTGACCAGCTGGAGCAATAGTCTTACTCCATATGACCATACTGACATCCTACTATGATTTTTGACTGACGTTGTTATCATAAATACCTGTCTGTATTATACAGACATATATTGTATTATACAGCATAAATACCTGCTGTTTTATACAGCAACCATCAGGCAATATCAAAGCAGTATAGCTCAAAGGAAGTGAGCAATCCTGAAGTCTCAAATGCTGTAAGAAGTTTCCTTCCTAGAAGGTTAATTTCAGAACTCCTACAGTGAGGTCAACAGGATTAGTTTTCCAGTTGCCACTGACTTTGCAAGAGTAATACTAGATGAAAACTGGAGGGAGAGAAGGAGGGGGGAAAGGGAACTGTGACTCTTCAAAATGCTGGTTAATTGCAAAGAATCTGCTACTGCTTAAGATGTGACTTGCTGACGGGGAGAAAAATATATCAAAGCACAAAGGATATACATCAAAATATCAGAATTCAGCCAAATAAATCTCAAGGAATGACAGGCTACATCGCTTAGAACTCATATAGGAGGATTTCTCATCCTGCTGGCATTAAGCAGCCTTTTTTTATTTCTTTTTTTTTTTTTGTTTGTAAATTTGGTTCAGTTGAGTCCTATCCCAACAAAGTGTGAACAGGTATTTTTCAAGACCTGTCAGAAATTATTGCATACAGACCAGGAGTTGGAACTTGAAGGTAACCGTTGGTGCAGATAAAATACCCATAAAATAAGGTTAGGGAGTTGCATATCTAGTAGGGATGGGAAGTGGCTGATTGACTGCCTTTGGAGGTGCACTACATTATCCATGGCAAATACTACTCTGAAGGCAGATGAACTTCAACAGATCAGAAGTAGGTGCTTTAAAAGTATGAATGTGACATTGCTTCATTTTCTGATGTGAAGGCTGATTCCCTCCCCTGAACTCCCTGCCCTAGGCTAGGGAGAGGCAGCAGTCTCATGCAAACCTGCTTCAGAGACCAAGGGAAAGAGAAGGTAAGACGTTTTCCCTAGGGAACTGCCTTTGCAAAAGATGTACACAGCTAAATGCTAGCTAGGAAATTTCCACCGGCCCGAGTGACACTTCCAATATTCTGAATCAGCTCAATTTGTTCACGCAAAGTTACAGTTCAACCTACTCATTAGCAATCAGCAGAAATCAATACTCTGCATTGGCAACTGACATCCTGCGTCTAAAGGACAAACTGTCATTGCCACAGTGGCTCAGTAGCATCTAAGGAGACAGCAACAGACAAGCTCCAGGCATAAAGAAAAACTTGCTCATTTACAACTACTGCCAAAAAACCTCTCCTTAAATAAAGGCAGGGGAGGGCTGGCCTCAAGTGTGCTGTAGAAGGGTGTCCTGGGTTCAGCAGTAGCAGTCATTTTTCTCCTTCTTAGTAGCCGGTGCAGTGCTGTGGTTTTGACTTTCAGCCTGGAAACAGCGCTGACAACGCCAATGTTTTTAGTTGCTGCTCAGTAATGTTTAGTCTAACCAAGGACTTTCCGAGTCTCATGCTCTGCCAGGGAGGAGGGGAAGCCAGGAGGAAGCAGAGACAGGACACCTGACCCAAACTAGCCAAAGAGGTATTCCATACCTCAGCATGTCATGCCCAGGATGTAAACTGAGAATTACCCGGAAGGGCTGGCTCACTGCTTGGTCTGGCTGGGTATCAGTGGGTGGTGAGCATTTGTATTCTCTTCCCTTGTTATTTCCCTTATCATTATTATTACTGGTGGTAGCAGCAGTGGTTTGTGTTATACCTTAGTTACTGGACTGCTCTTATCTCAGCCCGTGGGAGTTACATTCTTTCGATTCCCCTCCCCATCCCTCCGGGAGCAGGAAGGGAGAAAGGGAGGGAGTGAGCGAGTGGGCTGCATGGGTTTGAGCTACTGACTGCACTTAAAACACGACAAAGGGCATTTGCTATCTGCCCCCACCCTACTTACCACCATGCCCAGGTTGGAATTTGCATGAAAGACATCTTGGAAGCAATACAGAAAAAGCTGGCAGGGAAGAGTAATTTCTGACACCATAGTTTATCAGAGGGGCTGGTTACATCCCAACAGCTTCACTCAGTTCTTGGGGAGCAGCAAACCCTCTGTCCCCTAGAGTTTCTATCTGTACATACATCCAGGGGTTCTGCATATTCTGTATCATAGAATCACAGAATAGTTAGGGTTGGAAAGGACCTTAAGATGATCCAGTTCCAACCCCCCTGCCATGGCAGACACACCTCCCACTAAACCATGTCACCCAAGGCTCTGTCCAACCTGGCCTTGAACACTGCCAGGGACGGAGCATTCACAACCTCCCTAGGTAACCCATTCCAGTGCCTCACCACCCTCACAGTAAAGAACTTCGTCCTTATATCCAGTCTAAACTTCCCCTGTTTAAGTTTTAACCCCATGTAGCCCTTCTTCTAAATCTATCAGAGAACACCTGGGAAAGATGCTGAACAGGGGCTCTTCATCAGGGACTGTGGCGATAGGACAAGAGGTGATGGGTTTAAACTAAAACAGGGGAGATTCAGATTAGATATAAGGAAGAAGTTCTTTACTGTGAGGCTGGAACAGGGTGCCCAAGGAAGTGGTAAATGCTTCATCCCTGGCAGTGTGCAAGGGCAGGTTGGACAGAGCAACATGGTCTAGTGGGAGGAATCCCTGCCCATGTGAAGAGGGTTGGAACTAGATGATCTTAAGGTCCTTTTCAACCCTAACTATTCTATGATTCTATGATAGTTTCTCACCGACACCTTAGCCTTTCAGTTACCAGAGACCAGGTAACAATTCAGAGACACAGCAGAGCATTCAGATACACATACACACACAAAGACCCAGACTGAATCACCTGGCGCAATGAATAAAAAATGATGGAGCAAGCATAGGCCATTCGGTTCATCAAAGTTCAGTTAGCTTTTCTATTTAACACTCTTATTTCCTCCAAGAGGGCAGCCTGTGATTTACCAGATAACACCAGTGTGTTTCTACCTCAATGCCTTTACCTTGGAAAGCCAACCAAAAATATGTTTTACTCTGCACATGCATAGATACCTATTTTTGTGGTGAAGACACTCGGTATGCAGCACCTCTCCTTCCATTCTCTACCTTTGCCTACCCCTGTTGGGGGCTACCACCAATTTAGGTAATAATACATATTCTTACTTTTACCACCCTTGCTGCCTTGTGGCCCAGCACTACATCCTAACACAGAAATCCTTCAACATTGGGCTAAAGGAGAGGAATGTGCAGATGCGTTCCCTGCTCAGCCTCCTCATTATTGATGAAACTTGGCATGCAATGTCCCACCCACTTGGAAGAAGTGTCCTGAGGTTACTCCTGAACTCAAACGCCATGATCTGGAAACAAGAAGGGGGAAAAACATTTTCTCAGTTTCCACTTAAAACTAATTTCCCTGGTTTTCCATTCCTACTCTCCTCGGTCACACCCCAAAGAGCTTCTTGACCTGCAACTGCCTATTCCTATTAGGATGTGTGTACAGCATCCCCAAGCACCCCACAGTGTACCAGAGAAATCTGCCTGCTTAAGATCTGCCCTGTTTCCTCCTCCCAGTTCTCTGGAGCATCCAACAGATTTCAACAAGGAGCTCTTTGCTCGATCAAGTGCTAGACTGGATATTACCAGAACTTCAGAAAAGGAAGTTTTAAAGTTCCCCACAGCCTTTGTAATGGGGTTTCTCCCAGGGCCTCCCAGGGTCTTTTCCCCTTGCCCTAATGGATACAAGTTTCTGCAACACTCCCCAGAAGAAGGATTAAATTCAGTTTTCCTCACACCTCCAGAAGACTGCCTAAAATAGCTGAAAATGAGGAAATCCAACGAAATCAGAGCAGGCACCACATCCTGTTTCTCTGTTCTCTGGCCATAGCCCACGTGATGGAAACAATGCTCCCACACCAAAGAGCCCACTGCTGTGGCCAGGTATCTTAGCAGTTTCTCAGGTTTTGATTTCTTTTCTGGAAACTGATTTCTCAAATGCTCAGTCCTTTTAATAAATCAGGCAACTGCTATTCCAAAGTCTTTCTTTGTGAGCTGTTCTCATTAACTCCCTTTATTTCTTGTTTTTACCTACCATTTTCTTTCTATTTTCACATTAAATTCCATTTGCTGTGCAGTGACCCAGTTTCACAGTACATCTGACATCCCTTTTATTTTTTTTTTTTTTTGCTGTCAGCTCTTCACTTACAGGTAAGAGCAAACACAAGACGTCTGCAGCTGGTTTCTTTGTGCGGGTCATTTAGACAGATTAGAAACACTGAAGGAAGTGCTAACTCTTCTTCTGGCTTCAATCAATACTTCCTCCAAATTTGACACAAGTCCTTTCTATTTTTAAGTGATTTTTTTGCTATGTGATACACTGACTGCCTGATCCCTTTGGGCTGAATAGCAACCTGGCAAAGGGCACTCCAGTAGGTTGCTGCAGAACTCAAGTATCATGTCATGCCAAGTCCTTTATTACCCACCCTTCTTTTTTATGTATGTGTGCATGTGCTTGTTATGCCAGAGGGACTAGAAGGGAGAATAAAGCTAACAGAGGGGAGAGGACGTGTCATCCTTAACCATGCTTTCTCTTGACTAGAACAACTGAACAGCTTCCAGCAAAAACATTTAGTTATGGTCATTGTGTGCAAGCTTCAGTGCCTTCAAGTCTCCACACGTTTCCTAAAGTTCCCTCAGTAAGTGGATGCATCTGCATATTTATTTACTTCAGCTGAAACGTTCTGGAGTCTCTAGCATTATTAATAACCCTGAGCATGAAAAAGCCACCTCTTTTATTTCCTTTTCACTGCCTGGTGAGAGGTAGGAGCCTTGGAGGCAGTGGTGGCTGCATACAACCCCGTGATCCCACTCGAATCAGCCCTGTAGCAGGGGAAGATCAGAGGCTCAGCCATCTCAGGGCAAAGCTGCAGCTGCTCCAAAGTGGATGATCCTGGAAACAGGAGGAGACACATGCAGGCGCCTGGATTGAAACGGGTCTGGTACCTCCCTGGTCTGCCGCCCTTGATGTGCGAGCTCCAGCTTGGAGGCCTCTGTGCTTGCCTGCCACGTGGCTGCAGTTTTGTCACCCCCAGGTTTGCTGTGGCCAGACGGGCTGCACACCGTGGCTGACACACTGTTAGCCTGAGCCCCCTCCGCGTTCAGCTCCACCTGCTGGCATGGGCAGCACGTGCATGGACAACACAGGGAACGAGTTGCCTTGGGTTTCCCTCCGCTTCCTCTCCCTTGCTCTCTCTCTGGTGAAGCTGCGTTCATAAGAGTGCTTTGCATTCTCCTCCCCCTCCACATGTTTCCAAACTCCCCTGCAAGTTGTCCCTCGCTTTAGGTCGTTTTTGATCTGCCGGGTTTCTGGAGCTTTGTGGATCAGCATTTGCCCAGATGGAGATTGTACAGCCAGGATAACACCACACCGCTCTGCCTTTCCAAGCATTTCCTCTGGGGCTTTCCTCTCCCTGCTTTCAAGATCTCTCATCTCTGAAAAAAACCCGGGCCTTTTTTCGCTCATAGCTCTGTATTCTCCCCACTTCTACTGCAAGTGTGAGTCAAATTCTGTTCTTTGTCACTCCCATCTCTAGACCTCGAATCACAGATCAGCAAAGTTACACTGGATTTACAGTGGGATAATGACAGAAAAAAATTGGCTCTTTCTCTCTATATTTTAACTTCTTCCCATCATATTTTTTATTCATGGCAGTGTTATTGTTAGATTTACTTTGATGTGCCTGTTTGAAATTCATTAATTTACAGCACGCTTTAGGAACGCTTTTTATATTTGTTCTCTACTTGGAATATAAAATTATTCCGCTTTACAAAGTATAATATTCTAAATTTATGACATTACTATTATCTGAGGAATCTCCAGCTATTCATGCATATTCCCCCTTTGTTTCAGGCCCTTCAAAGCTAGTACAGCTAATTCTACATTTTCTTCTTTTTGGCATCCATTGCACATTATTCTAAATGCTATTAAATTACAGATCCGTGCTGCTTTTCCTAGAAACTTGCTGGTTGACTGAGTAAGATTACATCTGGATATTATATGCAAGGGTTTTACAGCTTAGGTTTAAGATGCAGATAGTATATGAACCTCCAGTGCAACATTAAAAAGCATTAAAAGCATTTAAAAAATTACATTAAACTAAATTACGTCATTTCTAATCAGAATTTTTATCCCTTTCTTTCCTGATTAGTGCAGCCTATGTAGATTTACTAAACATTTACTGAACATCTCTGCTAGCTCCAGCGTCTTCACCTCATGGCATCTTGAGTCAGCATTTCTGACACCAAGCACCACCATCAAGTGAAATTCGTAAGTAAATTAGCATTCAGCAGTGGGACCGAGGAGGTCATTAGCAAATGCTTCCAAATGACCTGTGGTAATGCTACCTCCTTACCACGCCTGCATGGAGGAAAATCTTAATTATTCCTGGAGGGAAGGGGGAAGTGCTTCCTGGTGTTCATTTGGACAGCTGGGCAGGAGCCACGGCAGCAGCCATGCTGTGCTGTGCAGGGTGGTGTCAGCGCATCCCACTGCGGGCTATGTGTGCATCTCTCCATGCCCAGCAGTCCCTGTGACAGCACACCACGCAGTCCGAGAGGCAGGGAGACACTCCCGATGGAGAGCACCTCTCACCCCTTCAGAGGAGCAGGGGCTGACACCCTCCAACCACTCCCCATCAGGAAAAACCTGGATGACCTCATCATGGTTGGTTTCCTAATTCAATAATATAATATGCTCAATATAAATTATAATGGATATTGCAGTAATTAAGCGATTGGTGTGACCTAGTGCATTTGTTAATTATTGGATCTCTGAGAATTTTCTCACTAATTTTACAGGTGCATGCCTGTATATGCCCATGTCAAAACTCTTATTTGTAACCTGATAAAAGCAATAGAAACCCATCTTCAAATTTGCATCCTACATATTCACAGCCTACAAATTCATTCATATGTAAAGTGCATGCAGTTGCTTTCCCAGTTTTGTTGCCTTTGGAAGAAAATATAATTGTAATTTTTAAATATATAATTATATACAAATACCCTTTGAAACTTTTAATATCATCAGTGAGCTCATTAGCTATTACTTGCTTTGCCAGGGAATGCCAGGTGAAGAGCAGATTGTTTGTCCTTGACAAGTTGTGTCAGAAAGTGAAGGTTCATCTAGCCCAGTACTCCATCAGATGGGCCAAAGGAGGATGCTGTCAGACTGGTATGACTTAAGAGGAAACATACAGAGATATTTGGGCAGAAAACATCTCCTAATCCTGTAGTGAGAGGTTGCAGCTCAGGGATTTCCTGCATCAGAAGGGGTGTTGACAGGAAGGCTTATGATTAATTTTTGCAGCATCACCTTTCACCCACCCCTCTCCCAGGCAGCTCTGGCCTCCAGGCACCCCCACGCTGTCAGTAGCTGCCTGAATAAGCAGGTGCCTGGTAAGATCAGCCCCTGTGCAGCAAGAGAGATCAATGGGATTTCTCCCAGGACAGGTTAAGACAGATCAGGGTTCCCTGCGCTGTTCCCCATCAAGCTGCTGACAGCCTGGTCCTTTGCAGTGGTGTCCAGTGTCCAAGGAGAGTCTCCCAGGGTGATATGAAATAAAAATACTGTCTGTGTGCTGGTGGCTGTTTCTCATGGTGCCTCTACCAGACCCAGCCAAGGAGCAGTGAGTTACCAAAGGCAGCAGTGGTGGTGGCAAGGAGAGATGGGCTGCTAGCACATGCACCCCACTGCTGCTATCAGTGTGGGAGCTGCTCTCACCAGGGCTTCTTGTTCACAAGGGTGGGGATGAATGTAGATTAATTTTAGAGGTTTCACCCATGGCCCTTGTTTGAAGACTGTGCCAGACGCGGGGGTGGAAGCCATGCAGGAGACAGACAGCAATTAAGGCTGGATTTTGAAGCCAAGGGATTTCTTCTCCTCTCACCCTCCCCTCCAGCCTAAGCCCCGGGACTCTGTTCCCAGAGCACAGATAAAAGGGCAGGTTCCCTTCCCCGAGTTTATTAAACAAAGAGCAAAGGTGGTAGGACAGGATCAGTGGTGCTGCTGAGCTGCCAGGTTGCACAGGCTGGCTTCGGGATTCCTGCACGTGCTGCCCATCTGTGCTCCTCCATGAGCAACACCGCATCTCCCATGTGTGCACAGCATGGACCCAGAGCCTCTCACCCCACCAAGAGACATCAGAAGAACTTGGTAACCAGCTACCCACAGGCAGGAAAGAGACTGCATACCCTCTTGCATTACTTGCTACCTTACAGCTGGGACCTGGGACCTAAAGGACTGTTAGAGTCCTAATTAAATATGAACAATGTAAAATGATCCTGTGGCTTTGAAGAGTTATGACAATTTCATACACATGGCAAGATAGGAATTAGCACTTCCTGCAGCACCCCGACAGAACAGATGCAGTACATGATTAGGGTCAGACAGCAATGCACAGAGTAATTCTCTTTGCTCTCCCAGCAAACACAGAAACACTAAGTCACTGTGTCACTGCAAATTTTGTTGCTAGAAACATGATGAGTGTCAACTGTCAAGGTAAATTAGTAATGCTGCATAAGCAGAAGCTGGATGTAGAAAGGGAGCTGTGAAAGAGGCAGCTCTAGACATAATGCTTCTTAAAGCAGTTCCTCTAAACTCTTTCTTCTCCCTTATGCTTATCACTCTTATGAGATGTCCATAAAGTCAGTAACTCCCTCTGAAATATTTGTTTTGAATTGCTGATAGGGAATATATTAAGTTAATTAAAAATTGTTACAAGGGCAGTAATTCATGAGGCATTTAACTACAGAAGAATTACGCACCTACCTGGCTACCTGTCTCGTTGGTCCATTTCTTTGTGAATTACAGTATTTTGACTCATCACATAGTAAAACATCAGAGCAAAGCAATGGGAAGTTACTCCATGCTTAACTGTCCAAGAATTTTCTTTTCAGGGAGTAAAAATGTGTAGGGATAATTTGTGAGCAGGTATAAAAATAGATCTTGAGGCATTATCTGAACTTGGGAAAAATGTTTAAGTGGCTGCCTGGGGCCCTCCAGTATTTTCATCTTCCAAAAAGAATTACAGTATAGTCATTATACAATAGGTGGCTACAAGTACGGAAGTGTTCCTGTGCATTCATTCAGTGGTTCATTCACAATCTAAAGAAAAAGCCAACCAGGTGTAATGAGGAATCCCTGTTTAGGTGGTTGAGTTTCTTCTTTGTTCTGCTTTTTTTCTTTGGAAGCAGTATTTGAAACCCAGATCTGCATGAGTGAAAATCTTCCTTGGGAAAGCTAACTCGCACTTTGGGCTTCTGCTGCCATGCCAAGTAATTCAAGCTACTTAAATGGATTTGCAAGGTGGATACTCAAATGCAGATTAAAGTGTGAATCCACTTCCCAGAAAATCATCTAACTTATAAATGAGGAATCTTCCTACCCTGAGGTAGCCAAAGTGACTTGGCTTTTAAAGGAGATAGATTACTTCCAAAAGACTCTGGCTACCAATCTGCCAGAGATTGGCTGCGGGACTCTTAAAACCCAGAACAAAAGATCAAAGACTGCCTCAGTCAAGCCAAATATATTCCATTGCTGAATAAATATCTCCTGCTCTGCAAACAGCATTACCAGTATCACGATTCAGATCTTCTGACAGGTGCAAACACAGGCTCAAAAGTGTGAGAAAAATCGTCCTGTGACCTACTGACTTGTGAGAATGAATTGGTAACCAGTGCTCTCAGCACCTCTGAAAACTGGGGTACAGGCCCATAATGCTCGTGAGAGTACAGGCGTAAGGTGGTGCTAGTTAACGGCAGCACTTTTAAGGCAGGAGCCTTCAAGATGGATCTTTCAGCTGTCCAACCACCATCCAACCCAAAAGGGGCAGATCAGCCGACCCGCTCCCCAGCTGTGCCCCTAGAAATTCATCTCCATATTCTCACCAAGACCCACTCCACTGAACAGAAGGTCTGTCCCTGGATGGAGGGGACGGGCAGAGGGACAAGGCAAGGGAATGCTTACCCAAGAGACCTCTCTGGTGGGCATGACCACTAGCAGGGACAGCCTCGCTCCTGAGAGAGGCAACGAGTACCCAAAGGACTTATAATCTGCTACGGCTGCCAGGGGGCCTTTGCACTTCCTTGCATCACCCCACGAGCATACAGACCTCAGTGGCCAGAGTCCTAACACATGGTCTGAGGCATGGTCAAGTTTTGCTGAGTAAAATGAGTGCCAGAGGGGGAATAAAATGCAAGTGAGGTTGTAATTAGCATGAGGCATGAACAATATCTGGCCACTCTTCTGCTTCCATCTCTATCAAGTGCCAAATATAATTATGAGGACAGGTAATAAATAGGAGTATCAAGAGAGGAAGGCAAATCTCTTGCAACCTGAATATGAAACCACAGCGCCTTCATCCTTCAGAAGCACAGGCAGTCCGGTAAAAAGGAGCCACATCCACGAGACTTTGAATCTTCCTCTTGTGACATGTACTATCAGCTTAGCATGGAGCAACAGCACTTGACATGGAAAGCAATTATTTTCCCAGAAAACACCACCAAAGAATTGTGGAAGAGTACTGGAGAAATTAAACAAAAAAAAAAACATTAACTGGAAAGCTAAATCATAAATCCTGCAGTGTTGACACAGTCTTCTTGTAGCCCCGAAAAGCACATTCTGCATTCCAGCTGACTCAAGGTATGTCCTGGGTAGCAGATAAGAGCACTCAGCATGCCACAGGGAAGCCTGACTTTGAAACAATGAGCTCTGATACTCACTGGAGAACTAACATGTCTCCAGGTGAAGGAGCACAATGGACCCTTTCTGTACTGCCCTGCTTTTTTGCTTTCTATCTACATGTGCTCTCAGCAGTGGTGGAGGAAAAATAAAAGGAAGAAGAAATTAGTGAAGTAAATGGCAGTCAGCCTTACAGCATAAAGGTTCTGTATAATCTTCACATCCTACCACAAAACCATGAGATGTGGCACAAAGAAAAGCCATTTGGCCCACTGCACCTGCTGGCTTTTAGCTTGCTCTATATCCTTAAAGAGAAAAGAAAGCAAGAATACTTAAAAGCAGCATGACTTATAGCTGAGTGTACAGGAACAGGTTAAATCATAGAGTAAGATAGTGCAGTAGTTGCACATTTTCTAATGATTTTTCATGCTTTTCTGCTGTTATTCACAATGTCTTCCCTAGAGAAATCATTTCATCACCTCTCTGATGAATGAAGACTGACCCCTGCCTAAGGAAGCCAGATTTATTCATGTTAGGTGACTGCATCCATAAATTAAAAGCCATCTTTTGCCAGGATTCCTGAATGGCACACTTTTATTCCCTCTTATTACTTATGTATTTTTATTTGTCGCTATCTTCATCAATTAATTTGTATTTTACCTTTTATTTTATTGCACGCTTTTATATAAATCTAACTCTCTAATTTTCAGGCTGCATCTACTACATCTCCGTGGATGCCAAAATTTTATCTTTATATTAAATAAACTTTGGCCATTATAGGCCAGAAGTCTCTTTTCATTTACTTTTACGCTAATCCAAAATAATCCACCAACAAGCAAAATTTAGCCCCTGGACTGGACATGTCTGCTTTGGTGTTAAATAGTTTTCTTAGATGCAGTGAAGAAGTAACTACCTTGTCTAGAAGGTGAAATTCATTTCTCCTACACCTAGCCAGCAAAATGTTCTGCCTAAAAAGCTGTTTATAGACCCCCCATAGGTAGCAAGGAAGGTGTGTAGCATCACAGTGCAATTATCTCCTCTCTCCTGTCATGGAGGTATCCATTTCTCCTCGTTGGCTGTCAAGGGAGTCTATCCCAGTCAGCTTAAGCAAGATACGTACTTTTTATATGTGCAATACATCCCACTAGTAAAAAGCCCCTGTGGAGAGTTAGCACAAAGTACTGAGAGCACTGTAAATTTGTGCCTGAGCCTTATCTTGCCTGGGCAGACAAAAGCCTTTTTATAACCTCCATTCCACCAGTGAGTCTTGCCTACCAATATTAGTCACACAGCACAGAAGAATCAATTTTTATGATGGTGACAAACTACAGCACAAAATTGGGCATTTATATGCAGGTTGCCTTTGGGCCATTTGATGAGTCACAAATTAGTCCTGACCCTCCTGGATCTAGCTTTAAATATTTCACTTCAGCCTGTAACATAGCTTGAATTTGATCTGCCTACCACTAGGAAATTATTTAACTAGCTTCTGAGTACAGAAAAATACCTGTTTTCAAGAACAGATTCTTTTAGATCCTGTATTCAGGAAGAACGATTGGGTTTATTTAATTTCATGTTGTAGGGACAGATTTCTTCACTTCTATTCAGACTGAGTAGTCCTTTACTTTCCAAGTTGCTCAGTTAAAATCAAACAAAGATTGTTTGTCTTTATTCTGGTTTAGGCAGAAGCATGCTGCATAATCTGAATTATTTTGGTTTCACATAGAGATGTTCCTTCTAATGGCATAATCTGATTCTTCCCATTGTACTAAATCACATAGGCCTGTGTACGTTATACCGGAGTTCAAGATACATCACTTTGCTGGAAAACAAGATCGGTCACCCTGACTTAGTTTTAGGATGTTCTGGGTGGATCTTTGGCAGGTACAATGCCTCTCTGAAAACAGTAGCAGCTTTTCTGAGTTTCACAGTTTGGCAAGAAATAGACATATATAAGATGTTTGCCTTTCTTTTAGTGGGATGTGATTTCACTTCTCTTTCCTCCACAAAGCTGGACAAGTGCAAAGTTATTTTTCATGCAACTTTGGGGAGAAAAGATTATCAAGGAATATTTTGTTTGGATTTTTCACTAAAAGCTTTGTTTTCAAGGATACAGGTATTTAGGATATGCTTGAAAGCTTCTTCCTGCTCGTTCTGGTTAGGTATGATAATTTTCAACCTCTGGTTCATGACTTCATTCCCTAATCAGGGCTACAGCACATGTCAAGCTCTTCACTTTGAATGAAAAGCTTCTCCAGACTGAAAACTCAATTTGCCCCTGCTAGTGACATTAAGATAAGCTAGTCCCTCAAGGGGTCCCAGTCCTTATCTGATACACTATGTTCTTCACAGGCTCTGGCAGAAATTAAGTGGAGCTTCATGTACACCCATCTGGGACATGTGTACCCTATTGAACAGAAACTTTCATTTGCACATCAAATGAAGCTTTCCAGTAGTCCAGTCACTGAGCTTGCTGAGTATCACCCCTGCTACAAGAGCCTATAATAATGGCATGCTTATATATCACAGAGACAAATGATTACTGCACCACAGGAGGTGGCTATCAGTCCACTGCCTATCATCCTGTAGAACAAGTTCCCTATAACAAGTGATTCTTCATATATCATTTTTGACAAATGAGTTATCCCCTAGGAAAGCTTCATTAAATGCCCTCCATCACAATGCTAAGACCATTTATGTTAGTAGCTCCTAGGAATTTGAGGTAGGGTGCCATGCAAAGCCAAAACATGCATGCAGGCACACTATGCACATGTTGCTGTATACTCTATTGGTGTATGCCTCCTACTATTTTCTTTCTCTCCAGCTGTTTAACCTGATCCAGCCCTTCTTTTATCTTCATGCTATGAATATGCATGCTGCTAAGTATGAGCAAGGCTTTGCGCAGATTTTTTTTTGGAATCAAATGTAGGCAAGTCTCTACAAGGGCAAGGTTCCTACTTGCAGTTAGTTAAGAAGCATCTGAAACTGATCACTGAAATTGAAGTCATTAAACCAAATTAAACATATATGTAGGAGCTGCCCTTTAGACTGGAAATGGCCTTCTTTCCACTTAAAGAAGAATTAGCTGTGAAGGTTATCTACCACCAACACACCAAGGGAACCAGGAGTCTAGAGAACATTATGCTTAGAAAAGTTTTAAAGGACAAAACAAAGGATTTCTACTCAGAAAAAAAAAACACAACGCACTGGGGACCTGGACTGATGAAACCTACACATGCTCCAACTCACCTCCTAAACATATTACCAGAAGCATCTAGAATATGTGATAGAAAATAACATTTTCCTGGGGATTTTTAAATACTCTTCCTGCAATGAACTGAGATTGATGTCAGTCTCATGGCATTGGTGCAAAATGGTTCAAACTACCCTTGAAAATTGTATTTTTATTCCTTAAAATTGCTTCCTAATTTTAGAATAATTTTTGTAGAACCATATTGGACAACCTGGTAGAGTGTTAACTTCATCCCTATGGAAGGTTATATATGTCTCCATAAGGAGGCAAGATCAAATGATGTGTGGAAAATGAGCTTGGCTCTACATTAATATAGTGAGTATTCCTGACAGTGGTGGGGGTCAATGTCCTTTTTGATAAAAGAACTGATTGTGTTAGGACTAGATAATATCCGCTCATTTGGCCATGGGAAATCTTAGGCTCACCCTCTAGGTGATTTGTCACCTAGAGCTCAGGATGTTCGCTATAGATCATGACAGCTCTCTGTGGAAGAATTTGAGTAACAGAAGGAATATATAGGTTTCCTAGGTAATCTGGCAAAGACAGAAGTAGCGAAGGACTGAACCACAGCAGAAGCAACAGAGAAATTAAATTTTTATTCAAGATGGGCAAGGACTTTACTAGGTCAATGTCAGATTATTACATATGCTGGATCAAGCTCTATGACTACTGTGATGGGTATCAATAACAATCCCATCTCAGAGGATCTGTGGGTTTACTTACAGTCATAAGCTGTGACGCGTTTCTCAGAGTAACAGAATGCAGTATTCTCTTGACAGAGGAGGAGATCATGCATCCGCAGCACCATCTTGAAGCAGGGAAAGTACATACAAGATCTACCTTTTTCATTAAATATGCCAGTATAGTTAAAATACTGCCTCTTTAGGGTAAGATAGATGACAAGCACTCCCCAAAATCAGTCACATAGTCTTTTCCGTAATATGTCAAAGCTCCTGAGAAGGGATGTCAGTGTCATGACCCCCAGCTATGGAAAAGGAAGCTGAGGTACAAAGCTGTGAAAAGATTTGATCAAGGGCATCCAGGAGCTGACTAGAAAAGCAAGGAATCCTGATTTCCAGGCAATCCTTTCTCCAGCTTGCATCCCAAGTAACTGGCAATATAGAGGGTTGGGACAGGGAAAGGGAAATGGAGTTTACAGCAGGTTTTTGAAGATCTTACTCGAATCTGTGTTCTTATCACAGAGCTCTTGTTCTGAGCTCACTTCTAATTCCATGAGAGATTCAAGAGATGACCAACATACTATAAACAGCTAAGTGGGTTAGCCTATGGTGACAGAAATCAGTCACTCTTCACTGTGCAAGAAGTAAAAGCTATATTCAGACCACAAACTTCAGATTTTCCTCATTTCAGGTTTACCCTCCCAGAATTTGGGAGTCCAGTTGATCAGACCTTGAATCAGTTGCCTAAACATAAGTCTTTTCTTCCATCTGAGACTCCCTAGGCTATCTCAGAGGCCTGGCATGTGTGAGATAAGATCTATGCGAAACCCACACAATTCTGGAGTGGCAGCTGGAGGCCAGGTAAGATTGCTCTGGGTATCTCAAATTATGCTAAACACCTGTGTTAAAGCAACTGAATGGAGCTTTTTATGCCAGAGCCAGGCAGAGTTACCTGCAGATATTGATTCAGCTCATTTTAGGTGAGAACTTCCCATTGCAGGTGACCTCATCATTGACTACAGAGGAAACCTATGGCAACCACATGCAAAAGTTCAGTTTTAAAGCCGGGACGGATGAGGCTGAGCTATAACCCCCCAGGTCTCTGTTCCTTTATTCCTTCTGCACTTCTCAGCTCCTCTGCCAATTGCATGGAAAATCCTGCCATCAGTATCTGGAAGAACTTTACATCCACTTTGCAGAAGTATAAATAATTACACAATAAGGCCTGTTTCCTCCCCGCCTCAGAGAGATATGAGAAAGACACTGTGAAGAATAAAATAGTTGAGTCAGATTAAATTTACCATGTCTGCAAAATTTTCTACTAAAAGGTTACCTTTTATTTAGTGCTTCAGCCTCCAGACTTTTTCTTCCTAGCATTAAATTCTGTTGTAATAAACTTTTACAATATGCATCATTATAGGAAACTTAAATAGGCTTAGCTCTTGAGTGAGACTCACAGTAGAATAGAGAGAAGAAATGCAACGTGTCTGGCTTCTTGAATATCTAAGAAAGATTCTTCTTTATTAAATAATTCATATTTGGGGATTTTGAATTCTGAATTTTCAAGGTCAGGGTGGAAGGAGGTCTGTCTGGAAAGGCACAAATCCCTGATCTCAACTCCTGCCTCTGCCTCTGCCTTTGCCATATGGCCTTGTGCAAACCAGAGGACAACCCAGCCACTGAGACCCTCAGTTCCAGCTAAAGTTGAGCCCCTGGGCAAATGGGTTGTTAATACTCACCCCCCTCAATGAAGAGCCATGTCACTTGCTCTTTTTATTCTTTACATTATTCTAACATCTGTGAGGAAAGGCTTAGAAAATATAAATATCTCAGCTTTATACCAAAAAGGTTGCAGGTGGTTTAAAAGTAAAATCCAGGGTCACTTTTCTGCTTATAATGAGCATTGCAGTGCAGGATGGGCAAGTGCAGAGACCCCAAATGGGAGAGAATCAGTCTCCTAGTTATTACAGTGGTTTATGGAGACATTTGGCCTCAGGTATATTCTCCTTCCTATTCTGCTGGTAATTCATTTGTTTAAAATGTAATATAATTGTCTGCAAAGATCATGCTGCACTCCTTCCTAAAGCTCTAAGCATGTTGGTTATTTAACAGACTTTCTGTAACACATGAGTGAAATGAGAGTTTCAGTACCTTGTACATTTGTTTGTGAAGAAGAGGGAATTTATATCCTGTTTTGTTCTTCATACACTCTTGGAATATCAACTATCAGCCCTAGGACAGCCAGGTAGCATACATCAGCTAATGCTGCATTTCATGACCTGGTGTAAACACAGAGAAAAATAGTTGATCCTCACTATGTATAATGTGGAGCTAGACAGGGGCTGAAATTTGTCCATGTTCTTAAAATAACAAATCCTTCATCCTGTCTGTACAAGGAATGGGGCAGAGCCACTGCATCGACTCCAAAGTCTTCTGAGATGCAGAAGGAGGGGAACATTAAGGTGGAAAAAACGCCTTGATACACTCCTTTTCAAATTATTATTCTGCCAGCCTACAGAGAATTGCCTTAGAAAGCAGTGCCCTACACTCATCAAGCATTAGAGTCCTCAGAATTTTCTCTTTTCCTGTTGCTCAACAGCAGATTTCAGCTAATCAGGAGTCTGTGACTTTGCATCTGGCTTGGCTGTCTGGGGCCCCTGTACACGTCTGGGAGACCTGATTCCTTCTCTTAAGTGAACACAGAGAGATCCCTGGATTGGGGAGAGGGAAACAAAACAGCTTGAAACATTGGCTCATGATTTGCATTGCAGTGTCATTTGAAATAAACAAGAGAGTCCAGTACCCTCCATTTAAGACGCCGGCTTTCTTCCCACTAGACTCAGTCATGTACTTAATTCTTACAACACCCTTACACTTTATTTTATTTCTGGCAGTGCTTATTCTAAAGGTCAAAGGACTCACTGGCTTTCTCAATTGGCAATACTATTTTATTTAATTATGTTTAGCTGCAGAAGACACACCTCTCATCTGTCCTGAGGCGTATCTGCAGACACAAAGTAACTACAGTCCACAGGGAAACCTTTGCTAATGAGTGTCAACAGGATTCTACAAACTAATTCTTCAGAAAAAGCAACAGCAAATGAACAGACCTGCTGGTTGAGAAACTTAAACTCGGAGTCGGATGCAGGAGTGATTATCAGACCAAAGTGTCCCACAAGTTCCAACCATGGAGGCAAAAATATGTCACAGAACCATATAATTACAGAATGGTTTGGGTTGGAAGGGACCTTAGAGATCAGCTAATTCCAACCCCCTGCTACCAGCAGGGACACCTTTCACTATACCAGGCTGCTTCAAGCCCCATCCAATCTGGCCTTGAACACTGCCAGGGATGGGACAGCCACAGCTTCTCTGGGAAACCTGTGCCAGTGTCTCTCCACCGTCTCAGTAAAGAACTTCTTCCTAGCATTTAATCTAAATCTATCCTCTTTCAGCTTAAAGCCATTCCCTCTTGCCCTGTCACTACATGACCTTGTAAACAAGCCCTGTCCAGGTTTCTTGTAGGACCCCTTTGTGTGCTTGAAGGCTGCTTTAAGGTCTCCTCAGAGCTTTCTCTTCTCCAGGCTGAACAACCCCAACTCTCTCAGCCTGTCTTCATAGGAGAGATGCTCCAGTCCTCTGATCATCCTCGCGGCCTCCTCTGGACTTGCTTCAACACATCCATGTCCTTCTTATGCTGGGGGCCCCAGAGCCGATTGAGATGGCCCTTGAATTTGCAGGAGATGATCCTTGAATATTAACAAGATTTCTTGGACCCTTCTTCCCTCCAGGGGTTTACTGGGGCAGATCCCTGAAGAGACCAAAGTTTGTTCTCCTGACATCCTGAGTAGTGAGCTTGCTGTGCGTCCTCCTCACTGCCCCAAGGATCTTGACCTCCATCATGAACTTCATGTTACCCACAAGCCCCAACTTGTTGATTAAAAGGAGGTCCATATAGCATCTCTTCTCACTGGTTTCTCTATCACTTGGAGAAGGAAGTTATCAATATAAATTTTTACTGTGAGTGATATTGTGTTTGGCCCTGACTAAGGCAAACAAGACAAGAAGTAGTATTCATTAAGAACTTCACCCTGGTTTTGTAACTTCACTATAAATTGAAAACACTGCCTGTCAACAGACAGGGAAAGAAATTCACTGAAAGGTAGACTATGCTCTGTCCTTAGATACATATGAAGTGATGCCACTGAAGTCAACAGAGCCTAGAATCTGTCCTTGTAAATCTTGGCAGGTCCTAAACTGTTATATAATTTATTGTGAAAGGAAAACTTCATTTTCCCTTTAGCTTTGAAAAGGAATAAGGGTTGGCGGCCATTGCAGATCCTCTCATCCCTAATGGTGAGATCCAGCAGGTCTTGTGCCATGCTCATCATAGCCTATACTTACTGGAGACCTCAATTTTGACATCTGACATTGATTCACCTGAGAAGGGTAATAACTATTCAAAGAGTATGTACATTACAATAAAAGATAAGCCAGTGAAAACTCGAATTTACTCTCATAGGTAAATAAAAAAAGCTTTCACTTAGTACAATGTGTCAGTTCTTGCAGCATTCCCCCTGCTATAGCTAGCAGAACACATGAAGAGCTATGCTCTAAAAACTGAGGCTGGGGGACAAAAAACTGGGGGCAAATACTGGGTCCCCTTAATGGGCAGGTAAGGATCACCCAAGTCACTCCATGTTCCCATGTTCTCATTGCTTGGCAACTTTTTCCAGGACTTTTGCTTCAAAATGGAGTACATTGGAGGTTTATTCATGTGGAGGTGCTATCTCAGGCAAAGGAGGGGGCAGTCCTTTTTTTAAACACATACAGGGAAAGAGTTCCTCATCCTCTGCCAGGTTTGCAAACCAGTTCAGTGTTTACCTTTGGCAAGGGAGGAAGGGAAGAGTGTTTGCAAGCCTCTGTTTTAGTGCATTTGCCTTCCTTGCTGTTGGGAGGTGCAGACTGTGTTCTGACTGTGGGCTGAGCAGTTCAGTACAGGTTTGAAGAATGCCTTTCTTCTTGGCCAAATTCATTGTCTGGAAGCTGGCAGCTGCCGAATTTATTGCTGCCCAAAGCAAATGAATGAGTAGGAGGAAAAGTAGGAGGAACAGAAAGTGCCATTAATCTACTCTTTGCTGAGTTTGTGGGAAAAAAAATAAGACAAGCATAATTCCTCTAGGCTTTCAGTACGGAGATGAGTGCAGCAAAAGCAGCTGGATATTAAATACTAGCATATTAGTAGGATGAAGAAGGCAAAGAAGGTCTCATGTCTTCACAGTACAGGAAGCCTCTTGCCAGGCTGTTCTGTACCAGGATCTCACTCAGGGCTGCACTGACTCCCTGTCACCCTGCAGATCCCATGGCAGCACCCAGACCCACACTTACTCCATCACCAAGTCAAGATGTGGACCTGCCTCCCTGCAAAGCGAGAGCTCACTTCTGCCAAGCACAGAGAGTCAGGTCTAAAATACGTGTATTAAATAAAAGCAAGAAGTATGCAGGTAGTGCCTTTTCTGTAATCATCTTTGCTCCTAGACATGTTTGTTCAGAAAGTATGAGGCATTTTATGAGCTCAAATTGTTTTCCTGGAGCACACTATCAGCACTCAGTACAAGAAGGAAAATGCAAAATACAGAAATCTATCTTTTACTGTAAAGGCCACTGAAAATACTTCTTCAAATGAAGCAAAGTTCATAAAAATACAAGCTCATTTTAAGATCAAAATAGTTTACAGAAGTGTTTTTTAATAAGCCATTGACAGCCTTCCTGCTGCAGTGGCCATTTCTCAACATAGTTCTACAGTAAAGACCATTGTGAGATATCATAAAGGCAAAGTATGCAGGAAGAAACATTATTTTTTTTTATTAAACCAACTGATCTAGTTGGGTATACAAGCAAGCTTTGAGTATCCCCAGCTTTTCTTCAAGTCATGTCCAGAGAGAAGCAAAGTGGTTAACCCAGCTGTGGAAATGCCACATGATAAAAAATGGATTTATTTAAGAATGAAAACCTAATGTGGAAGGAAGCCCACAAGTCCACTGTAAAATTGTCAAGAGATGGGAATGACAAAAGACAAGGCAAGGGAGCAGGAGGCATGACAGGGGTAATTTTTTTGCTTCAAGGGAAGCACATGATAGGTAGAACTCCCTAATCCAGCAGGTTTCAGACTCCTATCTCTGTGTAACTTTTAATTACATGATTTATTAAGGAGTTTTTTTCTTGTTTAAGTTGACAGGAGATAAGCTAGGTCTTTGAGATTCAACAGCCACTTCATGCTCCGGGAGCATATCAGGAGTTGTGGCACAGGAGTCCAGCCAGAGAGGAAGTAGACCTATTTGTTTCTGTTCTTGCTGATTGAATCTGCTGCTGGGACCACCGTTTAAAATGTGAAGGGTATTTAAAGTGGAATTGACTCAAACAAAACATTCAGCAAATCCCCAGAGATACAGATGTAGAACAGTGGCAAACTTCCAGCCTGCCATAGCAAGCATTCAAAATCCTCTGGAAATAAATAACTTCAAGGCTTTAAAAGGACAAGAAAGGACAGCCAAGCCAGACAGATCTCCAAGCTTGTTCCTGAATGCCCCAGACATGCATAACTTCAGCTGATTTCCAGTCGTGTCATCTTTCCAGGACAAGCATTAAGAGACTGCTGCCTTTGTTCAGGGACAAGTATTGCTGCTTCCATCCCAGCATTGTGGTTTACATGAAGATGGATGTATAAGTGGATGTTTTGGCTCAAACAAAGAGTCTGTCTAGACCAGTTCTAGCAGCCAACAGTGGCCATAAGCCCATGTCCAGTGAAAAATAAGTGGACATACATTTACAATATTTCCCCACATACAACCTCTTAGTATTTTCAGCTGAGCAGATTTTCTAAGCCTCATGTGCTTTGCCTGTTTAATAATATTTTGTAAATCTTCTCTTTCAAATACTTGCCCAGGCTCTCCTTTAACTTGTTCATTCTTAACGTCCTTTGGCAGGGAGTCCCACAGGATCATGCCTTCTTCTGCATCCTATTACTTTTGAACCTGTCTCCCAAGTAGCTCCATCTTACAGACATTCATCCTTGCCTGGGATGAAATAGCCCTTATCCACTCTCTCTACATCCAGGATTTTGTAGTTCTTTAGTGAATCCCACCTTTTCCAGGCTGAAGAGTTATAGTCTAACAGCTGCTCTCCTATTCCTTGGCCCCACAGGCACTAGAGCCAGTTATTTTGCCCTGGTACCTGCCAGATGGGTACAGCTGGTACAGGTGAGTTTAAAGACGGAAAGAGGCCTCAACATTGGGCTGCTGCAAGGGAGAAGTGATCAAACCCAGTCCTGTGCTCAGAGAAACCCTGCTAGGTAGAAGGGGCACCAGCCATGAGCCAGCTCTTGATGATTCCTGGTCACAGGACACAGAACCACACATCTCCTGCCCGTTGACAGAGGAGGCAAAGGCTGTATTGCTGCAGTATGACCCAGTGTGGCCTTTCTCCATGTGGCTGAAGACCTTTCAGCAACTGAGCACAAGGCAGCAGCAACTTCTAATAGCTGGGAGCACTCTGAGATGCTGTTAAGATGCCACATGGTGGGATGGTCCCAAACACTGCACAGTCTAAAGTGGTGAACAATGATGGGCTGGAGCTTACAACTGAGTGAACAACATCGCCTATATTTCACGTTACATGATTTATATGACATGAGATATGTATGACACGACTCATATAGATATATATCTCATATTTTGCATGGATACATTTTGCATTCCAGACCTATTCTAAATACCTTTGCCTTAGCATAATAATCTGTTTTGGTCACATCCTATATTTTCTTTTCATAATTCCCAAGAAAATTAAATAGGAAAAGTATTCTCATTGAACAAATCAGCTTTTCACATTTAAAAAGGCAAGTATTTTCTATAATACAAGTTTTCAGAATCATTCTATCTGTCATTTGTTAAATGACTGTACTTTCATTACACAAGACAAATTACCTAGAGCGCCAGGAAAAATTAATTTCATGGGGATGCAAAAGATTGAAGACCTATTGGTAGAGTACAATATATGCTTGGCAGATGTCCCCTGCCTAAGGCACAAAACTGCCTGACTATTATCTTGTCTATGGTTCAAAAGTAATTGTACGCATTGCACACAGAGCAACACACACTCACAGAGCAAATACCTAGTGATGATGGATATCACTACTGATACAATTCCCACCTAGAAACTATAAAGGCTAGAAAAATATTGTAAATTTTAAAAGGTAATATGAATTAATTAACTGCAAAGAACACACACAGTTGCATTCAAGGGAGTAGAGCTGTGACAGTAATTGCGGAATTGAGTATTTTTAAAAAGCCCTTTTGTTCTTATTGGCATCAAAGCTATTGTTGAACTGTGCTATACTGTCAGCATTGTGAATATTAGGGGGTTAGATCCATGCCTGCAAAAGATCAAAAGCAGTGATGAAGGATTCTGTAATTATTAGTAATTGCTTCCCAAGTGACCATTTTTAAAAAAAGATTCTTTATAACAAACTGTTCACTAAAGACCATGGGTTGAACTCATATTTTCACAGCAAGAACATGAGCCCATGGAAATTATTTCACACATTATCATCATAGCTGGAAACTACCACTAACAAGAAATACAATGCTACATGAAATCTGGATATCATTATTACAATTATTACTTGTAACTTTAATGCAGATTGTAATGTTACTTTACAATTAGAAAAATCAAAGCCATGGCACTATTAAAAATAGCTCATACATGACAATAATAGTCCACTATGTCTTATTAGAAAACATGAAAAACATTTACGAAATTATTGTGTTTTGCTGTCCAGATGTAGGCTGAGTTGCCTTTCTCCTATCCTTTGCTGAGGATGGAGATCACCTGTGATTACATGACCTACACAACGTCTGCATTTCAGTCAAGACAAGCACCAGAAGGGAACAGCTCCCCCACGAACTTCTAACCGCTGCCTGTCATCCTCTGGGGCATTTTGGAGTGCACAGCTGCAGCTGTCCAGCTCCAGGACTTTCTTCCTACACGTCAAAGGCCAGTGCAATGGGTCAACACACCATACAGTATATGAGACACTGACAGGGAAAGAAGGAGTTTGGGCTTTGTTGGGGAGTGGCCCCTACCTCTCCTCTAGATCAGATACTGGAAGCAATATGTATTTAATATATTCAGTGCTTGAAATGTTCTGTTAAAATCACTGCTAGGATTAATTACAGTCTTATGCTCCTTAGGGAAAAAACTTACTGTGTCTGTCTGCAAAGTGCCTGTTTGGATGCTGTACAAATTAATAAAGAATAATAACAGTGGTGCCTGCATGAAAAGCCAGCCCTTACAGATTGATCTCATTCCACTGAAACCAATGGGACAACTCAAAACCTTCCATTATGTGCAGAAAGCAACATTCAGTATGTGGTTTGTTTATGACCTCTGAAGAAAAACACATAGAAAACCCCTTCAAGATGTCCTTTAATGCAGCCAGGGTTTTTTTTGCTTCAGTTATGTAGCTTTGTTCAATATGCTAAAGCACCCTACCGAAGTCATCATGTGGTACTCCTATCTCCTACATTAAAATTAAAATCTGTTATCCCTTACATTATAGCCCCCTTTACCATGAAAAATGGCTTAATTCCCTTGCGGTTTCCTTTCTGTCATGGTTCAGTCTCCCATCTCACTCATAAGACACATTGATAGCATAATATCTATGTCTGCTCCAGGATAAATGCTAATGTTATCATACAGGGGAAGTATGAGTTCTGCCCTGACATACAAGGCTGTAATAGGAGACTTTAAACAGTCAGTCCAAGAGCTCCATTACTTTCCAACAACTCCCTCAATATCACCTCCAAAAATAAAGCCAATTTTTCTTCACTTTCATCAGTGCGATTCAGGAGTAACACAGTGAACTTGATGCTTCCCCTCCAGTAAGGAAGAGTTAGGGCTGGTGTCTCCTATTCATGAGGTAAGTGGGGAAACAAATCATGTCACTATTTTATTTACGTTTAATCTAATTATTCAAGGCACAGCTCACATTCATCCTCCTTAGTGCCTGTCTGTATTCTGCACTACCCCACCATAGCTTACCCATTCTTCTGTATGGGTTTTGATATCTGTTTAATGTACCTTGACTTGCACCACATTTTCCATGCACTTTCCATATACTGTGTCATGGGGTGAGGGGAGGGGGAAAATCCAAAGGAGAAGCGTTAAGAAAGCCTACCAGGATGACATTTTAAATGGCAAGAAACATGCAGGGCCATTCTCTTTTCAGCACAAGGGAGATTTACTCACACAGTTCCCATTACCATTAATGGGCACATGTACATGGTACATGTATAATTTCTCCCATACACTGAGGGGAAAATAAACTTGAGAGAGGAGAAATAGAGGGCATTCAAGGGGAAAATATTTAATATGTAAAGCTTGTGGCTGCCTGTTGGTAATGAATGTGGTAGGCATAATAATGGTAATAATAGGAAAAGACATATCTGAGTTAGGGTTATTGTAATATGGCATACATACAGAGAAGAAACCATCAAGGAAACCACTAAACATCATTTTGAGGAGACAGTAAGAAAATATACATGAAAATAAAAAGGAGAGCAGAAGCAGGACTTGGAACAAGCCAGCAAAAGCAGCAGGAAATCAGGGGTGTTTTCACCTAAGGAAACAGCAGCTATCAGCAAGAGTACCAGGAGGACTGGGGAAAGGGCAGAAACAAAAGGGATGACAGCAGCATGATGCAGAAGGCACAAAGATATTACCATCCATCAGAAGACAAAAGCAAACACGTTCAGAAGAGACAGGAATAAATTAGTTTACAGGATGATAAGTGACTCAGACTGTTCAATGTAAGAGTCTTTAGGTAATGAGATTATGGACCAGAAATAATCACAGAGGCTAAAGCTTACAAATCACTATTAAAAGGGGCACTCTCAAGTGGATCCTGGCGATTCAGATACTCCAGTGGCTCAAACAGTATGAAACACAGACAGAGGTGCTGGGACAGCACTGATGCTACAGACAGACAGACATACATATGTGAAATCATATATCACAGTATATCACCTTCATTTCTTCCTGGTGCCAAACTCACTGGCATTTACTGCTCATTTAAAGCCCCAATAGTCCTTTTACATAGCAGCAGCAATACAGATAAGCAATACAGATAAGCAATACAGATGTAGCAATACAGGTAAGATGCAACTGCAGCTGTAGTAGGAGTTACCAAAACACAAATGTCACTGACTTACACAAATAATGAATTTTTAAATGGTTCCAAGACTTGAGAAGTAATTGTCAGCAGGGAATTACCACCAAAGTAGGGTGGCTTTCAGGCTACCCTGACCTTCATGGAGGAGCACCGTGCAGCCAG
This sequence comes from Pezoporus occidentalis, assembly GCF_034315485.1. Taxonomy (NCBI): domain Eukaryota; kingdom Metazoa; phylum Chordata; class Aves; order Psittaciformes; family Psittacidae; genus Pezoporus; species Pezoporus occidentalis. The sequence goes on along the minus strand of NW_026913640.1, from coordinate 246,886 downwards.
AGCACCAAATACTGAGCACAGACAAATGATTAAGCCTCTGTCACCTAGGACAACCATTTTAGGGTAGAATTAATAACTTCTAATTGATGAAATGCTCTCTCCTTTGACTTTAGAGAGGGTCCATGTAAGAAGCTTAAGGCAGCTATCTTGTCTGCAGTCTGCAAATCACCCTGAGTGATTTGGTCAGGATAAGAAGAGAAATTTCTGTTCTGAGTCGTGGTCTCAGGCATGTCCACAGCTGCCTTGTTCTGCCTCTGAACTGTTTCAAGCCTCTTTCACATGAATGGGACTACATGAATTTTAAGTAGAAACTTAGCCCATTGTATGCAAAACAGAACATAAATCAGGAATAATTATTCTGGTACAAAATGGAGACCCCATTTAAAATACTGGTGAATCTTGGTTCTGTAGAAGGAATATTACTGAGTTTAAAGCCTCTAGCTGAGAAAAAGCAAAGTAAATCCAGGTTTTTGAAAGTATAAATTATGAGGAAACACTGATCAGATGTTGCTTCTATAAATAATATCAGCTCATTAATTCTCCCTTTGCTAAGCCACACATTTAAAGAACTCACCAACCCCTTTAACCCCAAGGGGACTCATCCCACTTCTCAGAAGAGCTTTAATTTATGTTAGTAGCAAGATCTCATATTTCTAGGAATTCATTACTTTTAAAAAATCCCATTACAGTATGTTTATTGGCACGTTCAAAGATATTATCATAAATAATTGAAACTCAAGTACAGCTGTTCAAGGCATTAACAAACTACATTGGCAAGGCATCATACCTGAATCTTTTTTTTCAGGCACATCCTTTTATTCATGGCTCAATTTCATGCATATGGAGTGAATCCCAAAAAAAGGTCTACTTAATACAGAATATAGAGTTTACAAGCTGCACAGTGTCCTGAGTGGTCTGCTGTACCAACACAAGTTTCCCATTTAATTGCCAGGCTTGATTAGTGAACAAAGGATTCTGTCACCACCCATGTGAGAAAATGCAGTGTCTCCCACCATTTAAATATACAGACAAGGGGTCATCTAGTGAAGATCCTGAAATCAAAGTAAGAAAATTAGTAATGTGAGCCCTGATGTAAAGTAAGGCATGACCTGTAGTGCCAATATTAGCATTCATCAGGCAGAGCTTTCTCATGCAGGAGTGATCTGAAGTATGAAATGCAGCTAGGTAATCAATCAGGGAAACAGGCCTTCCACATGAATGGCAGACAACCACTTCTTTCCAGAGTTGTCCTATGGGATGTACTCAGCGCAGTGGAGCATAACAGATGATACAGGATTATGCTGTGGTGTCATTAAACTGATTCTAAAAAAGATCATGAGGTGTCTTCATGCCCTACAAAGCCAGCTTGCAGGAGGAATACCACATCGGTATGTGGCATGGGTGTACTCACGGATCATCCCTAGTCTTAAACTAATACCAAATAAGGTTGTTCAGAGCAGGCAGGATTCATCTCACCAAACTTTAGCCACCTAACAGTGAATCATCATATACGTGCTTATTTGTCCAGACTCTCTCCACACTGACCAGAGGCCCCTCTGGCAGACTATTTATTCTCACTTAATATATGTGGGATCTAACACAGGTGGGACCAGGTCCTACTGGAGGTGCCTATCTCCCTTCTCTGAATGCAGGGAACCTCAACAGCAGGCTGAAACCATACCCCTGAAAAACCGAGGGCTGCCAAAATTAAAAACAGAACAAATTTGTGCAAGATTGTGACAAGGACTATCAAGGTGAGACAGATGACTGCAAATTCTTACAAGAGGAGGTAAAACAAGATTAAAAAAAATATACAGTGAAAATTAAGTCTGAGTGGAGATTGCTGTCTATATAAATCAGAGCAACTGATGCAGAGAGGAAAAAATAGCTATATAAGCTAAGGGTCAGCACTGGCTGAAGAGCATGTAAGTATGTACTAACAATATGTAAATTCATCCTGGAGGTATATCAGAAGACTTCTAACCATCAAAGGACTGAAGATCTAGAACAGCCTTTCAGAGCAGTGTGATCTCCTATTTCTGGAGTATCACTGCTTGTAGAGAAGCTGCTCTGCTACATTTATGTCACACTTTAAAGACATTATGATGAAGCATTTAAAACTGCTTGTGTAACCATTGCTGAATTACAGGATACGTAAATATCAGACAACTATTCTGAACCAAGAAATGACCCGCTCCAATGTGAGATGTACACATGTCAAAAACAGCTCCACATTTAACTCTGTTAGGATAATTTAGCATGCGGGTTTAAAACTGGGCTCTTTCTGTTTGGCTGCCAAGTTTCAACCCCAGCTTTCCCGCATGTCAGGATCCAACTCTTCATTGTTATCGCTGTCACCGAGATCATGAGTTTCCCCTCGTGCCCCTCTGATTCCATAGAAAAAGCAAGTGATTGTGGGCACTGGTTTCACAATGGGCAGCCACGTGGTAGAAGCTGACTTCAGCATCGCATCACAAATTAGAGATGGGAGGAGAAGGCTAAAATAGAGCACCCTGAATTCAGCTATAATTATGGTATTGTGGTTTTGATATTTATGTTCTTCTTAAAATTATATAGTGACCTGGCACTGCCAGACATCAGACTGGACTTTAAGAAAGCAAATATACAGCAGACCAAAGGGAGAGATGTTTAAAGAAATAGCATTGCAATGCACTTTACATGAGAGATCTGAAATCCACTGGGTATCTGCAAGGGGGTCTCACATGTGCAGGCACTCAGAGAGCAGTGGTCCTAATCGCTTAGTAACATACATTGTGTAGATTCAGTTCATTCTGGGACACCAATGCAATTATTTCTAGGTTGGCAAGATTTCTGGAGCCTCTGACACTTTCTGCTCCATTACCTGGAAACAGAAATCTTCCAGAGAATCCAAGTCCCTGGGAATACAGACACCTCTGCCATTCTTCCTTTGTAAATAAAAAAATCTCCAATAATTAAATCCTCAGGAAGCTTGTTCCTTGTAGGTTTTACAGCCACAAATTAAAGAGAGTTATATGTGGAGGACCATGTCTTAAGTTTAAAATGTAAGACAATGAATGCAAGGCAGATTAAGTAGCGAAGCTACTATCATGACATGATGCATCAATTTGGTGTAGCATGCAAGGTGGATGCTAACAGCATCATAAAGCAGCCAAGCATAATAACAGACACACTTCAGCTGACACAGCTCTGAAAAATGCCTTTTTTAAGAGCGTACACTTTGCAGAGAAAAAGCTTCAAATTTTCACAACCTGGCTGCAGGCATTAAGTAACAATCAGTTCTCAGAGAAAAGTGTTGTGATTTATTACAGCATTAGGTCTTGCTGAGGAGGACAGACTGCATCATGATTGTATGCAAAATCAAACCTGAAAAACTGTATTAGAAATATCCATGAGTTTAAATTTCAGATCTATTTTCTTCCCTCCAGAAAGTACTGTTTAAATGTTAGGTACAGGAATCCCACTGACAAGCACTCCTGAGTACAAGCTTCATACCATCCTGGGAAGAAACAATACAATTGCTTCACTTGTGTTCATTAAATATAGAGTGCATAAACTCTGGCTTTGGAAATCTCATTGGCAGAAGGCTTCTTTCTTCTTTTTTGTTTTTCCCCACCCCTTGAGGATTACTGAAATCTCTGCATTATCCACTGAATAATGACAATGTTCTGCAGCCCCAAGCTGTGACTAAGGTTTTGGTCATGCATGCTGCAAGGTAGGGAAACTAGAGGCTGCCACTGCGAAATGCATTGTAATAGAAATTATTTCCTTTCTAAATAATTAAGCACCCAACCTTGTTTATCACATGTACTTCTCACTTTGCACTATGTACTCAGAAAGATCTGGCTACAAGAGACAACCTGCTGGTTTTGTGATGATACTGTTATGTTCATTGGAAAAAAAAGCCATCAGAAGTTCAGCAAGGTTCTGTTAAAACTTCTTGCTCTGCAATTCCAGCCACTGCTTCTCAGACTGTTCTGGCCACCTCATTTCCATGAAAATGTTCACTTTCCATATTCATCATCACCTGCACTTACATATACTGTTACTCTTAAACTCTAGTCGTTGTAGGACTCTCCTGATATTCCCACTGACTTCAGGCTACAAGTTCATGGACACTTTTTTTGGTGATGCAGACAGTTCCTTGCATCCTCCTCCTCATATCTGTGACTGCTCATTCCCACTCCCACGGTATCCTTTCAATTGTGCCAGCACAAACATTTGTGCAGCCGTGCTGGGAATCAGATAGGGGAATTGATCCAGCTAAAAATAACTTCTATTTTTCCCCAAGTCAATTTTCAGGCAAAGCAGTTCCTGATGTGGCAGGGTGGTGGAAAGCTGGTGGCTGCAGGAGCAGGAGGTGGGACAAGGAGAGCAGGACGCCTTCCTGACACCCCAGCATCCAGTTACGCTGGCTTCAGGTGGTTGGAACGTAAGGTGCAAGTTTGCAAGGCTGACAGTGTTGTAAGAATAATAGCATGGTTTCCAAGCCTGCTATCCAGGGGCTCTTTCGTGCTCTGCTCCAGCCAAATGCAGTTATTAACAACAGTCACAGAATACAGACAACTATCAAAACTGGCAGAAGTCCTCAGGCCTGATGCAGGCATCTCAAATACCTTCACAGGACAAAGCTACATCCAGCACCCAGTCTTACCAAGGGAGCAAAGGGCATCAGCATCAACTTGCCATGTGAGATGAGGCCTTCTGTAGACTTCCTGGAGCATGGGCCTTGCTATGTAGTGCAAAGCTCCATCATGATGAGATGATACCTATGATTTTTCTCCCTTACGAGGAACACAGGCATTGTCACACGGCCTGCTAGACTAAATTCTTATGCTTACTATTTATTGCACTTGTCCTTCAAGCAATAAATAGCTTGAATTAAAAAATACAACATGAGGAGAACTACTAGATGCCCTAATAGTTTTCTGAAGCATTACAAAGTGTATGAGGAAACCCAGGCATGGCCTGAAGTGCTTATCTCTTGAAGATGACAGAAAATAATGAAGCATATGCTATAATCTGGAGCACACAGGTACAAAAAAAAAGCAGGTGATATTGCTGATCAGTGCAAGCAAAGGCATAGAAATGATGTCAAAGAGAACATGCCTTTAACCGCTTTAGAACAGACTGAGGAGAAACAGCAGAAGTACAGCAGCCAGTGGATGAGGTACAGAGGAAGTAGAACCATGGTGAAAAATGAGCAAGGCAACAGTGGCAGTACTGTAGGCATCGGAAAATGTTCCAGTGATTGTGGCAGGTGAGGGTTTGCTGAGCAGATGTGGTGCCAGAGCTTCCAGACTAAATGTCTCCACAGGGTTGGCGGAACAGGGCTCAAGTACCAACTGATGTCTTGCCCTGTCCTATGGTCTCAACTGCAAACAGTGCAGAAATAGAAACCTGGAGAGACATGTGAGTGTTAAAGAACTCAGAAAGAGTCTCAGACAGTAAAGAAAAAGCTGAGCTCCCCAGATACCAGCAGGTCTGCAGCATACCAGGGATACTACAGACATTTTGCTAACAGAGCACACTTTTCCATTATGAGTCTTGGGGCTCATTCTTACTGCCACTTGCTAAGCAAGATTCAAAGATAGCCAAAAATCTATCAACATGTACTGATTTTTTTGTCTTTAGGGAGGAGGATGTTATAGTGCTGTCAGGTGGTCCCCTGGCTTAAGAAGAGGAGAAGTAGGTGTCTGGGTAAAATAGCTGTGTGCAGTGTGTGGAAACGTGAAACAAACTTGGTAGAGCAGAAGTACTCCAAACCAACAGAGCAAGGCAAAAATATCAGCATAAGTGCTTCAGCAGGAGAGGAACCATACACAGAACAATGCTTTGCCTCACACAGAAAGGAGTATCAAAATGACATTTTGGATACTGTTTTATTACTTGTACACTTTCTTGGTTTCATCTAATTGTTCAGACTATTCCTCCTGGAATAATTACTCCTCATGACCAAAATTAAGCTTTTCACTTGGGGAGATGGGTAATTAAGCCCCTCAGCAAGCCTGGAACATGTGAAAACATGTTCTTTATTTTTCTCTCAAAAATGGACTGAAGTGATGGGCATCAGACCCCTGGTTGTCTCTTCCCTGCAAACCCAGAGCCGGCTGGCCAACACGACTGTTTGGGGATCAGTCATCAGGGTATCCAGGCTTCAATATGAACAGATTTTAGCCACTGTTACAGTAATTAAAATGTTTGCTTCTTTAAATGACAAAATAAATACATTTTTGGAAATGGTTAATGGCTCAAAGTCATAACACTGATTTAAAGTACATTGTTCAGAAAATAAAAAGGTATAACAATAAAAAGATAAAGCAAACTGTTGCCTTTGTGGATACACACTACAGAAATTTTCTGTGATAAAATTGTCAATAAGCTTGTAATTTAATATTTTATTTCCTTGAGCTTAGTAACTCTGTAGGTCCAAGTCATCTTCATGAAGAGTCACGATACACACAAGTCTGAGGGAAAAAACCCTACATGGGTCAAATTCCTTTCCTTGTAAATGGAATTGGGTTGTGCCTATGCAGCCCAGAAAACAGGCAGGCACATATCTGTATTTCAGCTACATGGGGAGCAAACCTGGAGAAATCCCACAGGAATCAGTGGCATTGCCCCTGCAGTAAACAAGTGTGTAAGAGTATAATTTTAGCTGACAGACATACACAGGCTCCTGTCATTCCACCACTGTTTACAGCATCAAAAAGGCTGTATTAAATATGGTAGAATGATAAGGAATACCTTTCTTCTCTAGAAAACCCTGCCTTAGAGAGAAGTTGAAAGCACTCTTGAATTTTCAGCAGCAATAACTTCAGTAGGAGGTTCCCTCTGGCAACAGTTGAAAAGGCTGAAGAAGACATTCACACAAAAACGCATCAAATCCCAGAAACTTGACAAGAGCGGGTTATGAAGCTGAACAGGATTGTTTAAAGCATCTGCCATCTCTGTAATTTATTTCATTTGTCCTTTTCATACTGCCAGAGAGAGTCTGCCGCACATGTGAGAACCAAGCCACGTCACTGGATGCCTGATATCGCACCAAGCCTCATGAATAGTGACAAAAAGTGCATGGAAAGCACTCTGTGCAACTGATCACCTGGAGAGAGTTATTTCTGTGGCTGCTGACTATACAGTCATAATTAAATAAAAGCAAACGGAGGAGGCACTGAATAATTATGACTGCAAGATAAATAAAATGATGGGTAAGTAACTTCAGAAGTATAATTTAAGCCTCTTACTAAATAAAAAGTATCAGCATCTTCTGTGATATGTTTTCACAATTAAGTAGTTCAGAAAATTAAAATAAGAAAACAATGAAGTAAGTGAAGTGTTAAACTAAAAATATCAAATATATGTGACATGCACATAATAGGCAACAGGTACAAAGTCATTCTGACTCACTCTTCCCACATGCAAATGCAAATTCTGTGTCCTCTGCAAACTCTGTGTGCCAATTAATCTTGCAATCACATTATCACAAAACTCTGTTGTCTGGCACTTTTTCTTATTTCACAGCACATAAGGGACCTGCCCCAGTTCTTCATGGGCACAACTGCATAGAGACTCCATCATTGGGATATGCCAGAAAGTCACTTTAACCATGTTAGACCTTGCTTGACAGGCTCAGCTATATAGGATTTCCTGCAATTTTTACAGTGAGGTGTATCAATGCCTTGGTTCTTCTGCAGGTATCAGACACAGACCCCATGTCACAGTGCCGCACAGTGTATCAAGGTCCCACTTCCACAAATGGTAAAATTCCCATCAGACATCCAAGTGCTGCTGTTCCCAGCCAGTGCAGACACCAAACCATGGTAATCCATCACATGGCTGTGCTCCTCACACAAGAAACTCGTGGGTCGCACAGAGGCTGTCAGCCTGTCTGTGGGAAATTTCCTGCTATTCCCCAAAATGCTATGAGGGAGAAAGTTTGTTTCTCTTTGCCCTGGCAAGGAGATATGGGGGCATACTTCCATGAGAGATTGTTCACCCTTGGATGAGGTATCCAGATGAGCAGCCCTTCTGAAATCAGAAGATATGAAAGAAAGAAAAGCTTCTCCAATTCCGGCAGCTTGAAGGTTAAAATTCATAAAGACAGTGTGTGTGAGGAGAGCTTTTGCTCTTCCCACTTTTTGTTTCACACCTATGTTCCCCTAACACAGAGCAGTTAAGAATATGTAGGGCAGTACCAACCTAAAAAGTATGTTCCGTCCACCACTGGTCTGAAATGTTTCCTTCCTTGTGAATATGATGTCATATAGTCTGCTGCAAAGTACTATTTGTTCAGTGCCACATAATCTGCAGAGCTAGTAATTGCTCATTTGAAAGATCCAGTTAGAAAGTGTGGTGAAACACCCTAGTAACTACTTTGAAAAATTTTTAATCCACATTTCATTAATCGTCTAAATACATATTTGCACAACAGATTAAAAGTGCAGGAATTATGTATTTTTCATACACAAAAGATGACCACATAATGGCTTCATGAGATCTTCGATCTAAAATCCCTTTTCTGGTCTGCGTAGCAGATCTGCTCCTTGTTTGTTTGTTTGCTTGCTTTTCTGGCCAAAAGCGTACAGGATTATTGTTCTTTCTATGCAGGGAGAACGGAATGTCCTTAACAAAACTCATCAAACGCAAACACAACAAAGCAGCTCTAACCTACAAATCTATCCATGGAAAATTTCACGTATTTTACAGTGGTCTTTCAGTTAGTTTCAGCCTGTGACCTAAGACCATAGGAAGTGTCATGGACCTTTGAGGGGTCCACAAAAGGTAACCAAGAACAGCAAGCTTAGCCATGCCTTTCAGCAGTCTAGGGAGTCAATCAGTCAGGAAAAGTTGAAAACCAGTCATCTAAACAAGCATATATAATTTTTGTACATAAAAGAAGCTATGACCTCTTTTGAACCATGGAACACCATTTATTATTACAAGAAGAGCTTCACAGAAAAGAAAATTAGCTGTGTCTTTCAGTTAGGACATGCCTTCTGTACAACTAGACTAAAAAAAGCCATTTAATTATAGCAGCACAGAGCTCAACAGCGTAAATTGCCTTGAGAAACAGTGTGTGTTAGCTTGTCACTGACGCTGTTTGCACAGTCACCCACCAGCTCAGGCTGCACATAGTATAAATTTCTGTCTGCCTCAAAAATGCCAGGCAGATAATCCTTTAGTCATAACTTTGTGTAAGGATGAGGCACATTATTATACCTTTATGTTTTAGTAGTGTCGCCATATGACAGCTGGCTCAGTGAGTGCTGAACCTGAGACTTGGAAGACCTCTACTCAACACTTCTTTAAACATAAGTTTCACATGCAATCTTCAGTAAGTTTCTAGCCTCCTATCTGCAAAATGGAAATAATATTCTTTGCATCTGTGCTTAAATACTCTGTGAAGACAAATATTTTATGGAAAGGTACTCTTAGAATATTGAATTCTGTCAATCAGCTTTGCCAGAGATGACATCAAATTGAGTACTCCAATAGCGAAAGGGAAAAAAAAACAACAATTACGCACTTTTAAACTCCCTCAAATCTTCCTTTTTTTGCCATACTGTTTTGCCCTCATCATCCATCTTGAAGACTGATTATCTCTGTCAAAGATGCACCTGGCTTCTCATTTTACTTGTGAATATTTGGAGACAGGCTGCAATGAAAAATCTGATTGCAACTTGTGAATTCACATTTAAACCTGTTGAGACCGTAGGCATGTGTCAACATTTGCTTTCCATTCTTGTTTATGTACTGTTCAAGATCACTGAAAACCACACCACCCTTCCCTTTGGTTTAGAGCAGTCCCACTCCATATTCAAAGCGAACTTGTATCCCTGATCTTCAAGCAGCGCCTCTCACCATCTGTTAGCAAGACAGAAGCTTCTCCATTGTCCCTGTATCTTCAGAAGTTAGGAAAAATCTGTGATATTTTAAAGACGATCTGAGCAGTCTGGATTTAAATAGGAACAACCACTACCACGATGACTAAGGAGCGCTTGCTGAATACAGCATAAGTACTTCAAAGAGTGTCCTGGGAGGAAAGGGGAAATGTGAAAAGTAATGGCTTCCAGATGGAAGATTCAATCCAGGTTCACTGTGTCAATGGATGAGGACATAGGTCACCATGTACCAAATTCAGAGGTAAATAGGAGTAGTGGGGGCTGTTATACTCTTGCCAAAGACTAAATTAAGACAACTTTCACAATGAGTAAGCAGAAAAATATAAAAAATTGGAGGAAAGAAACTAATCCAGTCCAAACCACCTTCCACGCCAAACTTCTTCCCCTCCTAGGTCTTTTCTAGCTACCTTGCCTTTACTGGTTATAGTGGCAGCTGATTCTATGCAGTCTTTTGAAACATGCAGACTATTGCTGCCCTATTTAAAACAAAGATAGGATACACAAACAAACAAACAGATAAAAAACCCTCTCTATGAAAAATTCATTCTGCTTTCTTATTTTTACTACAAAGTCATACAGCCTAAAATCACAACACAGTATAAATTTTGACTATCCTCAAGAGGGCCACTGAAATGAAGCATTTGCTTCCTGAGCCTCATTGACTGAAAAACATCTTGACTGGGTACATTTAAAACTGCTGCTTATCTGAACTGTTTTAAGAGATTAGTTTTCATATTTAATATGTTAATGTTTCACAAGTAAGAAGATTTTCAAGTGACTTATTATAGCACATATAACTCGTTAGAGCCCTGAGCCATTTAAGCTGGTACCTTAGACAGTAAATGCCAGTTAGACCACTGCACACCACCTCAGAGTCTGCCCATGGCAGTAAGCAGTTTTGCAGATCCTCTTCCAAAATCAAGTTAGATTCTGTCTTTCAGTAGGCTATTTCTCAGTGGTTTATAATTTCACTGTCACTAGCATGTCAGTAAGACAGCGTATCTTTTGAGCACTGATTAATTTTGCCCTGACACTATTGAAATGTCAAGTATAAATTTTAACTCAGGTTCAGAAACGTTAATCAGTTTTGAAATATCCATAGATTGCATATATATCAAGGCCCGTAAATACTCAGAGACGCCTGTCAGAATCCACATGACATTAGCAGTCTTGCTTCTTTCTTGCTGAAGGCCCACCAAGCTAGGTGTTCATCAGGACTGATAATGAAATATATCATCTTGAAACAAAAGGACATATTCTCATATTAATGTCTTCTAAGATATCAAATATGAAGATATAACTCCTCTAGGATTTACATTTACTTGCATTCTTAAATGATCTTTTGATTATTTACTCTCTCAGAGCTGCCACTGGCCACACTGGTAAAATGTTTCTGTAAATATTGATGTCTAAAATAATCCTGTGTATTGCATGTATGCGTAATTATAATCATAATATGCTTTTCTGTGGTTTAAACATCAACCATTACGCTAGGTATAAAATTTATAGGAATCTCCAGACTTTAGGATATAAACTAATTGTTAATTATGTGAAAGAGGAAGAAACTTCCCCCAGAGCTATTTGACTACTGAACAGTCTGCTATATTAGGTCTGCTGCTTACATTGGAGCATTTTGTGCTGGAAACACCGAGTAAATATCCTGAACTTCATGCCCTCATTCTAAGACAAAGAACAATCCATATTCTTCCATTCAGCTTAGTAGGAAAAAAGCTACAGAAACTCTTACTTATGCCTTCATCCATGAAACCAGTGTACTCAGCCAACCTGGAAAACACAAGCAAGATTTCAGTCCATACCCAGAGGTCCATACACTGAAACTGTACTCTGGAAAGATGTTTTCCATCCCCAGAAGAAAGGGTGAGGCCACCTTTTTCAGCCAGATCCACACAAGGGCTGACTTCAGCGGCACCATGCCAATTTGCACTGGCTGCATACCCAGCTCGCTCTTCAAAAGTGACACTTGAAGCACAAAGCACTCCAGCAGCCACTGCTGTCTGGAGACACGGGGGAAACCGGAGAGCCTGTGCTTTCCTGGCAAGACACCCTTGCTTTCTTGGCACAGCTAAGCTGCCTCCTTCCCAGTAAACTCAAGCCACTGACTGAGATGTAAACTACAGTCAGTCTATCCACCAAAAAGATGCTACATATGTGAATGCATACAGCTGACCAGTCCCGCCCCATGGGAAACCTCCAAGGAAAAGGGGCACTTTGGGGAAGACTCTCAGTGGGTCTTCTCCCACCAGGAGCCACAGAGCACAAAGGTCCCTCCTGCAAAGGAGGTAGGAAGCTGCCCACAACCTCCGGCTTTCCTGAGGGGCTTAAGGAAAACCTAAGGTGTTTAAGGAGGCTCAAGACTGTATTTGGAAACACTGTCTGTGAAGGGACTATGGATACCTTAGGGAAGATGAAAGCAAGATGCTCCATTAGTTAAACTGAAAGGACTTGAACCAATACCTTCTAAAGAGTATAAGGAAAAGTTTCATCAACCAGAATTCTCATTCTGAAAATGATTTATGGTCTTCCAAGCCTGGCTGACCTTGGCTTGCAGTAAGGCACAGGTCTGTCAGTCTCTGAGTTGCCTCTGAATGTGGAGCTCACTTTCAAGAACTTTAAAGCTTCACTTTGAATTAATTTTTAATTAGGTACTATTTAAAATATTACTGAGAAACCATAGCACATTATTTTTGGATATTCGGTTTGGCAGGCTGAAAAAGGGATGGCATTTGAAAAGGGCCTGCAGTCTGCAAATAAAGGCCCTTTAGAGTGCACCTCAAAACCACTTACACAAAACCGTTTATACTTGCACAAATCTGCATCCAGCATCTGCCTTAGACACAAAATTGAGAGAATGCTGCTCTGCACTAAGGAGGAGGCAGCAGCAATGTGGACAAGAGATGCCAGGCCCACACTGGGGTGATTGCGTTTCTTCACTCCACCTACCAAGGACTGAGTATAGGATACGAAAAGGAAAACAACCATGTTTGCTCTCTGCACTCACATACACACACACACACACACACACACACTTACACACACACTTTCCTAACAAAGCAGCTTCCTCATCTGTATTTGAAAAGAAAACTCACAGAGACTTACTAATCAGCCGGGGTTGCAGAAGGTTTGTCTCACAACCTTGGGTTGTCAATCCAACCGTCTACTAGCTCTCCTTTTAAAATAAAGCTGTGATTGGCCTGAAGGAAATGAAATTTGTCTCTTAACAGCAAGCATTTTAACTGCACTTTTGACAGTCATCAATGAGAGCACCAGAGAAGGAAGGGAAGCAGCTCCTTTTTTATCATCATGTGAAAAACACTTGCAAGCTGTCCTGGCTTCCCGTATCTTAGTTTTCTACATGGATTTGCAACAGTGTCTGCATCATCATCCCCCCACCCACTCTGCCAAATTCTTATGATACAAGCACTTCACAAAAAAAGCGCAATTGCTTGAAATTACACTAGAGTCAAATGTTGATAAAAAGGTGTCACAGAGGGAACGAAAACTAACTGCTGTGAAATTTAATGAAACCCACTGTGTGCCAAGGGCACAGGCAGCCAAATTGAATTTAAAAAGGTGCCAAGCAGGGAAGCTTATAATCAGACTAGCCACTATGTTAGATGAGATAAGCAGAATGACTTTTCTCTATCACAAGATCAAAACAGACTGCAATTCTTATGCATGAAATGAAAAGTTACATTATTTATCCTCCCAGCTTCCTGTGTTCTTAGCACCGGATCTCTGGCTTAGTGGCCTGAAAAGGAATTTGCCATCTCCAGCATAAGACTTGTCCCAGCACTCACAGGGCTCTTTCCTGACACAGTTTCTATTGCAAATTGTTATGGAAAAGAGGAACAAGCTAAACAAAGTTGTGAATAACTCGCCAAAAACTGTCTTTAGCCAGTGTCCCCTTCCACAGCCTGGGGAATAAATAGGAAATAGAAGATTACACTAAAGTAGGAGAAGAAAGAAGCAACAGACTGTTCATCAGATAGCTCAGTACTCACAAGGAGAATGGTTTGCCAAGCATCACTGCAGTGTAACCTGTTAAGAAATCATTTTACTCCTTAATTATTATATCACCATTATTTTGAGAGTATTACAGAAAAGCTTTGTCTCGCAAACAGAACTGCGTTTGCATTCATTCATGCCTCAAACTCTGGTTGAGAACAAGGAACAAAATAGATATGCATTCCATCTCTGCTGGAAATAGTTTCAGCTATATTCTTTATTTCAAGTGGCTTGGGAAGCTATCAGTAGTTTGGGGGACACATGGGAAGAGCATACCGGTATTTGCCTTGGCCCTGGGCCACACAGAGAGGCTCAGGGGGTCTGCACCTTTGCCTCACTGATGGGTTTCAGCACCACAACCTGCTCCAACTTGCTGGACTACTTTCCAGAGAAAAAGTTTCTAGTTAGAGATCTCCAGTACTGAACAAAGCTCTCCAGAGCCAGCCATTGGGTTTCTTGTAAAAGAACCTCTTGTAAAAATGTCCTGACTTTTATAACAACCTCTTGACTTTGCAAAATGTGCCTGTAATGGTTTGGGGAGTTGTGTTGGCTGTAAAGAGCTTTATCCCAGTATTTAGTGCCATTTACCATGTTTTTACTGCTGTGCCAGAAAAAGGACTTGAAAACTAACATAATCCTTGAAATCTAGGGCACACTACAGCACAGAAGTCTTAAGTTTTGTGTTTTCCTGCATGTAACCCATACAACATCTGAAAGACCCTTTGTGAGTCAGCATTAGCAGAAAATACGTATGTCTGCAGGTACAGCAAATGGCACTTTACAACGGGATGAAGCCCCTTGCAGCCTCCTCCTGTACCCCTCTGCATGCTTTCTTCCCTCTGCAGCATCCTGCTTTCCTCAGTCAGCTTTGCCTATTGTAATCCTGGCCTCTGACTGTTCCCACCTCCACCCATACCTTTCCGAGTCTGCAGTCAGTAAAAGAGCTTTTAAAGGGATGCAGGTTATCTGAAGAGGAAACCCTACCCATGAAAGTAATACATTTGTCATTTGTTACTAAGCCAACATTTAGAGGTCTCCTTTTACTTACTCCTCTACAAAGCACACAATAAATTTGTCAGCATAGGTTTTTACCATAGCAAAAATGCACTAAACCTCAATCTCCCAGTCTGACTTTGTTTCAGTCAGGACTCCTCTGGAGCAGCAACTGTCTCTGTCTCTTCCCCCAGCACAATGGATTTCTAGAATTTCCTACATTATAACAACAACCACAACTGTACAATTGAGGATGTTGGTACAAATTTCCTAGGCAGATGTACTAATCTCCAAAGGACATTTAAAGCTCGTAGTCATGCACAGTGTCTAGGCTGAGTCACAGCAAGATTCAAAACGAAGTTTCCTCTCACACATACACTCACAAAGGTCCCTCAAAATCATGCTAGCCCAGTTTCTACAGATTCTCAAAACTAAGAACTTTGTAGTATGTCCTGATAACCCTTCACAGTACCCAGCATTCAGCTATATTGTGCCTGACCTGAATTGCTTGTGATGCTCTGAATATCAAGTTCATTCTCATCTAAAAAAAAAAAAAAAATTGAAAAAATGTTTTCATATATAGGCTTGCAGTTACTGCAGACTCAGACAAAAGCCTGAACTTGTAAAGTCAGGTAGCACACTCCTCAGAAGCCATAAGGCTATTTCTTACACTCTACTATGTTAGCAGGTTTCATATCCTTCCACAGGGTGCTGTATTTCAGAAGCAGCTTTTGTTATTCCAGAAAGATCATTCATGGCTTTATCTCAAATCCTGTCTCCTCAATGAAAGGGACAAACTCCATATCCTTTCACATTTATTAGAAAACCATTCTATCAAATCAACAATACCGCTTTATATTACAAAGGCATCTTTATTGGGAGACAATGCAAGACAAGTGAACTGTCAGATTGAAAACGAAAGGGTCAAATCTTTACATTACTACAGAAATTATATAATGTTTATCAGAACTCCGCATTTTCTGCTTCATTCTCTCTGGAGCTGTTTGGATCATGCTACATGATAAAAATGATTTCTAATAGGTGATTGTTTAGGATTTCTTTCATTACCATTTTCTTTATATTCCTCCATACTACTGCCAAGCTCACTAAAAGACTAAAAGTCTGTTAGCCCCGTCAAGAATTGTACCTGCAAATCGATTCAAAATGGTCAGTCTTCATGAAAGACTGGACTTTGTCAGACTTACGCAAGAACACATGGACTCAGGTCATGGTACACCAACCCTCTCAAAAGTTTTGTTCTAAAGCTTTAGCCCTGCTACAATTAATATTCCGTACCTGGTGAATTAGGTAGGATCTGGCATCCGATGATTGTCTTTGCACTGCTACACAGCAGCAATCTCCTCCAAATCCCACTAGCAACAATGAGTAGCAACAGCACTGAGCTCCAGGTCCTGCTCTCCCCTGGGTCCCATGAAGGAATATTGTGGTTGATGTCAGTAGGTCAGGCTCTAAGAAAAAGCCAGCCTGGAGGGAAAAGAAGTCTGTCTCTGTTCCCAGATGTACCTGTGACATCAGAGGATTGACAGTGGAACAAACAGTGTAAATGAGATCTAATCAAGCCTAGTGATTCAGCCTTATCACCAGCACTGTCAGGGTGCATTGACCATGCCCAGTATTTCATGCGTGAGAAGATACAGGACAGCTACTAGAAGGGATCTGTCAAATGCATGCCCCTGTGACCTGTGATGTCTTGTGGTGGCAGAGTCATCCCAAAACCAAGTAGAGGATGTTCTCCTTAGTCCTCTGTGGCTTGAGGCCATCCTCACATGGTCTGAATGCCACTTAAGACCTTGCATTTGGGAAACATAAAAAGCTTAACATTGCTTAAGTCAGGAAAGGCATTCCACAGTGCCAGAGGAAATCCTTGACCAGGGAGGACCCAGCATGATGGCCACCACAAGGCATGCAGCTATCAGTGGAGTTTTGGTTTAAAACTACAGTCCATTTCTTAATCACAACATGCTGCTTCCTATCTCCTCACTGCATGAAAAGAATACATTGGTTGCCCTCAAGTTCTATGCCTGAGTTCATTGAAACGATGAAGGAGATTGAAAACTGTCTTATTGTACTTTATAAAGAATAAGTTAAAGAGCTTAGAAAGTAAAAATTTGTATAGGAAAAGTAAAAGGATGTCAGTGAGAAAAAGAGAATGAAGGTTGAATATTGTGACAAACTTCCAAGTCGGATGCCTAGTAAACTGAGTTTCCTGAGGTAAATGAATAAAATCCAAAACACATTACATAGACATTTAACACCAGACTGGACAAAATCCTAGAAAATACACCACTGGGAACAATCCTGTCCTGCCTGTAGGGCATATGACCCCATCCACACTGGAAAGTACTGAAACATTTTGATGCCTAAGTGAAGTTCCCAGAGATACTCAAATACTTCATGGAGCTCAGCAAGCAAAACAAACCACATCTTTCAATGCAGAAACAAAATTCCTAACTCCAGCCCAGATTCTGGTCTAATCAACACAAATGCAGAGGATCTCAAGTAAAGTAATTCTGAATTTACTTTGACTCTACACCAGCAAAATAGATTGTTTGCTCCCCTGCCTCATGTTTTCTGAAGTTTCATTAGGTCAGGCAAGCAGCGCCTTTTGAAATGAAAAGCATCACAGAAGTGCTGAGCATCATTGCTCCTTTCTAACAAAAGAGGGGAGAGAAAAAGCAAGAAGTCTGAACTTCATTCTAGAGATAAATAAATCAGCACTCCAGGACCTCTTTAGATCAAAAATTCTGCTCCTTACTGAAAAATTCTGCTTAAATACAACACAGCTGCAGCAATACTCAAAATACCACTTTTACATTCAACATCAATATAAAAACAAAGACAAGCAAAGAGATCCTTCCCAATATTTTAGCAGCATCTTTTATTTTTAATAATACATCAGCACTTGCATTTTAAATGTGCTTCCAAAGCACATAAATTCTAACTTGTAGTATTTGCTCCAGACTGAAACTCTGCATAGGTTTGGGTTTGGTTAGGTTTTTTTCTGTATTTAGCCAAAATTTATATTGGAGTAAAAATTATAGGTGTTTCCAAGCACAATTCAGTATAAACAAGTTAATTTACAATTTACCAAAGTAAGTCTTCAGAAGGAAACTCAGCCTCAGAACCACACCCAATTTAGGCTAATGTCACAGTCAAATAATCTTATCTCTAGGATAGAAATATTGATGTAATTTGTACTAGTGTCTCTGACTTCAAAGGACACAGAAAAATATGCAGCCTGTAAGAGCTCTGCTGCTGTTACAGTAAGATTTTGAAATACTGAAATAGCCAAGATACCTGAAGTGGTTGGCGACAGAAAGAAAAAAACAAAGGCAGCAGGGTGTGATACGATGGTTACTCTTACTTGTCTTCTTCAAGTTGCATCTCTACTATTCCAACAGCATTACAACTCCCTACTTGCTCTGTGCTGCTCGTGACCTTGCTAGCAGGGATGGACTCCTCAGAGCTACTGATTCTGCACTTCATGACCAGCAATGTTTATTACTGATTCTTTCCTGCTCATCTGCTCTGTTAAAATGGTTGGTGTTACTTAAACAGCAAATCTCTGCTAACTCAGGTCTCCTTCAGTGGGACTCCTAAGGGAACAATCGCACAAAGAGCTGTGCTGTTAGATCTGTCGGAGCAGCAGTCTTTAGCAAGGCTGCAGTCAGAACTTCTTCGAGCACAGTGAAAGCAACCACAGGAAATGGGATCCTTTTAAGAATCTAAGGATCTAAGTCTGTACCTTTTGTTTACCTATTTCAGGTAAGTACCTGTTGACTTTTATTCCGCTCCAATCCAACTTGATGGCCCATGCACAGAGAAAAGATTCAAGCAATACAGGCTACATCTGATTAAGAGTGTAGGAATCTAAATAATGTCATTTATAAACCGGGAGTGACAGAGGACATATATTCCATTGGTTCAGTTTCCATCCTGAATTTGTCTTATATTTTACATCCTGTATGAATACAGAAGAGAGAAAGCTGGCTAATCTTCAGTAAAACATATGCTACAAAATCTGTTAGGATAACATCACTGTCTAAATTCCCTTGTTCTGATCATCTTCCCAAATGCTCCCTGCCTTAACTCATCTGGACTCCAAACCTAAATCCAAGAATTTGACTCTGTGCTGTACCATAGTATGGGAAGGTATTTCATAGTGCAGGAAAGCAGATATTGAACATAGGCACTAGTAGCTGCAGGATGCAGTTTAGCAAGTCAAAGTCAAGCCAAAAAGGGATGGAGCTGCAAAACTGTTCACTGCACTCATCTTCTGCTGGATGCCTATAGAAAACCGAAGAGATAACTGGTGTGAAACATAACAGCTATGAATCAGCTTCTATACAGGTTGTTAAAGAAAACACAACATAGCACAGCTTAAATGAATTAAAATCAACATAACTTTGGATCTTAAAAAAAAAAAGAATATTCATAATGATCCTCAAGAAAATGTAATTTTGCAATTATATATTCTTGGTACTACATTTTTAATATTTGAAAGAATGATCTGGAAGGAAAAATAGGGTAATTCACTGAACAACTTATGAAGATCCTGCTTTTCTGAAGTTTATTAAGCTCAGACTAGAAGTTTTTTTCCCACAGATACACTCTTGTTCAAACCAAAATTACATGAATGCTGTCCTATGACCCATGCTACAGCAGACTTCAGCTTAAATACAGTGTTCTCTGCTGACCTTATTATTGCTGAATCTATGAGCCTATGACATGCCATGCAGTCACGCACTAGCAACGTTTAACAGCGCTCTGTTCCTTGTGTGCTCTTCTTCTGCTACCTCCTGGTGAGGCATCTGTCACTTTCATATGTCCCTCTTGCTGCGTCTTCATATGTGCATGTATACACTGGATTACTACCTAGCCTGCAGTTTGCCTTTGTCTAGGATGAGGACTGCCCTTTCGCATGCCTACATGAGCACAGCAAGGTCACTGAATCTTTGCATCTAACAAAAGGAAAGAGAAAGGAAGATGTGGTAGAACAGGCCTGAGCAGCTAACTTGCAGGTGAAGAAGAGGGCTTGGTGTTGGATAGAAGAAGGTGCCCCTCCCCAGCCTCTCCCCAAAGTTAGCCTTTCAAAAAATGTTTTTAAGCTAAAGAGGATGAAAGAACTAAAAGGCCATTTTTGCATGTTTTTGCCTGTGGTTTTTCCAGGTACAGATTCTGGGAGGAGTTGGGAAGAATGTGTATAGATGGCCAAAATGGATGAGATAGGCTTGAGGAACTGCAAAAGAGTCTGGGGTAACTGTTTCCTTCCTGGAAGTGTCTTGATCATCTCAGGTCTTCCCTGTCCCTGGCAAGGCTCTTCTCAGTTACATTTTCTCCCTATAGGCAGAAAATGATCCTGACCTTAGTTTTCCAAGCAGAAAGCAGAGAGTCCCACTTCAGCTGTCAGACAACATAATCGTTACTGGTCACTGCCTGCAGCTCAACAAAAACCTTTACCAGGAGTTTCTCATCCCTGTAGTCAACTAGAAGTAACCTCACCAAAGCCCCTCCTTACTTTGCCAGTCTCAGAACCAAAATTGATCCACAGGTTGTCTCTGACATAGTTCTTGAAATACGATTTAGGTCCAGCAACTCCTTCTCTCCCAAGAGCCTCCTCTTCTTTAACTGTTTCCCAAGAATTTCCTTTGAGGAACAGCTTCTCTACCTGCTGCCACAGTGCTATGACTTGGTGCTCTTCCCTTCTCTGCCCTCTACATTTTAGACTTCAACCTAGAGTCACATTCAGCTATTAGTGTGTTAATAACCTGCAGATCTCCCTTGTATCTGTCTTTTTAAAACCTCCAGCCCAAAATCTCAAAGGCTTTCTTTAAGATTTTATCACTGACAACACAAAGCCAACACCCCACACTAGACATTCTCCTTATCTTAATGGAGCGCTTCTTATTCCCCTGCCCTCTTCACCCAGCATACACTTGTCCTGAGCACCCTATGGGAGATGGAAACAATTACGGCCACTATGGGGATAGGAGATTTGGAGAAGGATTCTGCAGTGATTTCCTGTGGTGCTAAGAGCTTTTTCCAGAAAGCCACTTTTTTTTTCTTTCCTGAAACAAAATCAGAAGTAGTTGGGATCTGTGTCCCCTTTTCCTCAAATAACCAAATGCTCTTTTCATCACCCCCTACTACAAGAGCTCCACAGATTTTCCACCCAGCAATTCAACCATAGTTTCAGGAGTTGCAGTACTCCCATGAGACATGAGGGAAACAAAATAATGAGAGGAAGAGAAGGCACTGCTGAGTATTTTGCTCATTTACCGAAGGGAGTAGCAAAACTTGTGCTTTACTTGAGTAAAATCAATGAGGGATCAGTACTGAAGCTGACAGTATACAAACCCCATGGCTACCCAGTAATCACGGAGAGGGCTCACTTCTCACATGCCACTCAGAATCAGGGCCAAAGTGTGAGGTTCGGAGAGGTGCCTAAGTCAGCAGGTCATTACATGCTGTGTTCCTTTGGATTCATACCCCTATGAGCTTGGATTAGCTGTTCTATGCAGCCAAAGGGAGTTCTGAGCTAGCAGCTAGCATCTGTAATTCCTGTGTGCTGACCATATTAATGAAAAGCTTCACCTTGCCAGCATAACGCTCCTTAAATTGACCATCTTTGCAGTACTTGTGTCTTTTGATCTACTGCTTCTCATAAAACTGGATAAGCTTTAAGTTCATTATGTTCTTAAAATTATTGCTATGTTCTTAAAATCATTGCTCTGCATTCAGAGAGCAAAACTATTCACCAAATTAGTATGTCGTATCTGAGCTATCTACCTGCAAATTTCTAGTCTCCCCATTTGAGTGCAATTGACTTGCCAGAGCACAATGAATCAGTAATTACAGGCTCCAATTTGCAATAGATTTGTTAAACTTCACTTCCTGCTGTCATGGCCTCAATAGTTATGGACAAAGATACATCCTTGTAATCTGTTCTAGACACATTATATATGCCTCAGTCCTCCAAACATTCAAAGGAAACCAGCTGGAAACACTGCACTTATTGCTATCAGTGAAGACTGTATCCATCTACATAACTGTGCCCTCAAGAGGTTACAGACAGCATGACTTTCATCTCAGTTGTCAGTTCTTTGAAGCAATCCAACAGAGATGTCCGTGAAACATGTTCTGAGAAGCAGCAGTTTGCCAGCCAATGGACTGCAGACCACTGACAGCCACTGCAGAAATGGCTGGCTTTGGGGCGTTGCCTACTTCTTGTTGCCCACCACCAAACTGTGTTAGAAAAAGCTAAAATTAGCATTGTTTTTCATCTAAGCAATTGCTGTAATGACTACAGAGCTGCCACATGACCATGCATGGGAAAGGAAGCGGTTCCCATAATTGCAAATGGGAGGAAAAGTCTATGATGCAATCTTCCTGGTAGGAACAGAAACTCAGCGTGTATCATCCCCAAATCATCTTAAAATACATGCATGCTCTGTAGCCAGGATTATCTGAAATAGCAAATACAAACTAAGTGTGTAAGATCAAACGATATCTAAAGAGCCGTTCTGACTCTGCATGGAGCTGCAATTCTTGCAAGTTCTGCCATCCAATTTTTACGATAAGAGCAGATTTATGGTATAAGCATGCATGAATAATTCACTCCCATGAGCTTCCACATACAACTCGGGGAAATCCCAGCTGTAAAACCTTGGCACCGTTTCTGTAGTGCGGGCTGCACTGCCTTTATACAGGTGTTATTCCACTGACCTACCTGGAGTTACTACTCCTTCATACTGCTAGAAGGAAAGGATCAGGCTGCTTGCTTACCACCTCTGGTAAGCAAACCTCTCTGCCACCTCTTCCCAGCAGTAAAAATGCTTCCATTGTGGAAGTTAGTTTTAGCAGCCTTAGTGCTTTGGCTCACCACAGCTTCAGAGGCTTGCAAATCTCACCCACTCATGGGCTTCTCACAACACTCTACTGTCAATTGGCTTAGGTCTTCACCAAGTCCGTGTTTTTAAATCATGCTGAGAAAATTACTTGGATCCTGGACTCATGAAACACTACTAAAGCCATAAACTAGCTACCCTGAGCATGTCTTTATGCTGGTTTTTAACTTCAAGAGAAATATAGTTTATTTCAGTGCTCACCCTCCACCACTAGAACAGGAGCAGGGTCTTGGTACAGGTGACTCAGACAGAAAGAAAGTGAAACTGCCTAGCCGTCTCCTTGCCCTAACACAAAATAGCATCACTCAGTGGGCTGCTTATTACCCCAGGGTTTTTTCTTCATATAAAGATAGGACAGGGTTCTCCCCCCCCATCAAAATGCATATATATATATATATATATATATATATATATATATATATATGTGATAGTTATATTTGGTTAGATCTCCAAGTGGAGACCAATCAGAATTAGTCACTGTACTGCCACTGAGACGTATTCAAAGCACACGCTGTGGTATATAAGTAAACCTACAGCTGTAGTACAGGGAACAAAGAGCTGGCATTCCTGGGTAGTAAATAAAGTGAACAGCTTGTGGCTATCTTGACATAAAACAACCTAATAATTATAGTGTGTGTTAGACATCTGAATAAATGTAGTCACATCACTTAAACAGTGATACTATACTTATTTATAGCAGCTAAGGATCTGATCAAGGATGTAAGGATCTGATCTTTACCCTAATATGTCCCTTCAGTTCATCCAAGTTACTGGCCTTCACCACCTGGCCTCTCCCTCATGTCCCCACAGCTGTTTTTTAAGCAGGTTAAGAACGGAAAGGTTCTCACTTGGTTCGTTTCATACACACTTCCAGCAGTGCTGAGTGAAATGAGAGACAACCATAAAAGGCAGTAGAGGAGAAAATCAGACATGCAAAGTTGTTGGCAATTTTCATATCACAAGTTCACATTTCTTTGATATGTCACCTACAGAGGACAAGCACTGCCTGTTCATGCCCCTCCAGGCGGGATGGAATGCTGCCTGGTCAGCTGGGAACAAGCTCTGGGAACGCATAGTACAGTCTGAAGGGACCTCTAACCTCCTTGCACAGCAGCCACCATCCCGCCTCAGAGAATGGTGCATGCATCCAGCCTACACCATGTCATGGGGAGCGGGGTTCCTCCCATGTCCCCCAGCCAGCCGCTCACCGATGGAGCTGCCATGTTTGCTGGGACGGCCGTCAGCAGACACAGGATTGGGCGGTCCCGCTCCATGGGCAGGCAGGAGAGCACTGCCCCCAGAGAGAAAAGAGCTAAACTCTAAACCAGATGAGCCAAGCCAGCAGCTGGAAAGAGGGGGGTGGTTATAGCACAAGCCTGTGATGGCTCTGAGTGAAAATAGCTAGACCAAGTGGGCTTGCAGAGTGTCACCAAACAGAAAATCCCCTCCATCCCCTGGATGCCTGCCTGGATCCTATAATGGGGCAGGCTTCAAGAAGCTGTAGCTCTCAGCAGTTAACTCTCCAGCAGCTGTTGCACCTTCTAATTGTCAGACAGATTAAACACAGGAAGGCCTGTGTATTGCAAAGCTGAGGGAAGGGTGAAATGATAGGGTTGGCTTGCTCTGAAGTGCAGAAACTACTCAAAAAGTTGGAGGCAGAGCTGCCCATGGCCAGGAGTGAACTGTGCTGGCATTGTCTGGAGGCTTGGCACAGGGCCCTTTCCTTGCCTCATTTGTCTGCCCTGAGCGGGACAGTAGCAGAGTTTTTGTCCTGTGCTTCCTCGGGGCTGCAGACTTGGGATGTATCCACACTGCCCTTGTGGGCAAGTTTCTGTTCGGTCCCTCTGTAGCCTGCTCCTGCAGGGCATGAGCCAGGGTCCCTAGCTGGGAAGAGACACTGCAGGGCACCCAGAACACTGGCACCTGCACCCAAAGCTCAAGGGAACACATCCCTTTATGGGAGCAAGCACACAGGGGTGGTGGAGCACTTGCACCAGGCAAAAGTGAGTGCCAGCGAGCCGCATGTCACCAATGACAAGAGAGTGATGATTTACTGGGAAAACTGCCCTATAGAAAACACACTCGAGGATCCTGTTTATTGTTTCATACTCTTCAAACACTTCACAGTTACAAATACTCTGTACAATTACAAGCTAAAAAAAGGAGAGGAGGCAATTCTCTCACGCTCATGGACTCAACAAACCTGTGGCACCATCAGAGCACAGCATGGGTCAGGCAGCCTGGCAGGGCTCCTTCTGGGAGATGGTGGGACACCCCTACCAGGGATAAGCAATCCTCCACCTCAAACCCTGGCCACGGACTTGTGTCAGATCTATGCAGATGCAGACAGCAGAGGTGGAGGGAGCTCTGCCAGGGATAGGGTAGGAAGGAGAAAGATGTTCCCACATAACACAGCCTCTCCACTCCAAAACCATAATGCTCCATGGAGCTCTGCAGTCCCATTGCTTCTCCAGGTACTGCCATCCTGGCAGAGCTCTGCTATAAACTACAGCCCACAAAACCACTGTGAAGATGACGGCCCACAGAAGTCAACTTGCCATGCAACTCTCAAAGGCTGCACAATGACCAGGCACGGACTTGAGCACAGGAGAGTGACCAAAGGTGGCTGTGTCTTTGGGCCACATCCAGACAACCAGCTCAACCACCAAGGGAGCCAAGTGGCCTCACTCACCAGCAGAAAGTTTGGCTCATCCCCTCCTTGTCCCCAAGCACCAGTGGAGTCTTCAGACACCCTCATCCCCTCCCCACATGAGCACTTACCCCCCAGGAACTGGATGCCTCCTGCCACCCTGCCCACGGTCCTGGAGATGAGCTCGGACACACAGCATCCCATGAGTGCTGTGAGGGCCACCAAGAGGAGCAGCCCACAGCCCAGGCCCGTCACCACCGTGCAGATCCTCCACTCGGCACTCGGGATGGCCTGGAAGGAGGCATAGCGGCCGCACTGCTCCACCATCACGGTTGTCTGGCGGCTCTCATCCCGCACTGGGTAGGAACACCTCCGGAAAGTGCCGAACGAAACCGATTTCTCCAGCTGAGACCCCAGGAGCCAGTAGGGCATGAAGAAACCCACGCAGGAGGCAGCGGCACAGAGGAAGGAGAGGAAGGCCCAGACAACACCGGCACAGGTGAGGCTGGAGGCCATCTCTGTATTTCCTCCAAGACCCCTCGTGATGGGGAGACAGAAAAGCAGCTGTGTGTTTTAGAGCTGTTTATGGATAATCCGAAGTCTCTCAGCCTTGACAAATCCTCGCGCTGGGAGAAGCTCGGATCCTTACAGCCAGGGGGATGTTTCCTCCCATCATGAAGTCAAAGGTCCCTATAATTAAATAACATAAAAAAAAAAGGAGAAAAATGCAAGTTCAGTAATACATTAGAGAAAAAAATTGTTTACCTGCCAGAGTGCTTTTCCTTCCCACATGACTTTTCATTAAGACATTTCATTTACTGCCCCATCCTTGCAGGCAGCAGCTAGTATTGATGTCAGTGATACCAGCTGCTGGGTCGGTGGGACAGTGGTGGGAAGCAGCCTGGCTTGCACAGGCTGCTGTGTGCATCCAGGAACGCTCTGCAGCCACCTTCAGGGGCTCCCTGTGTACTTGCCTACTCACTGTTCACTGTACATCTTGATCCTTTTCATACGGATAAAGAAAAAAGGCGAGGTCTCATTTATCCTTAGCTATCAGGCCTTCCCCTTGCGATGCCTGGGGAACGTGCTTCCCATTATACCTGTCCCCACAGCTTCAGTGCAAAACTGCTTGCAGTGCCTAAGGCTTTTCAAGATCAGACCTTTGTGGCTGAGGTAAACCTCATCAACACACCCCAAGCAAAGTCTTATGAGGTGACATTTTTCCAGCATTCCCTTACGTTGCTTGCATCTTAAGTGCAAAAAGGAGCCTTTTATCACTTGATGTCCAGAAGTGCCAGGAGCCCAAACTGGCAGGTGAAGACACCACCACATCTTTTGGATTCGCCCCCACACACCCTCAAACAGCACATGATCAGAACAGAAGGGTCTCTCAAAATAGTCCTGTTCACACTCAGCCCAGCTCCTTTGCTTCTTTGCCTCTTCCTGCTCAAATCCAGGAGCCTTAACCTCTCTGCTTCCTCCTCAGACAACTCCCAGCCTCTAAGCTCAGTACCAGTGTGACTAAGTGTGTTTGACTGCCACAGAAACCCACGTGCTACTTCCCAGAGGTTGGGGGTGTTTCTCTTGTTAAATCCACGCTGGATCATTACTCCAACTGTATTTGTAAATTTATGATCATTTCTCACAGTTGCTGCCAAATTAATTCCGATAGCTATTTATACAGGGGCTTTTTCTTCTAAGCGTGATTAGACACCAATCAGTGAATTCAATTCATGTACAGGCAATAAAAACAATACTACTTCAGCACAAGGAGGAAATGTAGAGAAGGAGTCTGTAAGTGAAATTAAGCATGTGCACCACACAAAAGTTTTGTTTACTTTTAAAAACTAAGAAAGACTATAATGTTAAAAAAGGCCTATGCTGCTACTCAAGAAGTATACACCTATTTACAGAAATGCCTTTCAACCTGCAAAACACCAAAACCCTGGGGACAAAAACTTGAGAGAGGGGCATAGGGTGCTTCCATCCTTCCAGAGACACCTTCTTGAGAAGAATCTGCCTGTGTCTTGGCGTGGGACCACATGTCTAAGGCAAAGTGGGTCACGGCACTTGGGGAAGATCATTCCCTAAATCAGGGGAGGAGGTACGGCTGGAAATAAGGCACAACATGAAGGCTCCAGGGGTAGGACTGCGCAACCCGCTGAGTGCGGAGGGGCAGCAGCTCTGCCTCCCGGAGGCTGCCATCCCGCAGCCGGGCGTTTTGCGGGAAGGTGGGCTCTACCCTCCGGTCCCGAAACCCCGCTCCCGGCCCTCCAGGGGTAGGAGGGGGCGGCGGAGATATCCGGCTCCCCCTGAGGGAAGGCGGCGGCCGGGAACCAAAACTCGCTGGGGTGATGCGAGGGGAAGGCTGCGGGGCGAGCGGGCGTCGTGCCCGCGGGACCGGGAGGGTGCGAAGGGGAGCGGAAGTGCAGGAGATGAGGGGGCAGGGGATGCGGGGGGGCGCCGGGGGGGGGGGACAGGGAAGCAACTGGGGGAACTGGGGGTTCGGGAGGAGCAGGCTGGGAGGGGAAGGGGGTCCGGGAGAGAAAGAGAGATGAGGGCGGGGAAGGGCTGGGAAGCAGAGGTGCCGGGAGGGCAGGGGGCCAGGGGGGCCAGGAGGACGTAGAGCCGGGAAGACAGAGGGGCCGGGAAGGGAAAGCGGTCCGGGTGGCAGGGAGATCCGGGAAGAAAGGGGGCCCGGGAGGGGTACGATGCGGGAAGGCAAGGGGATAAGAGGACTGGGGATACGGGAGGAAAAGGGAGTCTGGAGGGTCCAGTGGAACGGACAAGGGATGCGGGGAAGAAGGATCCGGGAGGGGCAGGGGGTCAAGGACTGCAGAAGATGTGGCCGCGCAGGGTGATCACGGGTCGGGAAGGAAAGGAGGTTCTGCGGGATCAGGGAACCGGAGTCATGTAGGAGATGCAGCGCGCAGGGAGTGCGGTAGGTCAGGACTCCGTGACAGGAAGAGGGTTCAGGGGTCCGGGAGGAGCAGGAGAGGTTCGGTGACGGGAGTGCCGCACGGGTCCGGGAAGGTGCCGGGGTGGCGAAGGGCTACTTACTGACACGCCGTGCGCGAGGTTTGCCCGTCGCGGCTGCCAGGAGCACATGGGCGCGGAGCCGGGGCGTGGGGCCGGCGGGTGGCGGCTGCCCCAAGCGACTCTCCCGGCGCGAAGGCGACGCGGGCGCTCCGAGGCGGGCGGGACGGAGACCCTCCCCAGCCCAGGCCGGCCCGGCCCGTCTTCCCCTCCTCCGCACGTTCCTCTCCCTCCTTTTGATTCCTCGGGAGGCAATGCACTCCGCCGCCTCTCCTCCCCCTTTCCCCACCGCCGCCTCCCCGGGCGGGACCTGCCGCGGACGGCGCTGTTGAGGGGCCGCGGACGGGGCCGGGGACTAGCGGCCGGGCGACGGAAGCAGCGGACACACCACGGCGAAGAATGGGGTTCCCCTGAGCCCTCCCGGGGCCGGGTGAAGGTCACTGCTCCGAGGGGTCGGAGCGGGGTGGGGGTCCCTGCTTCCCGAGCCCGGCCGGGGCTGGGGCGGTGGGTCTCGGGGGCCGGAGCGGTGGGTCACGGCTCTCCGAGCCCGGCAGGGGCTGGGCTGTGGGTCTCGGTTCTCGGGGGCCGGAGCGGTGGGTCACGGCTCTCCGAGCCGGGCCGGGGCCGCTCGGTCTGGGGGCGGGAAGCACTGCGGCGGCGCCGGGCTCCTCTCCGCCCGCCGCACCTCGGCGGCTGCCTGCGGGGTGTGGGGAACGGTGGAGCCGCTGCTGGAGCAGAGGGCAGAAGAGGAAAAAGGCGGCAGGGCAGGAGTGTTAGAAGGCCAGAGGAAGGCTGCAGCCCTTACATGGGAAAATACGGCCTAATCTCCTGATGGGGGTGGGCGTGTGTGTGTGTGTGTCTGTCTGTCTGCATTCGAGCTGCTGATCCAGCATTTTGATAGCAACAGTTCGGGAGCCTGGTAGACTACAGCGGGAGTGAATGTGACCACACCACCCAGCAGCTCATCCCGGCTGGGTTAATGCGAGCGGAGAGACAGGAGCTCCAGTCCTTTCCCAGAGTGTCTTCAGTGGGAAAGTTCTGGGGAGGGGTTGCCTTCTGGGGGCGAGGAGGGATGGTGCACATAGAGCCTCTGGGAGAAAGGGAGATTTCCTATTCGGCTTTTTCTTCTCCGCCCTGCAGCTTGAATAAATTCCTTCACAGAGAAGACATTTTTATGCTAGGTTTAAATTGTGTCAGCACCAGACATGCAAAATATCTTTTGTAATGTTTCTTCTTCAGTGCTGGAACATGGTACGTGATTTAAGTACTGATCATTAATATTATTAATGCTAAATGGAAATGAGGTTTATTGCACTCAGCCTGTGTTTACACCATTTAATAGTAACAACAGTCATGTTCAGAATTAAATTACTTAACCACTTTATTGGTTTGGGTTTTTTTTTATAAGACTTTCAATTTTCCCCCATAATGCAAAGTCTTAAAATCAGAACACTACTGAAAATGAATATTTTCTCAAGGGATAAAAAATGGATTGGAATGTATCTAGCAAGATCGAGTTTTCCATACCGACATATCAAGCGTATTCTTTAAGGAAAAGTGCTTCAAATCAAAGAATTAGGTTAAATATAGGCTGAGTGCTAGAATATGTGCAATAATGTGTTTCACAAGGAAGACAATGAAGGCATACTCCCAAAACAGCCATGCTACCCTGGCTACCTCTAGGCTATATCCTCATGGTATACACCTGTATTAGTGAGTAATGTGGATTAGTCTGATCCAATCAGTTGGTGTTGAGGACCTGAATATGTTCACACTTTTCCACAGGGTTTTATTTCTCAGGTTTACTCCAACCTGGGTCTATGGACTGAGGGCCCCATGAGCACTCACAACACGTCAGATGCAGTCCTGGAGCTTGAATTCTGCCTCAGTGCCCTCTGCACCCACTTTGTGTACTCACCACTGCTCAGTGAACTGCAGCCTGGTGAGGCTGATCTGGAGATTTACTTCAAAAGCGTGCCCTTGATCCACACCAAAACATGAATGTGGATGTGCCCACAGCGTGGTGGGCAGAAAGAGAGCTGGTGTGACTTTCCCAAGGCTGAGAGCTGGAGCCTGCTCCACAGCATACCATTCTAGCACCCTCCCCTCAAATCAGCTTTCTGCCTGGTGCCAAGCCTCCACCTCTGAGAGCACATTGGCTCTCAGGTCTTTTCTTTGGCAGGGAGCTGTGCAGTGTTCCATGAGTATAGACACTTCATTTACTGCTTGCATGCCTTCACCTAGCTCAGTCAGGTGTTTTACCTCCTGCTCTTCATTGTACCAGGGCCTGAAATGGCAGGGATACTAAACTCCCTGTGTCACTTGAGCTGTGCTATTGGTGTAAAGAAGGAGAAAAATCAAGTACTGTTATTAACCCCACAATTATTTAAAGACCCAGTCTGACATTCTTTCCTTGGCCAGGGGCCTTGCTTATAATGGAATTTTGATAAATGTGTCTAAATTAGGCATGTGTTGGGATTAGACATGAGTAGAAATTGCTTGGCGTTAAAATTGTGGAAAAACTTTGCTTCACACATGTGAACAGTGGCTCGGTTAAAACTGGCTTTATAAACCTAGGGAGAAGCAAACCAGTATGCATTTCTTTATGCAATTTATACCTTCCATGGTATACACCAAGGTCCCCAAGTCAGTGTTTGCTTGGCTAATGGCATCTCTACAGCAGTTCATTTACTTCCCTTATATGGCCTTTACATTCATGCCCTGAGCTGCTGCCATCTTGCATTCCCTCACAGAAACTGTACGCTGAATTCTACATCTCTCCTGAAGCATCTTATCTTGCCAACTGTCTCTGAATGCCCCCACAAGCTGGCTGCATAACTTCAGCACTTGTAGGGCAATAAGCATTATTTCACCATCCATTTTCTCTCAGAGAAGGAGTTTTGTTTTGATTAGAAACAAACACATTGTGTGTATAAATTGACATCCAAATTCTCATTCCATTTTTTTCCTAAGGTTTACAACACAGCACGCTTCAACTGTATCTGCATTTGCTCCCCTTTCAGAGAACATTGTTCTTAGAAGTATTTCTGCTGGGAAAGTTAGCAGAAATATTTCAATCACATCTAGCCTGTCTGAAAGAAAACGGGAGTTATCATGTGGTGCTTCAGGATCCACAGTCTCTTTTGTAACCACGAAAGCAGATAGACCTCCTCAGAGCAGAGCGATAAAAGTCACGGTCCCCAGGGTCTTCTCTATACTGAAATAGCAGCTGGTTTAAAAACTGGTTTTAGTGTTTTGAAATTTAAGAGAATATGCTTCAGAGTTGGTCAAGGGAACCTGAGTCCCAGATTCCCCACTGCTGGAGCCACTGGAAGTCAGAGTGGATCAAACACCCATGAATACACTGTCAAGAAAACTACCCTGGCAGGGATACGGGGAAATATGCCTATAGATTTTGCCATTTCTCTTCTCCCTAACCCATTGACTAAGCTGCTGTTACAGCTGGGGCCCTACAGACTTGATGGAGCTAATCAGAGCAGCAGAATAAAGGCAGAAAATCCTGTCACTGGACCTAACTCAATCCTCACATCACAGGGAACAATACACATCACAGGCTCGGCCACAGGCTCTTTCATCACAGCATATCCTGTAAGACAATCCACTGTCTATAAAATGCCATAGGGAAATATGTATGTTCCCAAACTATGAGGAAAATGAAGCAGTTACCAAACCTCCATCTTATTCTTCAGTCTTTGACAATAAAAAGAAACAAGACGTTTTTATCTTGCAGACCACCACCTGGTTTTCTCTTGTGTGGTCTGCAGGAGAGTGATCATGCAGACATGGTTCCGAGCATCTTACAAAACTGGATCTTCAGGTCATGTCTGTACTTGATTTCAAATGAAAAAGAAAGGTGTAGGCACAACAATAGACTTGAGGCTACATACTGGGAGCAGCAGAAAGTCAACCCAATTATTCAAATACAGTCACTAAAAACCAAACAGACAAGTATTGCTAGGAAAATCATCTGATAATTAATATATTTGCCTGAAATACGTCCAATCCCAGCAGCTGGGAAAAAACAAAATCAACTAAATAGGCAGAAAAAGAGAACTGCAAGTCTAACACCTGCAAATTTCTCTGAGGAAGGTAAGAACACAAATTCAAGTCAGCACATCCATGTAGTGTCTTTTCCATGTCAAACACATTGCATGTTTTCTACTGTGGAAGGAAATAGACTCCCAAGAACTGGGGCTGACATCGAAACCTGAATCCTGACCTAAAAACTTAGCTCTGAGCAAAAAATCCTCTCTCCACTTCCATTCCAAAAATGCATTATGATTAGTGCTTATTTTTGTGGTGACAATTTTTATAAATCATCTTACTGACAGTATATGAACAGAACACATTTCTGGAGGACAGCTGTCTTACTGGATGTAACGCTGTTGTTAACATCAGTCTGTTAACCAACACACATGCACATACAAACAACTTGTCAGTGTAACATAAGAAAAAGGAAACATTCTTTATTATTTGCCATAAACCCTCCTTATGTTGTTTCAGCTTTAGAAAATTATTACTTATTATCTATTATATAAAAGCCACCAGGTGATCTGCATTTTACAAGGCTCTAAAATAGTAGCTACAGCAAATCAAGCTACTGATTATTTCTTTTGTGCCCTTCTGCTGACAAGCCTGGTGGCTGTGGGAGAGGCCAGAGAGGTTTATTCTGCACCAGCCTCACAGCTGAAGGAAGGAATGCCTGCTCTGCTCTCGCAGACACTGCCAAGGTGACAGCTCTGGGATGACAGGTCCCAGACTCATCCTCCTTCAACAGGGAATTGGCTTAGTCCTGCACAAACTCAGGAAAAATGCAGATGATTTCAATCCTAAATTTCCACTGTCCCCAAGTGGACTTTGAAAAATAATGAATGTCTGGATGATGAATGAGTAATTTCCTGGTAAGAAACTGACAGCATGTTTTCTCTGCATATAGAACCAATACAAATAATTTAATTGTGGCATCTTATTTACCAGAGGAACATCTGTCTGTTTTCCCTTGACACTATTAAATAAAGATGTGGGGAATGTGCCGCAAGCAGGTATTGCCACAGTGTTTTCTTGCATTTCATGGCATGTGTGTTCACAGAAAAAAAGATTTTTTAAGGACGCATGCAACCAGAAGATTTTTCTTTTTAACTTAAAGCCTCAGTTAGGGATCAGCTTTAAAACCAGGGCCAGAAGCGGGCTGCTCCTCAAGTTAGCCCCATAGCGTGCCCAGTGCAGTAGAGGCTGTAGTGGCGCTTGGTGCTGCTAAAGTGGCACTCGCTGGGTGTCCAGGACAGGGAGGGCATGGAGAAGTGGTGGAAAAGGGGACAGGCCAGCCTGCAAGCACAGGGAGGCTTCACACCTCCTGGGCTCTGTGGAAATAGCAGGGGATTTGGTCTTTCTTCCTGCTGAAGCATTTGGTGCAGGCTGCAGACAAAGGCGTGCACATGAAAAGTAGGGGCAGAGAGCAGAGCTTGTTTCTGTTTTACACAAAGTTTGAATGATTTCTAATAGCCCTGTGCCATTATCTTGAGTTTCCTGAGGTGCATTTGCACAACCTGCAACAGTGGCTTTAGTGTCACAGTTTGCATAAACCATGTGTATCTGAGATGGGGATGGAAGGCAGGGCCATGTTCCTCCCCCCAGCCTTTTGCCACAGAACTGGAGCTGAGCTGCTTCGCCCCTTGAGCTCTAGCAATCATTTGCATCTAGGTCACTATATTAGATCACATTCCCAAGGATGACGCTAATGATTTCTGGGGTTTTTAGAAAGGGAAGATGAAAATCCTTTTGTTGGGGACAAAGGCCAATTTGTTCTACAAGTGGAAGCTCATTTACTCCCCATCATACCTCTGAGGTTTGTACAGCTCTCAGGTGGTTCCATGCAGGGTGAACCCTGTCATCTCCCACAGGTTCTTTCACAGGAAAATTGGAATGCCATCTCTTGTCAGCTGAAATGCAAACAGTGCCCACTTTGCCATGTATCAATGTCCAAAACATGTTCTCAGTGGGGGAAGAGCTAAGCTCATTTTTTAAAGCTTTCTAAAAGACTTGTCAATAGAAAATCCAGTATATATAGTATTCATATACCTACATGGCTATGCATTTTTGTATTATAAAAATATACCTCCATATATTACAGATATTGCACAGGGAGTACCTGAGACCCAGACTGGGTTGTAGAGCCCAGTCTACCTGTGCCTGGGGAGCAACAGGTTCCTATTCAGCCACAGTGGGTCAAATCATGTTCTGGCCATGCCTTGTGCTCCCAGGGAGGCTGCAGTGAGCTGAAGCGAGGTGTATCTTGGACTGTGTGTCTGTGTTAAATCTTTTGCTTTGACTCATGTTATCCTTCAAATTAGAAGTTGTTCTTCCTATGTCATTCAAATGCATAGTTTCTTGTTTCCACCAAAAGCTGCATGCTCTGGGAAGAGCTCTTCACTGCATGTAGAAGGGTTCTCTCTGTATTATGTAGTAGCAAAATAACCTAGTCATAGATTGTGCTTCTGCAATATAACTACATATTTCAATATTTCCTGCTGAAATAGCTAATTAGCAAGGTCGTTACAGTTGCCACTTATAAGGGGGAAGATAGTAATTCCATTAATGTGCTCACAGGAACTTCATTTATATTACCTCTTAACCTTTATAAGGATATTATCATTTCAATAATTAATTGCTTTTTGCCATTTAATTTGCAGTTTACCATTTTCAAGGGAAATTACCCATTAAACCAAGGACTATTTTTTTTTAAAACAAAAATTCCTTCACTCAAATATACACCATAAGCTGTCCTTAGAGTAGGTAGGTTGTGAATTTGCCCAGGGAGGTTGTGAATGCTCCATCCCTGGTGGTGTTCAAGGCCAGCTTGGACAGATCCTTGGGTGGCATGGTTTAGTGTGAGGTGTCCCTGCCCATGGCAGGGGGGTTGGAACTAGATGATCCTAAGGTCCTTTCCAACCCTAACTATTCTATGATGCTATGATTCTATATTTGCTAAGCCACTTTCACATTTAAGAAGAGAGGACTCTCTGGTAGCTCTGCATATTGAAGAACTGCCTATTGCTGAGCTCTTTAACCATCTAAAGGAAAATGAGGCAGAATGTGGCAGAGGCAGTGATGAAGAGGACAAATTCAGGAAGGCATTGCATCCTTCCTATCTGATGCAGTGAGAGTTGTCTTTCCTCTTTCTTTGCAACCATCTTATTTCTTCTAATTTACACTGCAATACCCATCCATGAATCCTTCTGTTAACTTCAGTGACTGAAAAAAGAAAGGAACTTTGGTTCAACCATGTAAAACACAAAAACTCTGGCCATGAATCACCAAGAGCTTAAGCACATCTTCAGGCCTTTGCCCAACACTTTGGAGAATGGAGCTCAATACACATATTCCTGCTCACACACAAGTCTCTCATAAAACAGCTATTCATTTCCATGAATCAGACACAATCTGATATCCCTGTGGTGGTATGCTGGCATAATATCTCCACTACTGATAATAGAAATTGTGTCCAAATCCCATCATGCTAAAAGAAAATTGGATTAATATTGGTATCTGAGAAGGTGAGTAATGCATCCCAAGTAGACGTATCTCTGGCAGAGTGGAACATATATCTCTGAGAGACGGATTTAGAATCATAGAATTACAGAATCGTTAGGGTTGGAAAGGACCTTAAGATCATCTAGTTCCAACCCCCCTGCCGTGGGCAGGGACACCTTACGCTAAATCATATCACCCAAGGCCTCGTCCAACCTGGCCTTGAACACTGCCAGGGATGGAGTATTCACAGCCTCCCTGGGCAACCCATTCCAGTGCCTCACCACCCTAACAGGAAAGAATTTCCTTCTTATATCCAACCTAAACTTCCCCTGTTTAAGTTTTAACCCATTACCCCTTGTCCTATCACTACAGTCCCTAATGAAGAGTCCCTCTCCAGCATCCTTATAGGCCCCCTTCAGATACTGGAAGGCTGCTATGAGGTCTCCATGCAGCCTTCTCTTCTCCAGGCTGAACAGCCCCAACTTCCTCAGCCTGTCTTCATACAGGAGGTGCTCCAGTCCCCTGATCATCCTTGTGGCCCTCCTCTGGACTTGTTCCAACAGTTCCATGTCCTTTTTATGTTGAGTTCACCAGAACTGCACACAATACTCCAGGTGAGGTCTCACAAGAGCAGAGTAAAGGGGCAGGATCACTTCCTTCAACCTGCTGGTCATGCTCCTTTTGATGTAGCCCAGGATACAGTTGGCTTTCTGGGCTGTGAGTGCACACTGAAGCCGGCTCATGTTCATTTTCTCATCAACCAACACCCCCAAGTCTTTCTCTGCAGGGCTGCTCTGAATCTCTTCTCTGCCCAACCTGTAGCTGTGCCTGGGATTGCTCTGACCCAGGTGTAGGACCTTGCACTTGTCATGGTTAAATTTCATAAGGTTGGCATCAGCCCACCTCACAAGCATGTCAAGGTCCCTCTGGATGGCATTCCTTCCCTCCAGGGTATCAACCGAACCACACAGCTTGGTGTCATCGGCAAACTTGCTGAGAGCACACTCAATCCGACTGTCGATGTCAGCGATGAAGATGTTGAACAAG
Organism: Pezoporus occidentalis; assembly: GCF_034315485.1. Lineage (NCBI taxonomy): Eukaryota > Metazoa > Chordata > Aves > Psittaciformes > Psittacidae > Pezoporus > Pezoporus occidentalis. The sequence continues at coordinate 209,753 of NW_026913640.1, read as the reverse complement.
ACCGGTCCCAACACTGATCCCTGAGGGACACCACTCATTACTGGTCTCCAGCTGGACACTGAGCCATTGACCACAACTCTTTGCTTGCAGCCATCCAGCCAGTTCTTTATTCACCAAGTGGTCCATCTATCAAATTGTTGTCTCTCCAATTTAGAGACAAGGATGTCATGGGGGACAGTGTGGAACACTTTGCACAAGTCCAGGTAGATGACATCAACTGCTCTACCCCTGTCCATCAGTTCTGTAGCCCCATCATAGAAGGCCACCACATTGATCAGGCAGGATTTCCCCTTGGTGAAGCCATGCTGGCTGTCACCAAGCACCTTGTTGATTTTCATGTGCCTCAGCATGCCTTCCAGGAGAATCTGCTCCAAGATTTTGCCAGGCACAGAGGTGAGACTGACTGGTCTGTAATTCCCTGGGTCATCCATTTTCCCCTTCTTGAAAATGGGGGTTATATTTCCCTTTTTCCAGTCATCGGGAACTTCACCTGACTGCCATGGTTTCTCAAATATGATGGACAGTGGCTTCGCAACTTCATTCACCAGCTCCTTCAGGACCCACGGATGGATTTCATCAGGTCCCATGGACTTGTGCATGTGCAGATTTTTAAGATGGTCTCGAACCAGTTCCTTTCCTACAGTGGGCGCAAGGTCTTCATTCTCGCAGTCCCTGCGTCTGCCTTCCAAGACTTGGGTGGTGCAGTCAGAGCCTTTGGCAGTGAAGACCGAAGCAAAGAAGTCATTCAGAACCTCAGCCTTCTCCAAATCCTGTGTAGCCAGTTCTCCTGAGAGCTTCCTGAGGGGGCCTACATTCTCCCTAGTCTTTTATTTTTTGCATGAGAAGATGGAGAGATGACAAAATCAATAAAGAAAGGAGGCACATAAGAAGAGGAAACAGAAGTAGCAGGTATGAACTGGACAGCACCATTGATTTATGAATGAAAAGCTAAAAGTTTTTCTGTTTCAGGTGCAAAAATCAAATAGCCTTGGGCAGTTCTACCTTTGCAGCTGAGAAGTCCATGGTATGTCACCCAAAAAAATATACATCTTGATGATATGTCACATGCCTACAGGTGCCAAGTAGATCATTTTACTGTGACAGACATTTCATTTATTTAATTGTAAAATAACTCCCCCTTCCCCATACGCATAAGGAGAGTCTGGGCTTAAAACAGGATTCAAGCACAATGTTTCATTTCTGCAGCACAGAAGCTGGGACATACGCTCAGTATTATTTGCAGAGAAATCAAAAGCCACAGTCAGACCAATAAGGATGGAAAAACTTAAGTGTCTAGTTAAGTACCCATCACACAGGTTTTCTATGAAACCAGTTTAGAGGACTAGATAGGAATCTCAGGATGAGGCCTTCTGAAAGTGCCTTTCTTTTACTCCTCCGATAGGATGGTTAACTATGGGCTTCACCCTTGACCTTTACATGGTAGAAGACTGGTGAGATGTACCCTACCATAAGTACTTAATTTTGTCTTCAAGTCTTCAGGTATCCAAATTGAAGACAGCGAGAAGAGATTCAGACTTAGTATTCAGAACTTCCTATATCAGATGTGAGTCAGCAATCACATCATTAGTAGAGCAGCAAAATAATCTTTTTGACTGGTGAAAGGAAAGTCTAGCTCCATGCCACCATGGGCATTTCTTGCCATAAGCTTTCCACAATGAGGCACAAATATTTCTTGGAGACAGTCTGTTAGTTTTTGCCAGTTAGTGCTGCAATCTGCGATCTGCAAGCTGGTTAAGGCATCTGATGCTTCTCTTTAAGGTGTTACTGTGTCAGTTTCATTAAGATTCATGGGGTTATCACACAAAATGCTAGTATGGAAGAGAAGTAGAAAGAAGCCACTGATCATCAAAATTAACATTATAATATCCTTTCAATACCTCCAGATTAGCAGTTCACTAAACATGACATTTGCTTTTTGAAAGGCATGTGCTCTGCATGAACAACGTTTTCATGTCTCGTTGTTTAAGGGAAGTTGACAATGATAGGTGATGTATAAACAGGCTGAAGATATTCTGAAGAGAGCTCTACCTGCATGGACAGGAAAGTCCTTGCTAATTGCATGCAAAGGAAGCTCAGGGCCTCCACTGGAGAACTTACAGTCTTTTGTAATTAATGCTGTAATTGGAGCTTGCTGGAAATGCTCCTTGAGCTCCTGCCAGGGAATGTGAGTGCTTCAGAAAGCTGTTGACGCCATGCCGTACACCATCTGAAACAACCTCCTCAGCTGCAGTAGATGACATAGAGCTCCTGGGTTGGCAAAACTCTCATCTGAGCAGCGAAATGCACAAAGCTTTTCCCTTCCAATGTTATCACAGTGACATCAGTACCATTCAGCCATCTGACAGCTGCATCACCCAGGGTGGCAAGGCTGAGCTGTCCTCCCTCTACATTTTAGTGCAGGCAGCCCAACATCATGCTCCTGCCAGCTGTCCTAGAGCCACCCAGCAGGGTCTGGGACAGGCTAGGTCACCACCATGATGTCTACTCTTGGCAGAGGTGACCAGGCTCATTCCAGCCCCACTATTTCAGATTGAAAATGGATAAATATACGCCAGAGAAGTCGAAGCTTAGAACTTCCTGTGATCTTTGCCTTCACTTGGGAACATAATTATTGGCTTCCAGTGCACCAGCACTACTCATGGGGATGCCAGTCATGTAATAATATCATGAAGGCAGAAATGACCACCAGAAAGGGGTGGCAGGTAATTTTAGCTAGAAACCGCAGGCTTAAACACATTTCTTCTGGAGGTGAGCAGATCTTTGCAGAGAAATTATTTGCAACTCATCTGCAGTGACTGCGACCAGTGTCAGCTGTTAAGTAATAAGTTATTTTTATCCACTGCAGCTCTACAGCATCTCTGAGGGTGATGGCATCTCGCCAAGGCTTTGGAAGTGCTGCATGAGCTGACACACAAAGACAAATGGTGGAGGCAAGCCTGGAGGACATTTCTGACTCAACTTTACAGAGGAAATCAAATCCAAATATACCAGGTATCACCACACTGTTGCTGCTGAGAAGTTGTTTTGCTTCTCTCCTGATAGGTGTCAGAGAGTGTGACTTCTGGCATTTTGGAAACTTTTAACTTTTCCTGCTGTAGCAATAAAGTTCCATTAAATTGACCCAAACAGAATTGGTATGAACGCTATGAAAACCTGCTTATGACATCCTTACATGTAAAATCAGGTTGATATTGTAAGGCTGCTATGAAAATTGCCATGATTGTCAGTATTTTTATATGACTTGCACTAGCAACATCCCTAAGTTGCAGTTTCACAAGATGATGGCTATTGTGGTGAAGCTGCCCCATCTTTGCCTCTCTGCCGCACCATTGCTTGTCCCCTCAAGAGTTCCTTGTGCCCTCATGGTTCCAGATTCACTTTGCCTGATAAAATTGATAGCCACCATTTAAAAGGGAAGTCCTATCCCCCAGTATTGCTGGCAATATACTCTTGTCTCTCCTGTGCCAATATGAACATTTGTGCAGGATTTGCTGGGTTAGCAAGATGAGAAATCTATCATCATCTTATGCAACTACATCTCAAGGAACAACTACCAGATCCAGTACAGCAGTTATTAATGCTAATGACTGTACTTTGGATAGTGACTATGGTAAGGAAATAGGCTGGAGCTGAGAGAAGCCAGTCATACTACCCTGCTTGTGTGGCAGAAGTGTGTGTGTGGCTAGGTACATAAAGGGCAAGATGGCAACAACAGGAGTTTAAAAGAAGCTTTGGAAAAGACAAATAGGTTTCAGAGACCAGCCAGTCAATGAAATAGAGAGAATGAAATGGAAAAGGCTACAAAAATGTACTTCGTTATAGATTTTGTTACTATATACGTTGTCTTGCAAAGCAGAGTAATATTATGTTGAAATTCTGTATTAATCCTGAATGGCAGAAATATACGTTACATTTATCATGTGTCTTCAGTGACTTGAACTATAAACACAAAGCAACATGGTGATTGGGTTCCTGGGATAACAGGAACACCTAAGCTATGCAGGCATTTCAGTGAGAAGTAGCCATGGTTCACCACTTGCTGTGGTGGCTTAAGGCAGTGGTCTGGATTTCCATTAAGGGATCGCAATGTCACAGAACTCTGCTAAGCTTGCATCAATCATGGTTTGTGTTAAAACTTGTGCTGCTGATGTATTTACTCAAAAGGCATTTTTTCTAATGCCATAATTCCTATGATTTATTAGTTATACCTTTGGCTTCTCATGATCCATGTCATGGCCATGTCATAATCCCATAAATGGCCTTGTGCTGATTAGCTGATATGGAGGCACTGCCCATTAATTTAGGTATTCATCAGATTTTCTTCACTAGAGACTGACCTCATGTGAGATCAAGACATAGCAAAGTGTACTGTTTCTCTGCATGATGGTGAATAATTGTAATATTTGTTCAGTTGTTTGGGTTACTTTTATTTCATTTGTAAAACAGAACATGTTCCAGAGATGTTTTGCCAGCAGGATATAGGCAGTCATTGCTTGAAGAGAAAGAATAGCAGGCCTGGAAAACACCATTACCATTATATCATGTGTTAATATATTTATAGATAAATATATTTATTCTATATATATAAATATGTGTTAATATACCATGTGTTTGCTTGTGTCTGGCTTTTACTTTTTTAATTATTATTTTTCCCCAAAATATTCTTCATCATTGCTATATTGTTATTATAATCATAACAATAATCTCCTGTATTACATATCTGCATAGTAATTAGCACATGCAAACTAAGATAAGCTTTATACCTCAGCCACAGAGACACAGTGTCACTAAGGTGATGTTGTCAGTCAGCCACAAGCAGATATTAGTTCTTCACCATCTAGGCTATTTGTTTCCTTTTTTCTAGGTGATAATTTGGACCCTTACTGAAGTGAGTGGCAGTGCCATCACCAAGGCTATTGACCTTGCCCAGGATGTGGCCATGTAGTTGGATGACCACTTCCTTAGAGAAGTCCTGTATCCTCTAGAGTTCTAGGGACACATATATTTGGATCAAACCCTATTAGTTTTGCTGACACAGTGCTTCCCTTGAAATCAGTGGTTGGGGGTATCTTTAGCAGAAGATGAACAGGAAGATTTCATGGGTTTGGTATGCATTAAAGTGCATATTGTACTGCTTGTGTTATCTTTTCAGTGAGTTATAACAAACAGCCCTCCAACCAGGTGGCTGATTCAGCATCACATATATTATAGCCATTACTGCTGACTGTGAGGCATGACAATAAATCCTCAAGTGAAATAGCATGAGCTAACAAAAAATTTGAGAACTGTACATTCCTCTGGACCTTCAAGGGACACAGACAGGTTTCACTACATGACTACAGGTTGCTGTCAGGGTGACCTTTGGCCAAATCAGTCACAGAGTCATACCTTAATTTGCAGAATGGGATCAGCACTGTCTGAGCTTTAGAAAAACTGTTAGCTCAAGGAATGGGCTGATGTGGTGTGGTGGAAAGTATCTACAATATTAACCTCTCAGAAAATAAATGATCAAAAAATATAACTCTAATTGACTTGAAGACACAGAACATTTTCCTGTACTCCTGCGTATCAGCTGGATTTTCTAGCCCAACCACAGCACACAATGCTGGAAAAAGCTAATGAATAATTTGACGGCAGAGAATCAGTGAAGAATGTAAGGCAATGATGGATCTCATCTGGGTTATGTTGTGTGCAGTGGAGAGCCTGGCAAAGCTGATTTCCACTCACCTGACCATCTATACGGCCTGCAGCATAGAGAGCTATTATCGCTTTCAGAAGGCTAGCATAGCTGAGCAGCAAGCTACTGTAACCAGCTTCCTGCAGATGAGGATTTTTTTCTGTAGCTGCATCCAATATTCCTAAAAGAAGAACAAAAGATAAGCCTTGGTGTCCTCATGCAAATACTTCTTTCAGTTGTGGGAGGTTAAAAAGTGCTCCCATTATTACTTCTTCTTATGCACACATAAATGCATGCTGTTTCAGAATCCTATCAGTTCCTGATAGCCCTATGTTACGTGAGCTAGAAGCATTCTGGCTCATGAAACACATTCTTGCAAAAATGCACACCGTTCAATGAGCATCTGAAAGCACAACTGGGTGCTTAAAAAGAAAATTCATGTCCCAACTGATAGAGGAGAATATTTGTTGCTCCTTGTATATTTATAGTATAACTTGCTGGATGAGCCTCAGCAATGGTCTTCACTTTTCTGACACCTGCGGTTCAGATATTCAGGTCTTGTTGACTTCAAAGTGTGCCTTCCCTCTGTCAACTCATTCAACAGGTTAGCAGCATTTGAAATGTTCAAACTACTAACAGCATCCAATTTATAGCTCAGAGGGAATCTTTCTAATAATAGGATTTTCTTGACATGCTTACATACTAATTGCTCACACTTGTGATGACTGCATACTGTTTTATCTCTTCTGACATGGAGAAGGGAGATCCTGTCTCCCAGAAGCTTAGTCAGAAGTAAAGGACATCTAAGAGAAAATAACATCAGTGTAATGGGGTGGAAGAACAGAAACTAAGGGAAACAAGTGTCTGAAAATACTTGAAAACCTGCTTGCTGACTAGCTGAGAGTAGAAACAAGTCACTGCACAGGCTGTTCAGAAAACCTGGCCTTTTATGTAGTGGATCCATGTGAGGAAGCAAACAAAAATAAAAATTAAATAGAAAAATATCCTATCACTGTCCCCATCATGCTAAGATTTTAGGAAGGCGGCTCTGATCATATAATTTTTTCATGGATAAATGAATCAAACTAAAAGAAAAAGTGAATTAAAACATTCAGAAGATCAGTGCTCCATCTTGGGCAAAGGCTACTTGATCTGCTTGCAGTTCTTTTCAGGAAAAGCCTACAGAAGAACAATGTGAAGTCTCCAAACTCCTCAAGGGGTAAGCTACTGCTTGAGACTGCTTTTTGATCAACACACCATCAGACAAACGGAAAAAGACTTTAATTTGCATATGCAAGGTGCTGTTGTTTTCAGAGCTAATATCATGGTGGGACCCTTGTGTTTTTATGTAAGAGCTGTGTGCTGTAGGCCTTCTATGATGGGGCCACAGAACTGATGGATAGGGGCAAAGCAGTTGACATGAACTACCTTGACTTGTGCAAAGCATTCAGCACTGTCCCGCACGACATCCTTGTATCTGAACTGGAGAGATATAATTTGATGGATGGACCACTCAGTGGATATAGAAATGGCTGGAAGGCAGCATGCATAGAGTTGTGGTCAATGGCTCAATGTCCAGTTGGAAAACAGTAACGAGCGGTGTACCTCAGGGATCGGGATTGGGACCAGTCTTGTTCAACATCTTCATCAGTGACATGGACAGTGGGATTGAGTGCGCCCTCAGCAAGTTTGCAGATGACACCAAGCTGTGTGGCTCTGTTGATACCCTGGAGGGAAGGAATGCCATCCAGAGGGACCTTGACACGCTTGTGAGGTGGGCTGATGCCAACCTTATGAAGTTTAACCATGGCAAGTGCAAGGTCCTACACCTGGCTCGGAGCAATCCCAGGCACAGCTACAGGTTGGGCAGAGAAGAGATTCAGAGCAGCCCTGTGGAGAAGGACTTGGGGGTGTTGGTTGATGAGAAATTTAACATAATCCAGCAGTGTGCGCTCGCAGCCCAGAAAGCCAACCGTATCCTGGGCTGTATCAAAAGGAGCGTGACCAGCAGGTCCAGGGAGGTGATCCTGCCCCTCTTCTCTTGTGAGTCCCCACTTGGAGTATTGTGTGCAGTTCTGGTGTCCTCAACATAAGAAGGACATGGAGCTATTGAAGCAAGTCCAGAAGAGAGCCGTGAGTATGATCAGGGGACTGGAGCACTCCCGTATGAAGACAGACTGAGAAAGTTGGGGCTGTTCAGCCTGGAGAAGAGAAGGCTGCATGGAGGCCTCATAGCAGCCTTCCTGTATCTGAAAGGGGCCTATAAGGATGATGGAGAGTAATTCTTCATTAGGGACTGTAGCGATAGGACAAGGAGTAATGGATTCAAACTTAAAACAGGGGAAGTTCAGGTTAGATATAAGGAAGAAGTTCTTTACTGTGAGGGTGGTGAGGCACTGGAATGGGTTGCCTGAAGAAATGGTAAATGCTTCATCCCTGGCAGTGTTCAAGGCCAGGTTGGACAGAACCTTTGGCAACATGGTTTAGTGTGAGATGTACCTGCCCATGGCAGGGGGGGTTGGAACTAGATGGTCTTAAGATCCTTTCCAGCTCTGACCAATCTATGATTCTATAATTCTTTCCATGGCACCTGGCCTTCATCTGCATATCAGGTTTTCGTCCTTTGGAAACGCTCACAGATATCCCTTCATTGCACCTCAGTGCTTGAGATGGGACATGTCATGGCTGCAGAACAAAAGCGGGACATGCAGCCAGGCTTCAGGGGATGTTTGCGCCAAACCATTAGAGTGGCAAGGCTACAGGCCTCTGTCCAGGCTGTCCTGGGGTGTGGAGGCTGATGCTACTATGGCAGGGGATGTGGATCCCACCACGACCCTGGTTCATGGAGCCACATCTCTGCACCATGGTGAAAGGCAGCTCTGCTACTCTTAATCCACAAGGAGACCTCAGAGGTAGAACCTCTGTGGCAGTAAATGCACAGGCAAAACAAGACACCCTCCTCATTTTGACACGTTTTTCCTGTCATTGCTATTAGCTTCTGCAGTAAAGAATCAAAATGATTTGGGTTGGGGGGGACCTTAAAGATCATTAGTTTCAGCTCCCCTGCCATAGGCAGGGACACTTTCCACTAGACCAGGTTGCTCAAACCCCGTTCAACCTGGCCTTGAATACTTTCAGAGTCATTTGTTTTTCCTTTTTAGTTATGATTGTAACAAAAGCATTTATTTCATGCATTAAATCACAGAATCACGGAATCAACCAGGTTGGAAAGACCTCTAAGATCATCAAGTCCAACCAATACCCCATGAATGCCAAGTCCACCAGGTCACTAAGAGCCTCCTCTACAGTTTTTGAACACTTCCAGGGATGGTGATTCCACCACTTCCCTGGGCAGCCTGTTCCAGTGCCTGAGCACCCTCTCTGTAAGAAATCTTTCCTAATATCCAATCTAAACCTCCTCTGGTGCAGCTTGAGGCTGTTACCTCTTGTCCTATGATTTGTTACTGGGGAGACCAACCCCCACCTCATTACAACCTCCTATCGGGTAGTTGTAGAGACCGATAAGGTTTCCGCTGAGCCTTCTCTCCTCCAGACTAAACAACCCCAGCCCCTTAGCCATTCCTTATCAGACTTGTTCTCTAGACTCTTCACCACCTTCACTGCCCTTCTCAGGACCCACTCCAGCAACTCAGTATCTCTCTTGTATTAAGGGGCTCAGAACTGAACACAAACCACAGCTATCCGACCTCAGGAAGTGAACCCTCTTTCTTATGACCATTTCAAAATGATTTATTTAGTCTCCCAAATGCCACCTGTACCAGCGATCCAACCTCCTCGCATTCAACGGCCGCGGGCCGACGCCTTAGGCCAGGCCGGAACCAAAGCGTTAGGACCGCGTTTCCGCCGGAGCCGGTCCATCGCCGCGGCGCTGAGGTAGCCATGGCCGATACTGCCGCGCCGCAGCTGCCCGCCGTCCCCACTCCGGGGCTGCCGGCTGCCCCTGGCAGCAACCCCCTGTCCCGCAAGCTCAACAAGATCCTGGAGACCCGCTTGGAGAACGACAAGGTGGGGCGCGCGCGGCTGAGGGGCGAGGCGGGGACCGGGGCCTGCCCGGCGGGGAGCGTCCTGCGGGGAATCGGCCGGATGAGCCGTCAGGGGCAGCGAGCCCCGATAGGCTCCGGGGCTGGGAAGCGAGCCCGGTCGTACCCTCAGTTCCGCTGCGGAGGCGCAGCCTGACGTTTGCAGCGTTCGTTAGCAGTCGGGTTCATTTCTGCTGCTCCGCTGACATGCCAAGTACCTGCCCGATCCCCTCGGATCGGAGGGAGGTTTGTATTGCTTAGCTCAGGCGCGGGTGTCAGGCTTATTTGGTTTAAATATTTCGTAACTGTGGTTAGCTCATGCTTTAACCGAATGTGATCTTACTGATGAAGGTTATTATAAAATAGTAGTCAAAAGTTTTGTGTTACAACATGCAAATATATTCTTTGGATATTACAAAAAAATTGGATATTACAAAAAATCTCTTCACAGAGAGGTAATCAGGTATTGGAACAGGCTGCCCAGGAAAGTGGTGGAAACATGGAAGTGTTCATGACTGTGTAGATGAGGCCCTCAGTGGCGTAGTTTAGTGGTGGTCTTGGCAGTCCTGGGGAAATGGTTGGACTTGATGATCGTAAAGGTCTTTTCCAGCCTAGTTGATTATGTAATAAGAAAGACTGAGCAGTTATTTTACTTGTTTATGAACTGATGTGGATTGTGTTTAGTTAGTTCTTTGTCTAAACCCAGTAATAGTGTTGTTTGGGTTTTTTTAATGAGACCATGGGTTTGGGATGGTTGCACACAATGTAACCAACTTCTTTGTAACTGTATGGAAAGTTAAAGTGTTTTTTGGTTTATTTTCTAGGAAATGCTGGAAGCACTCAAGGCTCTCTCGACCTTTTTTGTTGAAAACAGTTTGCGCACCCGAAGAAACTTGCGTGGAGACATTGAACGACGAAGCTTAGCCATAAATGAAGAATTTGTTCACATTTTCAAGCAAGTTAAAGAGGTAGCATTTTTTACAGTGTGACTAGCTGTCTTGCAAGAGTGCTGCTATGTAATTTAAAGTTTAAACAAAGAAAAAAAGATTTAAGAGAGATTTTGACTTTCCAGGACAAATGTACTTTTACAATAAAACCATTTCACAATTTATTTCATTTGATGAAAAGTCTTGCGCAGAGAGAGATGATGTTTCAAACAGATTAAGATCCCAGGTGCACGTTGATCTTTAGAGGTACATTCTCTCCATTAACAGGGAGTCTAGAGCAAATCTGTTCCTTGTAGCTTGGGTATCTTGTTTTGGTGGGATGAAGCTCGGCCTAGGCATGGCATTTCTGATTTAAATCACAGTTACTATTATTTGAACTTATTTAGGAGCTTGAGAGTATAAATGAAGATGTACAAGCGATGAGCAGCTGCTGTGAAGATATGTCCAGTCGTTTGAAGGTAATATATGAGTAGATGTTCTTTGTATATGTTTTGTTTTGACATGCAACTATTTTCTTTTAAAAGTTGAAGTACTAACAGTGACACCAAGATGTTTCCACAGTATGTGTGTTATATTACTTTAGGACATTAATTGGTTTCTTTTTACTTGTTTAGAAAATGTGTTAATTTCTTCCAAATTGCACTTCAGTATGCAGCAATATACTTATTTTGAGAATAGTGGTGTGAAATCCATTTCAGGAGTGGAGAGAAAATATTTTATTAGATTGGATGTGTGCGAGACCAAACGTTTACTTACATTTGTGTATTTAAATTTAAAATTTGTGTACCTTTCATATTGACAACCTCTCTTGTGTTATGTGTTCATATAAATACTTCAGTTATATTCATAAGAAAGTATCATCTTATCCAAAGAGGGAGACAAGTCTAGTGTGTCAGTATGTTGATATGCAACAAAAACAATTCTGTTCCATATTAATCCTGAATCCACAGCATTTGGGGGGGGGGGGGGGACGACAACAAGTTGTGTTTTAGAATGTGTTACTAAATCTGGCTTGGGTTTAGTGTACAAGGTTTATGTATACTGAAGTGTGGATGTTTTGCTAAAGCAAATCTGTTCTGAATATAGCACATAAGCTGTAGCATGTGAATGAGAATCCTTCAGTAAAAAATCCTGTGACAACAGTTGTTTTTTCCCCTCCTTATGTGTGTGTGGGTACATTAGGTGTCCTCCTACTTAGATGAATAGGTTTCATAGCCATTGTCTATAATTCCCATAAGAATGATTGTAGTTTGATGAACTTTTTCCAGAAACGGTGAGTGTATAGTGTAGCTCTCTGCAGTACTCAGTTTTCAGTTGTGGTGGCAATAGATAAGGCACCTCAGAGGTCTCAGATCTCTTTGAACATTGTTAATGTGGTTGTGTTCCCTCCTGCAGTTCAGGAACTATTTGGTTGAACTCTTAAATGTGGAAATGAGTCAAGCGTCCATGCAGATTTTTACTCTTGTCTGTCTTCAGATCTTGAATTGTAACTATCATCTGTGATTATTTTTCCAGAGTAGAGCCACCCTGCAGTGATTTTCTGTTAAAGTCAGTAGGTACTTTTGTTGTGTGCCCTGCAGGAGATTTCCTCTACAGCCCTGCAGAACTTGTAACTTGTATCAGTTCAACCCATGTTTTCTATGTCTGCATGAGTGTAAGTTAAGAAGCCCATGAACTAGCACTAGGTTGTCAAATACTCTGGTATTTTATCTGTAATAGAACATGAAGACTTGCAGGCATGTGCTCAGGCTGAATGAGAAGACAAAAATGAATTAACTAGTGCAAATAGAAGGTGCAAAGACAAGAATCTATAGCATGTAAGGCAGAAAGGTGTGCTAAGATAGCGGTGTATTAAGAGAACAGAAAAAATACAAGATATGAAAGGGATTATATATTGATAAGCCAAAAAGCTTTTAACCTTTTTTTGTTTTGTAAGTTTATAATATCATGCAATCCAAATAACCAGTCAGATCTGATTTCAGGACAATGACTTGATGCAGTCAATAATGCAGTGAAAGGGAGAGAAGGAAGCAAGTGCTGCAATGGAATAAAGAAAGGTTGAAGGATAATGCAAGTTTTAATTAGTATACTGAGGTGGGAAGGAAGAGAAAAATATTTCTATTTTGGATCTGCAAGAAACTTCAAATACCAGCCTTCTGGGTTTTTTTTGTTTGGCTTATCTGACTCTTTTCTAGCAGTTACCTTGTTTTGATTCAATGTAAGCTCCTGCATCACATAGGTACAATAACAGCAGTATCTGGCCTGCATTTGAATGCATGGAAATAAAAACCGGCTTCCTGATATTTAGCTAGATCTAAAAAATCCTGCTTTTCCTTCATTACTGCTGTCCTACAGTTAGCATTCTTCTTGGCAATCAGTACTTCTGTCCAGAAAGTACTGGAAAGGAAGCAAATTTCTTCTGTCTTTCTGGTTTATTAAAATCTACAGCTCTGAAGGAAGAGGGGGAAGAAACCAGTCTGGAATTAGTAGGCTTACGTACTGAATTGTTCAGGTCTGCTCTTTTGTTGTAAGTCTTTTTTTGTTAGGCTGAAACATTGAAAATATTAAAAAATGAGTTTAAAATACAAATACATTAAAAACCACCAATATTACAATTTATATAAGATATTAAAAGCTTAAAGGTAAAGTATTTTGGAACTACTAAATGTTCAGTAAATTCTGTTGAGTTTTTATCAAATTTGCATGCAAGTCCATAATAGTTTCCTTTAGAAAATTCAGCAAATGCACCTTAGTGGTGCCCACTGTCTATATTCATGGAACAGCTCAGGCTCCCTCTGATGACCAGAGTTGTACTTGAGTGGTTGCAGTTCTACTTTCACCTTTCAAAGCGTTCCTGTACCTTGACTGCTTTTCCACTGTAACTAATGAAGTGTGACAGATAGAAAGGCTGAAGCGAATCAGTGTGTGTATATTCTTGCATTAGACATCTCACGGGTTTCAAGACTGGCATCTTCATTTTGGCAAACACCATAATTTAGTGAAATTATTCATGCAGAATATCTTTATAGCTGTTTCCACCTCTTCACTTGCAGTATTATTCCATGCTGAATGTGTTTTGATTTCAGTATTTTTTGTTTGGTTAAATCTTCTTATTTTTCTGTCTAAATGGTCACTGGTGGTATCTAGTGGGAAGACAACTCCTGATGTCTTTTATCTCCTTTCAGAGTGATAAGTTTCAGAACTCTTTAACATCAGTTGCAGCAATCCCTTTAGTCATGCCTTCTATCTGTAACAAAATTGTTTCTGCATGGGTTCCCTTACATTGTCATCATTGAACATTTAGTACTGTGATGAACTAAATGTTCATCACATAGAATGTTTTAGATTGGAAAACCTGATAGAATAGTTTAGGTTGGAAAAGACCTTTAAGATCATTGAGTCCAACTGTTAACCTGTCACTCCCAAGTCCACCACTAAACCATGTCTCTAAGCACCACATCTACATGTACACCAGTGATGGTGACTCCACCACTTGCCTGGGCAGCCTATTCCAATATTTGACAGCCCTTTTGGTGAAGAAATTTTTCCTAATAATCCTTCTTGGTCCTTACAGCCCTGTAACAGCCCTCTAAGCTGTTTGGACAGTGGAGGTAAACTTGCTTAGACCAGCAGAGCTGTATTCATGTTAAGAATGTCTGAATGAACAGTGGTACTGGGTGGTTTAGCATCTGAAGGAACTTGTTTCATTTTTCAGTTTGTAACAGCAAACAATTTGTAGTCAACAGACAAGTTAATCAGAACAATTTCCAATGTTTATAATAATATTTTTGTGTTAAATTAATCAGTGGTACGTGAATATAAATCTATGAAGAGATGAAAATATATATGGACAAGTATATTTTCATGCCTGAAAATAGATAGAGTTAATGAATACTTCGTTCAAGAAGGCCTTATGGTCAGAAAGCTTCAAAAGTATTACATATTTTAAGGGTTGTGTAATACATCTGATATGTTTGTGGTTTTCACATACTTAATGGTTCTAATTGTATTCTAGGCAGCAAAGGAACAAACCCAGGACTTGATAGTAAAAACCACAAAGCTCCAGGCAGAAAAGTATGTATACTAACTTATTTATTTCTTTAAGATTTGATAATACTGATGGAATTACCATATAGATCTTATTCTGCTACTCTTATTTTTTAGTAATAACTTTGAAGGTGTTGGTTTTCTTTTTGTAATTTGTTTTTAACACTATCTGAGTTTGTAGCTCAATTGGAATAAAAATACTGAATTCTTAGTTTATTACAGGAGGTACAAAAAGGTAAGGACGTGTTAGTGCTTGTACCAATAAAAATCGGTCTTTTAGAGAAGAGAATCAATTATAGTGGTAAAGCATGCTGAAAATGGTTGTGGTTTACCTAATTACAGTTGGTAATATAATTTATATTGTTTTGTAACAGATATGGACCTCCTCAGTATCTCATCAGTTTCACAGGCTTCTTGTTAATGCATCATATCCAGTGGAAATCACTCTCTTGTTCAGGGACTATATGTGGGAACAGAAAGTTGGATTATAACCTACTCTGCCATATTTAAAGCTAACTGTAAAATACATAAGCATTGTTCAATGAGCCTAACACAGACTACTTTCCCCCTTGGCTCTTTCAGCCTCTTGTGGAAGAAAAGATTAGTATTTTGCTCTTTTAAGTATTTTTATTCATAGGAAGGGGATAATAGCCTGTGACAGGTTCAAGTAGTCTTTATTGTTTTTATGGCTTGGGTATTTGGTTTTACAGCTTTAGGCTTTGTCAGTGTAGAAGAATGAATCTCCTTGCTTTATGAGCTTTCTTCTGAAAATTACATACAGCTCACTGGAGACAAGAAATAATTATTTCCAGTGATAACTTTCTAGTAGAAATCATGGCTTTGGAGAGCTCTGGGTGCACTTGCAAAATCAGTAGGTTCATGTGGACTTCAGCAGGAAGTGGATTATGCCCCGTGAGAGTCTGTGAAGTTATTGTGTAATCTGTACATGTTTTAGAAGTTGAATGTAGAATAGCTGTATAAAATACAGTGCTGGTTGATACAAAATGAAGAATTTGGCAAAGTCACAGTTTAATAAGTGAGCGGAAGTCAAGTAGTAGAAAACTTGTGAATTTAAATATAAAAATGTGAAGTAGTAGGACAGAGAGGTGGTCATATTTTTTGTAGTCTCAAGAAAAAGCTACTTTGATTGCTTGTTTTGAAGCAGAATGGAAGATACCAAGACCAATCCCAAATGGTGTATGTCTGATTAGCCTTGATTAGCCTTAAATACCGTTAAAGGAGATTATGCAGACTGTACACCAGTACTTCTATAATATAGTCCTTACAATAGTTTACTTAAAGGACCTTCTGCTAATTCCTTTTAAGAGGCAGAAATCCCCCTAGCTTGTGGACAAAAAAAGGTTTAGGAAGTAGCCTGTCCTTCTGAGGGTCTCTATAGCCTCAGAGAGCACACGGTTTTTAAAGCATATCATGAAGTACTCACTAGCAGAAGCCAAACAATACTTGTCATTTTACCATATAATGGTTATGGAAGACTCATAGTGTCATTCATTAATAAAGTTGTTTTTTTTAGTTTTCTTCGCTGAACTTAAGATCACAAAGCTACAATGGGAAGGCTGTTTTATTCTGTTTGGGACATTTTAGTCACCTTTTATTCATTAAATTACTTTGTTCTGATGCATCGCTCTGGTTTACATCAGGCACATGAAGAGGTGTCTGCAGCTGAATGTTAGGGGTTTCTTGAGAAGCTGAAGTTTTGCCTACAGTCAGACAAAATACAGGTCTTAAACTGATGACTCCTTCAACTTAACCGGTGACATTTCTTAGCCAATAAAGGAGTAAAAGGTGATACTGAGAGGGCATGGCTTCTCTGTCTTTAGGGCACAAGGGTTGTCCTAAAATGGCGATTGAAATGCAGAGATGAAAATTGGACCCATTCAGAAAGAATGCAATAGAAACAATGACCCTGAAGCAAGAGCAGTTAGTCCTGGACAAAGCAGTAATTCCTGAGTGTAATAAATTTTTTGGAGCTCTTCCCGTAAAAAAATGTCTGGTTTGTTACCATGAACACAAAAGTTGTCTTCAGATTTCCTCAGTGCCAAATTCCTATTCTACTCTCTCTGGTCCTACCAGCTGTTTATTTTATGATAGGCTTTTCACAAGAAAACATGAGTCAGGTAGAAGCTTCTTGAAATTTAGGATAATGGGAATTTGTATTTTAATAGCACCAATATAGTAGATTTTTCTGTGTAATTTTTTAATATAACATCAAAATATTTTTCAATTTAAAAAATCCATTTTATGTACCACAGTGTTAGTGAGTTCTTAAATCAGTGCTAAGTAATGGTATGGTTTTAAACATTACCCTGAAAAATCAAATAATATGTTCTTCCTTTTCACATCAGTTATGTTCTTTTTCACAATGATCAATTACTGAACGTTTTGAAATAGCAGAGAGAATACATTATGCCATTTTGCTGAACCAGTTGTTCATAGTGTCCTTCAGGAAAGTTTTTTTGACTTTCCAATTCACTGCATTAAGTCCTCATCTGTTTTTATGGCTTTTAGCCATTTTTAAAAAATAACTGTAGAAATTACTCTGATTTGCAGTAAATGATCTGCTGTACTAGTTATTGGTCAAAAAAAAGGGTATTCTATTATGCTTAGCATTTACCTGTTTACTTTAGCTGGCTGTGTTTTTGTTGGAAAAAAATGTTAGGATTTGATCAAATGTTCTAAAACTGAAGGAAGACATTACACTTTCAAATGCATTTCATGCATTTGCAGTAACTGGGGATTTAGATTTTTAAAAATACTTAGGTTTTGTATTTGAAATCTTAGGAAAAATGGGCTGCTGTCTTCACTCAGTATAACAAAGTTACCTTAGGCAAATACTTGAATTTGTATTTCACAGCTTCTTATTTACATCCCTGCATTTTCTAAGAATACATGTTAGCTTTGGCTTTGATCAAAGATATCTGGCTGTCTTTCTGTAATATTCTTAAGGCTGTTTTCAGTAAATGGCAGGTGGAACCTTTGGCTTAGGGAAACCCTCTTCATGCCTGGTCAGTTCTTGTGGAAAGTAAATTTTGTCAAGAGGAGTTAGAATTAGTATCAAGTTTAAAGCAAACTGCAATTAAAAGAACAGAATGTTCACTTAAAAACCAACCAAAGAAAAGTCAGTAGCCAAAGTCTTTTTGATTGGAGTTGTAACTTTATTCCCCTAGCTGTACAAAGAATAGATTGAAATAGTAAGTGAACTGTTTTTTTAGATTGCAACATTGGGGTTGTAACTATATCTTCAGAAGTTTTTCCCTATGTGGCATTTGAACCCGTGTAGTGTTTTGGCATCTTTTTAATCAAGAGCTGCATGATGGCAGTGAAGAAGAGTTTCCCAAAAATGTAGAGTGGCTGTGGGAATCTGAGTATGAGGATGCACATTTTAAGGTAGAATATTTGTTCATGCTTTTATCCTTTTATAGGTTTTTGGGGTTTTGTTTGTTTTTTTTTTTAAATATTTGGAGTAGAAAATAAGATGTTAATCTCAGATTTAAGTTGAAACTTCTGCATTCTCAGGCTGTTGCTTTGCAGCATTGTTTTTCTTGTAACTTTGTGAGCTTTAGACATGATTTGGCATGAATGCTAAGTAATCTATAAGCATAATGGAAAAATAATTCTTCCATAAGAAAAAAAAATTAACTCTCCCAGCTGAAACCAGGACACATTAATAAAATTGTGTTTTATATTTATGTCAGAGTTGGTGCATTTCTTTAGTCAGTTAGGTTGCTAGTTCTGTTTTTATTTTCTCTATAAAGACTGGTTAAAATTATTGTACATTAGAAGCAGAACAGTTTTCCTTCATGTTATTTAAATTATGAAATCTGCCTAACATGGGAACTAGGTTCTTCCCCCCTCACCTTTCTCTCCTTAAAATTGAGACTTACCACAGCTTAATAGATGTGAAATGTGGTGTGAAATAAAGTAGTCCAAACCATTCAACCCATCTCTCTATAACATAAGGTTAATTTATTGCTATTCTGTAATGCAGAATCTTGAATAAAATGTTGGGGATTTTTAATGTATTTCATAACCAACTTTGATAATAAAAAAAAACTGAGGTAGTTAATTTAGACAATTTCCATGAATTGTTAAAAATCCACTTCCGTATCTCCTCTAAATTTCTGTACGTTTGCTTGAGCACACTTTCAGGTTTCATTAGTTTTTTTATAAACTACTTCACCTTGCATTGGGAACAAGTGCCCCGGAGTTCAGTAATTCCCAAACCAGGGAAATAAGAGTCCAGTTCCAAAATGGTTTGTGCAGAATGTCAGAAGCCCGCTTCAGAGCAGTTCTGCCAGCCACTTAATGGTAAGGTGTCATGCAAGATTGCTTTTAAGGTTAGCCACAAATGACAGTTGTGGATCTAACAATCGAAGAAAGAAACCAGTAGGTGATAGCTGCAATATTAATTCTTTGTAAAACTAAAAAAGAGCAATTATGTGTGTGTATATGTATGCTGAGGGAGATGACAGAAAATAAGCCTGCAGAAACAGAAAATTGGTGAGAGTCAGAAGTAGTTTTCTGGAAGTAAAGACCATCCGTGCTCTGAAAGAATGGGAATGGTAATGCCTTGGACAGGTATTTTTAGGGTCAGGCTAAAGTTACAGAGCTTTCATTGAGATTATACACCTCAGTACTTTTACACATTATCTTGTTTTACTGGCTTCTATTAATTGTGTTTTTAAACAGAGCAAAATGTGTTTTGATATCGGAGTCCTTAGTTACATTGATCAGGGAAACAATTTCTGTAGCACTAGCATTGTTTCACTTTTAAAAAATACCTTTAAATATGATTTCCAAACATAATTTGGGATGCACCAGTGTGTACTTCAATGTATTTTAGTTGAATTGCATCCAGACTTGCTCTTAATTTAAATTCAGCAAATGCAGTTCTTGGAGGTCAGTGAATGATTTCACTGTCACTTCTGAGCTCAATACAAGGTCAAAAGTCTTTGGAAAAAATGTTTCTTAGTGAACATCTGCTGCTTCAGTAGTGCTGTACTACAGATCTCTCATGCTTGTCTGTTGGTGGTGCTTTTTTCCTTTTTTAAGAAACACCTTTTTGTCGTAGTCAAAATAGAAATGATCCAGTATTTGTGGTAGGTTAGAGAGGTTTGCCTTTGCTAAGAAAAGTGGTGAACCGGTGGTTTGCACTGATGAGGTCTATTTCATGTCTTGACCTTTTGAAACTTGTAATTATGTTTATTCCTGTGAATATGCTTCATGAGAAAAAGCAGTGATTGCCTAAAGTGAATTATAATTCAATGTGGTGGAGGGTGAAGGCTTGAAAATCTGAGGTAGATTTTTTGTCCTCATTTGTACCAAAGTAAAGCATAGGTAACTGGGCATAACACAGGGATCAAAACAGCTAGAATGGATCTAAAAAAAAACAAAACAATCCACACCTTGATTTGCCACGTTCTAGCTATTTCTCTCTAGCAGGGAAAATGCAAAACCTGTTCTAGCTGGCAACCATGTAGTCTGTTAAGTCATGGAGTACTCCTTGATCAAGAGAAATAAGGCATGGTGTTACGGGTTGAGAAATACTAATGTGAAGTGCAGAATCAGTTACATGATACCATGCCTGACTGATGTTTGTCTAATCTGCTCTTAGAAGAAAAGCCCAGGAACAGGAAGCCCATGATCTTCCTTCGGAATTGGTTTTTGTTCTTTATTGTTTTCCTGCTATCTGATTTAGTTCTCCTTTTGCTGCTGGTTAAGCTCCTTTGTTCTAATCTTACTCCAGGTGGATGTAGAGAGCAGTGTGTTATTTTCATGCCTGTGGCAGTATTTTTGGATTTAATAGTAAATTTGAAGATAGACTAAGCTGGCCCCTTTCAAGTGTCTTTATATCAGTTTGTATAAAAGGTATTCTGAAGTTATTAGTCTGTTTGGTATGACAGCATCAACTAGGTCACCTCTTCAGGATGGAAAAGAATCTGTTCACTGGAAATATATTCCTTTTTAACTTGATCTCTGTTTGCAAGTTAGAAACCACATCTTGTATTGTAAACATTGCTGAACACTGACTCACCTAGTAAGTATATATATTACGATTGCTGTGAAGTTTTGCATGTGAAAATTGCTTATCCAGACTACTCTCTAGATGCATATCAGTGGTGCTTGTAGGAAGCCTGATCAGAAAATTACTGAATTATATGATTTTTTTCACAGTATATAAGCTTTTTTAATTATAGTGTTTAGTAATCTATTTGACAAGATTTGAATCATGTCAATGCAGTTAGTATCCTCTCTTGCTGAACTTTTTTGTTTAGCCTTTTTGATTTTTACCTATTTATTTTTAGAGCAGAATATATTATATGGTAGGGCTGCAGCACTGAAGGCTAGTATCTTTAAATGGAAATTACAGATGGGAGAAACCTTCTAAGTTCAATCATACACTACTGCTGCTCACTATCATTTGCATGATGACTTTCATAAACTAACTTTTCTAGAATATAACTAGTGAATTATTTTTGCATTTTATAAGTGTTGCTTTTCTTGGAACATTTACCTCAAAAGCTTGACTTTCCAGTAAAAGCCTTTCCCTAATTTCCAACCTAATTCTTGGTTATAAATTGTCTATTTTGTTACGTTGTCCTTTATCTTAAGAGCTTCCTTCATCTCTTCTCATAAATTAGGTTCTCCATTTGCATCATCATCCTGCTAGCTCTGGTCTAATGGGAATCTGTTGTTCTTGAACACAGATGATCAGGATTGTGATCTGTTTTCCAGATGAGATCTCACTAAAGCCTCCAGTAATATTACTGCTATTTTCCTGTATCCTGGGAATGTCAGTTCACTATAATTTTCTGTGCCCTCCTTTTTTTTTTTTTAATTAAGGCGAAGATTTCATAATTATATTCTGGGGTGGAATTGGTCACTGAATACCTTCTCTCAGGATTTCAGTTCTCTCTTTAACAAAAGTTGTTTGACTGCAAAATGTAGAATAAAAACCTTTGTTCTCAGCATTTACAAATGCATGTTTGCACCTGGTACTTATTCTTAAGAATGGTTTCCTAGCACTTACCAGTGCATATAGTCTTGTATATTTGCCTTCCAGAAAAAACATCACAGAAAAATAATTTTGCCAGCTGCTGCTGAAAAGCATTTATACATGTCAGTTAAAGATGGTTGTTATTTCTTTATGGGTTAGAAATACTCCATCTTTCTGAGGCTTTAAAAATATGTAGAATCCTAAGTACCACAAATTAAAAGTAACTTCAGGACATGCCGATGTGACTTGTCCTAGGTACAGGAAGCTCACAGGTTTTTATGCTGTATTTGGTGGCAAGATAAAACTAAACTTTTGAAAAGCCTGTTTCTCCTCTGTCTCATTTTTTGAGCTGTCTAGGTGATAATCCTAACAAACAGTGCACATTTGTATTTGATTCAAGGGAAGAGTGCATGAAGTGCATAGTTTTCCCAGCCTTTTGAGTTCTCTTGCAAAAGAATTCTGTCTCCCTGGCAACGATTAAAACTGGGGAAATTGCTCTTTGTTGGATTCCCGCCCCCCACCCAAGCTCCAGAGTCTACCAGAGCTTGGCACTTCCCCCTTTGCATCAGTGCAGTGTTCCCATAATCTGTTAGTTTTGTTCCTTTATGCAGGGATAACTTTGGTAAAAGGGAAAATAAAACACCAGACACCTTTGGGATAAGAGCACAGTGTGTCCCTTTCCTCTGCTCTACTGCTCTTGTTTAGACGCAACTTAGAAATGATTATGTTTACAGAAAAGCCAGTGGGTCTTGTAATGTTGAGGTGTCTGCACAGGTACTGACGGCTGTAGATTGTATATAAGATGGCCTTACTCTTGCATTTGTTGTTACCTGCATTGTTTTTTTCGTAGCACTTGGTGCAGTAAAATACCTATAGCAAACTTGAGTAAGGCTGATGAAATCCTAGTTAAATATCTGTTACCTTATGTCTGAGGAAATACATATTTATATGTAAAATTAAATACCTATGTGAATGTGTTGCTTTTATTAATACTGTATACTGCCAGGTAAAAGTCCAAGCACTTAACATGTTCTGTTACTGATCCATCATCTAGGATATAGAATCTCTCATGCAGATTGATAACCAAGGCAACTTTCATAGCCAGAGTCAGCAGAGGTGGCTAACCTGGGTTTTGAAACTGAGTAGCTTGTTGAACTCCCATGTGCTTTGTAAAGAGCCCGAAAGAAATAGCTTTATCAAATTTCAGACACATGCTTTTAGGTTTAGGATAGGTGTTTCTCACCGCCTCCGAATCACTTGTCTTGAATAAGATAGGTAAAACGTTGCTGCCACCTTGAGGGTGTTATCTTGTGTTTACATTGTGAAACTTTCAGCTTCCTAGAGTGCTGGAGTTTAATATATTTGCTCGGTTTTATATAAGTTAATTATTGGGAGTGTGTAGAGGGTGAGCAGTTACAGCAGATATTAGCCAAAGACACAGCCAGAGATTAGAATGACTTTAAAGCAAGATGTTTTATTGAACCTTGTTCTCTGTAGCAGCAAAAAAAAGCAAGAGGATGGACTGTGCAGAGTGAGGACTTGCAAGCAGAGAGAGATTGATTAGCAAGATTTTCTGCCATTGTTCATTTCTCAGGAGTGACGGGAGCTCAGAATTCCAGCATAGACTAATGAACTTGCTGTTTGTACAGTTCCTGACTCTGGTCCTTGTTCTTTGAAGTGATTCCAGCAAAATCTGCAAAGCAAACTGAAACAACTGTGTTGCCCAGTATATTGCATTTCTTAAATACGGGGTTCTCCCTGCTGTCAGTTTGGTGAAAGTGTACATTCAAATAATCTGAAGAACAGGATGTAATGGTAAATGGAAATTTTCTGTAAGAGAACTTAAAATTTTATGCACTCTGGGAATACACGCATTGACAGAACAGAAAAGTTTCTCAACATCCCATCTGTGTTTGTGGAAGATCTTGTTTCAGTCAAAACCAAAGAAATCTTTTATTTGTTTCTCTAGTCTCTTTCCTACCTTCCTTCTTTTCCCTAAAGGGAGGGATAATCCACTGTATTTCCAGCTTTATGGTTTTGTATTGAATTGAGATTTCCATCACAAGAAGAGAGACTTGGAGCAACTATTGCCCCCTTGTTTTGGCAGCTCACTGTGCTGGCACACCCCTTACAACAAGGAGTGGGCAGAACTTAGTACCCCGCAGTGCCTTAGTACAGGCCTGTGGTAAACCGAATTAGAGAGTATGTATAACCTCCACCCCCCAAAAATAAACAAAATAAAAACTTTTTTTTTTTTTTTTTTCCTTCCAGATTTGTTCCTTGATCAGATTCCAAGGGAAATGTACCTTGGAAAGGGCATTATAGTGGAGGGATGAGTAGGGATTGCCAAGGCAGCCTGAGCAGCGTGGTTTAGGCTGCCATGGCATCAGTGTAATGATGAAATATGTCACTGCAGAGCAGATCTGAGCCATCTTTCATCTCTTTTATGAGAATGATGAGTTATCATCAGAAACTCTCTCACAAACCTAATATTTAAATACTCTTTTGTCTGTTAAATCCTCCTGTCTGTTAATTCTCTTAAGTATGTTTTGTAGACAGCTTCTGTTGGTATTATCTCTGTCTCCAGCTGAAGTTACATCATGGCTTCCTCTCTTCAGATTCTGTTGCCTATTCTTCCTGCTGAAAATTTATTGAATGTCTTCAAAATGATATTTTTCCATGCTCCTTGCACTGTGTTGAGGTCTACCACAATTTCTGTGTCAGAAAATTTCATCAGTGAGGCTGGAGAACAGTGCCAGCTCTGTTTAGGTTTGAAAATAGGCTTGCATGTCCTCACCCCAATATGAGAGATTTAGGTAATAAAGTTATTCAAAGAGAAGACGGGGCAACTTCAGTCCCTTTAGACCCATCACTTGACATGTCTCCCTTCTCTGCACCCAGAGTCTTTTGGTACTTTCTGTTCTCTCTTAAGTCTGTCACTTTTCCATGCCCCCCCATTCCTTGTGCTTAGAAAACTGACTCCATGTCCTTGCTAAACCATCATGATGCTTCTCAGTCTCTTGCCTCTCTTCCAGATACCTTTCATTTTTTCCTGTATCCTCATTTTCTTATTTCTGAGCTGTGCATGCACTCTTGAGCCCTCCCTTTTAGACTTCTTTCCTGTTCTTCCTCACTTATAGTGAGCTACCACAAGATGGCTTGCAAATTGCTATAGTTTTTCATTGATGCTTTGCCGTTCAGTATGCTAGAGCACTGACACTTGCAAAATATTTGATCTGATTTCTAAAAGAGTTTGTGATACTGCAGGATGGGAAGGTTATCCATGTCTACGGAAAGGAAGCTGGATTTCCATGCTTCTTCGGCTGAATGAAGTCCAGACACTAGTTAAATAGTAGAGAAGGAGTAAATAAAAGCAAGCTTGCTTTTCAAGCTTTGATCGTGCAGGGAAATTTAATTATTGCAGTCAGTATTAGAAGTGTCCTTGCCTGTCTTACCACCCTATAATAAGTGTGTTTATCTAGCAGTAACTACATTGGAAGCTGAAATGATCTAGATGTAATGGAGCCTTATTCTTCTACAGATAACTAGTGTCTTCTCAATGTCTTGAAAAAGTAGTCTTTATTTCCTGGAATGCTGTGTGCTCAAACCACAGTTTGAGCTAATTTTCTGTTGCTACAAGAATTACAGACCCTTCCTGTGGAATAAAACTATATTCATTCAGGTCCTGTGGTTGTAATGTGTATGACGAAACGTGCAAAACGATACTGTCCACAAGATGGCGTTGGCATATTACATCCCTGCTGTGTTCGTTTCAGGGGGAGTAATCAGCAAGAGAGTTAGCCATTACATTTTGATTGCTTGTGAGATTGGTAAATTTGTATCCTGACTGTATGTTGTTAAAAAGAAATGGGTCTATTAGATGATTATTTTCTCATTTAGGATGCTACAGCCGTTTGTGTGTCTCAGAAAGTGTGACTTGAAACCTTACTCTTTCCTTGATGAATTTGAAAGAAAATAACTGCAACCATTACAACTGTATGAGCACAAAGTATCTGAATTAGATAATTTGTGATAAAAATGCTAAAGTAATATTTTTAAAAGAACTCACTACTTTTCATATGTGCAAACTTACCATTATATTGCCTTTACTCAGTTATCTAGGTAAGCGTAATAGAAAATTGTATGTGAAGATGTAACTCAAGTGTTTGGTGGCAAGAACATACTGTTATAATTTAATAACACTGATTTCTAATGCTAATTCTATTTCCAAAAGTATGAATATGTAAAGTAAATCTGAAATGAGCATAAAAAAAGTAATGTCCTCTTCACTTTGTTTTATTACAGTCAGAGACTAGAAATGAAAGCACAAGTTGCAGATGCATTTATAGCAAAATTCCAACTGACAGCAGATGAAATGAACCTCCTTCGAGGCACAAAAGATGAGCCAATTACTGAGGTATCTCAATGAATATTAAAAGCTTTGCCCTGAACTAAAATGTAGAATCATCCTAGCTGAATTGTACATGAGATCTTATTATCAGTTTGTAATTTAATTTCTTATAGACGAGCTTACCTTTTAACAGAATGGTGAATTTCTGATGAGTTGGAAATGTGTCATGAAAGATTCAAGGAACAAGAAAGAAAATCAACATTAAATTCTAGTTTATATGATGAGTTAAAGAGGCAAATGAGTTATCATATGGTTCTTCATTTCAAAAAGACCTTTATGAACTCTGAATTTTAAGTGAAAATGTTTTAAAACTTCATCATACTCAAATAAAGCAAATGAGAAATTTGCAGCGCTTCACCTTTGTGCCTGTGTGCATTTTGCATATGGTTGATGAAGATGTTATGTGCTGATTCATTTTTAGGCACCTTCCAAAACAAGTTTTTGAGTGTTTATGGTTTTAATAGAAAGGCATATTGTTCTGCACTAAAAGCAGAAACTGAATAACCAGAGAACTGAGTACACCTAACAGATTTTTATTATTGTAGTTGCATAGAAACCTTCACTTAAATGTAGGCTACCTGCTGAGACGTACTATCTTGTTTCCACAGGCATCCTGTCTGTAGTTGCAGTTATAGCATTATTAAAGACATGGAACAGATAACCATAAACAGTGCTAATGAAAGCATAAATGGAATGTGTTAAATGATTGTGCACTTGAGTAATTGCTGTGTGCTTTTGTGCCAGCTACTACTGTGAAAGAGCATTCAGGTTTCTAAAAACACATGTTGCAGGGAACAATGACAGCAGTGCTGTGCCATTTATTCAGTGCTCAGCTTGCAGCAGAATGAGGATTAGTCCTTTGATACTTTGATCTGTCTAAAAAATGTGCAGATGTAACAGAGATACAGTCATAGTTGTGCTACTGAAATGGCAGACTTCAGTAAAATTGTGTGTGTGCATTTTCCCTATGATAGAATCAACCAGCGTGCTTAAAACATTTTTAGTCAGGCTTCTTTTGGCAGTTTTTTAAAGTTTGTTTTGTTTTGGTTTGGTTTTTATTTTTCCCTGAAGGAAGAAGGATTTGGGTTTTAATAAACATCATCTTCAACACACTTGATGCAAGGCAGTAGGTTCAGTCAGTGTCCTACTTCACTTAAAATGTATATATTTTTATGTGACTTATGCTGGAATAAAACTCTACTTTCCTGAGGCAAACTGTGTTCAAATCACAGAAGATATAACAGTTATATCTGCATTAACTAGTCCCCTCCATGATGTCTGAAAGATGTCTTCATTGTAAGACATATGTTTGAAAATGTTAGTGGATTTTTCCATTTGCTCATATGTCTGTGTCTTTTCGGGTATTTCTTTTTTCTTCACTGCTGCTGCTGAGTTATACAGGGAGGGAAGATTGTCCTGAAAAAACTTGGTTTACTCTACTGCAAATGTTTTCTTTTTCTTAGAAATTGTTACCCCATTATATTAAAACAAAAAAATCAACCTGTAGTCCTTGTACTTTAAAAAGCAAACTGAAACATGATAGTTGCTAACATTAATGGGGAGAAGATGATGGAATGCATAGTAATGTCCTCAGAATCTCCCTGAAGTGTTAACTAATAAATGTAAAATACACACATGCTATGTAAAAGACAGGTTAAAAACACATCTTTGCTGCTATTGTTACTTTTTGGGGTTTTGTAGAAGAAAAGCATGATACAACAGGAAAGAAAAAATTCCAGAGGCTTTTAAGGTGGAATGAAAAATGAGGAGTGGCAAAGGGGGGCTTGTATTTTAAAAGCAGCACTTGGTACACAGACCTGTAAGGAATGTAAGTATGGAATTGAAATGGGGAGTATAGAGTGCTAGAGATCTGGCTAAGAAGCTAATGCTTTTGAACTCTGCTTTTATTTTTATTTATTTATTTATTTGTTTATTTATTTATTATTGATTTAGGATTTTTTCAAGGCTTTGGGAAGAGTAAAGCAAATTCATGATGATGTCAAGATTCTCCTCCGGACAAATCAGCAAAGGGCAGGGTGAGTGCCACATAAATGAGTGTAAGTTAGCCATTTACTATTTAAAAGCAGAAGTTACAGCAAGGTTATATTCTTTACTTTCTATGACTATAGAGAGTATTGCACAAAACACTGAAGAATGGTAGTATCTTTTAAAATTTTCATTATTTTAATAATGGTGTATTTGATTTGCACGTCTTTGCTAGTACTATCTAAAATAGTACTTGCAAATAAAATCTTTCTGTCTTGTAGTTTGGAAATTATGGAACAGATGGCTTTACTGCAAGAGACATCTTACGAGCGACTTTACAGATGGACTCAAAGTAGGACTAAATGTTTTTATGTTTATGAAAATTATTATGATGATTCCTTTAATTCCTTCATGTGGATTGAACTCAGCAAAAACTCTTTCCAAGATTCATTAACAAGGCTTTGGGTTTCCTTCTTAGTGAAAGATCTGTTGTGAATAAAATAGTTAATTGGAGATTCTCTCCTTTTTGGGGCTAATCTTATCTCTGTTAGTAAAAGTCTATTATTTGTATTTTTAGATGGTTTTCCACAGAGAACAGCAACTACAGTTTGGTAGTCTAACCAAATTGTTAAGTGTGTGGCATTTCATTTTCTTGCAGGTTTCAGGGACATTTTCAGTTTTGACAATCCGGTAGTAAGATCGAGTTTAGTAGGAGGAGTAGGTTATTATCTTTAAAAAAAGAAAAAAACTCAACACAACCGTATTTTATAAGGATGCTCTTTTGCATGATAGTAGGTGATTATTTTTTTTGCATGGATCCAAGCATCAGTGTTTGATATTACATCTTGATAGTGTAAAATGTAGATGCTTTTTTATTGTTCTCTGTACCTGTACCTTGACAAGAAGATTTGTTGGAAAAAAAAATTATGCTGCAGTGCGATACTGTATTCATTAGCTGTTGTTCAGTGCATGCTGAAACCTCAGGTAATGGTTGTGGTTTCACCTTAATGATAAGTTAGTGAATTTTATGCTGATGTTTGATTTAGTTTGCGTGATTTCTACATTCTTGCATGGAATGTACAAGATTATAAAGTTAATGTGATTAAAGTAAAAAATACCAAAACCAAACAAAAAAGAAACAAACAAAAAATCCCAACAACAAAAAACTTGCAAACAGACACCAATAAAAATACCCAATCAAAACAAACCCACAGCTTGCTTAAATAATCGCTCCTTTTTTTCTTAATAGTTTATCTGGAATGTAGTAAACAGTTATAAAGGAGCCTGACAGAATTCTGATGGCTGAATGGTTTAACATTTGCACGTGGGGGTGCAAATAGATATTAAGCTTCCTTTAATATTTATTCTTGTTGAAATTTATGATGGACATCCATTTTGCAGTGAAGTATTGCTTTATGCTTTATTGCTAATTTAGTTACATTAACACAAAGTAGGCCAGGTAGCATATTCTGAAGGCTTCAATTCAAAATCAAAAATAGACTCTTGAGTTTTTAACTGATTTTTGTGTTTGACAACTTGTTATAAAAGGTCTTACAGTGTAAAGAATGCGCTTTTATCTGTGTTGGTGTTTTATAGATGAATGCAGGACTTTGACACAAGAATCATGTGACATTTCTCCAGTGCTCGCTCAAGCCATGGAAGCTTTAAAAGATAGACCTGTCCTGTATAAGTAAGTAAATGTTCACTATTATCTCTAACAGAAAGGAGTATTTCCAGCCCATAAAATTTAAAGATGGGCATGAATTACAGTACCAAGGATGGTGACAATATAGTCCTGTGGCAGATATTTTTTAAAAATAAAAATATAAAAAAATGATGGTTCAACTCCTTTAAATTTCAGGAGTCTGACATAATTATGGTACAGTAAATGTCACTGGGCTTTTTCCAACTTAATGGTTTCTAATTAAAGTAAAATGTCAGACTGTTTTTATTTAAGGGAATTTTGAATTTCTGCTGCTGTCATTGTAGGGTTTTTCTGAAGAAAAAAAAAAAAAGCTGTCCAAAGCATGTGATTGTCTCATTTACATACCCAAAGATTAAAATTGATAAAGGCTAAATTAGCTTTTACTGAAATTCTTCTGGTAGTAAGAATGTTTTCCATTATGAGTTGCACAGTAACCTATTAAAAAAAATCTATTGCATATGGGCATATAAAGCATAGGGGTGCATACATATATATATGTGTATATATATATATATATATATGTAAAAACCACAATTTGCTGAAGGGACTTAGTAGAGACAACTAAACCACGAGGTGGCAGTGTAAGAACTACTTTTATTTGGGGTGACTGCAGCTGAAGAGGTACTTCCACTTCTTTGCTTTTTAGGGTTTTGTTTTGAAAACTGCATTCATCACATTTTGCAGCTATTGCAAATTACTTTCAGCCACAGGCATCCAGGACAGCAGAATCCTTAGGCAATTTGTCAAAGGCTAGCCTTGTCTTTAAGAGTGTGAAATGTGCAAAGGTGTGACAGTGTAAACCTCCATGGAGCTCTTCATGGGGAAAATGCATAGCGCAAGTGGACCTTAAAAATACTGTCAGTATGCGAGAGAATGCACATCTTGACATGCTCAGTCAGTTCTGCTGGTTGATGTGAGGGAGGTGGTGTCACTTGACCTCCCCAGCTACTACATGTGGTGATTGCAGTGCGTTGTGTCGTAGCTGCGGACCACGGAGTCCTTTCTTGCTTTGTGCCCTCCAGGCCCTCATTCACAGCTGCAAGGGATCAATCACAACTGTGTTCACAACATTTTATAGGGGCATTTATGGAAACAGTTTTATTTTTCTGGAAATATTTATTTTGTTAAATTATGTTGCTTGCAAACTTCATAAAACCATTATTTTGATTTCTGAACATTTAGGGGAAAAAAAACCCAAATATATTCTGTATAAATCCACAACTGTCCAGGTTAAAATGAATCTGCGAAAGAGACTTTATTTTTCTTCTGACACCTCTCTCACTATCAGCAGTACTAGTGTTACTGAAGGTAGCCCTTGGTAGGTAGAACTTCTCTCTTGCCTAAAGTGCAAAATTAAACATTACTGTAGAAGATGTAGCAATATGTCTCTCATCATAGATTATTGTGCTTAACTACTTTGCTACAGAAGTATTGTGAAAATTGCAATACTGATGCTTTAAGATTTAATTTATTGCATTCCAAAAATTTTTGTATACCTTCAGTACATAACAGAGTTTAAAATGTAAAAATTATGTCATACAAGAAAGTATTTAAATTGTATGAGCATTGCTGTGTGATTTCTCTAGATCATTGCCCTTGCATCTGATAAAGATTGTGATTTGATTAGGTGAAAGTGTGTGAGATGGAGGAGGCAGGAGTTTAGAAACAAAGCTACAAATTCTTGTTTTCTTATATGGACTTATGTCTTGTTAACTTGGGATGGCAGAAAGGTTGTGCCATGGATGGACTTTTGGGAACTGCAGTCACTAGGGCTGTGAAATAAGCATTTCAGTTTGTTTTCCTCTTCCTGGTTGTAACACAAAACTGTTTCATAGGAAATACATCGTAGCTCAAAGCAGTGTTCTCTTCCATCATCCACTCTGGTTTTCAGAGCTTTTACTTCATCTTCTTCCTCTCCCCCCAGCGATCATTGCTTTACTGGGGTTTTAAAAATTGAAGCTGGGTTGAAAAGAATCCAAATGTTAACAAGTGTAAATTCAGTTATTACCGAATTTTTTAAGATGCAGGATTTTGTAATATTTGTACCCTGTTCTACTGAGAGCAAAACAAAGACTAGTAGTTTTCTTTTTAAAACAAAATTATCATTATTATATGTTGTTTTCAAATCTAATAACAAGAACCCAAGATCTGTTTTGCTGCTGTATTTTTAATGTTTTATTATATTGCTGTTTATGAAAGGGGAAAAAAGAAAAGCTTATCTGGTTTCTACGAACACTTCACTGCACTGCTGCTACTCCTGGTCTGTGGGTAGTTGGCAGCTCCCAGATCTTTCCCACTTTTAATTGCATAATTTTTGTAAATAGCAATTTATTAAAGACTTTTTCATTAGACTTCTTTTTTTAACTTAGCTATTTACTCTCTGAGTTAACAAGTACAGTGTATGAAGGATTTAAACAGAAATTTGTGAATTCTTCAGTGTGCTTCCCCCCCCCCCCCCCAAATAGTAATGTTGATTAAAAAGAGCGAAAGTGAAGGATCCCTATGACTTCTTATAGCATAATAGAAATCTAATAGAACTTGTTACCTATTTAAAAGAGTATACTATTTTCTTTTGGGTTTTGGTTGGGGCTTTTTTGTTTGTTTGTTTTGTTTTTGTTTTCCACATCTGTTAATTGTGAATGCAGTACTCATTTAACTTTAGTCAGTGAATAACATGCTTTTTGTTATTATTTTTCTATCTGTTCAGCTGCTGGGTGTCATTGGTGAGTGACACCATGCTTATGCTTTGGCATTTATATTGGAAAAATAAACTGTCATGAGTATTTTCTTTTTCTCCTTTGTAATTTATGTGTTTTGTTCAAAATGCTTAAATTTGTTTTTGAAGAAGTGCTACGTGGCTTGCAGAAATCCTGTTTCTAAGCAGCAGTAGCAGGGATGTTAGTAGTGCTCAGTTCCCATCCTTCGTTTGCTATCATGCATCAGCCCCAGTAGGAAGGTAGCCTGCTCCAAAAAATGAGCTGCATGTATGTTGTTGGTATCTTCTCTACTACCAGAAAGCCATTTGAGATTGTGCACTCTGGGCTGTAATTGTCCATTGATTAAATATCTAAGACTAATTTGATTAAAACCAGTGAACAAGTATCAAATGAAAGTAATTTTTTTGCTACTAGTCATGTACACATGTCTAAGTGTTTATATGTAGAAAAATGTAAAAGCTGATTTTTCATTTATGTATTTGCGTGAGGTGAGAGAATGGGAGGGTCAAGAAGTAGTTACCTTTAGTATCTTCTTAGATTAGATGGGAAAATCAGATAGTTTTGAATGCTTTATATCAGAAATATTGATGCAAGATTCCTAGAACTATAAAAATGGTTGCTTGTATTAACTGTAAAGTTGAGCTAGTAAACTGTGATAAGGTGAACTGTTTTGTTTTACCTATTTTCATGTTTCAATAACAGGTACACGTTGGATGAGTTTGGAACAGCTAGGAGGAGTGCTGTGGTCCGTGGCTTTATAGATGCTCTCACTAGAGGAGGTCTGGGTGGTACTCCCCGCCCTATTGAAATGCACTCACATGATCCTCTGAGGTACAGTACTAGCAAGAATGTATGTGAAGTAATTCTTCTTTTGCCTGTTGGCATTTCGAATCCCTGACACCATAAACTTCTGATTTAAACAAATTTCTGTCTGTCTTTAGGTACATAGGAGACATGCTGGCCTGGTTGCATCAAGCTACAGCTTCTGAAAAAGAGCACCTAGAAGCTATGTTAAAGCTTGTAACTATTGAAGGTAATACTAGATTTTAAAACATAAATTGGGAAGTGATAGAAAGTTAAGTCTGTGATAAGTCTGTGATTTATCTGTGATAAATTTCTTGGGCTGTGCTACAGTTACGAGAGTGTGAGCTTAGATTTCCTGGGAATAATTTCAGAATAGGTGGTGACTGCAGTTTATCAAAAGAAAACCCTTAACAAAGAATATTTCGAAATGCACTCTTCTCATTTTACTATGCTTGTAACAGATTTACACTAAATTTTCAAAGGGACATTTTAGACTGTAGCTGAGAGTTCAAAAAATTGTCTGTAAAATGTATGAATACATATGTCTCCAAAAACATTGCCGTATAGGGTTGCTTATTGATATGTTGAGTATTCCTATTATGCCTTGCTCATTTGTTCAGTAATTTTGAAAAATAGAATTCCTTCTCTCTGTAATTCTTTTTCTTCTATGCTACAAGTAAAATGTAATTTTTTTTCTGTCATGTGACATAATGTAAAGTTACAGAGGTCAAAGTAGGCTGCTCTGTCAGGGTAGATTCTCCTTTGTCCTGTCACTACATGCCCTTGTAAAAAGTCCCTCTCCAGCTTTCTTATAGGCCCCCTTTAGGTATTGGAAAGCTGTAATGAGGTCTCCCCAGAGACTTCTCTTTTCCAGGCTGAAAAAGCCCTATTCTCTCAGCTTGTCTTCGTAGGAGGAATGCTTCAGCCCTCTGATCATCTTCACGGCCCTCCTTTAGCCTTGCTCAAGCAAGTCCATGTCCCTCTTGTGCTGGGAGCCCCAGAGCCAGACACAGTACTGCAGGTCAGGTCTCACAAGAGCAGAGTAAAGGGGCAGTATCACCTTGCTTGACCTGCTGGCCACATTTCTTTTGATGCAGCCCATCATGTAGTTGGCTTTCTGGGCTGTGAGCGCACATTGCCAGGTCATGCTGAGCGTCTCATCAAGCAGTTGGCTTTCCTAATTAACAGTATGAGAAAGGAGACTTTAGGAAATATTGTAAATCTAACTGAAGCAATGTTGAGTTTTATCTACAGTTACACAGAGTACTATAGAAGTGAATTTAATATTGTTTACTGACTGTCTCAGGGAGATGGGAAAGCAGGCCTTGTGATGGTTTGATGGTAGAGGAAAAGACATAGACGTACTTTGCAGGTGAATGTCTGATGCTTCTGCTGTAACTGGGGAGTCCTTCAGGACAAGTTGGCCTCATGGAGCCTGTTACCGTATATGGTTCTGCTGTTGCTTGGGCTACTGCTGCTGCCTAGGCCTTCATTCTATTATGAAATTTTTCTACCTTTTCATGCAGTGATTTATTTAGCTATTAAATCCCTTGTACTTCTGTCAGGGCATTAGTCTGAGATGTTATGACCATGTAATTAGATGTATGAAGAGCATTTCAGTCATAGATCAGAGTAAATTACTTCAGAATCCAGAGCATATAAACGTTTTGAGGATTTTTTTTTTTTTTTATTTAAATCACCAGGTCAGAACTTTTTTTCCCAAGAGATGAGTAGGAACAAGAGATTCAGTATTCCTGTCTGAAGGAAAAATATGTTTTCCTAAGCTGTCCAGGAATGGGTTTGCCATCACTGTTGTACAGTTCTGAAGAAACGTAAAAAAGGATTCTTAGCTTCATACTGGAAGCAGCAAAGCCTGGGAGGTGCTGTCTGTTAACTATACCTCTGCATCTTTGGGAGATTTGTTTTGATGACAAGGATGATTATGCAATAAGATCTGCAAGACAAAGCAGTACTTAATGGGATACCCCTAGATTTAATAAGAAATATTTATAGGAACTGTAGCTGGATGAAGTACCTTGAGATTATATGCTTTACATAAATACAGATTCTGAGTTTGTAGTGGCTAATCAGTGAGTACAGTGTTTCTAGTACTGAGAGGTTCAAGTTGAATTCCCTGCAGTCTTGAGGTGTCTTGTTGTGCAGGTTCCAAGCAGAGATTGACTTAATTTTACATAGCCAGTTTTAAAAGTGGACATCGTTTTTAATTGCAGTTACAGTTAACAACAGAGATTTGCATTTCCAGAGGGCAGATCTTACCAAAAGTTAGATCTAATGTAGGCATTTCTGGAGGCTTTCACCTCAACTGTTCGGGGGTTTTTCTTCCGTTCCCTATAGAGGAAGCCCAAGCAACTGCTATAGATAAGACACCTAACCAGGGTTCTAAAGTTAGGTTAGTCAAATGTTTTAACTTTAATTTCAACCTGAGTAGCTTTTTGCAGATGGTACTGGTTTTTTTGTACTGTTTTTTTTTTTTTATTTTAATTCAGGGGTGAAGTAAAGATGGATTTGGTCTTAGTGGAAGAAAAACTGTGAATGCCACATTGCTGAAGAAGTGTTCCTATCCCAGTTTTTACTTTAAAAGAGAGCAAACTATGTAGCCCATAATTGAGTATTCGCAAATACCTTTTAAAAAGTTTTAAAATGTTCAGCTTTCAAATGTTAACTTTTTAAAATTAATCTGACCAAAAATGCTATTAAAATTTTAAGCACTGAAAACAAATTCAGAGAAGTTTAACTATTTAGCATTATATTGGACAAGCATAAAGCATCTGGTTCTCTTCTTTGGAGCTTGGGTGTTCTGCTGACAGGAGCCTTCTAGTCTTACAGAGATCTTGCACTTGGAAGGAAGAATTTCAGGCATTCTATTTAAGGGATGCCGTAGAAACCCATTTTTTTTCATGGAGTTATAGGAACCCAACTGGAGAGCAGAAGCCAAGCAAAGTCCAAGAAAGATATCTCTCTTACAGAAGGGTACACAAACATGTAGGATACACAAATGGTGTAGCAGGCAGGCAGAAGCAGAACTTCAGTAATGAACTGTTTTCTAAAAATGATTTTGGGTCTCTAAGAGTTGTTTATTGCATAATTCCTTTATGTCAGTGTGGCATACTGAAACTTGCAAGAGTTACATAACCCATTGTGATGGAAGATTTCTTCTTACTGTTTGCTGAATCTAAAATACTCTAATGGGACATGAAAATACGTGTGAAGGCACAAGAATGCGATATATAAAGGTTCCATGTCCTTTGGTATTTGAACTTTCAGCTAGAACTTTCATACACAACTTGTTGTTACATCAATCTGGTCTAGATACACTAATGCAAATATGTGCTAGGTGCTTGTTATATTGATGAACAGTGAAAGTGTGACTGTTCCTAGTAAAAAAAAAGCGTAAATTGCTAGGGTGTATCTGGCTGTTGCATAACAGACCATACGTCTTGTGGTTTGTCATCTTGGTTTCTGTCTTGATATCAATACTTGAATAGATAAACATATTTTTATTACCTTGCCAATTTAATATGCTGGAATTCTGACAGCCACCACACTGAAATCAGTTGTTACGTGGTTTTTGACATAGCTTGGTGTAAAGGGCTATTGGCAAAGATCTCTGATAATTTTTAC
Organism: Pezoporus occidentalis; assembly: GCF_034315485.1. Taxonomy (NCBI): domain Eukaryota; kingdom Metazoa; phylum Chordata; class Aves; order Psittaciformes; family Psittacidae; genus Pezoporus; species Pezoporus occidentalis. The sequence continues at coordinate 172,738 of NW_026913640.1, read as the reverse complement.
TCTCAGAGGTAAACTCTTTTAGTCTGTTATAAGATCTGTAAAATATAGCTTCAGGTCACCTGATTTCTATCACATGTCACAGTCAGTTTGTTTACTGTTCATTGCATGGGTCCCATCTGAAGATGAACTCCTGTTGACAAGTTTTAAATTAGAATTAAAGTATTGCTTTCTCCATAAATCTATTCTGAGTTGTTACTGAAGTGAGAGCTTGAAGATCTGTTGCTTTCAGTTTGATTGATTTATGACAGTACTCGTTGCCATGCAACAATTCATTTGTGTTCCACGGTAAGTTAGGACAATATTCTCTTTTGTATATAGTTCTGTAAAAGATGAGTTTCAGTTGCTGCTGGAGAGGAAGCATTTGCTAATGCTGCAGCACGTGGTAGTATGGAGGTACATATGTCGTTTAATTGATAACAATGCCATGAGCACGTCAGCACTGAATGCTGACAGACACGTGTATTTATGGTTCAGACCTTTCAAAATGGGTTTGTACTGTTGCTCCTTGAGCATCTCACTGGCCTTTTTTTTTTTTTTTCCCCTCTTTAATCTCGGGAAGTGCTAATATTGAACGTTACTCTGACAGTTTCTTGCGAGATCATTTTTGATTTTCCTGGCTCCTTCTTCCTCAAATCACCAGGCACTATACTGTGCTAGAAAGCAGTTATATAGCATAAGGTAATGACTCTTCAGGACTCTGTTTTGTCATGCAGCTATTTCTTAATGGTTAGATTTGAAGTTCAGTGGAGGTGTGAACTAGTCTTGTGGAGGAAAAAAACATGCAGTTCATAATGCTTTTTATGGAGGAGTAGCTTCTACATTTGTTTATTTGTTTTATAGTCTTGAAGAAAAGAGAATTACATTTGCATAATTTTAGTATGTGTTTACATTAACTGTAGGTGTGGAAGAAAATATTCAAGAAGTAGTTGGACACATCACAGAAGGTGTCTGCAGGCCTCTGAAGGTGAAGTATTTTGTTTTCTTAGCATTCTGAACATGAAAAATGTTGTGTTGTGGTTTTTTTTCTAGAACCTGTGTCCCCATCTCTGCAGTGTATTTTCAGTACTCTTGGTTAAGCATTAGATTTTCATCTAATTAGATTATCATCTAATAAAGAAACATAAAGGCCTCCAAAATTAAAGACTGTGTAATTCATAGATACCTGGATTAACTAGCCATATAGTGAGAGATACTAGGATACTAAGTCTGTATCTTGATTTTGTTTTCTTTTTCCTAAGTTTGGGAATGCTTACATATAAAAGATTGGTTTTGGGATAAGTCAATAGAAATGGCAGTAGTGGGTCAAATGAAATGTCTGTCTGATTTACTACCCTGTTTTTCATAGCAACTGTCATATGCTTAGGGAAAAGAGTACAGGCTACGCAGGTGTGTCATGAAACTTTGGTAGAATAGTTTCCTCGCCTGTTTGTGGGCTTCTAAAGATTCACTGAACCATAGCTACTGTGTTTGTATTTAATAGACCTCAGCAGATTTTTCCTGCATGAATATGTCAAGTTGATATAAAATGTTGGTATTAATAACATATCCTGCGGGAGGGAAGTGCACATTTTAACTCTGTGGAAAGCCAACTCACTTTGGTTTTGTTTTATTTAGCAACTCCAGCTCTTGTATTGAAAGAGACCATGAAAAATGTTTCCTACTTGCAATATTCATGCTGCCTTGGCTTGCTATATTTCTGTCACATCCCTCCACAGTTGTCTTTTTTTAAGTTACAACATTAGAATAGGCCCGTTTGTCTTTTTTTAAGTTACAACGTTAGAATAGGCCCATTTGATAGAAATCCTTAATAATGATTTCCATCAAATGATAGACTGTCTTATTTATTGAATGTGCTTCATGTAAGCACAAAATAAAATACTCAAGGTGAAGCTGATACCAGTAATTGTCTGACCATGCAGCACATAAATCAAAGTGGTTTTGAAGTAAAATCTACTCTACTAAATACTATTACAATAAATTTCTCATAGGATGCTGTAGCTATAACAACTGTGTCCAGCTGTCAAATACTTAGTCTCAAATGTTAATAGGTAGGTTCTGAATACTCTATGTAAGTTCTTGGTAAGAAGAAAGTGCCATTTAGAATGTCACAGGATCACAGAAGGGTTGAGGTTGGAAGGGACTTCTGGAGGTCATGTGGTGCAAACTCCCTGCTCCAGCCAGGCCACCCAGAGCTGGTCGTCCAGGACTTTGTCTACACTGGTTTTGAACTCCACAGCCTTTCTGGGCAACTTGCATCAGTGTTCTTTCACCCCCACAGTAAAAGAAGAGTTTCCTGATGTTCAGACAGAGCCTCCTGTGTTTCAGTTTGTGCCTGTTGCCATGTAATTGTGGTTGTCCTTCAGAGCTTTTAGGTTTTGACCTGTTGAAAACCACCCATCATAGACTCATAGAATCATAGAACAGTTAGGGTTGGAAAGGACCTTAAGATCATCTAGTTCCAACCCCCCTGCCATGGGCAGGGACACCTCACCCTAAAACAAGCCACCCAAGGCTCTGTCCAACCTGGCCTGGAACACTGCCAGGGATGGAGCATTCACAGCTTCTCTGGGCAGCCCATTCCAGTGCCTCACCACCCTTCCTTACAGTAAAGAACTTCTTCCTTATATCCAATCTAAACTTCTCCTGTTTAAGTTTTAACCCATTACCCCTTGTCCTGTCACTACAGTCCCTAATGAAGAGTCCCTCCCCAGCAACCCTATAGGCCCCCTTCAGATACTGGAAGGCTGCTATGAGGTCTCCACGCAGCCTTCTCTTCTCCAGGCTGAACAGCCCCAACTTTCTCAGCCTGTCTTCATACGGGAGGTGCTCCAGTCCCCTGATCATCCTCATGGCCTCCTCTGGACTTGTTCCAACAGTTCCAAGTCCTTTTTATGTTGAGGACACCACAACTGCAGACAATACTGCAAGTGATCTCTCATGAGAGCAGAGTAGAGGGGCAGGATCACCTCCTTCGACCTGCTGGTCACGCTCCTTTTGATGCATCCCAGGTTGGCCTTCTGGGCTGCACACTGAAGCCGGCTCATGTTCATTTTCTCATCAACCAACACCCCCAAGTCCTTCTCCACAGGGCTGCTCTGAATCTCTTCTCTGCCCAACCTGTAGCTGTGCCTGGGATTGCTCTGACCCAGCTGTAGGACCTTGCACTTGTCATGGTTAAATTTCATGAGGTTGGCATCAGCCCACCTCACAAGTGTGTCAAGGTCCCTCTGGATGGCATTCCTTCCCTCCAGCATATCAACCAAACCGCACAGCTTAGTGTCACTGGCAAATTTGCTGAGGGTGCACTCAATCCCACTGTCCATGTCAGCAACAAAGATGTTGAAGAAGACTGGTCCCAACACCGATCCCTGAAGGACTCCACTCGTTACTGGTCTCCAACTGGACATTGAGCCATTGACCACAACTCTTTGCTTGCAGCCATCCAGCCAGTTCTTTATCCACCGAGTCATATCAGACGAACAAACTATTATCACAGGTTGCTTTTTATTTTATTTTTTTTTTAAGATATTTACCAGGTTTTCTGTGGTCTGTTAGTGCTGAATGCTGATGTCTTGAGTTCAGTATTTCTGTGTGTTCCAACAAAATAATTAGGGATAGAATCAAACCTTTGTTTAAATCAGGGAGTTTTAGTCTTGATTTGAGTACTTGTGGTGTGTACAGTTTGGTACAAAATACCTTCCATTTTGATTGCCAAACTCTTTACACTGATGTGCTTCTGCTGTCCATAGAAATATCCCCTGAAATGTTGTTGGTAGTTACTGTACTAGTAAAAATGAAAAAAACTGAAAGAGCAGTTAAAAAGTTCTCATTATATTCTGTATTTAAAGAGAATGCAACTTATTAATTCACTGCCAGTCTAGACTTCCCAAAATAAAATATGCAGTACTTACAGTTTCTCCTGTGAAAATGTTTCATAAGGAAAAAAAGCAGAAAAAAAAAACCAAGCAGAGAAGCCTTCATACAGTGCAGTTAGATAATTGCAAGCCGTCATGTTGAGAGGAAAAGCAAAAATAGACTCACTTTGGAGAAGTGTTTTCTACAATACATTGCTCTGAAGATTGTCCACTGTAAGAAAAATAACTACATTAATTTCAGGGAAAGCACTCTTTCTTGTAGTTGTGTGGCACCACAGTATATTGCTTTTCTAGTGGACTTCTGCTGATGTTTGCAAACCTGTCACTTTGATTTGAATTGATGTTGAAGTATAAAATAATCTGATAAAAGCCTAGTTGTAGAATTTCCATGAGGACTTTTAAATACTTAAAGAGTTATTCAGAATTTTTTTACTGGTTTATGCTTTTCCATGTGAATGTACTATTTGAAGCAGTTCTCTTACTTTCGAAGAAGGGTTATGCTTATATGCAGTACAAATTATCCACATTTCTTACTGATAGTTGCTTTGAGTTTTAGGCATCCAAGTGAATCTTGAGTACTCAGTAGTGGTATATTTTACCACAGGACTTTCTCTTCAGAAGGAAGATGAGGTCAAACTAAGACAATGTTTTTGATGCGTTATATAGACTTTACCTAATCTTTTATGGTCAACTGACTACAGGATGCATAGGATTAAGAAACAGTAAGAACTTCTAAGTCCAGGACTTCCCTGAGCAGATTAGGTTGAGTCACTTGCAAATTTTGATTCTCCTTTTCAGTAAAGACTTCTGTATGGGAAGCAACAATGCTTCTTTTCCTGCTTTGCTTTTTTTTTTTTCTTTTAATTCTCATTTTTGTCTCCTAACTCCAAAATCTTTTGTATGTTATTCCTCTTTCTGTCTATTCTGTCTTTATCTTTTTTTTATTATTTTCTTTATTGCTTTTGCTTTCTTTTTTTTTGGGGGGGGGGGGGGGTTTTAAATATTTTGATTTTCCTCTTTTTCCCTTGACTGTACTTGGCACTCCTGCCCAAATGACCTTTTATGCAACACTGGAGAGGGGTGTTTGTACATATTCACTTTTGTATATACATACACATTGAAGAGCAAACTTCACGTGAGTGTTGAAATCAACTTTGTGCATTGAGCATTGTGAATGACTGTCAAAAGTTATTCTTTGTTGTTGGTCTCTGACTTAGATGCAAAGGGAGGGGATTGAGGAAGTCATGATGTTAGCTAATTCTTCCTGCAGCTGGCTCTGACATGAAGGCACTGCTGCACATCGCATTCCATTGAACAGCAGACAGATAAATTCGGAGGGTGGGTGTCAGCTGGTGATTTTGTGTGTAGGCCTTTCAGACACAGGCACATGGGAAAACAGTTCAGTGGTAAGTCACTGTCTGTCGCTGCTTCATAAGTGCCCAAAGATTGACCCTGGGGGCAGCCTTTTATGAGTGGATTGGGAGTGTGTGTACCATGGAGACAAGACATCAACTGTTCAACTTGGAAGAGAGCACTGTTTTGGTCTGTGTAGCCAGTATCTCCTAGTTGAGATAATCAGTCAACATAGCTGGTTATTAGTTATATCTTATAAAATACTGGTAGGGAGGTATGTAATCTCTCCTTCAAGTGAAGGGGAAACTAATCCAAGTGAAATTGTCTTTTGGGTAAAATACCTAGTGCTTTGCATGTTCTGACTTGCTGCATGATGCTAATGATCAACTGTTGTAGTTTAGGGATTTTGCAGCTTTGCAGCTGTTCTTGCTATTAAGTGCTGGGGAGAATTCCAGTATGTACTGGTATTCTAGTCTATCAGATCATCTCTTTATTTTGAGATTTCCAATAATGAGTTGCAACAGCAATGTATTGGTAAACAGGATTTATTTTTTTTAAGAATATATATACCTGCTGATTTTCTACGCAGAGGCTTGGCAACCAAGAAGCATTTTGGTTCAAGGAGAATGTTGCCATTAAGTTGACATTCTCTTCTTAAATTTATTCCTGTTTTTTTTTTTTTTTTCAAAAAAGAGACATATTGCATGTAAAATCATAGACATTGGCTTTTGAAATGTATGACCTGAAGGAAGTTTGTATTTCTTTATTCTGCAGGTTAGAATTGAGCAGGTCATTGTTGCTGAGCCAGGAGCAGTTTTACTGTACAAGATTTCTAATCTTCTCAAGTTCTATCACCATACAATCAGGTATGCATAATTACAAAGCATGTTTAAAGATGCCTTTTTTTTATTGTTTGTATAAAGATTAAAGTAAAAATAGTATTTTGTGGCTTAGTTCCTGCTCTGTACTATGGAATCAAGAAGAAACGTGCAAGATGTCAAGCAGATGCCATATACCTGTTGTCATTCCTCATTTGTATCAGATCTTCTTTGGAAAATAGCACCAATTTGCCACAGGAACTTTCCTTATTGTTCTGTGTGGATACAGATAGTATACAAAAAACCTATATAAAACATTTAAGAAGACAAAATCAAGTCCTTTTTGAGAAAATGTTAGAATTGAATTGTCTCTAGAACTTCAGGTGTTCTTCCTTAAACTATTCTGTTTTGATACATTTTTCCTAAATGCACTTGGATTTTTTTTGTTGGGAAGATGCTTGCCTCATTCTGTATCTCACTCTTGAAGGTACACAAACCATCTTCCAACCTTCCAGGTTCTACCAGGAGCACAGAAACTGGAGAAAAGCCAGAACTACTGGTTTTATACATTGTAACTCTTGAGTAGTTCGTGTTGGTTAGAGACAGCAATAGCAGAAAAATCTACCTCCACATCCCTGGATTGAATTATTGAGAATTTCAATCACAAATATTACTACTTGAGCTTTTCTGTCTGAAGAGGTATCTAGATGTTGGGCAGATTGGTTTAAGTGGTTCTTGTGCACCTCCCACCGTATTTAAAATCCTCTATGATGGCATTGCAGATCTATGGTAGAATGCTTGTAAGACCTAATCTTATTGTAAAAAAAAAAAAAAATAGTTTTTTTTTTTCTGTCTCCAAAGTTAGTGTTACCCGTTAGTGTTACCCAACTTCTGGATGCAGTTGAAAATGTGATGTTAAAATGAGAGGTGTGTTGCATTCAGTCTTAATATTACATTAAAGACCATCGAAGTACCTTAAGTGAAATAATTTCCTCTGCCTAGAGGAAGTGCACCTGAAGGGAAAAATGCAGTTTTCTAGAGAAATGATATATTAAGTGCAACAAGACTATATTCTGGAAATCAAGATACTGGTTTAACTTAGTCCTATTATGATGCTGTGAATTTTCACTGCCATTTTCGTAACTCAGAAGGATTTTTATTTTAGACAGAAGGTGTATCTAAAAGAAGCATGGTCAGGTAGTGTCGTTAAAGGTTTGTGTGATATTTGTGTTTAGTGTAATAGCTTGACAGTGAATAGAAAGGCATGAATTCTTGTATTTTTGGATTCATCATGATGAAGAAAGAAGAGAGATGATGCTATCCCTAACAGACCGTATGACAGACTAGTTAACAATCCTTTTTGTTTATGTAATCTTTTTTCTATAACATAAATAGATTTACAGAGTAACAAAACATAAATCCAGTAAATTTTATAATTCTACTAAAAAGGTTGTGCAGAGTTTTAGATAGCCTGTACTTAATATCTGCTTAATGACATAGTTGATAATGCTTGTTCTCACAGTCATCTTATGACTGAATCTCTCTGCTAATATGAAGAACTGTTCTCTGCAATTATTTGTTGTAAATTTTCAACTTTGAGAAAAACTGGATTTGAAATGCACTCTGAAGTATCTGACCTTGTCATGTTTGCCCCACCTTCACATTATTTAATTAATCTTAATTTTGTTTCCAGTGGTATTGTAGGAAACAGTGCAGCCACACTGTTGACAACAATTGAAGAAATGCATTTGTTGAGCAAGAAAATATTCTTTAATAGCTTGAGTCTTCATGCAAGTAAACTAATGGACAAGGTTTGTTTCAAAATCATACAGCTTTCATGTTTCAAAATACACTTCATTTCCCTTTCATCTAGTAAGATTATTAGACAAATAGTTGTTTCATATGCCAGCTTTTCTAAAACTGAAGTTTTGTGGTTTGTATGTTTTAGCTATGAAATTATATTAAAAATACAGTTTAATTGTTTTAATAGTTTGATTAAAAAAAAAATGGCTGAACTCCTCTTGTTAGGAGTATTTGTTTACAGAGCAGTTTACATATTTTTAAAATCTATGAGAAGAAATAAGATCAGGAAATTTCCCTAAGTGCAATAGAGCAAAGTCAGCTGATTGATCTAGATAGTTTGTATTAATGCCTCATCAGATCAGTAGTTAATTACTCGTGCATAATTCCTTTCTTGAAGTTAAGCAGTATATCCCAAGAGGGTGTGCTAAGTAAAAACAAAACTTGTTTTTTTTCTGTCCTTTGTAGAAATAGTTTTGCCACATGAGCATTGCTGCTGTTGAAAGCGGAATGTACATTTGTTATACCAAACAGTTGTACCTAATTCAGCATCACTTTCCTGGTATCTTCCTTTTCTGCTGATTGCTTTCAATTACGTTTCAGTGAACTTCCTATTGTTCAGTAACAAAGACAGTTCTTTCTAATTTCTCCCTGCTGTATTTGTATCATGTTGCTGTTGGTGGAGCTATACACGAAGTCTCACCTTGATAAAATCTAAGCAAAGACAAAGAAAACTGTTAGCCTGCGCATCCCTGCACATCTGATCTTCATCCATCATCCCTGTCTGAAATGTGATGTAGTGACAGGACAAAAGGGAATGGCTTTAAACTAAAAGAGGGTAGATTTAGGTTAGAGACTGGAAAAAAATATTTACTAAGAGAGTGGTGAGGCACTGGAACAGATTGCCCAGAGAAGATGTGGCTGCCCCATCCCTGGAAGTGTTCACTGGCCATGCAGTGATGGACTTTAGCAAAAATACATGAGTGCTCTTTACTTACAAAGAATGTGCAGTCAAAGTATCACTTAAGGAAATAAATTTTCTTGGCTTGAAATTGTAGGACTGCTCTTTATTAATCTCTGTTGTATTTAGCTCTGTTGTATTTATTCTGCTGGGTCTTAGATCTGTACTCAAACAGGATCCAGAATAATTTTTCTACTTGAATAATACAATCTTCATACTTTTGTTTTGGGTGCTATGCTGTTTTCTCTTTGGAGATGCATAGAAGAAGGGATGATTAAGGAATTGTATTCTCCCAGTTTATAGTGTGTGTTCCTTGTATTATTACTATGGAAGGTTGTGTGATCCTCCTTGCCCTTAGTTCCACTTCCCTCAACCTCTGGCCTGAATGTAACTGGCTCTAGATGCTGCCATGGTTTTAAAAAGGAGTTGAATTTGGTTTTACTAATGTTAAGGCAGTAATTGCTCTGCCACCTTCAGTGGTGTTTTATTGCAAATAATGAATGGCATACCGAGCCTACCGTGTAATGTAAAAAGATCATAATACTGCTCTTTCTCATAAACACATTTTACAGATTAAATTTGAAGCATAAACGTTGCATATATGCCCTATGAAGATCTTTCCTCAGGATATAATTGAGATCAAAAGCTTAAAGAGACTCAGAAGAGGGTTAGATATACAAGTAACTAGGGCATCCACAGTTATTGATTAATCTCTATGCTTCAGGAATTAACAATGAGGTAACTGTGGCTGAGAGCGAGTCATACTATACAGGTGTGTAGTTCTGTTTTAGACAGTCCTTTGAAGCACCTTATGTTATTGTTCATGAGTGGACTAGTGAATTGATAGAGTGATGTCTTATGACTGAAATTAGTTTTACTTCACAAAAATTAATAGGCTGAATTGTACTCAGAGAAACATTAGTTTCCATGAGACAAAGACCCCTTTCAATCATAAATCTAATTTTCTTGTTACTTAGTTTATTGTATGTTAATATACAGATAACCAGCTTTTATGCCTTTTCATGTCTTCATTAACATAGGAGTGAATGTCGCAGTGCTTTCACATTTTGAGGAATCTCAAGGTTGCTTTTAACCATCCTTTTTATTAATGTGTGTTCAGACCAAAATTGCATATATGTATTAGGAGTCTCTTCGCATCTAGCCTTTTTACCAGCATTTTGCTAACTGTGTACACACTACAGCTGCTTCCAAAATTACTTTTATTTTCAGAGAAGATTAAAGCACTGGAAAGCAAACTCCTAGTGCTTACATATTGCAAAGACTTCCTTGCTGCTCCTGTTACATACAAAGAGAATAGTCACTTGTAAAATTAATAAATTACTTTTCACTTGGACAGTCTGGAAATCATGGTTCCTTATTTCTGCTTCTATTTTGCATCTTAAGGCATTGATAAGCCTGTTTCAAAGAATACCAGTTGTCCTTTACTTGGGTTGCAATATGATTCTTAAGGAAATCTAAGTAACTTTGGAAATAAATGAAAATGTAAATAGGGTGCTCTTAAAGAATATTTTTATTTCTAGAAATGTAAATGCCTCTTTTGTTCAGATCATTGGAAAGTGGTGAATACAGTCTTTGTAAGATGCACCATTTTAGTGATAGCTTTCTCTTCGTATAGTCAGTTGTTGCTGTTAATGTGAAAATCATAAACAAGGAATTCTAAATGGAAATCAGTTCTCCACTTTTTATTCAGTTTTAAAGAGAGTTCAAGAGTTTTCTCAATTGCTCAAAAATTCTACAAGACTTAGTCATAATTACCAGTGAATTTGTAACTTGACAGGAGTCTCTTTTAGCCACATGCAAATTCTCTTGTGCTGTAGCATGGGGGGAATGGTCTAGAAACACTGGTGTGTTACTGTGTCTTGCTGTGGTATGCCTAATTGGCATTTACAGTCTACATACTGGTTGATAGACCAGAATAGTATTTAAGCAAATCTTTCTCATAAGTATAGCTAGTTGGGAGCTTTTTTTAAAACAAACCAGGTTTCATTAAATACTCTAACTCTTCAAGATCCCTTCCTGTGGATAGAGATGAATGTCAGGATAGTAATCTGACTCTGATGTCCTCATCACCACAGCCAGTTAAATTCCCTCACTTATTAGCATGCTGAGTTAAGCAGTGCCTTCCAACTGCCTGGGATTTCATTTCTGAAGCACCATGGGAAACTGAGACTTCGCACTCTTCTTTCTAGGACAAGAAAGATTCTCTGTTTTTGAGAAGAGTCCTACATAAGGAGTGTCAGAGGCATGGAGCTATATGGAAACTTAAATAATAACTTTTAGATCAGGATTCTCCCAGTTGGTTGTCAAGCCATCAGTGTGAATGATACAGGGAAGTCCCTAGTTGCTTCAGGGTTCTTACTGGCTTGCTTAGAAGCATTTTCCTATGAACAGGGTTTTTTTTTTCATTACATCAGAAAATCTCAGGCATCCTGAGAGTAAGGTAGTCAGCAATCCTCACAACATTAGACTGTTCTGACTGAGAAACCCTTTTTTGTGGCATTCTCATTCAGATTTCTCAAGTAGCTCTTCAGGATCTGAAATCTGTGGAACAGAGACGTTCAGCACACCTCCTGAAATTAGGTCCCTCATTACTAAAAAAAGGCAATACACAAGGGAGTCTCTTTTGCTGTGATACTTCTTGAAACCTGTCATGTTAACAGAATCATTGCAAAGCCGCTTTGTTTTCAGAGTTTAAAATGCTGTTTACAGCTTTGAGGTTCTCAGGTCATTGCAGTGTTCGGCGCTGATATCATATAGAAGGTGTGCATCACCAACTTTCTTCTGTGTCACTGAAGGTTCAGTGCATCAGCTTTTACTGCAAATACTGTCTTTCCTTTGTATTTTTGTTCCTTACCCTTCAGAGGCAGTGTTGGGCAGTCTTGCCAGTGCTGCTTAGCTCTGGTAATAATTGATTTGTTCTGGTTGTTGGTTCATCCAGAATATTTTTTTTGCTAATGTTAGTGCCCTTGTGCTGAAAATCATGTTTGTATTTGTCTCTCTTTAGCTTTCATGGACCTAGCCATGGGCCTACCAGCAATGCTAGTAAAGCAGACCAGAATTCTAGGTTCAATCCTTATCTATCCTTTTATGTTTCCTTTGACCCTGTGCTAATAAATATTTAGGAATTTGGGATTCTGCTTACATAATTCACTGTTTGGATCTAACTAAGAACAGCCTGGTACAGATTACCATTTTACAGGTGATGATAATTCAGGAGAAAACAGTCAATGGAAATAATTACCAGAACAACAGAAAATGTTCCAATGAAACTGGTAGCAAAGGTCAAAGCACCTAATGCACTGGAGTGGGTGGACTGCTCTTTCTGTTCTCTCATATTAGAATTGTCGGTTAAAATCGTGAGTCCACTGGTGAGGCATTTTAACAAGCCTATTAGACTAACATAAGCCAGTATGTTTTAGTGGACCAGCTAATACATTAGGAAAGTGGGAATTTTAAAGCACATCTGTCCTTCAGTGTTACTCCAGAACAATTGTAAACATTGAATTAAATGGGATGAGCGTTATCATAAGGGAGCTAAAGAGAGATTACGCCAAACTAAACTGTCATCTGCTGAGCTGTTAGAAGACTGTTAGTAGAGTACCCCAAATCAAGTTTTGGGATTGTTATTCCTTCATGCTTTTCTTTGTAGAGTAAATGTATGCAAATTAAATGCTGTGATTGCATTATCTGTTAATTTTGTCAGTGGGAGAGGTATTAAAACATTACAAGGGAATGACTGTAATCTTCTCCCTAATAATTTGGTTCCTGTTAGAATGAAGCATATTAGGTTTCTGGGAAACCAGATATGGGACAGATTAAATGAGGCTGATGTGATCAGATTGCTGTGATTTTTGAATGCATCCATGTGAGCAAAGAAGAACTAGCAAGAATCTTTCTGTTGTCTTTTCTTCTAAGACTGACTTGATAGCTGGAAAGCATGCCATTATGCATCCTGCTTTGGTGGTCTCTGAAGTGTCCTAATAATGCTTTGAAGAGCAGCTTCTCTGAAACTTCTCTGGTAGACCTGGGCTCACGTTTCTTACTCTGCTACTGTTTAACTATGGTTGAATGTTGCCTCAGTTTTGTAGAGGGAACTCTATAATCAGTTGTAACAGACAGGATGATACATCCAGATACCTTTTTACAAGGTTCCAGGTTTGTAGCACTTTGTCTCCACAACCTGCCAGTGAGTTTTTCCAAGTCTGTATTTTGGGAGAATTCTTTTCATTTTTGTATATTGGATTTTAAAAATTGGGAATTTCTTCTTGTTTTCTTTAAAAGGCTGAAGATATGGTTGGTCTCATTTCTGCATGACTGAACTGCTGGTTATAACTGATTAGCCACTTAATACTGGTTTAGAGTAGGTTCTAATGCTGTTGAACTAGCTGCGACAGAACATTATGTTTGATAATTTTTTAGTTAGCTCCTGTCTGGCTTGCATCTGAAGCAGGTACTTCAAAAGTAGAATTCCACATGCATTTCAAGTTTATTTTTCTGGAAATAGAATCAATTATAATAATCTTTTAGTGCACATAAAACATTCAGGTTTTTTTTTTTTGTATTAGAATAGTGATATAGCTCACTTGAAGTTGGAAGGTGCCTCTACAAATTAGGTATATCTGTGTTCAAATTTTCCTCTTTACTCCTGAAAAAAATCTATATTAATGTGCCAAAAGTTAGAATTTTCAAAATGAATATAGCACAGCTTTAATTTTCCTCCCACTTACTGGTAATTCTGCCTCTGTTGCAGTAGTCAGAATTTTCAGACTAACCCCAATAGACTCTTAACGATCTAAACCTTTTTTTTTTGCCATGTTTTCTTCTTCCATAATGTTGTTTCTTGCTCCCGTGTAGAAGACAGTGGACTTAAGAAGAGCAGATTAAAGGAAAAATGAAGCTAATTTAGAGGCTTCTGACCATCAGCTACTTCAGGAGACAAAAATTCTGTGCAAAGGAGCCTGAAATTATCATTGCCATGATCTGTGTGTGTGGGGGAGGTAAAAACTCCATCAAACTCTAGTCTCAAATTAGTGCCAAAATATCCCTGAACACGGTCCAGTTCAGGTCTGAGAACAGTGTGTTCAGGATGCAATCAATATCCCTAAATAATAACAAGAATAACAAGAAGGTCACTCAGTGCTGTAAATGTCAGTAAACTTTACTACTGATCAGCACTGAGTAAGTACCTCTTTCTGAATTACTGTTACTTCATTGCTAGAGTACTGATTTTATGCTTTCAGTACTCCTTAGACCAAATAACCATTTTCTGAACCTGTTAGATTTAGTTTTGCATTAGTTCCTTAAATTGGAAAAGTGAGAATAGACGAATACTTTATATTCAGAAGGATGTAGAAAAGTTTTAGTTTTGTCTGTCTTGATAACAGTGTAGGGACATAGAATCATAGAATCAAAGATTACTTAGGGCTGGAAAGGCCCTTAAAATCATCTAGTTCCAGTCCCCTGCCATGTACAGTATCTCAGATATTCCCAGCCGCACAAAGCATGAAAGCTAAGCCTGGCTCCAAAGAGAGAGAGTTGTTTCTTCTTTTGCTGCTGGAGTGTTCTTCATTAGGTACAGATTTATTTCCAGAAGGCTGTGTATGCTCCCCTCTGAAAATATCAGTTATGTTCTCCTTCTTGGTTTTCTTCGGCTGTCAGCCTCTGCCTGTTTGACTGGGATTTTGTCTTAGTTTGTTTGGGATTTTTTACTCCCTTGGGGACTCAAGCCATCCATGTCCTTATGCTGTTTATCAGTAGTGCTCATTTGGGAAGGTGTAGAACATGTTGCCTGTGGCTTGGAGGTCCATCCAAAGCTGTTACTTTTTCTTGTTAAGCTGGAGTCTTAAGAGCATTGCAGAAGAGCCCTCTGCCTTGCTGTGCTGCACTTAGACACCTTGAGTGACATACAGGCCAGTCCTGGACAAATTTAGTTCTCCCTACATGCTTCTGGATTGATATGATGCCTTAATCCCATGTGATCCAGCCAGATCTATGTTTGCCCTTGGATATAGGCAGGAGACAAGTGGGAAGAGGATTGTTGGCAGAAGAAGGCCAGCAGCCTGGATTATAGTAGGGGTCTGGAGGCAGCAGGAAGCCAGTTTGAGGTAACACTGAAGACAAGAAGATGCAGCTATGTTTGGAGTAGAGACTGAGGAATGTGGATTGAGAAAAAGAGTTGTGCTAGGTTTTAAATTATATAAACATATTATGAAGTGTTTAAGGAGTATTTGCCTGTTACAAAGAAGGGCTAAAGTAAGTGAGCCTGTGTTGAAAATACCATGGAATTTCAGTCCATTTCAGGTGCTCCAACTTTCTAGAATTCAACTCAGAAAGCCTGTTTTTTCTCTGACGTATGCAAACTTTTATTCTTTCTGGTTTTTAAACATCTGTGGTTCCTACGTCTTATCTTTGAGGTAGGCCTGCATTCCAGTTCTTGTAGTGTCATTGTGGCTTAGGTAGGGGTAATTGAGTTACTTGTGCACAATTCATTATGTAATTGTAAATTAAGGTAAAAGCTTGCTATGAATGATGAGTGTTGCATCTGTGACTGCAGCTTCCATACCCAGTATGACAGGGGCTGTGTAGCCTTGTCAGGAGCTGCTGCATTATGGCCCTAATATCCTTAATACCCCAGAGTTCTGCCTGCGCTAGATTCTGGAGTGTCTGCAGAAGGTCCTGCTGAAAGTCAGCTCAGCGATGCCAACAATGTGGCTATTCTTTGGCACCTAATCTATCAGATATCAGGCTTTTTTTTTAACTACCAAAACTGGTAGCGTTGGGGTTTCTCTAGCTCATAAAAAAGGCATAGTCTGAATGAAAGGAGAAATTCATATTGCTTATTTGTCACAGAATAGGATGGTTATGCTGAAAGTTGCAGACAGTTGTTGTCTGAAACACGCTAGGTTTGTCCGGTGTCAAGTTGAAGTTCTTCTCTGCATGGCTGCATGTAATTTTATTATTAGCTGGTTGCATTTGTGCTAACAGATTCTGTGGTGTTTGCTGTAAATGAAATAAAAAAAAAAAAAGCAACAGCCACAAACACAGATAATCTTGTTCTTCAGGTTGAACTCCCACCTCCTGATCTTGGCCCAAGCTCTGCACTGAATCAGACACTTAACTTGCTACGGGAGGTTCTGGCATCACACGACTCATCTGTTGTTCCACTGGATGCCCGTCAAGCTGATTTTGTGCAGGTATGAGAATGTTTGAATTCTCTGAAGAGAAGTGGTGGGGGGAACTATATGTAAATTAGTCTTGGTACACAAAAGATGGGTGAAACATTAATCTTTTTGTCTGGTTCCATTTTGGAGCTTTCTACCAAACCCGAGTTTGTAATGTGAATAAGAGGGCAACTAACAGATTACAGTACACTATGGAGTACTACTCTTAATGCAGTATCTAAATTCTGTTATCCAGTTACTACTCCATTAAGTAAATATACCCTCAATTACCAATTATCTAATCTGGGTTACTCTTCCTCCTGCTATGTTGGGATCTGTCCTTCTCAGTTTTTATGCTTTTCCCAACACTATGGTATCTGATAACCTGCTGACAAATCCAGCAGAAAACTACTTTCACAGTTGGAAACTCTCATTTCTCTTTATTCTGCTTTGGGGAATAAGTACGAGATTGAAACAGAATGAGCTTAGAAGCCTTGTGTGACATGATTTCTTCCCCCCCCCCCCCCTTTTCTGTGTATTTGCTATTTTAGGTTCTGTCTTGTGTGCTAGATCCATTGTTACAGATGTGTACTATGTCTGCTAGTAATTTGGGCACAGCTGATATGGCAACCTTCATGGTAAATTCACTTTATATGATGAGGACTACTTTGGCTCTCTTTGAATTCACTGATAAGCGTCTAGAAATGTTGCAGTTTCAGGTAAGCTTTAACAGCCTCCAAAGAAAATGAAATTATTACTGATTTTTGTGGATTGTAAGTTATGATGTGAACATACTTATCTTTGATAATGCTGGCTTTGGCTCCATTCTGAATCAGGGAAATGGGATAAAAGGGCTTCTTATTAGAGACCATAAGCAAATAGCTGGTATCAGAGTTTATGGTACAAAGCATCTTCCATTTTAAACAGGCAAAAATGTTTAAAAGATTTGTTTTCATTTAGTTTAGTTGCAGATAAACCCATATAAGTGAATATTTTTATTATCATAATCATGCTAATATTTATCTGCAAACTGAGGAGAAGAAAATGGAAATTGAAAGCGCAAACAGCCACATGGCCGACTATGTTCCATCATGTAGTTAATACTAGGTCATCATCTAGTTTATACTAGAGTATTGTATAGCTGAAGTTATTACTTCAGTCTGTCATTCTGCCTTTCTTTTCTCATTTGTTTGGTTTCACCTGGTGTGCCAGAATAGTAGTTCATATGTGGTACCATTTTGAAATGGAAATGTATGTTTATAAACAGTTGACTTGGGAAAACTCAGTTGCTTCCTGTTTATAGTTTTGCTGCATGAAATCTCTGCAGTCTATCTCGGGAGAGCTTTTGGAGCTGGGGGGCTTGGAAAAAAGTCACAACTTCTTACTTGAAGGCGTCAGTAAAGATTGGCTGTGAGCCATTTCTTGCTTTCTACTCCTAATCAGGATTTCTAGCACCTTTTAGATCTGCAGCAAACAGAGAACTCCACCAAACTGTCTGGGTCATTTTTAATTTCCACTATCAGTTCCTTTTTCACAGTTAATGTTGCAACTGAATTATTCTTCAAATAAGCAGTAGAACTGAAGGTTATGCATTTAATACCATTTACTTTCTTCAAGCATTTTACAAATACAAGAACAGACTGAAAAACTATCTCTTAAGATTATACATAAGTAGGTTATTAAAGTGGAGATAGAATGGCATATTTAATAAGAGAAACATTTTTCGTAGAAAAAAAAGAATTGTATTAGGACAGCTAAAAATCACCAAATTAAGATTTCCCTCCTGATTTAAAACGTGTGTTTTTCTAAACAATTTTAAAAAGTAAAAAGGTGAACTCTTAATCAGACATGGAAGTATTATATTTTACTAGAATTTGATGTATTACCAATTTTCGCTTTTCTTTAGGATTGGAAGAAAAAGAAATGAAATGTGGGCTAGTTGTAATAAAAAAGTAATAGTGTGTTTATTCCCAAATATCATTCTAAGACTAACAAAGCTAAAAAATGGTTGCTGGTGCTGTGACTGGATTTATTGATTACGTTTCTCTGCAAAGTGAAGATTATACTAAGAATGTAAAATATGTTTATGATGCTTTTCATATGAATTGATAGCTGTAATTTAATTGTCTATTGTTCTTTCTGTTAACTTTTTTCAAATACATATTTATCAGAATTGAATTTAGAATCACTACTGATTATTATTTAGTTTCAGTTTTATTTTCCTTGTGAAAGACTTTGTCTCTCTGTTTATCATAAAACTGCGATGCCATTGTCAGTATTTTCAATAAGAAAGGCTCTTCATGGGGGACTGTAGTGATAGGACAAGAGGTAGTGGGCTCAGAGGGTAAGTTCAAGTTAGATGTAAGGAAGAAGTTCTTTACTGCTTCCTTATGTGAGGATGGTGAGATGTTGGAAGAGGTTGCCCAAAGAAGTGGTATATGCTCCATCCCTGGCAGTGTTCAAGGCCAAGTTGGAGAGAGCCTTTGGCAACATGATTTAGTGTGTGGTGTGCCTGTCCATGGTAAGGGGGGATGGAACTAGATGATCTTAAGGTCCTTCTCAACCCTAACTATTCTGTGATTTTCATCATGTATTTTCAAAGAACTATAGCAAAATATAGCAATTTTTGAGATTAGAGTTTAGGTATTCTTTTTTTTTTTTTTAATGCTGTTTTATTTACAAATACAAAAAAAATAGGTTCTTCTGTCAGGTGTGAAAGAAATATCTGTATTTTTGTTACTGGCTTCTTGTAATATAAAAGGTGTAAATGGATAAAATAATTGTGCTTTATGTATTTGTGCTTTTTATTGTTTGTTGATCACTCTCATTTGTGCTTCTAGACCTTTTATCCCCATAGCTTGTTCGATTTAATGTTCTCACATACATTTTATAAATACCTTGCACTTAAAATTTCAGATTGAAGCTCATTTAGATACACTCATAAATGAACAAGCTTCCTACGTATTAACAAGAGCTGGTCTAAGCTACATATATAACTCAGTGCAGCAACACAAACCAGAACAGGTAAGCTTATTTAATGTTCATGTTGAGGATATACTGCATGCTTGTCTACTAGAAGAATTTTGTCATTAATGTTTTTGCAAATGAAGCTGCTTCTGAAGGCAAAAGCTCAGTAGTATCTGTTGATTTTTCACACGGGACCAGGACTATTAGACCTGACACATTGCAGCTAAACATTTCCCCTGCACTGTGTGTTCTGCAAGCCTAGCAGGTTTAGGATGCAACAATCCTGTGCAGCTTATCTGTGTGCCATCAACAGGCTCCATACACCACAGACATCCTGTACATTCTCAGACTGACTGTATAGGTAGTTTAATGTGCCTCAGAAAGTGTCAAACTGGCTTTAAAACAAATACTGAGTAGGTATACTACTTCCATTGCACCTAGAACAT
The DNA here is from genome assembly GCF_034315485.1 of Pezoporus occidentalis. NCBI lineage: Eukaryota > Metazoa > Chordata > Aves > Psittaciformes > Psittacidae > Pezoporus > Pezoporus occidentalis. Next base: position 153,337 of record NW_026913640.1, on the reverse strand, counting down.
AGTGGACCTACATGTGTGCATGAAGCATTGAGGTTTCTCCTATTGCATGCTATAGCGCCATACATGGAGTGGATAAATACCCTGCATGCAGTAGGTAATTACTCCTTTTTTTTTTTTTTCTGTGAAAACTTGGCAGATGAGTTTAGTCAGAATTTGAAATAGGTTCTACTTTTGTCATTATTCACTGCTACAGCTATTCTAGCACCAAGACAGTGAAAGTCTAAAAGTGAAAACTTGAGATTTCTTTGAGCTGAAAACTGGAATTCAGATTTCATGCTCTTCTTTCTCATGAACCACAGTTGTTATGTGATAGGAGTTAATACAGCCTTTCTTCTCTTCAGCTGTGCTTATGTCCTTTTGTGATCCTCTGAGAATGTGAAGAACAGTGTTTTCTGGAGAAAGGAGAACTCTGTTGGATAGCTTTATGTTGTTTCTTCAGCCAATAATTTTGCATAAAGTCCCCAAACTCGACAGATTTTTGTGTATAAAGATGAATAAATAAATATATAAATAATAATGATTAGTAATTTGGTTTAGTTTCCTATTTATGAGGCTATCTCCTTTTCTAAAACGGATTTCAGATCAACCAGGGCAGATTGTTAATGGAATGTAGCAATTTTCATTTATACCTGTACAATTGCCTGGCTGCAGAGGTGACAATTCTTACAGAATATGCTAGGGGGTTAGGGCAGCATGTACGTATTGTATGTAATGCCATGCCAGTGCAGAAGATTTATTGGGAAGCAGCCTTTAATTCTGCACAGATGAATAGAGGGAAGTTGTCCTCTATAATTTTGAAACACCACTGGGATGTTTCCAGTTTGCAGTTCAGTTTTTATCCTAGATCTTGTGGAATGCTTTGGGGGGGGGTGTATTATTTAATGCTGAAGAAGGAAGGAAGGAAAGGACTTGAAAGGACGTATTAAAATTCTCTGAATTTTTCATATAAGAAAGCAGTAGAAATCAAATGAACTGTTGCAACATCTCAGTATTGATATGGTGATTCAGTTTCCAAACATTTAAGATTCTGTAGCACAACCAAATAACAATTTAGTACTGAACTGAATATAGATTTTATTATTTCATGTCTTTTTTCCATATGCTAATATGACCTTTTTTTCCCTCCCCCTTTGACTACTTATTCTTAGGGCCCTCTTTCATGTTTGCCAAATATGGATTCTGTGTCCCTAAAGGTTGCAATGGTAAGCATTTTTACGATTTCATATTACAGTGATGATGCTGTGACATGGGAAAGAATACTTGTCCTGGGTTCAGCAGTAGCAGTCATTTTTCTCCTTCTTGGTAGCTGGTGTAGTGCAGTGTTTTGACTTTCAGCTCGGGAACAGAGCTGATAACAAGCGATGTTTTGGTTTGGCCAAGGACTTTGTGAGCCTCATGCTCTGCCAGGGAGGAGGGGAAGCCAGGAGGAAGCAGAGACAGGACACCTGACCCAAACTGACCAAAGAGGTATTCCATACCACAGCACGTCATGCCCGGGAGGTAACTGGGAGTTAGCCGGAAGGGCTGGGAGACTGCAGGGTTGGAGGAGGTATCGGTCGGTGCTTGGTCGGGCTGAGGGGGGGCAAGTTATCGGTCGGCTGGTGGTGAGGTGTTGTATTCTCTTCCCTTGTTATTTCCTTTATCATTATTATCATTGGTGGTAGCAGTAGTGATTTGTGTTATACCTTAGTTACTAAACTGTTCTTATCTCAACCCGTGGGAGTTGCATTCTTTTCGATTCTCCTCTCCGTCCCTCCGAGAGCAGGGGGAGGGCAAGCAAGGGGGGGGGAAGTGAGCGAACGAGTTACCTGACTGGGTTTAAACCACGACATTAATTATGTGATGTAGTAGATAGTCATCTAACCAGTCTCTTTAAGAATAGCTAAATTACATGTCTGGGAATACTTTCTTCATTTGTAGTAATTTGACCACTCAAAGTAATAAATACATAGATTATTTATGAATGGGTAGTAGTAGAAGATTAGTTTCTGAGTCTCAAGAAACAGAACTTTACTTACAAGAATGCTATCCCATGAGTCATCTTAAATTGCTGAAAGCAAATACTTAGCTGTAATTACTTTTAATCACCAAAGTTTCTTTTTTGCCTGTATGCTTTGAAATATAGGTTCTGCTATCATTTATAATTTTAGTCCTAACACTTTGATTTTATGCAAATAGTTCAGCTAAAGTCAGAAATTAGGTGCTGGGCATGTCACAGTAGCATTTTTTAAGTTGAAAGTTATAATATACTTTAAAACAAATTATCAGCTGATACTTTTTCTTAAGAGTGTGTGAAGGCTATTTTACATAGAGATAGCAATATCACAGTTCAGGAGGCAATAATATATGATCTGTCATTCTTCTTGCTTAGTTTAGCTTCATTCTGAAAATCTTAACTGTAAATAAGGCCCACTCATCCAGCAGTACATGTATAACTCCATGAAAAAAAAGCCTTTTAAAAATTATTTTTCTTTTCAAACAAGTTTTTTTAGAAAGTTGTGTGTTGAATCCATCCTAATGTTGTCAGCGTAACCTGGTTTCCTCTGTTCAAGTTTTAAACCAGTGATTCTGAAGCTGGTTGGATGAACAGAGCTCTGGCACAGAGCACTCAGTGGTATACTCAGATTGCATGCATTCTTACTAATATAATATTTATAAATTTTGCATTTAAAGTATCTTCTATTTATCATGGTCTGTACACCAGCGAGGAATTTAAAGACTGCAGTTTGGGAACCATCTCCTTAAATTATATACATGTAACTCTATTATCTATAGTGGTACATAGTAATTTCACTTGAACACTTAGAGAAGACCCCAACTGTTTTATTTTCTTCATTACTTTGTTCAATGTGTGCTTGTGTCCATACACTTCAACCAGAATGGAACCCAGTATGCTGAAATGAAACCCACAAAAGTCCCAACTATCACAGTAATCCGTTGGCTTCCCAGGATGTAAACCATGTGGAGGGAGTACTTGCAAGCAGATTTACTGCCTCCCAGTTTAACCTGAATGTTTTCCAGGTCCCATCCTTTTGAGTTGCTCACGTGTGCTTGCAAATACTGTTCTAGTAAGTCCATATCCCCCTTTAAGCTAAAGCTCTATTGCTTTCCAAACAAGGGTAGATAACCCCAAAAAGTTAATTTGTGAGAACTGCAGCTTCATTAGTCATTCTGCCCACATTTTGCCAATTTAAGTGATGGGTAGATGTGGATTTTAGGGTTTACCAGCTTGAGAAGATTTATCCAGTGTTCGGGAAGGTTGCCATCATTAGATAAAGTTGCCTAGGACCTCGCCTGAGTGAGTAATTCCAAGGATAGAGCTTATACTGCTCTTCTGGGCAACCTGTTCAGTGTTTGATGACACTCCTGGTGTGAATTTTTCCCTTAGTATCTGATCAGAATTTTCCTTAGAGTAATATGTGTCCAGTATTCCTCATGTTTTCACCCATGAGAAGCCCTGGCTCCATCTTCTGTATAGTCACCCATTTGATCACAGAATGTTTTGGGTTGGAAGGGACCTTAAAGGCCATCTAGTTCCAATCCCCTGCCATGGACAGGGACATCTTTCACTAGATCAGCTTGCTCAAAGCCCTATCCAACCAGGCCTTGAACACTTCCAGGTGCGGACCATCCACAACTTCACTGATAGATAGGTGAAGACAGCATTAATATTCTTTCTTGTTTTCTTCTCCAAACTGCTAGAATCAAAGCAACACAACTCTGTTATATGGGGGAGGAGAAGTAGGCTTAGAAGCAGTTCAAGGAGCCTGAATTAGGTCCCTTGCTCTTGTTTTTCCCAACATAAGCGCTCCTTATTAAGCAGTGACTACTTGCCAACATATCTAACTTGAACTGACTAGATTTGTGTCTGAAGGCTACTATACTCCCTCTGCACCTAATAGGCAAGGTCCAGGCTTTAGTGATGCATGCATACCTGCACTAGCTGCATAGGAAACTTAGATGGATAATTGTGGAAGCTGGATTCTCATTACTTACCCTTCCACCCTTACTCCTCAGAGTCAGAAACTTAAAATTTTGGTGACAGAGGTGCTGAAGTTAGCCATTTGTTTTGCACAAGTAAGTTCTACCTTAAACATTTGTAGATCATAAGGCTCTATCTTAAATACATAAAAAGAGGAAATTTTATCATATAAGAGAGTGCCATTTTAATGTAATCACTTTTCAGAAATCTGTGATTTTACCTATTTTCATATAACAGCAAATTCATAGTATGTTGGTCTCATACTCTCTTCCCCTCTGCCCTAGGCTCAGTTTGATCGCTATCTGTCTGCTCCAGATAGTCTGTTAATGGCCCAGCTGAATTTCCTTCTCAGTGCCACTGTGAAGTAAGTACCTTACTTTTGAATTTCTGTTGTGCCTGCATAATCAGAAAGATTAGATCAGAAAGACGAATTTGATTAGGATTTAGTGGATCATGGTGACATATGTCAAGGGAAAAATATTTATTGTTCAGAATTTATTAGACTAGAATAGTTCAGTTGGAAGAGACCTGCCATGATCAGCTCATCCAACTGCTGCATTCTCCTGCTGTATTGCTCAGGTTCTCCTCATCCAAAGACTTCCAGTTTCATGCCATATACTTGGTGCATGGCTTGGCATGGGGGATGTTGGTGATTTTCAGTAGGTTGTTGGGTGTCTCTGCTTGGGTTACCATTCCCACCGAGTGGACCCTGGTGTGTGAGAGCTGCTCTCCTCCAGTACAGATCAAACGGGGTAGCTTGAGCAGTAATGTCAGTGAGGTGTTGCAACTTCTGCTTCTAGGTGTCAAGCTGTTAAACCTGTATTTTAGCTCTTGGTGTTTTGTTAATGTAGATCTATTTAAAAATCATAACAACAGTAAATGTATTTCAAAACCTTCAACTTCTCTCTGCTAACACAGAAGCAATTTTTCAGGGGTAGACTTTACTGTAATGACTCAGGCACAGTGAAATTACTTTGACTTGTTTCTTCTTAAAATAATCCAAGATAAACTGGTCCTGTATGCACACCTAGCCTTATCCCATTGATAAGCTTTTTAAACCTCTCTTAGTGCAGTTTAAGCTGAATTCATGTTATCTTGCAAGAGTGGGCAGCTGAGAGGGGAGCCTGTGTGAGGGTGGTTGCTATAGGTGCTACAGCTCAGCTAACATGCAGGAGTTTGTTAACCTGCTGTAACTCAGTGCTATAGGTCTGGTTCTGCTCAGAATTTAAAAAAGAAAGAAATAATCTGTCAGCCTTAGACCATGTAGTTTTAAACATAAACAGTCCTTTTGAAGGTAAGGTTCCAGTTTATAGAGCTGCATGCTTGTAGAATCATGGTCTTAAGAGTCAGTATATTTTGTAGTGAATAAACCTTCAAAATCCAAAAGTATCTCAAGATTTGAGCAAAACATTTAACCAGTACTATAATTTTAATCTTTGGCTATAGCAGTTGAAATTTTTGAGTAGTTTTGCAGATGTTCAATGTCAGTTTTGAAGATGTCTTCCTTGAATTCACATAATTGTGATCTACTGTGCTAACAGTTGAGCTGCAACCCAAGAGCTCTTTGGTTCTCAAAATCAGACCACACACTTCTGATAAGGGACTAGTGTGTGAAATACTCACTGGCAGTATCATTTATGCTTTACAACTATAAAGAACATTCAACATTTGGCAGTGCATGCTCTTGTCTTTCAAATTCCTTTGCTCATTTAAAAAGTTTCAAGTTACTAATTTATGTCACTGTTGGTCTTGAAAAGCTCTTTGCATTTGTGTTGGATCACAGAAACTGAATGCTGGAATTACTATTTTTAGAAGGTGCTGTCATTTGTGTTTGTGATAAAATGTATCATGTTGTTATGGCAACTGAAATCCTAATGTACTGATTAATGACACTGACATTATTTGATGGATTTGTGAAGGGCATCATTTGATGCTGTTCACTCCTCTGGAATATTTTAATGAACTTTTCCTTTTAATATTATTTGGTGCAGTACAGTTAGTTTTGTACGAATTCTGTATGCAGTACTTTCTTGAAAGATTGTCATGTTATAGTAGCTTAGTGATCCCAGACAATGATCGGAGGATTACAGGTGTTTTACCTGAATGCCATGAATATATTTCCCTTGTAACAGTGTTTCTAGATTTGCTATTGTAAGGCCAGTCTTTTTTTCAGGTATTCTAAAATCTTAGTAATACTGGCAGTTGATAGTATATCAAAAACCTGGATACCATGCATCAAACTACAGTGCAGGTTTTGTCTCTTAGTCTTCTTTCTCATAGCTTCTGCTGCTTAACTATTTCCTGAAAAGATGAAGTTCTACGCACTTTGTCTTTGAGATTTCTCATTTCCCAGCAGCTGGTGAATTTAGCCCTGATTTTTGTGGATGCAGTTTTGGTGTCTTTGTTCCTTTGCTGTGTACCACAGCAGGGCTGAATCTGCATTCACGGTTACCTTGTTTTCCTCAGCTTCTCCTGGTGTTCCATTTGCATGGGTTTGGCTGTAAAACAGTTGCAGCTACCCTTTCTGATAAATAAAAATGAGCCTGCAACTATAAACACATCACCATGGTTATTAAACTGATTCAGTGCAGTGTAAAACAAAAATATTAGTTGATCCTCAAAAAATATTAAACTTTCCAGTTGAAATTAGCATGCAGTTTCCATGCGTTCTTACTCATTTGGATCCAGTAAAATAACATGACACAGACTTTGTAGGATTGTTGGTAGAAGGCTGTAGCAATTTTTATATCTCTGTCCATTATCACTTTCAGCTCTTCCTTTTTGACTATGGAATCAGGTGCTATTGAGATAAAGCAAAGAGAATATATTTGCTGGTAGATGAAAAAGAGTGAGTCTGTTTACAGAGGACAGTGAGAAGCCCTAGGAGGCAGAAGGCAGATCACTAAGATTATCAGTCTTTTAGGAGAAGCAGGGGAGTGCAAATGGAAAACTAATGTATGCAAATTAAATCCTTCTACTATTTTTTACATGATTACAAAACTTAAGAAACTAATTTCTTGGTTATCAAGATCATATATGTGACTTTAGCTGTGTACAGTGAAAGGAGATGAAGAAGCCTTTTATTTTAAAACTTTTAAGATGCTTTCACAGTCAAAGTAAAAGAGCTTTTTAATGTAACTGACACTGGTTTTTAATCTGTATTTTTAGTGTGTATCTTTAATTCCTTGTATGTAGTACAATTGTATTCCTTGCAATTTTCAAATTATGTTTTTGGTTTGTTTTTTTAGAGAGCAGATAATAAAGCAGTCAACAGAACTGGTCTGCAGAGCTTACAGTGAGTTATATGCAGCTGTGATGGATCCTTCAAATGAATATAAAGATCCAGAAACCATACTACTCAGATCTCCTCATCAAGTTCAGGCACTCCTTTCATAATCTTGTTTCCCCCAGATTTTTCAGAATCCATAATTGTGTATTTGTTAGGTATTTGCATCGAGTTATTTTTCTGTTTTGAATTTTGATGTGTAAAAGTACTGTTAAAATGTGTAGGAGTGCAGTTTTGTTTAATCTGCTTGGCAGAAGTTGTCTTTCCTGTGTCTTTGAATACCTTCTATAGGCCAGACAATAGAATATAGATTAAAAATTATTTTAATGTGTTTCTCTTATGGAAATGGACCTTGACAATGTGCAATCTCTTTGAAAAAGAAAAAACTTTTTCCTTGCTGTACATAATCCTTTCAACTAGAGGGTGAACCAGTATCTCTTACAACCTCACCAATACTTTTATTTGCTCTTTTTCCTGTTCTTTCACTCTTTTTCTCAGTTTATCAAGAGTAAATCCTGATAACTGTAATTTTGATTGAACTGATATACTTAGAATGTCTCAAGTGCATCACTTTTACAGCTCATAAATCATTTTGGAGTATTTGATGCTGTTTTTTCAAATCCTGTTGATTAAATCTTTGAGGCAAAATTTGTGTGCTTTATTGGAATCCAGTATCGTTGCTAGTTCTGGTGGTTTCTGTAAGAAAAAGAAATATTTTATCTACATGCAAGTAGAGAACCTGGAACTTAATGCTTTCAGCTATTTGTATAAATTTGTTTTACTTGAAGGATTTTGTTTTAATGCAGTTGTTCTGTAGCATTCCTTTTACCGGTTGAAACTTGTTGATCTCTCAAGGCTGGAGCCTTAAGAAGGTTAGGAGAATGGCTGGCACAGCACTGTGGCCATTCCTCATGTACATGGGTTTTGTTTTGCCTTTTTTTAAGTACGGAAAAGTCCATTTGGTCTAGTACAAGCATTTATTCAATTAATAATCCACCAAAAGCGTCATGATTTAGATATCTGCAGTGTTCCTTGCTCTTAAAAATTATAGTTAAGTTCACCTATGGCAGCCACAGTTTGTCCTGGGAATTACATGCGAAAGCCGGGGCACAGTGATGTTTTAGGCTGATGTGTAGAAAGCCATGAGTAAAGGTTTAACTTCTTTTCTCATTCAGTGCAGAGCTGAATCGGCTTTGTGTAGAAATCTTAATTATATGGAGAGTTATGATTTTGGGGACCCTTGCTTCCAGTAAAATGGAAAATAGATAACTTAGGACACTTGTTCTCTGTTGGGCGTTATGATAATTCTTTGCAAATTCCTTAAATGTATTATTCCTTCAGGAAAGCCTTGTTACAGAGAAACCTTAAGGAAAGAAAAATAGTAAAAGGAACTTGGGGTGTTTTGGGTTAGGTTTTTTGGTTGGTTGTTTGGGTTTGTATTGGTTTTGGTTTTTGGTTTTTTTTTTTCTTATGATAATTTAAGGTAAGTGGGGTTTTTTGGAAGCATTTCATGATTTTTTTTCCTTCTCTTTGTGTGCCACGGAGTTACTACAGTTGCCTGAGTTTACACTCATATTGGACATATCTTATTTATGTACCTCAGGGGAGAGATGAGCAGTCATTCATATTGAATAACTTACATATTTCATTTTTATCAGTAATAATATTCTTATATGAAATATATACTTAGTGGCAGCCAAGTCTGCAGTGTAGTGTATGCTTGCAAGAGCAAGAAATAGAGAAGAGCAGCAGCAATACATTTTAGTCTCTTGAAAACTCATTGCACAAGATATATCCAGTGTGCTCAGAAAGGAGCTTCCTTGGTACTACCGCAAAAAAGCAATAGCTCCTTTTCCAAATGGGCATAATTTGTCGGTATAATGGAAAAGGATTTGAAAGTGTAAGTGTCCCTGGAGTTCTTGGATCAGGCATAATTTTTTCTATAAACATCAATGTTGGATTTACTCTGTTTAAAACCTCCAGACCTGTAAGACAGGAAACGTTCTAGAAGCTTAGAAAAGCTGTAATGGAAAATTATGCTCTTATATTAGGTAAGGCACTTTAAATTACTCAGATTTTGCATTATTATAGTATAGATTCGGGTGTCTGTTCATTGTTGTTTAATAATGTTAATATTGCTTAATATGCCTATAATTATTATCTAATATATGAAAATTACATCAGTTGTGAAAGGTTTATAAATTAGCTTGTTATTAGATTAACATGCTCATAAGAGGGAACTTTTTCCTGAAATTACACTCAACCTCAGTCTCCAATAATCAGTCAGTAGTTTGCATGAGGATTAGTAAGAAGTTGCTTCCTGTCTTTGAGTCCATGTAGAGGCTTATCCATGATTTTATCTTCTCTTAAAAAAGCTATGCAAATGTAAAAGCTATAAAAATTGTAACTTACAAAAATAAAATCAATCACTAATGTTGGTCTGTGCAATTAAAGTAAATGACAAAGGGTCACAAATGAGAATGGACATTAATAAACGTATTTGGTTTGATTTCTGCCTTCCATGTTGTTATTTCCTTTTGCTTGCCTACCTAAGAGGAGGAAGGAAAAGATTAATAGATTTTGACCTGCTTCTTCTAGCTGGGCATTCCTGACCTTTTTTATTTTGCAAATTCCCAGGATTCACACACCAGGAACTGTGGCACCACAGTCCTGTAATTGTTCAGTGAGAGGGATGACCCATAAATACTGCAGTAAATGGAATCACTATGGGTGTCAGTACCGGGCACGTATTCAGTTACTGCAGCTCTGACCGGCGTGACAGTGCATGAAGTGGTGCTCAGCTGCATGGCTGAGTAAGTCAGCACTCCTCCTGTTGGTCCTTTAGCACTTCATTTTGAGGGGCATGCTTTCAAAGAGTGAGTCCCTTACCCTGTTGTGAGCAGCAATATGCTTGGGAAGAGTGGGTAAAGAGAGGTGTTTGAGTACTGGCTATAGCAGGCAACACTCTTAGCATTTGATACTGACAACCCAATTCAAGAACAGATGCATACAAGGCTTCTTTTTGCATCATTGTGTGATGCAAAGAGCACTTTTGTGGGAAGTGGGCGAGCTGGGTTCTGGGCCAGAGGAGTTTGGAATAGATAGTTCCCACCTTCCTGGAGAGCACCCAAGCCCTTGGCAGTTGTGTAATACGACATGGGGTAGCTCTGTTTTTTCTCTTTTGAATTTAGCAGCTGTGCATAAACCAGTACAAAATGTAAGAGGCATGAGACAGAATAAGCAAGGAGTTTGGCCCTGTGGCATATATGTGTGTGAGGGCTCTTCTGAGGATTCCCAAGTCTAGATCTACGTCCAATTGTTACGTAGGGACCTTATCATTGACCTCCAATATATGAGTCTCCAAAACAGAATCAGGATCCTGGGACTTCACTGTGAGGGTGCTAGGACACTGGAACAGGTTGCCCAGAGAAGCTGTGGCTGCCCCATCCCTGGTAGTGTTCAAGGCCTGGTCTAGTGGGAGGTGTCCCTGCCCATGTCAGAGGGTTGGAACTGTATGAGCTTTAAGGTCCCTTCCAACCCAAACCATTCTACAATTCTGTGACACTATTACCCACAGAATATCCATCAAACAGCAAAATGCAGAGCTGACTTCGGGTTAGACCCAGTGTAGTTCATCCATACTGGTAACGATGCCTCTGTGTTCAATCCTGTATATAGAATTTTCTCCTCCCCTCTTTATAAATGCACACACCACCATGGAAATTAAATACAAAACTGGTTTTAACTGCAACAAGCCCACAGCAGCCCAGCCACAGTGATTTGTTTTCTATCATAGGAAGACAGAAGCTTGAGGAGGCTTGGAAAGGTGGCAGTACGTTCATTTTGCAGCGTTTCAAAGTGCTCTTCCCTCTTCTCAGAGAGTTATGTCTCTAGCCCTGCTTTTTGTCTGTTAATACACTCAGCTGTAATTATTTTCATTAACGTTTTTGAAATATGTGTTGGAGGAAAATACTTTCAGAACCGCTAAACTTTTCCGTTCACTTAAAAACCTCAATCTGTCCTTTGATCCCTTTGCTTGCCTTGCTGAGTCACTTCACAGGCAACCCTGGGGGTGGGAAGCTTATAAAACACTGAAAATCAAACAAAGAGGTTAGACGTATTTCCATGAGTAAAACACACCCTCCAGAAGCAACACAGACATGGGTGTGGGTTTATTTGAAATATTCTGCCACCTGCTTCTAAAGGGAAAAAGCAGACAGAGACACTTGCTTATGATGAGGGCACCCATCCAAAACAGCCATACTAGGGTTAGATGCTGTAAATTGATGTCATGTTTGTATAGTTTGGAGAATCTTCAAAATGTGGATTAGAAGCAACTGGCAGTAGAAGTGAAAGGTATGTCATGTAACTGAACTCCCTCGCATACTTACTCATTAAAGGTTTCCAGAACCTGTGCATTTTTACCCCCTGCTCTTAAGCAAACTAAACTTCAGCTTTTGCTTTTTTGGTCTTTGCAAACTAGTCTTCCAAGACAATCCTGCAACTGCTTCACCAGTTCTAACCCTCAGGTGATTCAGAGTAAAATGAGATGCTTGGCATCACCCAGGGGCATACGAAGCAGTAGCTGAACCTGGAGCCAACTTCATTCTTGAAATAATTAAAAGAAAATGGGAAATTAATATAACTTGAACTTGGATGTTCATCCAGAAGGGCAGGACAGGCAATGCCCTTTGTATGGCAGGGCAGGTCTCTCTGGCCATCTGCTGCACAGCAGGAAGCCAACTTCAGTTTTTCAGAATCAAACTATGTCCGCATTCTAAAGGTGAGCACGTGCTCCTGTGCTTTTCTAAACTGGGTGTCCACTGCCCAGCTAGGCTGCTGGGCTGGTGCTCTGGTGGGGATGCACAGTATATGTAGTTACTGAATTCTCAAAACCTGGGCGAGCCTTTGTCTCACAAAGGTCACCTTCTGATACCGCAGCTATCTACATCCTTGAGTAAAGAGCCACTTCACATAGAACTCTGGTAGGGCTGAAATAAACTCAGACATCGCTTCCATCTTTCACAGGCTGTTGATCCCCTCAGAGATGATGTAAGTAAATCTTCAGTCATCTGCAGAATTCTGCAGTGCAAAGCTATGGAGAGACAAAGTGCAAAGGAGCACTTTACACCTGAAAATGCACATTTATCTTATGCACATCAATGTACATCTCTTACATACGACACACCCCCCTCACACTACACAGACCTTGCATACAGTGGAAAGATGGACCACAAAAGCTGTTCTCTTAATGGAGAAAGTTTATTTCTACTTTCTTGCTTTAGCAGTAAGGAAACCTTGATTGAGCAAGCTATGGCTGAAAGGTGTTTGATAGATTATTGCAGAGCAGCTGACAAAAAAGAAAGAAGGCTGTTGCATGTTTCATATTCAGACAATGAAGCTTTCATTTGCTGCCTAGTTCACAGATGTGGTATTGTCAAATTGCAGGAAAATGCCTGGCAGACTGTATCACTGACTATATTTAGGGGGAAAAAAAATTCAGAACACACTATTTATAGAAGCCACACAAATAAGCACAGAGTTCTTATCAGCCAAAGATAACATTAGCCGTGATTTATCAAAGTAATCTTTATTTTATGGAAAATGGATAATAGGGTGTAATTTAATCCTTTGTGAATGTAATGTATATTTCAAAGGGTTCTTTTTTGTCAATAAAACCATTTGTTGTACTTGTTAAACTAATTAGTCTTGTTGCTGTTGCTTAGGACAGGATAAAATGTGCCCTTTAATGAAGAAAAAAAAAAAAAAAAAGGAGGAGTAGACGGGTTTGAAAGTTTGCGAAGTGTTTTGTACTCCTTGCAAGCCAGCTTTCTGACCAAAACAGGTTTTGCCTCTTCCATTGCAAGCCTGCGTTAACCAAATTTGTGCAGATGATGCATTTTCCTCCTTTAATTCCAAAATGGATTACTCCAAAATTCATCTCACCTCTGGGTGTTTCACCTGACACAAGGCATCGGGGCTCCTGTGGCTTCCCTTGGTACTGATGCTGGCATGAGCCGCTGTGCCGACAGGGAGGGTGACAGGAGAGTGACGTTCCTGGCCGCTTCTCCCTGCTCTTGCATTTTTTCCACCATGTGCAAACACATTCCAGGAGCCATGGAGAAAGCAAAAAGGGAAGAAAACAGATTTGCCTGGGTGCGTCCTGCGCTGTCCCTGGCCGGCCATGCTCCTGTCGCTGGGCAAGGGCAGGTTTCACAGGGGCAGAGCTGTGTAGAGTCTTGGCTCTGCAGTAGCTGTGCCACACTGCACAGGCAGGACATGAGCTCATTCTCTGGATCTGCAGTTGACTTTGAAAGATCAGAGTCCTGAGTTCATAAGAGTCAGAAGAGGACACACAGTTTATTATGCCTTTTTTCCCTTAGAGTTTTTGGTGTCCTCATTTGTAGCTTAGCAGCCTCATGAACTTTTTAACAGGAATTTATGAATAATTCTCGGAATATGACACGTAAAAGACTGTCTAAGCTCTTACAGGTCCTTCTCCCTTAGAAATGGCTCGGAAAATGCCCCCCAAAAGGACCAAGTTATGGGGAAATCCATATGAGACCCCACCTAGAATACTATGTCCAGCTCTGGGGGCACCAGCATAAGAAGAATGTGGACCTGCTTGACCAAGTCCAGAGGAGGACCATGAAGATGCTCTGAGGACTGGAGCACCTCTCCTGCAAAGACAGGCTGAGAGAGTTGGGCTTATTCAGCCTGGAGAAGGAAAGGCTCTAGGGAGAACTTAGAGCAGTTTCCAGTACCTAAAGGGGGCCTAAGAGAAATCTGGAGAGGGACATTTTCCAAGGGCATGTAGTGACAGGACAAGGGGAAATGGCTTTAAGCTGACAGAGGGGAGATTTAGATTAGACATTAGGAAGAAGTTCTTCACTGTGGGGGTGGTGAGGCACTGGGGCAGGGTGCCCAGAGAAGCTGTGGCTGCCCCATCCCTGGAAGTGTTCAAGGCCAGGTTGGACATGGCTTTGAGCAACCTGATCTAATGGAAGGTGTCCCTGCCTGTGGCAGAAGGGTTGGAATTAGATGATCTTTAACACCCCTACCAACCCAAACCATTCTGTGATTCTATGAACTGTTTCACAAAGAGTGTATGATTTAGATTGCTGCATGAGGAGTGCTATCAGTTAGTACTTCTAATGGGAATTGGTGTCAGGCCATTTTCAAATCACCAGCTTGGGTATGCAGTCCAGATATAGTAATGCCTGAACATAAATGTTTAGGAGTAACGCAGGGCACTCACAGAGTGGATCCTGGCATCTTACTGGGTCAACAGCGAGAGTGGGGTGGCTCCTGAAGGCTATGAAGGGTGACACTGTGGGTGCTTTGCTGTTTGGTTGCCAGTAGCATCAGAGCCACTGTGGTTGCACAATTAGAAACACTGTACAGGGTACAAGCTCCACTCCAGGTTTTCAGCCATTTATTATATGCCTTTCCCTCACCTAAAGGACCTATGCTGTGTGTTTTCTATACTGGAGGTGAGACCATGATGGGTACAGTGAGAGCAGTGACTGTGCAAGTCAGGGGGTGGTCACTCCCCCCCCCCCACTGCAGTGGTGTGGTCAGGGAGGTTAAGCAGGATACAGGCTTGGGACACAGGCTTGTTGCTGCCATGGGGTTTGCTTTTCCCTCTGATTCCTTTCTTCCTTACAAAGATCAAACACTGCTGAAGCAAGTAGCTGTAAACACGAGGATGGCCATCACTTCCCACCTGTATGTCCAGCCACCTCCCCATTGCTAAGGCAGAACCTGCTCCAATAATCCCTCCTGGGCAGAGGAAAACAGCAGCTTTACTTTTTAGCTTTCATTTTTATTTCAACACGGGATGTTGTGGGGTTTAGTTCAGGGAATCAATAGGGACTGAGGAAATTGCAGGGAAGTGAGATGCGGTGTTTTATGCCAGTATTTTTTCTGTCCTGCATATCCCGTGTTGTCTTTCGTAAACAGGTGAGGAGGTGTCCGTGGCTCTGAACATGTTCTTCCGTTTTCTTCTTGGAAATCCACTCTCAATTAGTCTGGAACATTGGATAAACTGGTGCTAATGAAATAAAAGGGTTTATTAGGTTACACAACGGTATGCAGTGGCTTAGGGGACAAAGTCAAATATTTACTCAGGCTAACTTTAGAAGAGAAAACAGGCAGGGAGATCACAAGTTAAACAGCTGAAAAATCAAAATTTCATCTATCAATCAGGCAGATTCCAAAGTTTAATAAGGGGATAAATAATAAAACAGTGTTACATGGGGAATACAAGGGTGTTATTTGGAGACCAACTCATTTTCTTCTGACTCTCCATTGCAGGTCTTTGCAGTTACCACTTTGTCTCTAACCACCCACTAAATGATTGAATTCTGTCATCAGCCCTGCAAAGCTCTTCAGCATATGATTAAAACCAACTTCACAGGAACGTAAACATGTCCTTAACTTTAAATCTAACAGGTACCTGAGACCGAAAGACAGCTCTTGCTGCGGGCATAGCTCCCAGCAATGTCAGCAGCACAGGACTGGGTGCTCAGAGCGATGCATTTCTGAACAGGTAGAGAAAACTGCTTCAGAAGACATTAACTATGCTCTAAAAGTGCTCATCTGTTCCCCTAGACGGTACAGTGGGGACCAGTTCACAGCCATCTGCACTGGGTCTATCTGAGCCCCGGGTCCTGCTTTGTTCTTGCTGTTAAGTAAGGAAAAGGCAGAATCAGAGAAAACCAAATAGAGCAAACTTGGCTTCACACAGAACCACCTGGGTACTGAGTGCTTGGGTTGGCATAGCTTTAAGTAATCTAAGATCCCAGCATGGCCTAAATTACCCTTAAATGCCACAACCACATGAGAAATAAAACAATTTGGTGGGCACTTTTAACCAGCTAGATGCATACACACACTCCTGTCTGCATTTGCCTGGACAGAAAGTGTAGGCCGTGATGGTTCTGAGATCTTTTTGAACACCATCTTTCTTGGCATGCCTGGGATGTCATGGGACCTGAGGCCTGCAAGCCCCATCCATGGAGCAGCCTCAGCAGCAGCCTGCTGCTCCACACTCCTTATTCAAGAGGTACTTTGTGAGAAGCTCAGGTGATTGCAATGACTGCAGTTGCAGCAACAGCAAAAATGAGACTTGGACCTTCCAATTACTGTCACCTCCACCTGAGAAGCTTTACAGCCAGTGCAAATCCCAAAGTCCTGAGCAGAGATTGCTTAACATGGATTCACTGAATGTCATTTCTCCCACCCCTAGAGTCATATTTTCTCACAAGGTAAGTACATGTTGCTGGGAAATGAAAATGGACCAGCACCAGCATTTCTGAGATTGATTTTACTGATTCTCTGGATACAGAACTGAGTGGGTTTAAAATACCTCATTTGTGTCCTAAGATACAGATTTTTTAGCTTCTTGAGTATACTTACCCTGGATGCATTTTCTGGAGTCATGATGTTCCTAGTCTAGAAAAGCTGCTGAAACTGTTGTCTAAGGGGAAACCAGAGTGAGCTCAGAGTTGTGTCGCAGGTGACTGACTTGGGTGGGGTGGCAGAGAGTGAAGGTGGTGATGCCTGACTTTTTAGTGGTTTACTTCTTCCATAAGTTCCTGATGCTGTAGAAACCTTTGCCCACGTTTCAGCACTTAAGTAATCTTGCTGCATCCATGTACTTCAGATTAAGCAGGTCATTTCAAAGGAAGGGCACATGTACAGCCACTACACAGGGATGTGTAAGGCAGCCACTCATTTGAAGTTCAGTCTCTCAGCAGAGGTAGAGTCTTGGAATAACCTTTAAGAGTGTCCCATCACATCTGAGTTATTTTTATATATGGAGAAGCAACATTTTTCCAGTCAAGGACTGAATTTGACAAATGTGCTGAGCAGAAACCTCCCAGTCCAGCTCTCCCCATGGAGAAGACCACCGAAAGATCAATTTTTTAACAAACCAATAGAAAAAAATCATTCTTTCTGCATTTAGGCATGCTATAAATATGAGCAAAATTTTATACATGTATATTAGCCAGTATTTACACTTTTAAAGAATCTCTCATTAACCTCAGTTAAAAGTAATCTGTTCATTGCATTATTTCTCTTTATCCCCTCCTAAAAGGAAAAATAGGGAAATCTCACAATAAATTGTTAACTTGATGCTACTTGCTATTAAACAAAGGAGCACAGAACATGGAAATCCTCAGTTACGGTTCTTTTCCATATATCTCCTTTCCAAAACATACTTTGTAATGGTCCATATATTAAAAACATAATCTTCACTAAATGTCCTGATTTCCTAGGGAAATACATAGAGTGCTGTGAATTTTCCCTATGATGCCCATTCTTTTTAGTTTCAAGACATAATATATAGAACATTTGCAATTTCTTTTAGCCTTTCCTATATAAACATTCTTCTTTAATGGTCAAGCTGTTAAATGCACTGCTTTTAACTGATTTCTTGTGAAAAATCTTGACTGCAGCAATGATTAAAAACACATTTTGGTCCAAAAACATAAAGGGGCCTGGGGAATAGCAGGAGAAACCAACACATGCAATGTATATTTTGAGGGTAACAGAGCAAGAGTTATCTTAAATACTTTAATAAGAAGGTTAAAAGCAAATTTGTTTGGCAGTTTACATTATATTGCCTGGAGATCCCAGGTCCTGAGAACAGGAAACCCTAAAATCACAAATGAGTAAAAAAGATTCAGTAGCATCAGACGAAGTGTGAGGGATGGGGGCAAAGGAAGATACATGGTCTGCAGCAAGACATGGCATGGAAAATGCTCACCCAACACACAGATTACTTGAGGCAAAGTTAAGATACAAGTGGCCCAGAAAATATTACAGGAAGCTGCTCTAGCCCTCAATGGCATCATGGAAAGACAGAGGAAGGGCTGCTCAGTGCAGATAAAGGAGGCAGTTGCAGCCGGGTGATGGGGACAGGGACCGTGCTGAGGCTGCTGAGGTGCAGGGTGAAGGGAAGAGCGTTTCTGTAGATAGTGGGAGACTGTTTCTTCCACGGTTTGAGGAGTCAGTGGCAAGATCAGAAGCTGCTCACTGAGCAGTGAAACAGGAGAGCTAGTGATCATTCCTGAGCAAAGGATCTAACTATGCAATAAAAATAAACCCTGGTGTGCAAGAAAACAGGCTTTTCAGGTTTCAGGTAATGACATTTCAGACAGGCCCATCTATATCAGAAGTCAGAAACATCAATACACTGTATTACAGGTGTTACATGGCGGGCACAAACAAAAAACGCCAGAGTTACATTCACTCTTGCATAAGCCTCAAAATCTTGCAGCTTGCATGATCCTTAGCCCTGCTGCAGTGCAATGGGCAGTATGATGCAGGCTGCAGGTGACAGTAATAGATGGGGTGTGTGCCTTTCTCCTGCCTTTGTGCAGAAGGTGGGGAAGCTGCCAAGAGCCTTGAGGGGATGCTTGGGAGAGACAGTGGGGATGCACAGTGCCAGCAGGACCCTTTCTGCTTTGTGCACTGGCATTTGAAGTCAGTGAGCTCTGTGGGAATAGAGAGGTGTGAGGAGCAAATGGACTAAAAGCTGTATCTGAGCCTCAGCATCCCTAGTGCCATGATGTGGAGCAGTGGAGCAGGGGGAGAAGCTAAGGAGGTTTGCAATACCCTGTGATGGAAATGTTTGTGGTTAAAGCCCAAAAGGGCAAAGCAGGAAATCTGGGTTTGTTTCCTGGTTGTCACCACTGGTGGGGAAGTCACTTAATCTCTGTCCTCCAGTTCCCCTGCTCTGGGTGTTGTGAATAACTCAACCAGAATCAAGAATAGCCACCCACCCTGATGGGGTGAGAGGAGGATAAACATATGCATGTGTGAGGAAAGGGGCTCTTTTCCCACCCAAAACCACAGCACTGAATAAGCAGATATTTTACTACCCTGATGCTGTCTGTCTAATCTGAATCTTTCCGCTCTGATTGTGCCCTTATCTGGCCACAGCCTGCAGAAGGACAGCAAGGAGGAGGCTCTGCTTAGCCTTCCTCGTCCATCCCCAAGCATCCGCTTGCAGCAGCAGATTAAATCTGCTTATCTGCTCTTCCTAATTTACTTCTCCAGCAGTGGCGTAGATGGATGCCAGATCACTGCCTCCATCTGAAATGTCATTTAGCAAAGACTATGAGGTAGTAAAGCAGTAAGAATTGCTGTATATTTAAATTCCAGATCAGGTCCTAAAGCCAGAAAAAACAGCCTTGCATCAAATTATACAGAAGATAACTCAGGTCTTAAACCTGAGTATGTGCCTTTTGTGGACAACAACTCCAGTAGTAAAAACACCCATAGGGGCATAGCTTTGGCCCTACCTAAACATCCACCTGAGGCAACTGAAGCTTTAAGGCTTTGCTTTTTTGCTGTTGCTCATGTTTATTGAAAGAGACTATTTCTTCATTTTCCACCTAGCCAGATGAAAGCTTTCACTAAGAGCTGTGTCTAACATCTGAAGAATTGTTTCTTGTACATTAAAGGAGAGTTGGCTTTCTGCAGCTTCACACACTGCAGGTCAACTGTACAAAGACATTGTTAAGCTGGTCATAGGGAATACAGATGGGGCACAATACACAGATATTTACCCTCACTTTTGTTGTTCTTGTAAATCCTTAAGGTCTATTACCTAGTATCTGAAGATTGGTTCTACTTTTGTTCTAAACCCTTTTCCTCTTTTCTTATCTCTTCTGGCCTTATCTTTTCTATATCAGAATTATCTGCCTCTCTTTATCTTGCCACTTTTCCTCACTTTTGTTGCTGATGCAGTTTCCCTCTTAAAGCTTGCTTCCCTTGTAAAGCTTCCCTGCCTTTGTGTTCTCTTCCAGGAACCTTGCCTTATGTCTCAAACTGGAGATCATATCTTTTAAACTTCTCCCACAGTGTTTTATTTTAATCCTTAGTCCTAGTCACTTGTGACTAACTAGATTGCTTTCATAAAATTATAGGCATTTGCACTGGGATTTTACCCTGTAGTAATCTGAATTGAAGCAGCTCTGCTATTTGTTCTAACTACTTTCAATCAGTTAGTTACTTTTCACTGTGAAAAATGAAGTTCAGGGTGGATTTTCCTCCAAGTTCTTTACTCTGCAGATTATTAAGTTTTATTCCATACAGAAAGGGCTATATTTTTTTTAACCCTCTCTTTGTTGTTTTTTGCTTGTTTGTTTGTTTTAACAGCCATAAATCTTGGGAGAGAAGGTTCCTTCTCTTTCTGCGTCCAGGAGATGCTCAAGCTGTTTCTCCTGTTTTCCATTTCTTGGCTCTTTGTCCACAGGAGCTGCCTGAGATTTCTTTACCACACAGCCCTGCACCAAGTAGTACAGCTTTTCCTTCTCTAAGGCCTCAACATCAGTTCTCTAGTTACTTTAAGGATCTGATCTACTGGGAGATATCCCTGCCCATGGCAGGGGGGTTGGAACTAGATGATCTTAAGGTCCTTTCCAACCCTAACTATTCTGTGACAGAGACTTACGAAATATGAATGCAATAGTAAGGGTAACGCAAAGCTGTTGTTCACCTGATCCCTCAATAGCGGAAGTGTGGGCACTCACTGAAATATGAATTAATTTATAACAGCAGCAAGAAAAATTTTACATGGCAACTCGGAAAAATTGGGAACTTGTTGCCACTGGAGGTTCTGGAGACAGACAGTACCAACAGGTGCAAAATGACTTGAGAAAAACTTCATGAACAACAGGTCCATAAACAGATCCTGAAGAAAATAAGCCCGGATGTACTCTCTAACATCCCTAATTCTACAACTGCTGTGTGGGGCACTGCAAGGACAATGGACCTTGGGTGACACCAAGATTTGTGTGTTCTCCTCAGAAAAACAGGGCAGGCACACTGATTTGACCCAGGAAGGCATTTCCTGCACTTTCCTGTCTTTCCTGTTTATTGCTGAGGATCATTAAACAACAGGACTCATGCTATTCAGATAGGAGAAAGAACAGGATCATGATCTTTTGGGGCAGATGGATGCTCAGAGGGCAGCAGAATTAATGACAGCTGGCAAAATTTCAGGGGTCTCAGGTGAAACTGAGGTGCTGGGATTCTCAGCAGCAGAAGACAGAGGGAAGATGTGACAGAGACTGGAACCTCACCCCAGTGGGTGCTCAAAGCGAATGTGACTGAATAAATATAGACAAAAATTTCAAGAGAGGAAAAACTGATTTATAGGTCTGTCCTGTTACAACTCACTGTGGCTTTCAGTGATAATGAAAGTAATGCAGAATGGAAATAGATGCGATGTGCCTAAAAACTGATAATGAATAGAGCTGCTGTGTGTAAAGGGGAAAATTTGTTGCACACAAAAGGATAGTTTCTGACTGAAGCTGGTTCCTGGTTTTACCGAGCTTTTCTCTATGGTCTGAGGAGGGCTGCTTGCTTCTCTTGGTGTCAAATCTCTACCCATTATGTGCAGACAACACAAAACTGAGAAGAGTGGCTGATACACCAAAGGGTTGTGCTGCTGTACACAGGTCTGGAGAAATGGGCTGGCAGGAACCACTAAAGCTCAAAAAAATAAATGCAAAGTCCTGCACTTGGGGGAAGAAATGCAAAGTCTTGCACCAACAACCAGCTTGGGGGTGGCCATTTGGAAAGCAACTTGGCAGAAAAGGACCTAGAAGTCCTGGTGGGCACCAAATTGAACATGAGCCAGCAATGTGCCCTTGCTGCAAAGAAAGTCAATTGTATCCTGGGCTGCATTTAGGAAGAGCATTGCCAAGAGGGTAAGAGAAGTGATCCTTCCCTCTGCTCAGCACTGGTGAGGCCTCACTTGGAGTGCTGGGTCCAGTTCTGGGCTCCCCAGTACTAGAGAGACGTGGACATACTGGAGTGAGTCCTGGAAAGGGCCAAAGAGATGATAAAGGTACTGGAGCAGTTGACATGCACCATGCATGGGGAAGCTGAATTTGCAATTCTGTTAAATAACATCTGTTTCCCCTGGTCTTTAGCCCCCTGTTGTCTATAATTAAGCTGTGGAAATCAGAAACACAGAGGTGGCCTGACCCAGTATCTCAGCAAATTTTAAAGTACCATTGGGCTTGTATAAGGTGAACGAGAATATCAGAACTTTGTCTGGTGAATAAAAGTTGTGCAAGGCTTTTTATGTTTAGACAGTCTCCATCCCATAATGGGGTGACTTTGTGTGAAGGTGAACTACTACCACTCCCCTTCATGAAATCCTGCACATTCTGCTTGGCTCTTCTCCGAGACCACTGCAAGCAGGAAGGAAATCAGCTCAGCTCTAGGTCTGGTCCAGGATGGCAGATTTGCAGCTTCTGCTTATTCTTAACACAGAGGGCATTCAAACATGCAAGCATTTAACCAGTAACTAAAGAATAGTCTTCTTAAAAACAAAGATTTTTTGTGAAAACCTCTTTCTATTCAGAATTTCTGGATGATTCATGTTTACTTTTTGCTAGGGAATAACTTCACAATCAGTTTTAGCTAGTTCACTCTCCAGAAAAATGGAAAAAACTGAAACTTAAAAATAAAAGTAACTTCTAAAAAGAACTCCAAACCATGTACAAAATAGGAAGAAAGGAGGGAAAGGTTTGCCTTGAACCCTGATAAAAAGGTGAAGTGTAATACTGCCCTGTTCCCTGTTTACCCAGTTCAGCAGGCATCTGCATTTGGTCCTGCCAAGTCAAAACAGCAGCAAAATGCTCCTGTTTATATTGGTGCTTCTTTAAATCGGCTTTGATGGCTGTTTCCTTAGCTGTAGTTTATCAAGAAAAGGGCATCAGGAAAGAGTGGTTCCAGTTGAAAACCTAGAGGCAGGGATCTTTGCTGGCAACAACAGTGCTGAATGAAGTTGTCCAAGAAGCTGGCCAGGGCTCAGCCAGACTGGAGCACTGCTGAACACTGCATGCTGATTTGGGAGGGGATGGGGAGGCTAAAGAACAGACACAAGCCAGAGGTTGTAAAAACATGACACTTGACTCCTGCTTTACTGCAGACACTTGTGTTAACACCTTTCTATTCTACAGAAACCTTCCACTTGCCTGTGTTAATTAAGACCCAGAGCCAGATTGGTTCTAGCAACAAGTCCCTTCACCGCTGACCTCTTCTGTAGCTTTTCTATGGTCTGAAGCTGGTGTATTTTTAAATATAGTTCTAGCCCTAGTGCAGGCAGAAAAAAACCCAAAACACAACCAAACACAAAAAAATCCTAAACAAAAAACAAGTCAAATCCTTGTTGCTTACTACTTGAAATGTCAGAACATCAGCACTGGAGAAATGCCTTTCACTTCAGCAGTGGGGGGAGCGGAAAGTGGGTGCCACTTTTATCACCTCCTCACATCATGACTGAGGTTTAAAAAAATATATAAAAGACGAAGAAATGCTTCAAGTTGAACGAATCCTCTGGAGGTGCTGCAATTTGTCAGATTAGATCAAGGTTTCCTGAAACTTTTGAAGTATCTTTATATTAAAGGCTTTCAGAAATTCATGTCACTCTGTGCTGCTGGTCCACACAAGACTGTAAAATAAAGCCTGAAATTCATTGTAGTTGTACAGCACAGGGAGAAATCTCCACAGCAGGATGTCACTGCTCTTTAACCTGCAGTCTGTAGGAGCCAGGACTGCACATATTAGCCAGCTAACTTTTGCACTTTCATTCAGTCTGTTTTGTTTCTGGGGTGTTGATTCTTGCTTGGCATAGTCAGTTATAGTTGTGCATAGTACTGTGATTGCTACCTGCATAGCCTCCGTGATTTCAGATTATCTCAAGAGCAACATGCTATTGAGATACTGCTCAAAAATGCAAATACATGCTGTGAGAAAGCCCAGAAAAAACAGTTTCCCACCTGACTTCTATTTTTGCAAAGGAAGATAAAGATTAAACAGTGGAAAGAACACAAACATGATGGGGGTTGCGAGCAGGAGGCAGCAGGAGAAGATAGAAAAGTTCTTGAGATGAAGGTTTTTGCAAAACAACAAATACGCTTCCCTTGAAAGTCACAGACATAGTTTTCATGTGAAAATAGTTCTCACACAGGGTCCTTGGTCTTGATGTAATCTTACAAGGTATTTTTAGACCAGGGTGGCTATTTCTACTATCAGAGTGTCTAACCTCAAATATCCATTAGAGTGCCAATTGCTTGCTTATCTTTTAAGTCTCTTGCCCTGGCCTTCAATAGCAGCTAGAATTTCTGACTCTGTGTCTATGAGCAGGAGACTTTCCCTGACAGGAAGAATGGAGGAATAATGAAGTCTGTAGAGGAAAAGAAAGTCTGTGGGTTCAAAGCAAGGTTTAGGCAACACCAGTGCATATAAACCCAGAGATGAAAGACAAGAAATTGGAAGACCATTTAGAAGACATAACTATGAAAAGGTGAAGAATTCTGTTCTTTTTCTCTGTTCTTTTTTGTATGATTCAGACAATGCGGACTTTCACAAGGAGATGTTTTAGCTGTACCTATTTGAGTCCATCACTGTCTTCAAATGATTGAGAGCTGTGGGCGTGAAGGGTTGTGGTACTTCACTTAAAAGCTACTTTGCAAAGTATTTTGATGCAAAAAACTATGAGGGAATGAAAAAGAGATCAGACCACAGCTGTGCACTTGGAAATTATTTCCAGCCAATGCAATGATGTTCATTTACAGGGATGGCACTAGGGTCCAGAAGAGATCTGGCAGGCAGAACAACTTGCTCAGTAAAGTCCTTGCTGAAGGTAGTGAGAGAGGAGGAGGCAGTGTGGCAACATGAGCTCTAAGCAGGCCCTTGGCAAGCCAGGCTGGAGAGCAGCCTTGAACGTAAGTCCTGAAACCATTTCAGTTACAAAAGATGTCACCAAACTGACAGGTAATTGATAGCTGGCAGCACCTTTTCTCTTACACTGCATAAGTCATCCTGGTTACAATTAGTACCCAAGAGTAATGTGTAAGTTAGAGGTGCAATTGGCCTAAGATGTATCTTACAATTAAGGAAGAAAAGAATGAAATTCCCTAATCCATCCCAGTCTCCTTCTGGAGTTGTGTCTCCCTTTTATGCACCTGCAGTTGTGAATCAGCTACCTCATTTGGCATCTAAACTTTAGTAGCACAAATTGCTTTGAAGGCTGCTCTTCAAGAAGGCAGAAATCATCAGTGATGCAGCAGGAGATGTAGCTCCACAGTGATGAGTCAAAGCAAGAAAGGATACATAAGGCATAGAAGTGATGTGTCTGCAGCAAGGGCATGCCTTCTGCTGATGCCATGTTTCCCAGTAGATCTCTTCTTTTTCAAGGTTTATGCAGTCCTCCCCAGCAATGTATCAGGTTGTCTTCCAGAGGACACTAGTGATGGGAATGCCATCTGCCACAACAGGCTTTTTCAGTTTCATCTGTAACTCCAAAGACAGTTTATTTCAGCTGCCCAGCACATACATGGCAATAATCTATAAGCTGATGCCTTGCCTCCTTAGTGCAGACGGACTCCAGTGTGAGGTGTCCCTGCCCATGGCAGGGGGATGGAACTAGATGATCTTAAGATCCTTTCCAACCCTAACTATTCTGATTCTATGATTCTATGACCCAGCGTCTAGGTCTAGTGTATGGACCAGAGAGATCACTCGGGGAGTAATGAAGTGTCCCTAGACATTTTACGGGGTGCTGGGGTTATCTAACTAATGAAGACAGGGGGTGTGCATTGGTGAGCACACCTTCTTCCTTTTTGTTTATCTCCTGATGTCAGGAATAATGATGAATTTTCTGTACAACAGCACAGATCTTTCAGACCAGAAAAGAAGACTGGTCTTTCCTCCTAGGATCTGGAGAATGGCCACCAAGAGAAAGTAGAGATGTTTTTGGTCTAGAGTCTCTGAAGACAAGGATAGCATGCCTTTTCTTTCTGAGAAAACTGGGGCATCACATTTCCTCTTTCAGAGCTTTGTGATATCCTTCTTGATTCCTGTAGTATTTAAAAATCTTTGAGGGATGTTGGGGATAGCTTAAAATGAATATGTTTTTATACTCTTCCCTAAGCATTGCTACGTCAGAAACAGGATCTGAGGGCTGCATAGACCTGTCAATTCTTGTCTTCTTAACATGCTCATATTTACCTCTATGCCAATATTTTCCACTGGATGAAAAAGCTTTGGTTATTTTACTCTAACATCCACAGGCAACAAACATATCTCCTTTCTGTCACTGGTTTGCAAGACCAAAGAACCTGATCTCTTTCCCTGTGCACTCATAGAAAAAGTCTCCTTTTCCTTGAGCATTCCACTCTGTGAGAACTCTGCTTGGAGAGACAGAGGGATTCCTATGAGTGCACTAATGTGTCCAGAGGCATGCAATTACCAGGCATGAAACATTTCTGAAAAGTAATGTGTTTTAAGGCATCCTATAATTAGCATTTTTTATTTTTCCTTCTTAACAAGTAGAGGCTACATAATAAAATGGATAGGTGCCCTAACAATGCTATTCCAAATGTTAAAATGAAATTTCAAGAAATAGGAAAGCTATAAGATATTTGTCATGTTTTTAAAATCTAAAAGTTTTCAGTAAAAGCATTTCTATAAAATATGCAAGCTTATGTCACAAGAAAAAAACAGCATCAGTAGTTTTGAGTATGCTTTAAATTAAGCTTATTTATACATGTATTGTTTAGTATCTCTAAGCAATATTTACCTCTCTTCATGCAGATATCAGGTTGCTTTTGGCAGTTTATATGCAGTAGCAAACTCTTTAACATATTTGCAAATCTGATTAATTTACTTCTGGTTGTTTATGGCAAGTTAGTATGTTTCTATAGCCAGCAATGATATTAAAGCTCTCCCAAAGCATGCCAGTTACAGATGCAAGCATTAGAAAGACTAGATAGTGTGTATCATCTTATAAATTTGTCCTTTGAGATAATGTAAAATGAGGCATAGTCAGTTAAGATATTAATCGTGTATGTTTAAAGTCCCTGACAATGAAACTATTTTATGAAATAGCTTTTAAGGCAGTTATAAGAGCGGTTCTGTCTCCATTAACACCCACGCACACGTTTCATAAGCCTCCATTTCACTCTGATAATTTTAGAACTGGATGGCTTTGTTATGAAGCCGAGAAAGCAACAAACTCCGTGTGCTTCTTGTGCTGCCTGAAAAATGGGGCAAATCATCTCCCAGAGTGGGTGTCCCTTAAACAAAAGAGAGCCATGGACAGCTGGGCTTCCTCCCAGGTGATGCCTCTGTGTCTCTTGAGGAGCTGTCATCATTTTACAAGGGGCAATCACTGCTGGGACCTCATGTGCACATTTTGCAAACATCTAACAACACAGAAATGATCTGCTGATGACAGAGGTGTGACTGGGTGCAAAACTGTGTGCCAAAAGCTGCACCACATCTGTCTATTCACATTCATCTGGAGGGGTGACTATATGTATGTCATATAGCTGTATATGTACATAGTCACATCTGCTAAGCACATCCATAGGCATGGAGCTTTAGTGAGGCTGGGAGCCAGTGATGATCTGAAAGGCTGTGGGGAAATGCAGAGCTCCCTTAGAGGGCATCCTATGGCTACAGTAGATACTGCAAATGCCTTCCCTCCTTTCTCGGCATTGCTTACTCTTGCAAAGTTGCTCTGCTGCCAATACTGTTTCCCCCTGTTTAAGTCTCTAGAGCTGGAATGCTGTAGGTAGGCAGGCGCCCACCTCCCAGTAGAGCTTGAGCAGGAACTGGACCATCAAACTTCTCTCCCTCCCTTTCCCCCTCTCTCTCCTTTCCCCCTTTCCCTTTGCTCTTACAGCTCATTAACTCAGCCAGCATAATGTGTTTGAATACACTGATTTCAAGCTTGGTCCCCGCAAGTTCTCACAGAGGCTGAAGAGCAGTTGCTGATCTGAACAGATATTACCTGTTATATGTAAGGGATTGCAGCAGGTTGATTGACAGGAGGATAAACTAAGAGCCAGCAAATCCTCCCCTATCTTCTCCTCTCATAACCCCCTGCTTTTGGGCAGTAAGAGGCAAATAGCTTGTGCCACTCAATGAGTACAAGGCACCAAGATGGGTAATGAGAGTATGCACAGTTGTACAAAATAAGATAAGCTTAGGCATACCAGTGCTCAGAGAGAGTGGGCATGAAGGGTACTGGTACCTTCAGGGGGAAGCCCAGCTCATAGCTCATGGGTATTCAGAAAAGACATCCTCAACAGGCTGCAGAGCTGTCCACTGTGTGGTTTCATTCGCTTGTAGCTGAAGCAAGTGCTGCTACAGCAGGAGCTGGTGGTGCTGGAGCAGCATGGCTGTGGAGATGTGACCCACAGGGGTCTGTGCCCTGCACATCACGGTCAGTCCCCCCGACACCCCTCTGCTCCCTTCCTGGCCATTGTAAGGAGAGGCACCTTGAGAAACTGTCATGCACCTTTTTCATTTTGACAAAGTATTTCTTCTCTATACCTGCATTCATCTCAGGGTTTTCAGTGGGAAAAAACAGCAGGATAACCTCTTCAGGGTAGTGTCACCCAGCAGTGCCAGAGCTGCTGGGCAAACACAGCTGCTGAGGTTTTTAGTTTGTGGTTAAGGTGTGCTTGAAAGCCCATGTTGACCACAGCCTGATATTTTTCTCCACAGCAGGATGAGATCTCAGTGACGTAAGATCCTTTGGCATAACCATGGCACTGGGGAACAATCACATCTCTACAGCATCAGCTAGCACAAGACCTGTCCCCAGGCAAAACAGAAGTGTTTCTGATTACTGCCACTTCTGCTGGTTTTGGAGCCAGATTTATTGCCAGCCAAATCTGTAGAAGATGGCAGAAGAGGGATGAGTGATGAGGGGACAGCTTTGCCCTACCGTAGGTTGGAAGGCAAGTACAGAAGAGCAGGGTGAGAATCAGGTGTAGAAACTCAACAGAGCAAATTCATTAACATCGTCCTTCCCATGAAGAGTCTCCCCGTGTTGCTTTTAAAGCCTGGAGAAAATGGATATTTCTGGGCTACTGCCCGGCCAAGAAAGGAATGGAGGATGGCCAGCTCTGAAGGAAGCACTGCAGCACCAGCGGCTGCCTCTGAGCAGAGGAATGGCCCATGCTCTGCCCTCTTGTACGTAATTATTTAGATTATTCATTTCCTAATGTTTGCTTTAGAGCAACAGATAGATGCTCCACATGATATTTGCTTGCATTTTGCCTTGGTGCCAAGTTCTATTATCATGTTTTCTCTGTGTTGAAATGTAATAGGGGACACCACCTGCTTGCTGAAGCTTTCTCTCTCAGAGCACAAGACAGACAAAAGACAGACTGTTTTCTGCAGTTTTACACATGGGAGGATGGGTGAAATGTAGCGTTGCACTTCAGCAACTCTTAAGCACATCTGCTGTACAGCAGCATGTGCTTAAGGGATTTGCTAAATCAGGAGCTTCAGATGGGGCCAAAACCTTTCAGGAAAAAGGTTCCAGTGCCAGCTGTTAGATGGGGGGATAGCCGAGTCCAAATTTGTTATCTTAATTATAGGAAAGCATTTTAATTATTAATGCGTTCTTCCAAGTCATATATAGAACTCCTCCACAAGTAATCCTGGAAATCAAGAAAACAATTTTCAAAGCTCCCAAGATGCAAGGGGACAATAATAGGAAACAATTATTTTTTCCATTAAATGGTAAAAATGGAAAGAAGGGTGCCACTTCTCTGGAAAGTCACATTGGATCTCCTTCTCTGCTGAGGCTTTTCTAGGAAATAGGATTGGGTTCCTTTGGTTCCCTTTGAAGAGGACAATGTCACTGAATTTCAAGCCATTCATCTGCAGAGATCAAAGACAAATATTTTCCTGAACTTTGACTACCTGATTCAGGGAAAAAAAATGTTTATAAACAGCCACTGATGTTATTGATGACATACTTGGGTGAAATCTCAAAGGCTTATCACTATTCAGGGGCTTCTGAAGTAGGAAATGTAAATGTCTACTATGAGTGTAAGTGAGCAATTTCCTGTAAATCAATGTACCTTACTTTAGACTTCAGCTTAATAGCAAACCTACCCTCCAAAACAAATGACACAATCATTGCTTTATCTCTACATGAACACTGCCCCATACCATTTTGCTATTTTCTCTTTTTTCTTTTAGCAGAAATTTTGTACTCATCATAAGCTTCAATTATGGTAAATGAGTGCTATAAATCTGGAATACCTGAATGTATAATCAGCAAAGGCTGATTTCTTGGATGTTTTTATTAAGAGGATGTACCTTAATAAATAGATAACAACAGCGTAGCAAAGTGGAGGCTGGCTTTTTATGGTTTGAAGAGTTCCTATTCTGATCATTTAAGAGACTAGAAAAGTAAAACAGAACAAACACACTGGCTGAAAGTGTAAGCAAAGAAAACAACCCCATTCCTTTTTGATCTTCAGACCGCAGAAGGCAGATGGCTAGAGTTCCTGTATTCTGGATTTCTGGTATTAGCAATATTTTCACAGTTGGCTCCCCCAAGCTGAAGTAAACAGACAATATCATGAAGTCACTGGAGTCCAGCCAATTTATTAGACCCAAGGATGCTCTTCTCTATTTTTCAGAGCTTCCATTTGGAGCATGTGCTGTTCAACCAAGCAGCAGAAGTTAAACAACTCACTGAAGTAGCTCTCACACTGCTGATGAGTCTGGTCCAAAGATAAATCTTGCAGTTTATTTTCAAGCCAGTACTAGGGTCTAATGCACATAACCTGTCCTAGAGAACAGACCTGTCTTGCTATTTCCCAGCCACAAAGTCAGTTGGAACTAGATGATCTTAAGGTCCTTTCCAACCCTAATGATTCTATGATTCTATGAAAGGCAGTCTGTCTGTCTCTTGAAGGGCTCAGAGGGTGCCCACCTGAATTGCCAGGAAGCGGGAGCCTCCAAAGCCACGGCTCAGCATGAGCTTTCCCTTTTATACCAAAACCGAGGAAAACAAAGAGCTCAGCCTGGCTCCCCCATGGGCATTGGTGTGCCTTGGGGTTGCTCAGGAGGCTGACCCTTGGGCCCTGCTCCCTGTCACATGTTCCTAGTGGTACAGGTAAATATGTGCTGTTGTGCTCTTTGGATAGGCGCTGTTTGCCAACCTTTGGAAGAGATTGAAGCTCTTATTTCACAACTGAAGGTGGGGAAAACAAAAGCATGTGGGAGTTGGCCCTATCTAAGTACACACGTTTCTATTGCTGAATGAGATGTATAAATTGCTAAGTTCTCAGGTACCCATTTCCATCAGTAGTATAGGGTTACACTCACACTGAGCAAAAGACAACTCCCTGCCCCCCAAAAAACAGTTAGGGCTTAAGATCACTTTGAAATCCATGAATTTTTAAATATCTTCTCAAATTCAGAAAGGTTGCTCAGAGGGAAGGAGGCGATAGCCTGGACCATCTCATGCATCTAAGGCACTAACCAGGGACAGCAGAAGCTAAAAAAGACTTCCCTGAGCAGTGGCATGCCTGATACCTATTCACTGGCACCACTTCCCTTGTGGATTCTCTTATGTCCAGATAACAATGAGCTTATCCCTTCATGATAATTCACATTCAAAAGCAAAGAATTGAATTACTGGGTTCACCCTGGACAGACACAGACATGCCTGCAAACTTCCTAAGATTACCTCAGGAAACAAGACTAATTCATCTGCAGATGGTACAGCAGCAATTCCTAGCTCTGCAAATGTATAAAATCAGAAGTGCTTACTGAAAACTTAGCAATGTGTATGCCATTATCTACAAGGTATATCCCTGTTATGTATCTTCAGCCATACAAAAGACAGGATTCACCTTCTCATCTCTGTGACGAGCCAGATACATAGCACAGCTACCCACTTCATGATGCCATTGAGATCAAAGGCGAAATCTCTGCACTTCAGTGGAGTAGTCAAGTGCATATTGAGCTCCTGCCCAGCCATGCAATGTCAAAGCATGAAGGCATCAGCATGGATGGAAAAATCCACACACATGTTCCCCTCATCTAGACTCTTTTTCCTATGAACTTCATGCAGGGTTGATGCAGGATAACCACCTCCTGGAGAACAGCTGTGTTTGTGCATGGTGTGGTCACCATCACTGAGAGGCTTTGGATTGCCCTGCTGTGCTGCCCTTGTACTGGGAGAGCTGGACCTGCAGCACCATGCTTCAGATTCCAGGCTTTCCACCGGATATCTCGTTTTGTGCCATTAACACAAGGAAATGTTGTCTCAGTGAAAACCAGGAACCTTTCCCTAGCAATCCTGGCTGGGATGAGTCCACTGTGCCATAAGGTGCCCATGGTCTGTGAAAGCTGCTTTTATTGTCATTGCTTAGCAATCTTGGCCATGATTTTGCATGACTCTACTGAACTTGAGCTACCTTAAGACGCCCTACAGAAAGTCTGCAGAGGTACTTTATACAAGGGCATGTAATATTAGGACAAGAAGGAATGGCTTTAAACTGAAAGAGGGCAGATTTAGATTAGATATTAGGAAGAAATTCTTCACTATGAGGTTGGTGAGACCCTAGCACAGGTTGCCCAAAGAAGCTGTGACTGCCCCATCCCTGGCAGGGTTCAAGGCCAGGTTGCATGGGGCTTGGAGCAGCCTGGTCTAGTGGAAGGTGTCCCTGCCCATGGCAGGGGCTTGGAACTAGATGAGCTTTAAGCTCCCTCCCAACCCAAACCATTCTGTGATTATATGATACCATGAACTTTGCCATCTTCAGGAGACAGCTGCAGCATGCTGTGCAGGCACAAGGTCTGTGGACCAAAGAGCTTCTGACTGCACACTGCCAAGTGGGCACTATTGGTTGAGTAGCCCTGGAGCCTGAGAAAGTCTCATGCACTGGCAGGAAAGCATGCTTGAAACTGAGAAGCAATACTCATGGCCTGCAGCTCCTTTGTGAAGGCTCAATGAATGACTGAGGTCAGTCATGAGGTATGCTGAAAGACCTAGGAATTCATTCCATTGCTGCAAACTTGGTGAGGAGGATTTTCTCTATAATCTCTGAATTGTGCTTTATAATAAGGAACTAATTACCTTAAACAAAGTCTCAGTGCTACTAGTGAACTAGATGTAACATATAACCATCCGTTGTATTGACAGTATAGCAAGTAATTGGCTACTTTGCTTCAATCTTCACCTCAGCTCACCTCAGTGTACAATCACTTTGCTGCTCTGTCTCAAAATTCCCTTCTGTGCCAGGTAAATAGGGGTGCAATCTTTTCCATTAATTTTAAGAGGCTTTGGAGCAAGCCCTGCACATGTGGGAATTATGGCTGCAGTATGGTGGTGTTGTCTGCTGTCTCCTCTGAAGCTCTCATTTACAGAGCTCGTCAGACACCAGTCCATATGCCAGAAATGCACTTACTAGCTCCTTGTATATATACCTGGGATGTGCTTCCAGCAGGATGATGGTTTTTTGTGAAGCAGTATTCACTGAAAAAGATGATGCTTTTAGCAGATGCAGACCACTGTGTCTGACTCAGAAAAGCTAACTAAGGTCAGCTCAAACCATTCAGCTCAACCAGTTCATAAAAGTATTTCAGCAACCCTGTGTTTGGGACCATTTGGCGAAATGAAGAAATCGGTGCATTTCTGATAGTTATAGGAAGCTGGTGTTTCCTTTTCCACTCATATTCCAGAATGCCTTTGGGTTTTCCAGGTTTACTACTTCCATCTGCCTGGAAAAACTTGAACATGCCTTAGCTGTTTCCTTGAGCAGTGTGCCAGCCACCAGCTGGGAACTACATTCTGCGGCTGATCCTGGTGCCTGTTCCTGGAGTACTTTACTTCATATCACACAGTATCACAGTATGCTGGAGATTGGAAGGGACCTCAAAAGATCATCTAGTCCAATCCCCCTGCCAGAGCAGGAACACCTAGATAACGTTACACAGGAATGTGTCCAGGCGGGCTTTGAATGTCTCCAGGGAAGGAGACTCCACAACCTCCCTGGGCAGCCTGTTCCAGTGTTCCGTCACCCTCACTGAGAAGAAGTTCCTTCTCAAGTTTAAGTGGAACCTCTTGTGTTCCAGTTTGCACCCGTTACTCCTTGTCCTATCATTGTTTGCCACTGAGTAGAGCCTGGCTCCATCCTCGTGACACTCCCCCTTTATATATTTATAGACACTTATAAGGTCACCCCTC
The DNA here is from genome assembly GCF_034315485.1 of Pezoporus occidentalis. Taxonomy (NCBI): domain Eukaryota; kingdom Metazoa; phylum Chordata; class Aves; order Psittaciformes; family Psittacidae; genus Pezoporus; species Pezoporus occidentalis. Next base: position 119,023 of record NW_026913640.1, on the reverse strand, counting down.
AGTCTCCTCTTCTCTAAACTATAAAGACCCAGCTCCCTCAGTCTTTCCTCATAAGGGAGATGCTCCACTCCCTTAATCATCTTGGTTGCCCTGCGCTGGACTCTCTCCAGCAGGTCCCTGTCCTTCTTGAACTGAGGGGCCCAGAACTGGACACAATATTCCAGATGGGGTCTCACCAGGGCAGAGTAGAGGGGAAGGAGGACCTCTCTCGACCTACTAACCACCGCCCTTCTAATGCATCCCAGGATGCCATTGGCCTTCTTAGCCACAAGGGCACAGTGTTGGCTCATGGTCATCCTGTCGTCCACTAGGACCCCCAGGTCCCTCTCCCCTACACTGCTCTCTAGCAGGTCGTTCCCCAACCTATACTGGAACCTGGGGTTGTTCCTGCCCAGATGCAGGACTCTACACTTTCCCTTGTTATATTTCATCCCGTTATTCCCTGCCCAACTCTCCAGCCTGTCCAGGTCTCGCTGGATGGCAGCACAGCCTTCTGGCGTGTCAGCCACTCCTCCCAGCTTAGTGTCATCAGCAAACTTGCTGATAGTACACTCAATTCCCTCATCTAAATCGTTGATGAATATATTAAATAATACTGGTCCCAGTACTGACCCTTGAGGCACTCCACTAGTTACAGGCCTCCAACTAGACTCAGCCCCATAGACTACAACTCTCTGGCTTCTCTCCTTCAGCCAGTTCGCAGTCCACCTCACTACCTGATCATCCAGTCCACACTTCCTCAATTTAGCTGTGAGGATGCTGTGGGAGACTGTGTCAAAGGCTTTGCTGAAGTCAAGGTAGACCACATCCACCGCTCTGCCATCATCCATCCACCGTGTTATTTCCTCATAGAAGGCTAAGAGATTGGTCAAACATGATTTCCCCCTGGTGAAGCCATGTTGACTGCCCCTCATAACCCTCTTATCCTTGATATACTTTAAGATGGCACCAAGGACAAGGTGTTCCATCACTTTCCCAGGGATGGAGGTGAGGCTGACCGGTCTATAGTTACCCGGGTCCTCCTTCTTGCCCTTTTTGAAGACCGGAGTGACATTTGCCTTCCTCCAGTCCTCAGGCACCTCTCCCGTTTCCCAGGACTTGGTAAAGATGATGGAGAGTGGTCTAGCAATGACTTCCGCCAGTTCCCTCAGCACCCGCGGGTGCATCCCATCTGGACCCATGGATTTATGGATGTCCAGATTGCTCAACTGATCTCTAACCCATTCCTCATCGACTAAGGCAAGTCGCTCCGTCGACCTGACTTCATCTAAGGTCTCAGGGGTACAGGGCTCTTCAGGACTGCCTGCGGCAGAGTAGACAGAGACAAAGAAGGCATTCAGTAACTCTGCCATCTCTGTATCTTCTGTCACCAGGGCACCCATCCCGTTCATCAGTGGGCCTACATTGCCTCTGGTGTTAGTTTTGTCTGCCATGTACTTGAAAAAGCTCTTTTTGCTGTCCTTGACCCTTCTTGCCAGGTTTAATTCTAAGGAAGCCTTAGTCCTCCTAGCTGCCTTCCTACATCCCCTAGCAGCAGCCTTATATTCCTCCCAAGTGGCCAGCCCCTCCTTCCATGACCTGTAAACTCTCCTCTTCCACTTGAGCATACCCAGCAATTCCCTATTTAGCCACACAGGTCTCTTGGCCCTCTTCCTTGACTTCCTACGTGTCGGGATGCTCCGATCTTGAGCTCGGAAAAAGCAGTCCTTGAATGTCAACCAACTATCTTGGGCCCCTTTACCTTCAAGCAGCCTTGCCCATGGGATTTCCCCTAGCAATTGCTTGAAAAGGCCAAAGTTTGCCCTGCTAAAGTCCAGGGTTGCAATTCTACTTGGTATTCTACTAGTCCTACCACACAAGATCCTGAACTTCACCATCTCGTGGTCGCTGCAACCAAGGCAGCCCTCTACCCTTACTGCTTCAACCAGACCCTCCTTGTTAGTGAGGATGAGATCCAGCAGCGCTCCTCTCCTGGTCGGCTCATCCACCATTTGCAGGAGGAAGTTATCATCCACACACTGGAGGAACCTCCTGGACTGCGGCTGGGTTGCCGAGTGGTCCTTCCAGCAAACATCAGGGAAGTTAAAATCCCCCATGACGACCACGGCCTGTGACTGTGAGGCCTCTCTCAGCTGCCTGTAGAAGGCCTCGTCAACTTCCTCACCCTGATCTGGGGGTCTGTAACAGACACCTACAACAGTATCCCCCCTGCCAGCCTGCCCCTTAATTCTCACCCACAGACTCTCAACTCGCTCATCATCTGTCCCCAGACAGAACTCGGTGCATTGTAGTTCCTCCCGCACATAAAGAGCGACCCCACCACCCCTCCTGGCTGGCCTGTCTTTCCTGAAAAGGACATAGCCCTCCATGACTATATTCCAGTCATGTGAGCTGTCCCACCAAGTCTCTGTAATTGCCACCAGATCATAGTCTCCTGACTTAACACAGGTTTCCAACTCCTCCTGTTTATTTCCCATGCTGCGCGCATTGGTGTACAGACATTTCAGGGAGCGAGCTGAGCACACCGACTTCACCCTAGGATTATAGGAGGCCTCCCAGTCTTCATTAATTCTGGAGCGCTGCCCCACTGGGGCAAGCCCAGCAACAACCCCATCCCCCTTCGAATCTAGTTTAAAGCTCTCCAAATGAGCCCTGCTAATTCGTGCCCCAGCATCCTTCATATATAACATTTCAGTAATCACTGAAGCAGAGACTGGGCCACAGCTGCCAGTTTACTGTTCCTATGGCTTTGTGGGTGCTAGGGATATAGATAGTAGCAGCCTGGAAAGCATAAAGGACTACCAAGCCCTGCGAGAGGTGGTTAAGGGCTCTGGAGCTCAGATTGTCTTTTCGTCAATTCTCCAGGATACAGGGGAGGACCTCAAAAAGGCCAGGTTAATAAATGGTTAAAAGGGTGGTGTCATAGTCAGGGGTTTGGGTGTCTTAAGCACAGGACCCAAGTTTGTAGGCCAGGTCTAGTGGGGGCTGGTGGAGCTGCTCTGATGAAAGAAGGGAAAGAGCAGTTTTGGTAGGAGGCTTGCCAGACTGGTCAAGAAGGCTTTAAACTAGATGTGTTGGGGGAGGGGGGCATCATTCCATCCCAACACACCCATGAGTTGCCAGAACCTATAATAAATGCTCGGAGCAATGTAGAGATATCCCAGCCGCTCCAGCCAATGAGCCGGCTTCATTTGGAGCTCAGCTCAGATGCCTCTATACAAATGCCCGTAGCATGGGGAACAAACAAGAGGAATTAGAGATGTGTGCACGTCTACAGGGGTATGATATAATAGGCATTGCAGAAACATGGTGGGATGGCTCCTATGACTGGAGTGTTGGAATGGCAGGTTACAGGCTCTTTAGGAAAGACAGGCCTGGCAGGCGGGGAGCAGGAGTTGCCCTTTATGTTAGGGATAGGCTGGAGAGTATGGAACTCTGTCTGGGGCAGGTGAGCAGTCCACAGAGAGTTTGTGGGTCAGGGTTAAAGGGAATATAGCTATGGGAGACATTACTGTGGGGATCTGTTACAGACCGCCTGATCAAGGAGAGCCTGCGGATGAAGCACTCCATAGACAGATAGGAAAAGCCTCACGCTCGCAGGCCCTTGTTCTCATGGGTGACTTCAACCACCCTGACATCTGTTGGAAGGACGGTACGGCCCGGCACAAGCAATCCAGGAGGTTCCTCGATTGTGTGGAAGACAACTTCCTTCTGCAAGTAATAGAGGAGCTGACAAGGAGAGGTGCCATGCTTGACCTCGTGCTCACCAACAGGGAAGGGCTCGTTGGAAATGTGACGCTCCAGGGCAGCCTTGGATGCAGCGATCACGAGATGCTAGAATTTGAGATCCTCAGGACAGTGAGAAGAGCGTGCAGCAAGCTCACTGCCCTGGACTTCAGCAGAGCAGACTTTGGCCTCTTCAGCAACCTGCTTAGGAAGGTTCCATGGGATATAGCCCTAGAGGGCAGGGGGGCCCAAGACTCTTGGTTGATATTCAAGGATCACCTGCTACAAGCTCAGGAGTGCTTCATCCCAACTAGAAGGAAGTGCAGCAGGAGGTCCAGGAGAACTCCTTGGATGGATAAGGAGCTGCTGAGGACAATTCAAAGGAAAGAAAAGAGGCTTATAAAAGGTGGAAGCAAGGACAGCCTGGAAAGAATACAGGGATGTTGTCCAGGAAGCTAGGGACCAGGTTAGGAAAGCTAAGACCCAGTTAAAATTAAACTTATCTAGGGATGTTAAGGATAACAGGAAGGATTTTATAGGTACATAGTGAATAAAAAACAGACTAGGGACAACGTAGGTCCCCTACAGAAGCTCTCAGGAGAACTGGCTACCCTGGATTTGAAGAAGGCTAAGGTTCTGAATGACTTCTTTGACTCAGTCTTCACTGGCAGAGGCTCTGACCACACCGCACAAGTCTTGGAAGGCAGACACAGGGACTGAAAACGAAGACCTTGGGCCCACTGTAGGAGAGGAACTGGTTCGAGACCATCTTAAAAACCTGAACATGCACAAGTCCATAGGACCTGATGAGATCCATGTGCAGGTCCTGAAGGAGCTGGCAAATGAAGTTGCTAAGCCACTGGCCATCATATTTGAAAAATCATGGCAGTCAGGTGAAGTTCCCGATGACTGGAAAAAGGGAAATATAACCCTCATTTTCAAGAAGGGGAAAATGGATGACCCGGGGAATTACAGACCAGTCAGTCTCACTTACAGACCAGTCAGTCTCACCTCTGTGCCTGGCAAAATCTTGGAGCAGATTCTCCTGGAAGGCGTGCTAAGGCACATGAAAATCAACAAGGTGCTTGGTGACAGCCAGCATGGCTTCACTAAGGGGAAATCCTGCCTGACCAATGTGGTGGCCTTCTATGATGGGGCTACAGAACTGATGGACAGGGGTAGAGCAGTTGATGTCATCTACCTGGACTTGTGCAAAGTGTTCCACACTGTCCCACATGACATCCTTGTCTCTAAATTGGAGAGACATCAATTTGGTGGATGGACCACTCGGTGGATAAAGAACTGGCTGGATGGCTGCAAGTAAAGAGTTGTGGTCAATGGCTCAATGTCCAGCTGGAGACCAGTAGCGAGTGGTGTCCCTCACGGATCAGTGTTGGGACCAGTCTTGTTCAACATCTTCGACACTGACATGGACAGTGGGATTGAGTGCACCCTCAGAAAGTTTGCCGATGACACCAAGCTGTGTGGTTCGGTTGATACACTGGAGGGAAGGAATGCCATCCAGAGGGACCTTGACACGCTTGTGAGGTGGGCTGATGCCAACCTCATGAAGTTTAACCATGCCAAGTGCAAGGTCCTACACCCGGGTCAGAGCAATCCCAGGCACAGCTACAGGCTGGGCAGAGAAGAGATTCAGAGCAGCCCTGTGGAGAAGGACTGGGAGGTGTTGGTCAATGAGAAAATGAACATGAGCTGGCAGTGTGCACTTGCAGCCCAGAAAGCCAACCGTATCCTGGGCTGCATCAAAAGGAGTGTGACCAGCAGGTCAAAGGAGGTGATCCTGCCCCTCTACTCTGCTCTCGTGACACGTCACTTGCAGTATTGCGTGTTGTGGTGTCCTCAACATAAAAAGGACTTGGAACTGTTGGAACAAGTCCAGAGGAGGGCCATGAGGATTATCAGGGGACTGGAGCACCTCCCGTATGAAGACAGGCTGAGAAAGTTGGTGCTGTTCAGCCTGGAGAAGAGAAGGCTGCGTGGAGACCTCATAGCAGCCTTCCAGTATCTGAAGGGGGCCTATAGGGATGCTGGGGAGGGACTCTTCATTAGGGACTGTAGTGACAGGACAAGGGGTAACGGGTTAAAACTTAAACAGGGGAAGTTTAGATTGGATATAAGGAAGAAATTCTTTCCTGTTAGGGTGGTGAGGCACTGGAATGGGTTGCCCAGGGAGGTTGTGAATGCTCCATCCCTGGCAGTGTTCAAGACCAGGTTGTACAGAGCCTTGGGTGACATGGTTTGGTGTGAGGTGTACCTGCCCATGGCAGGGGGGTTGGAACTAGATGATCTTAAGGTCCTTTCCAACCCTAACTGTTCTATGACTATGATTCTAGTCACCTTGCCAGGTGCTCCAGTCCCCTGATAATCCTCATGGCCCTCCTCTGGACTTGTTCCAACAGTTCCAAGTCCTTTTTATGTTGAGGACACCACAACACGCAATACTGCAAGTGACGTGTCACGAGAGCAGAGTAGAGGGGCAGGATCACCTCCTTTGACCTACTGGTCACGCTCCTTTTGATACAGCCCAGGATACGGTTGGCTTTCTGGGCTGCAAGTGCACACTGCCAGCTCATGTTCATTTTCTCATTGGCCAACACCTCCCAGTCCTTCTCCACAGGGCTGCTCTGAATCTCTTCTCTGCCCAGCCTGTAGCTGTGCCTGGGATTGCTCTGACCCGGGTGTAGGACCTTGCACTTGGCATGGTTAAACTTCATGAGGTTGGCATCAGCCCACCTCACAAGCGTGTCAAGGTCCCTCTGGATGGCATTCCTTCCCTCCAGGGTATCAACCGAACCACACAGCTTGGTGTCATCGGCAAACTTTCTGAGGGCGCACTCAATCCCACTGTCCATGTCAGCGATGAAGATGTTAAACAAGACTGGTCCCAACACTGATCCGTGAGGGACACCACTCGCTACTGGTCTCCAGCCGGACATTGAGCCATTGACCACAACTCTTTACTTGCAGCCATCCAGCCAGTTCTTTATCCACTGAGTGGTCCGTCCACCAAATTGATGTCTCTCCAATTTAGAGACAAGGATGTCATGTGGGACAGTGTGGAACACTTTGCACAAGTCCAGGTAGATGACATCAACTGCTCTACCCCTGTCCACCAGTTCTGTAGCCCCATCATAGAAGGCCACCACATTGGTCAGGCAGGATTTCCCCTTGGTGAAGCCATGCTGGCTGTCACCAAGCACCTTGATGTTTTTCATGTGCCTTAGCATGCCTTCCAGGAGAATCTGCTCCAAGATTTTGCCAGGCACAGAGGTGAGTCTGACTGGTCTGTAATTCCCTGGGTCATCCATTTTCCCCTTCTTGAAAATGGGGGTTATATTTCCTTTTTTCCAGTCGTCGGAAACTTCACCTGACCACCATGATTTTTCAAATATGATGGACAGTGGCTTAGAAACTTCATTCACCAGCTCCTTCAGGACCCACGGATGGATTTCATCAGGTCCCATGGACTTGTGCACATTCAGGTTTTTAAGACGGTCTCGAAACAGATCCTCTCCTACAGTGGGCCCAAGGTCTTCATTCTCACAGTCCCTGCATCCTGTGATTTTATTCTGTTTAGACCTCCTGTGCCTTTCTCAGGCTGCCTAAAGCATTGGCACTGCAAAACTACCTCTGCTTGAGCAATCTGAGGCTGGGACTGCCCCAGGGGCCTCCATGTGCATGCTGGATGGGGGTTTGTGCAACCTGGCCCACACAGTGGTGCAGTGTGGGGTGAAGCAGATGCTGTTAGAGTCAGAGGGATAGCAATAAGCTGAAGACAAGTGAGACCATCGTTTACCCTCCCTGCCACCCCTGGCACAGCCCAACTCCAAGCGCGGCTTTGCAACTCCTCTCACATCAGGGTTCACTCCTGAAGACCAACTGCTGCACCAAACTAGGGATGCAATAGGAAAATCATATCAAAACCAGAGCCCCTCAGCCTCCCCTGCAGCCCATTTTCTCAATCTGCTTTTACCCAGCAAGTGCCTGGCTGGGTGTTTTGCAATATCTGTTTTCTAAAAATGACCTGACCTTTCATTCTTTCCATTTCTAGACATCACTGGGAAATGGCAGGCTGGGAGGCAAGCTGTGGCCACTCAGTGTGGCTGCCAGAAGATGTGGTAAGTCACTTGGACCAGAAGCAAGCACAAGGACATCTGCTCCAACATCCTCATACCAGAAGCCACAAAAATCCCTGAAAGATACTAAAGCAAGCTTGAAGACTTCAGTAACAAAGACTCAGATGCTTAGAGACTTCACTTGTGCCACAGCTACAAAGCAGGAGTGGTCATCTACATCTTAGGTCTTTACAGTACAAGTAAATCATGGTCACAGTTGTTGAGAATAAAACCAATCCTCTCCATGTTCCAAACTCTAAAGATAATATGATGGCAATAGAGATGTATCTCAAAGATCTGGAAACTTTTGCCTAAATTGCTCTGGCATTTTTCCTTCAAGAAGTAAATTTGACTTGCCCTGTACATTGGCAGCCACATCTTAGAGAACTTCCCTTGTGTCCTGGTTTCCATCAGCTGCTCGGCATGCTTCCAGGTCTTGGTGGAAAGGTGTACTTTTAAAGAGGAATTAAGAAAGGCAACACATCTGAGGTCAAGAAGATTAGCAGTGAAATTCTGTTTAGCGAGACAGATCATTAACTGTACTACAAGATTTCCAGTTTAGCTGGCCTGGCCCAGCTGTTGAGGTAACAGGGAAGTTTTGCACCTTTCAAAAATGCTGTGGGTTGGTTTCCCAGCAGAAATACTTGAACTCTGTTCAAGTGAGTGACTGAATACTGCCTCTCGCTTTTCCCCCTCAGCATTGGAGGACAAGCAAGCCCACTTGGAAGAGAGCTTGCATTACTTTCCGCCTTGCTCTCCAAAGACATGTCAGCTCAGCTGTGCCTTATCACTCCAATCTCTGTGGGTCTGAGTCTCTGGTGTTAAGAGAGTTCAGGACCACACAGAATAAGATGTTACATTAGATGGATAACATGAGACAAAGACCAAAGCTGAGGCTAACCCTGAGAACTGTGCAGTGGAAAAGCAGACACTGCATTAGCTGAGGGTCATGGCTGATGCTTTCAAATACATGCTTCTTCAATACCATGATGCTATTTTTTGTATTTTATAAAACAATTTGAAAACTTTAGTGAGATATTTTGCAAAAGTTTGCTAATTAGTTTTGGTATCACTGTGTGTTTCTTCTTTTTCTATCAGGCTGTTATACTGTCACTTATTTCACCAAAATGATCCTAAAAAATGGAGTTAAAAAGGTTAAATCCAGTACTCCAGTATCAAGGAGCTAGGCTATGAAAACATAACTTTACAAGCTGCTGCCAGACAGTGAGTTATGAAAGATTCACCAGTGAGAAGGCCAGATGTAGCCTTCTCTAAAAGTCTTTGGAGTAATCAGCTGTGTAAAATACCAGTGCAATGAGAGCGTGTTCAGAATGCTGCTGAGGCTGCAGCATGTCTGACTGACCTCAAAGGCAGAGTGGGACCAAGAAGGCTGTGATGGATGTGGGCTGGGAGTCTTCTGCCTTCGAACAGGCAGTGACAAAGGGTTTCTAGCATTATATTAAAACATAGCATCACCTACTCCTGAATGCAGAAGGACTTTCATTTGTACTTTTGCCCGCTAAACTCTGAGTTCAAAATCAGTGTTACTCTATTTACTGAAGCACCTCCCCAGTCCTAAATAAGTACCAGCAGATGCCAGGCAGCACTAAGGCTTGAAAAACAGAGTATCTCAGTGAGATTCTCCCAGAGCTGGTAATCTCTGATGTGGGCTTAGTTGTCACCAGGGGAAAGCCACGTCTGCTGCATTTTTATTTTATATCCTGCCTCCCTCTCCCCCACAATGTATGTTATGGGAAAAGAAAGAATAGGCAATATCCTACATTCACTGAAACCCAGCCATGAAATAGCCTTAATTACAGAGATTTTCAAAAATATCAAGGTCTAGTTTAGCATTTTACTTTGGCACTTATTTATTTGCCTTGATTTATCAGGGAAAAAATCATAGTGCTAGGTAGCTTGGAAAGCTTTTGTTCTCTATGGATTTGACAAGATCCTTGCTGAAAGATGTCTTTCTACACAATACTCTTTACCTTGCCATTCCTTTCCAAAGTGCTTTTGCTCAAACTTGATAAAAAAAAACAACACAGGAAACAGCAACGCTTTTCTCTCAAAAATATGGATTCCTAACAAAATTATCTCTGAAAGTACAAGTGGTGAGAATGGATGAATGGGAGCTGTGTCTCTGCTCATAGATGCAAAGGGGACCAGTCAGCTGTGATACTCCAGAAAGGTTTGAGTCAGAAATGATGATGGTGAGAAGTGTGCTAAACCAATCGCAGAAGGATTCAGTTACGTTTTCATTCAATAAATCATCTGCTGTTTGTAAGACGTAAGGCAGGTTTGACTATAAGGGAACCCATACATGCCGACCAAAGATCTCTGTGTCTCAACACCCTTTCTCTGCCAGTGCAATCTGAAGACTCTCGGTGAAAGACGAAAAGTTTGAAGGCACTTTCTCAGATGCACCCTCCCAAATTCCAGCTGCCTATGGCTCAGGGAACCGAAGCTGTCCTTATTCATGTCCTTTATGAACTTTTCTTCCATGAAGTGGTGAAAATTTTCTCTCAGATCTCAAGCCAGAATACAAAAGAGAAAGTTCAAGGCAGAAAAGGAGGACTCGAGGGTCATGGCCTCAAATGGCAGCAGGAGTGCAGGGAGAAGAGTGAAAAGAAAGGAACAGAAACAGGTTTGCTGTGTGACATCATATTATCTTATGGCTTAACAATGTCAGAGTCAACTCCTGCTTGCCAGTTCCAAGAGTCTGGAAGATTATGTTTTCAAATAAAGTTACTTCAGAGAAATTTTATTTCCATCAAACATGTATCTGTGTATTTTCTAGTTGAATGATGGCTCTCTAAAGAAGGGATAGGACAAATACTGCATGGCTTGAGTGACCGATTACACTTCATTAAGAGCAATTATTGTATATCTAAAAAGTCCAGGGCAGGAGCAGCCTACAGGAAAACATATTCCTGTAATCCTTGAAAATAATCAACCTATTCCCAGAAATTAGGGAATGATTGGAAAGCTATACCGATGGAACAGTTTAGTCAGAACAGATGATTCGGTTACTCTAATCAGCAAAAATATATGGAGAGAAGTTTGAAAACCACTTAGCTGCTGAATTGCTTAGCCCAGCAGTAGCTGTCGCTTGTTTTTATTGTCCATTAATTAAGCAGTAAGTTTTAAAAGGGAAAATATAAAAAGGCCCCTTACAAAAAAACACAGCAGCAAACTGAGTGCTTGGTTTCACCAGCTGGAGTAAAGGTCTCCGAGTTGTTATCACCATCACCCTAACTCAGTCATCTGGAATCTTCTCTGCAGTATTACCTCTGCCTGCTCTGGGCACAAGAAGTCTTTGTGGCTGGGCTGCACATCCAGCCGAGCACAGGGCCGTGGCTGGGATATAACCAACCTGTACGCTGTGTGTGGCTCTTCCCCACACCAATTTCAGAGACAATTTAATTTGGCCGTGGAGCTTTGGTCACACTTGTCTGCACTTCTGAGCACCCGCAGCTCATGCTGCCTGGCACCCCAACAGAGCCAGTGGCAGGCGGTTGGTCGGGGTGGGTTGCAGGCCTTTCTATATGTGTTTATAACGGCACAGCGCTCCAGTGTTGGGGCAGCTGAGAGCAGCAGCCAGTGGGAGTGTGCCCAGGACCCTTGTGATCGCTCTGCTGTCAGCCACTGTCAATCAGGATGCTGAGATTTAAAATTCATGAGCTAATCTGGTTTTGCGGTAAAATGCGTCTCAGCTGGAACATGCTGGTTCCATGAAGTCATTTGTTTTCTTTGACGGAATTTATTTTCTAAAACCTGGTCAAAAGCAATCAGTCAAAAGCATTCCTCTTTAATCTCTGTGAGACAAAATTTGATTTTCCATTTCAAAGCAACTTTTCAATTTTGTATTAAGAAAGAACTTTTCAGATGTTCTAATTCTCAGAAAAACGTAGTATTTTCATTTTCATTCCCCCCAAATTATCTGACCAGAAGCATTCTCTTTTCAATTTTGTCTACTAAGCAATTTATTTTTTTTAAATAATTTTCCATTCCATTTCTAAAAGGATGTTTTTTAACACTGACTTTCTTTTGAAATGCAAAAAATTGGTTCCCACACAACCTTTTCTAAATGAGGGAATGTGTTTCAGCAAATGTCCCCACTATAAGGAGCTTCCAGAAAAATCTGATTTTAAAGTAATTTAATTTTGCCTCCCTTTTCTGCACAAGCTTCTGCTAGTGTTCACTATGGTTTCTAGATCTCTATTCTTGATTCTGCAGACTCATACTGACCTCAAACCCCACTCCTTATAAGCCAGGGAACAGAGATTCGTAACTCTACTGAATATCAAATACCATGGATTTGGTGGAGATACTTGGTGGACTACTTTGGTGGATTTTACAGCTTTTCATTATCCTCCTTTCCCCTCTAAAGCCTTTCTGTCCCATTGGCTATAAATGAGGACACACATCACCTCTCCTTCTCTACCGAAATTACGTATGCTCTACAACCCCAATGACCTCCTCTCCAATGCTCTGATAGATATCTGATTACTCTCAAGGCAATTGCTCACAATCCATGCTTAGCTTTGAACTTTGCTGCTTCTATTTCAGCTCTGAAAAACAGCTTACCTACCTGAAAGATTGTCTGCTTTTTCAAACTACACTTGTTTGTCCAATGAGAGATAGTATCTCTACCTACAGACTTTGCCCTCTCTTTTATTAGAGCTATATTTTACAACAAATATTACTCACAGGAACACAGTGAAGACTGTGAGACAGCATAAGAAGAGCAAAACACTGTTTATTATGCCAATGTCCCCTGTGTTGTAGGGACTGGGATAAGATTCAGCAGACCAAATACAGACATCTCTCTTGTTTGCATCCACTGTCTGCTGAGGTGGTCCTGCTGTTGGTGTCAGCATAAGGCTGGCTACTTTACATACAGCCTTGCCTTTTCATAAGAACTCACTAGCAACTGAAAGAACTGCCCCTTCATGCCTTCCCCTTCACCTTGAAGTGAAATCTTAAACTAAGGCAAGAGGGTCTTCTAATTTGGAGAAATCAGTGCAACTAGAGCAGAAAGTCCCTCTTTGAACACCCAGCACAGGAGGAAGCCAAAACCTAATGGTCTTTCCAGCACTTCAACAAGCAATCTTATTTCCAATTCTTCATCAGATAAGAATGTTTTGTGCACATTGGGCAAATTTATTCTGGAGCAGAGAAGTCTGTAGCCAGGCACAGCCCACCACACTGTTTCCTGTGGGAGTCACTGAAAAATATTCTGTCCTTCCATTCCCCTGACCAAAATATTTCCAAACATTCCAGGAGGATCTTGCAGGCAACCATGTGACTACATTTAGGAAGCAAGCAGCCAACTGCAGGCAGTCACTAGGGGATGCACATTCATTCCTTTTCTATCATGCTGAGGGTTTTTTTATGAAAGAGAGCTTAACCTTTCTTTGGCTTGCAAAGCTCTAACCAATTAATTGCTATTTATACAAGCTAATTCTTTATAAGAAAAAAATCTCTCCCATCCAAATCCTTAGAGGGAATAAGGAATATCAGAACATAAAAGAGCATCTAACTGAATATTTGACCTCCTCTAATAAGTATTAGAATCAGAGTGGGGTAATTCTTCCAGGATAAAATAATTTTTATTTCAGGAGAGAATGTGTACCTAGGGAACTATCATGCAGTCATGCAATCTGTTGGTCATTTCCCCCATGTAGATAAAACCTAAGTCTTATTTTCCTACAGGTCCTCAACTACTGTCTTTCTCCAGGAAGAGTTTAAAGAAAGAAATGTGAATTCATCCAAAGTGCATGAACTCTTCTGCCAAATGAAATTTAATAGGGTATTCTGTTTGTAAATCTGAAAAACTAGTAAGTGGAGTAGATTATTCAGCAAATCTCTGAGATAATGAATTAGCTTGAGAACTGTATAGAAAAGTACCACCCAGATAAGATAAATTACCAGGCAAAAATTTTGTAACAAAGGAGACCAAGCTGAAATTAACCCTGTGGGTAAGTATTTTTTTTGTAGCTTGTAGTTTTTTCCTCTTCTTAAGCCTATTTCATCATTAAAATGTGATTAAAAGTAAACGGCTCAAATAAAGGACTTGGGGTCCATGAGCTTCATTTTGTTCTGCACGAAGAAAGGAGCTGGGTCCCAAGACAGCAATGCCAGGATTGCCTCTGGCTGTGCAGAAAGGTCCTGCAGGCACCACATGCTGCTGCCTGTGGGGCACCCATCCACCTTCCACAAGTACTTCAGAAGCACCAACTGTAACAGCTGTCTGCAGAGCCTGGAGCAAGTGTGTAGTGGAATGCCTGAACAAGGCTGCAGCAATGGAAGGGAGTCACACTCTCTTCAACGTTGCATGAAGAGGAGGCCTGTTGGGCAACCGTTACTATTCTGTTCCGTAGCCCACTTCCTCGCACCAGTAACTCCCAGTGGGCCTTGCAAGGGAAGTTTCTCTAATATCCAAGTTGTTTCGAGATACAGCACTGCGGTGGCTGCAAGGTGTGATGTGCATTATCTGAACCATCCCAAAATTTCTGTGTGGAAGTGATGCATCGCTTGTGGATCACTTCAGTGTGGAAATAATGAAGCAGTGCAAAGCAAAGGGCTGTAAAACAAAACTTGGCTTCCAATTTGGATGAACTTGCCTTGCCAATGCCAAGAAAGGACTGCAGTGAAAGCCATGCTCAGATTGGCACAGGTCCCTTGAAACATTTCTGCAGTGTTTACAGGAGGGAGGATCTGCCCTCTGCACACAAAGATGTAACATTGCATGTTTGAGTTCAATCATGAGTGGCAGCCTAAGAATGGAACAACACATCCAAACTTCATTAGGAGCTTCAGAGAAGTAGCAGCACCCTGAGACCCAGCTCTGGGGCCATGAATGAGTCAAGCAGGGGCAAATAAGACTCCCCCTTCTGCTGGCTAAGACGTAGAAGGATTTCCAAATCTCATGGCTGCGAAACCCATGAATCCTGCTGTGTTCCTCTCCCATGGCAAAGACAAAGTCAGCGTACTCTTCCCTCCACACTGCAAGCAGTTACAGGAACACTAACAGAAAATGCTGTTATCCCAGAGCTATCCTTCACCTCATGAGAGCCTTTCCCAGCTCTTCCCTTACCCGGGTGCCTGACACACTTCAAAGGGACCAGCCACCTCCTCCACCTATTTTTATTATACAAAATCCATGAACTAAAGATGCTCCACATCTCTAGTACGGTTTCATCACCAATTCACCAAGCTGGGATTTCCCTTCTCTTAGTGCTTTGTCCTTTCCTGGACAAGAACACTCAACAGATATTGATAAAACAACTTCACGTTTTCTTTCTATTTTTTTTTTTTTTTTTTTACAGGGGAATTTCATGATTTCACTGCTTCTAGCCTACAGGTTTCCTTTCTGTCACCTATACAGGCTGTTTTGTTACTAAATACAAAACATGCCACATGAAGCTAGAATAGCCACCGAGCTGGTTTTACGCAAGCAAACCTGTTTCAGCCTGAAGGACCTGGTTTGGGCCTTCTCCATCTATACCATTCAGGGCTGTGATTCAGGCTGAGACAGCCAAATGACCCTGTTTTGGAATTGTGTCCTTGGCAAGAAGGGACAAGTCAGTACATTTTTTGAGCCAGTGCAAGGAGAGGGGAATCCTGCTGCAAGCCTGAAGACAGCACTAGTCCCTTGGATATCTCTGAGGCTCACAGAAGTTTGCAGTATCGAGAACCAGAAATGGAGCTTGCCTGTGTATCCATTGAGTCTCAGCTTCCTGTAGGAGCCTCTCTGGCCAGTGTTAGAGCAGACATCAGGAAGTCTAAGTGTGCTGCAACCTCCCCCCTCCTACAGTAGCACTGCCTTCCCCTCGGGCTACAAACTGCCTGGAGCTGCAAGAGCAAAATGCTTTCAGCACTGCACCAGCTCTCCTGCTTTGTGCATAAAGAATGAGATTCGGCCCAAACACCTCCTTCTCCCTTGCTTCTCACTCTCTCCCCTCATTCACTATCTCTGGAGATGAACACTTCCGCCACCCCCAAGCCATCTGCTTTCTTTTTGCTTTGGACTGGGGTAATGAGCTTTGCTGTGCCATGGGAGTGTGCTGGCTGAGAGCTAGAGTATGGTTTGTGAAGCCTTTGAACTTGAAATAACTGTGGTTGGCATCGTGAGAGTAACCACAGTTCCTAGGTCCCTGACACACAGATGAGTAAAAGCATGAGATCTGCCCTCACACAGAGCTGGCACATGTCCTTGGCCTCACAGAGACATCAGTAAAAGGAAACTACTGAAGTCAAAGCTTTAGGCAAAGCTGTCTGACTACCTGTCTACTTTCAAGCCAGCATATCATTAGCAAACAGGTTTATATTTCAAGGGGTAGAGGGGAATTCTTCCTGATGCAATGGAGCTTCCTGATGGGCTTTCACACAGAAAAAAGTGGGAAGTACTCAACCCTAGGAGATAAAGGGTTACTTGGCACTATATCCACTCTAAATGCTAAAAGGGATCTAGTAAGGCTGAAGATAATTACATACATTACATACATTGGGGTACGCCCAAAGGATTAATGCTTCCTGTCTTCCTTGTCTCTGTTAGTATATTTTATCCACAGCCGGTTATTTCTTCATTATTGCCATAGCAGCAAATGCTAAACAGTTCCCAGCACCGAAACTATATCACCCTTCCTCCGAAACAATAGCTAGGTCTATCCTTTCATGCCTGACAGGTGGTATTCACCCAAGCAATATGAAAAGACATCAGATGAAGTTTCAGTTTATCTGTCTGTGACCTTTCAAACCAGCATTTAGTTTATTGCAGTTGGGAAGGCAAGTTACCCTGAGATCCAGGCTGCCTTTCAAGAAAACCCACTGTTCATAGGTGAGACTATCTTCTGGTAGAAAAAGTCCTCTAGACCCCACTTAGTGTGCTGATCTCAAGGCCACCAAGCAAAGGCAGGATGAGGCATCAGAGGTAGTATCCAGAAAATGGATGCATGCAATATCTGATAGTATGTCCCTCTAGTCTCAGTGGAAAAGGCGGACACCCAGACAGGCAGACCAAGTCACTTCCTACCTCAGCATTCGGACAGAGCCCAGCCCATCTCCATTTCAAGTCTCCAGAGGTACCTGCTTTTGTCCGCTGACTCTTCAAGTGGCTATAATAGAAAAGTGCGCTGGCCCCTTTCCACTCCAGTCCAGACTTACTGGAAAATAGCCTAAAACACTGGCAGTAGTGTCCAAGTCTGGTACCCTTGTCAAGCAGATTAAATTCCCCTTGGATTTTTCCATGGGATGTCCTCAACCCAATCATAATGAATTATTTTCTGCTCTTTAGCACAAGTATTTCCTTGTTGGGAGCATTCAGCTGATTTGCCCCAGGAGTGGTTGTGCAATTCTTTTAGTTTCTCTGGTCAGCCCCAAACTTTCCTCTCACACAGTTCTCACCACAGTTGTTGTCTGCTCCTTCTGACCCCTTTTTCTACCTTTGAGCCCCTTACCCTTTCTACCTCTAAAGCAAGGTGTCTGCAGGCAGACCAAGAAAGCTGCCATGGCAATTTTGCACTGCTGTATGACAGTATTACAGAAAAGTTACAGCAAGCTTAAAGGCAAGTTGCAGGAACCAGTATATAATTAAATGATGTTCTGTAAATTCTTCTAGGCAGGACAATAATTGGGAGACCAGTTTCTGAATGCTCTAAACTGCAGCCAAACAAGTTCTCCAGAGCTGTAGGATACAAGAAAATATCAGTCATTCTAGTTTCACAATATTTCATTATCATCACAATTCTACCCTCAGAAAAGCACTACTTTATTCACAGGTTTAACGCACAGAATCAGGTATAAGACCAGATATGCAACAAAATAATGCATATTTCAGAGAAGTACTATGTAGCTCAAATATCCAGGGTACCTCAGAGTATCCTTAAAAAGTGGAAGGAGGTCTCTTGTGAAAGTCAGAGTTTTGCTGTTGGCTTCAAGGTCAGCATGTAACCTTAAAATGTGCAGAACATTCAAGACAAAAAACAGAGGTCACCAAGTTTTTGCCACATTTTTAAGGTGTTTCTGCTATAAAAGAAAAACCTTTTTGATGCCATTGAAACACCATCCAAAACATGATAGCCTCGATATTGTTGAGTCTGCAGCAGAATATAAACACACTCTATTGGCAATGCTGCATGAAATAACTGCCTTCAAGTGACCTTCAGAGTGGTAACACAACAGATCATATTCTTCATTATTATTATTTTCAGGCTGTTCACCATAATATCTCAAGTATGAGCCAGACAAACAAAATTGCATCCCACTGTGCTGATTTTTAATGTCTTGATTTGTCGAGTAATAGGGTGGCTGTTGGCATACTTGATTCTCATTCACATACATTGGTGCTAATTGCAGGAGAGTATCCTGAGCAGCTATTTTTCAAGCACTTAATATTCACAATTATTGTGAAGAATTTCCCAGCCTGCCCTGAATATAATTAACAGTTTGAGTGAAAAATTGTATTTACTGCTACTACTAAGCTCTTCTGAGTAGTTTCAGGGTAGTGAATTGACTAGTGCATGTAATCTTTAAATGATCAGATTAACAGTGCATGCTAAGAAGACAAAAGCCTCTTTTTGACAAGTAACAAGAAGTCTAGTTTGCAGACTTCAGGGAAGTGCTTCAGGTGTTAAGAGGAATAAATGCCACAGTGTGGTGGGCTGTATTTTAACTCTGTGCATGGACTTGATCAGCAGCACTGGAAAACTCTTTTAAGTAATTCACAAGTTTGGGAAGGGAAAAAAAGCTTCTGTTCATTGTTTGCACATTAGAGTAAATAATATTTGATGACAGGAAAAGGAACATTTGGCTCTCTCCACCCCAGGACTCTGAATTTGTCTTTCAAATTACTCACTTATGGTTATGTAGTAGATTCTTTAATGCCTTTCTTTGTATCATCCTGGTTTTGGAAGCTGCTGTATTGTCATTTAATCAGCAAATCCCTAGCCCACCTTGGGATGCTTGGCCAGGACTGGGAAAGGTACACTGGCTGAATTGATGCTTGCCTCTGCCCCACACGAGCTGTCAGCTTTTAAAATAACCATGCTTGATTACAGAATGGCCATGGAGTTATTGACTGCAAGGCCCAGCTCATTAAAATTGGGCTTGAATAATACAGCGTCACCCACTTACACAAGCAAATGGTAGCTCACTATTTTTACAGAGGAAACCTGGAAAATGCTGCAGCAGGCTGAGTGAGGTCTCCAAGCACTGGAGGGTTGCCCTCCTCATCAGTTTCTCCTCTGCCTTTCACGAACGTTTGTTCGCTGGAAGTGACAGGCTTAACACCCTGATATTTCCTGATGAGAAACCACTTTGCCCCTCCAAACCCTGGCCATTTGTCACCCACCTGTCTTCTCAGGAAATAATAGTGCTTTCTGGGGACTTGTACCAGAGTCACATATGGGTAATGGCACCTGCACAGCAGGCTCACAGCCATAGGATTACAGCTGGGGTAAAAACATTTGATTATTATTAACAAGCACTCAAATCTTACACACACTAAAATTTCACTGTAAAAGCTGCCCCTCCTTTCTCCCTCATTTCTCCCAAAGGACAGGATGGCTGGTGGCCAAGACTCTTTTTTAAGCCATGTTTTTCAGACAGGTGCCTATAGCCCCCATTTTTGGGACAGGGAGGTAATACCAGAGGAAGCCATAGCTGCTGAACCTGTGCTGGGTCACATAGACTTCACAGCGGTCTGCATCCCAGGAGGAGCTCAGTCCTGCAGCTGGGGAACCTCTGCACCAGCACAGAGCTGCAGTGTGACTCACGGTCACCCCACCAGGAGTGTTTGCATCCTTGTTTTCCTTATCCATTTTCATTGAAGCTAAAAAACAAACCAGCCATAAATTTTTCTGTTGGGTTCAGTGCCTTTTTATTTTTTTCCCAGCCCCCAGATATAGAGCTGAATCAAACCTGTCAGTGTTTTCTTTATGTTCATCATAGTTTTGCTACAAATTCACCACATGCTATGCTGGAAATCTGCCTGACAAGTGGTTTTAATTTGAAGGGAAAATACCAGAAGAAGTTATATCACTTGCAAATTGATGATTGTGATTATTTTTTTCTTTCTGCAAAATGATTTGCTCTCATTTCCAACACCCTCTTCTTGCAGATGTTATCAGTATGAGAAAATCAAGGTAGTGCTGGAGTAGGCTGTTCACAGTTCAGCTAAGTACACATCCGTCCCTTTGCATGGGGTTTTTTGTGTGTGTGTAAGTGCATGAATGGTTTACAAATTCAGCAGTATTCCAGAATGTGACTTTAGACAAGATTCTGCCACTTCGTCTCCCATTATATACTGTACTACTGCACACTGCAGCTCCACATACCATTCTCTGGCTAGCCAAGACTGTTAAAATTATTTAAGTACCTCACTCCTATTGGCGATATGGACACTTGCCCTTCCTGAACCACAAAGTGCCCTAATCAAGCGTCCTTTTATTACACCTATTTTCTTCAAAACAGTGGATTTCTGCACCTGAGACCAGTTCTATGGGTTCCTAGGATGTCAAGTGGAGAGAAAATTGAATTGTCCCTGTAGAATAATTATTACAATAACTTGTGTTCACACCACAAAAGAAAAATCAGGAAGGGGGTGGAGGGAAAAGGACTTTGAACACATTGAGGGGCAAAAAAAAAAAAAAAAATCCACTAATGATGCTGGAATGAACACTTCAGTGAAAACTATTTCAGAAAATAACTGGGAAACATAAACGTATGTTCATCTCATCTCCTTTAGGGGCCTGCTGGAGAGGAAATACAACTGCGGAGGAGCTTTCAAAGGAAAGCACAGGATTTCTGGTCCTCCTCCTGTTTTTCTCTCTTGGCTGCAGACCAGAGCAGCACAGTGGTATTCATAACAAATATTCCTCATTGGTCAGTGCCAGCAAGGGGTATGATGTAGGTCCAAGCCAAGCAATATGACTGACCTCCTGGCCTGCCCTGGGCACGCAGTACTCTCCTAGAGAGAGGTGGCAGATGAGTACCATCTACCTGTACCTGCAGCATCATGCAAAGCACAGGGCTGACAGAACACTTCATATTGGATGTATTTCCTGTATCTGTGTTGTGTTTGATCAGACTTTTGAAATGGAGCTTCCCCCACAGGTCAGGCTGCATCTGTAGGGCACAACAGAAGTTAGAGGCAGGGAACATACTGCATGCAAATACAACACCCACCCCAAATCTGGCAAGGGGTTGATAATTTATACATTTACTAAGACATACAGTACTTTCAAACAGAAAACCCTTCGTATTTTGGCTCAAGCACTCTAATTGCATACAATAATATAAACTGCTGACAGTAAAATTCACTTCAGTAGCTGCTGAAGAAGCTGTTTTCACCCAGGAAAGGAAAGAGTGTCTTACCACAGCTTGCTATTACTGCACTGTAATGAGTTAATACAGACTGCAGCTCGTTAAAAGGGCTGAGATGAACCAGCAGATATATGTGGGGAGGTTTATGCTAGCACTTACTCCTACAGGGTATGAGTCAGGACAGTGCTGTTGCTCTTTCACTTCTATAAGCATTGAAGCTCTTTGCAAGCTTTTGAGCTACTCTGCAATTCCAGGTGCAGATTTTTAAACTGACAAACCAGCTAAAATGTCTGCAGGCTGATAAACATGCAAAAAATCTTCACAAAACCCTAACACAGCTAAGAGAGCAGAGAAACAGTGATTTTAAAAGAATTTGAAAGGTGGATCCATGTAACAGTCACAGTGCCAGAGTAAAACCAAAGGTATAAACCTTGGATGTTTGAGGTATTATACAGATGTATAATGTTTTAAAGATGATTTGCTAACTTGTCTCATTCACGGATTTACTTATAAACTGTAATTCAGTCTAGCCTCTCTTAACCTCAGCTCTGATCCATGGAGCTTAGACTATATAAATTAGTGGGTATCACTTTCCTTTAAAGCAAACAGTAAAAAAAAACCAAAACAACCAAACCTTAAAACAGTGATTGAAGCATGACAACATGCGGAGAACATGGGACACATCACCTCACCCCACTGCTCTGAAGAAAGAAGTGACTGCTTGAAGGAGGCAGGAAGGTGAGAGCAAAGGCTTGTGTTTGAGTCACCTTCTCACTATGGCTGAAATAACTACTCTGACTACTTTGACTTGTGAGGAAGCTGAGGAGAAGCAGGATAGTCAGTTTTTGTTTTCAGGTCAGCGTATCTTGTTTCCCAACCCACTGCAACACAGTCTGTGCTTTCAGAACTTCTTTTCCAACAGGTTTCTTTTCCTTCACACAATAAAGTATTATTACTTAGGTACTTTGCCTAATTATATACAGTTAGAAGTAATTTTTAATTCCTCTTTAAAACCTTCTAGAAAAGGTCAGTTTAACTTCAGAACTAAATCTAGAGTTAAAAGGATGATAGTGGCATAATCTTCGCATAAAAAAAATTAGGCATATTCTATGTATAAAAATTGGTGATGTTTGGGATAAATTTGGGGTTTAGAAACTGCCCCCAACCCATCAGAAAGAAATCAGAGAGCACATAAGCATAGGTCTGCTACCGATCCTCATTGCAACATGTCCCAGACCTCCTGTGAGAGGACCAGCACCCCATCTCTCTTCAAATATCCTGATGGAGGTACTAAGCCTGGTGGTTATGGCACTTCTGAAAGAAGGGGGAAACATATGCCTTCATATAGTCTCTGAGCCTGGTTCACAGGAGCTATGTTCTCAGTCAGGACGTATTTAAATAAGGCAATCTCATCCATGCTGCCAAAACTGGACTCCTGCACAGCCAGAAAGGAGAACACTGAGCAATCTGTAGCAGCTGGCAGACAAAGCACAGGAAAATGAGCACCATATCCTCATTGAGAGACATCCCCTGTGAAGTTCCTGCCAAAAGCAGGATAGCCAGAGCTGGCATTCCTGGAAGTTTTAAAGGAGGTACAAGTGTGCAGGAAAAAAACACACGAGACTTTGATGTAAGAGGAGCCAGGACCTTCTGAAGAGCTTTTTTTCCCAACACACCGTTTGTTTCTCTATACTCAGCCATTTCCAGTTTCTAAGTCTTTTGTGCCTTTCTTCCTTCACACATAAAACTTCAAGTAACAATACTTTGAAAAGTCTACATGTCAGACAAAATTCAACACCTCTGTGGGTAACTACATTCCACTGTGCCCTGTAGCTTTCATTGTGAATCAGAAGAGATGACTAATGCCATAACTGCTTATTAAAAAGAAAATTAATAATTTCTTTGTGAGCTAAAGTCTTAGGATTTTTTTAACGCTTTAAAACCAGGGAAAATAAGCTTTGATGAGCTACAGCAGAGGCATTTGGTTTTTCGTAGATATAAAAGAGCATTTTGTTCTCAACAGCTAGTGCTGATTTTGCTTGACAGATGAGCTTATCAAGTGTCACTGACATTTTTGCAGTACTGTGCTAAAATATGCTTCATTTGCTACTCATCTGAGAACTTCAGATACGTGTCTTTCAGAAGGCACTAAAAGATTGATCCAACAGCTGGAAATGCCTCAGATTCCTAGAGACCTCTTAGTTTCATTCTCAATGCCTACACCAAGAGTAGCAGATAACCTGGTGTAAAGAGTTCTTTCCCAGGCAGTGGGATGTGATGACTTAAACCTCCTCAAGCTGGTCCAGGATGTCTTTCACCACCTGTGGAAAGCAGTATGCATTTTGCTCACCCTGTAAGGAAGCTCAAGTACCTGTGCAGACATAAGGTGCATGAACACTTCACCTTCGACCCATGTACACTTCACCTTCAAAACCCATCAGCCACTCTAAACACTACTGGAAATGGAGCCTCAAACAATAATACCTGACTGACAAACTAGGTAGAAATCAATAGAAAAAAAATCAGGATAATACAGGCCACTGAAGTCACCTCATCCAACCCTGTTCTCAAGGCAGGGACAACATCAAAGCTAGATCAGGGGCTAGAGGATCCTATCCAGTCAAGATCTAATTATATCCAATTATGCCGATTTCCTCAGCCTCCTTGGAAAACTGGTTCCAGTGAATGACAGCCTCCCAAACTGGACGCAGTTCTACAGGAGTGGTTACAGAAGTGTCAGATGGAGAGGAAAATCCATTCCCTGATCCAGCTGGCATTTGCTGATACAGCTCAAGATCCTATTGACCCCCTTCACCCAAACTTGTCCACCTGGACCCCCAGGCAGTTGTCTGCGGAGCTGCTTTCCAGGCAGTTTGTCCACAGTCTATAGTGGTGATTGAATGACGCTTCACACTCACATTTGTTGAACTTCCTGAGGTTTCTGTCAATTTGCTTCATCAGCTTGCTAAAATGTCACTGAATAGTAGCTCTTCTTTCTACTCCTCCTCCCAGTCTGGTGTCACTGGCACACTTACTGTGATCCTGCCTCATCAACCATGTCATTAGTAAAGATATTAAACAGTTATTGCCCCTTTATCAAACCCTAAGGAATGTCATTTATAACTGATCACCAGTTCAAGCCATTGACTGGCCTTTATTCTTTCAATGGGGCAGCCCAGCAGGATTTTTTCACCAGTCTTATAGTCCATCCACCTAGTCCAGAGTCCCCAGTTTGACCACAACAGTTCTATGGGGGACTGTGTCTAAAGCCTTGCTAAAGGCTTGCTACAGTCTTCTCTTGTTTTCTGAGCTAGTCATCTCATCAAAGAACACAATCAGCCTGGTCAAGTATGATCTGCCCTTTGTGAGTCCATGCTGGTTGTTCCCAGGCATCTCTTTCATGTGCCTGGACATGGCTTCCAGAATTTACTCCATTGTATTCTCAGGGACTATGGTTGGGATGACACTGACCAATAATAAATTGACTAGTTTGTTACAATTTCATAGCAAAGCTTCATACTCTCAAGCCACTCTTGTCCAAGAGCGGAAGCTCCCCACCCCTCCTCTCTCTGACTTTCTTAAACACAGCCCATGACACCGACAGTCAGTCAAGCTCTCCCATTGCATCTCTGTGATCCCAGTGGCACCATAACCTTGTGACTGAACACAGACTTCTAATTCCCCCTTCAGTTTCCCATGCTTTGTGTTTTGCCATTTCAGAACACAAAATGAAAAAAATAAAAAAAAAATAAATCAGGCTCTGAAATTACTTACAGAAATGCAGAATTGATAAAAAATGTTGAAGTAGGATTTTTTTAATTGGGTTTTTTTTTTCATTAAAATGCCCATAAAATTTTTAATGTTTTTCCTCAGCCTATTCTTAAAACCTATTTTGCTTTTGCAAAGAATGTAGCTTTTCAAGACAACTATTTCTGCTATGGCTAAGAGGTAATAGCTTCATTAAGTTATACTGTAGACCATTTAAATACACACAAGTAAGAAACACTAAAAGATTGTGACAGGGATACCATTTGCTACCCAGCATTTCTATTTCCCTTCTCTTAGCAGCAGATTCAGGCTCAAGAAGAAAACATTCAAAGGGTGATATTTAGTTCCAGAGGTTATATTTGTAGTTTCTATTACGAGATTAAAGCACATGAGCAACTTTGGCCTCCCTGTACTGGTTTTCATGGGCTTTGCAGAATTTGAGGACTCTTAACTGTTGGAAAACAGTCTAATATATCACATCTCTGCTAGTAAATGTATCCTTTCATTGAAAAGATTTAGTTGTTAAGTTCCTTTACTTTATGGAGATTGATGACATTTACCTTACACTTAGGGCTATATAAATAATTGATTTTGCAGTTCAGTGGCAGAACACAGCTGAAGCCAAACCCAATATTTTGGAGGTTTTCTTGCCAGAATGAAAAACTGAAATATTTCCTTTTCTTGTTGAAAAGAACATTGAACTCAACCAGATGCCAAATGTTTCACTTTGTTTAATTTTTAACAAAAACAAAAGGAAACTAAGGATAGAGTCACAAAACCAGCATGGAGGAAATTTTCCATTTATACCTGTTTTCCCAGTGTTCTGCAGAATTTTCCAGGTCACACACTCACAGAATATTTGGATTCGGAAGAGACCTCCAGAGATCATTTAGGCTGATGATCTGCTCAAACAAAGGCAGTTGAGAGCAACTTTTAATCTGCAAAGCATGTTGCACACAGGCCCACACTGTCCACAGGATCCGGATGAGTACAATCCCTCGATCTTTCTTCTCATGTGGCTGCAATGTCACTTTGTACCAAGCCTGAGTGACTGCAGGTGGGTTGAGCAGGAGGTGAAACTTTGCACAGGTGTTACAATATAAGCTTTTACACAAAGTGACATTCCTTCTCTAAAAAATGTTTTAGAACATAGAACAATGGAAGAAGTCTTCGCGATTCTGCTACTTTATACTGTCCTGCTACAAAGAGGAGATACACAGTAGAGAATGTGGAAGACAGTGGTTCCCACACTACTGAAGAAGGCTACATAAAGCAGGCCATTCGTCTCTTACAAAGCACAAATCTTTCATTTTTTGCCATTTGGTACTAATTTCCCACAGTGAGATTCTGTTTAAAATGAAAAGCACACTCTTGAGCAGCAGTATCTCATCCTGCAGTGCTCAATCCCCACTTACTTGTGATGAGCAGAAGGGGAACTTTGTTTTGGAAGAGGCTACAAGACAAGGAGGCTTGCGCTCCTGCAACTGCTGGGTCATGCATTGCAATACATTCATAGCCAGCCCTAGACACAAGGCTGCCTCTAAATGGGATCCTCAGATTTCAGGGCACTTCGAAGCTGTGGCACTTTGCACCTCTCATTGTCATAAGTTTGAAGAGAGCTGAAATGTGGGAGAAAGATTTGGCCTTGGCCACTTTGAGGACATGCTGCTGACACAGCTCAGGAGGAGGGTACTGAAACAAGCATAGCCTTAGCTCTCACCCTGCCCATCAGGTTTGCCTGCTCATTTTGCACACTCTTCCTTCAGCGCATCCCTGGAGATGGAGACTGAGAATGGCCCAGGCATGAGACACACTACACAATAAAGACCGTATCTAGCCAGTCCCTTGAATATGCTGCACCTTTAGCTGGCTCCCCTTGTTTTTAATAAGGAGATTGCATGAGGCAGACTCTTTCCACACCAAACTGTTGTACATTTGGCTGGAGGTTTTGGGGAATGGCCATTGCTGGGAAAAACAGGAACTTCGGTTTTGGCATAGTGTTGGTGGTAATGGTGGGTAGCAGGCTGCATGGCCTAGGTGGCTTGTCCAAGCCTTGTTTCCTCTGGTGTTTCTCTTCAGCTTTACCTTGAAATTTCTTGCTCCTGTTTCTTCTCCTCTGCAGTATATTCAGCTCTGATGCTGGTAAAAGGCACTGTGGAGAATCTACAGCTTTTCCAAATGTCTAATATGTAGGCAGAAGCTGCACAGTGGAAGGGCAGTTCCTCTCAGAATCACAGAATGGTTTGGGCTGGAAGGGACCTTAAAGATCATCCAGTTCCAACCCCCTTGCCATGGGCAGGGGCACCTTCCACTAGACCAGGTTGCTCAAAACCTCATCCAACTGGCCTTGAATGCTTCTAGGGATGGGGCAGCCACAGCTTTTCTGGGAGAGAAGAGGACTGCAAGTTTACATCTACTTTTCTCCTGTGCCATAGCCACAGCAATCTGTTCACAGTATCCAAAATTTGTGTGGCATGTGGTGAATGAGAGAACTGCTTTTGTATTTAGTTTTGAGTTACAGCTGAATAATGTAGGACCAGTAGGTCCACCATGTAAAATAGCTCTGCAGTGCCATCATTAAAAACAGGAATTTTGCCTGCAGTCCCGAATTTGAGGCTTTATTCATTCAAGGCATTATTTATGCACACACCTTGTAATGGATTCTCAAATTGCTGGTGAGGAGGAGAAAATGAAATGGCTCCTCAGACATCACTTTTCAGTGAGTCATTAGCAGGTATGGATATAGAAGTCAAGAGCCCACCTTACTGAGTCCTGCACACTAAATTGCTTTTTGCCATCAGGTCCTAAATTTTTTTGGTTCCTATTTTAGATATGACAATGATCCAATTTATAAGAAATGTTGCAGACGCAAACAGTATGACTTTTAAAAGCCATTTTACCAAAACACAGAGAAAATGTTAGAGCTGGTTGCAACTTCTTCTGAGATGTGATTCAGAAACTGTTGGACTCTACAAAATTAGTCATTTATTAAGAGGTGTAAGAATCATTTCTTAACCTGTTAATGAATACAATATACTGTAAAGCGTGACTAACTTCCCATAAAAAGAGATCAAAATTGTGGGTGCACATAGTCACTTTGTCATCTTTCTGCTATAACTCAGCCTGTTTCTGTGCTGTGCATGGGCACATCCAGGAGCAGAGTCTGCAGGTGCTCAAAGGTGTTTGGTGAGGGCTTATGGACTCATGCTTTAAAGGGAAACCTTTTATTGCAAAGACTCACTCTACTTATTTGGAAGATGGTGAAAGCAACAGCTGCCTCTCTTTTTGATTCACCAAGCCTAAGCCTGTTCCCAGTCATGCTATTAATCTCAGCCTCTTTTTAACTCTTGTGGCTTTTTTGACCCGGTCTTTATTTTATATTTAGACCATTTTCTTGTAGTAAGTCACAGCTGTGACTGTCATTTTTACTACAGTGAAATGGGTCGACAAGATCAAGAATAGCAGCTGTCTGTCAGACCTGCACCTAGTGTGTTAATGGAAATAGCAAACATTGGAAACAAATTGAAAGGCAGAGAAACAGAGAACGTGACTCTGCGCAGTATGCTTTTTTCTTTTTCCTTAAAAAAGACAGGAGAGATCTTGAAAAAATGAAGCACACTGGGGCTTATCCTGCCCAGATCAGTCTAAGGTAATGGAATTTTTAGGATAAACTCTCTACTGGGAGGAGTGGAAGATCCAGGGTTATCTGTACCTCTTCAGAATCACCCCTGTGAGCTATTCTGATTGATGCCAGCTAAGAACTCGCCCCTTTCAGCTTCATAGAAAATACTGGGAGTGTAGCTTGAGACTTGAGGAGAGGTTGGCTTGGCTCTGCACTTTCTGCACTCCTTCTGCATTGAGGTGCCACAGCTGCTACAGAACTGTAGCTCATCTTGTGTCTCCAGAGCAAAGGATCACCTGTGTCCACTCATGGAGCTGTACTCCCACAACTCCCACAGGAGCAATGTAAGATATGAAACAAAAAATGAAGAGAGAAATCACAGGAAGGGGCAGTAGGTCTGGCACTCACTTTGGAGGAAAGAGCCCTGGGTCCAAGATCCTTTTTCTGATCAATGAAAAGTAATTCAGAAAGGAAAACTTGCCACTGGCCTTTCATTATCATCTGTCCCTGAGCTACTATTTATCAATTTTAATAGGCCCTCTGCTTAGCATTTGGCTACTTTGGATCCCTTTCCAGGTTGATTGACTCTCACAAGCATTACATAAGGTCTATGACTCTCACACTGGCTTATAAATTACATTTTGAAGCTGAAACCTTGTGGCATCCTCATTGCTCAGATGTGCAAACCTTTTATTTGATCTGCTAATTAGTTTCTGTGCACAGAAAGGTTTTTACTAAAGCCACCAGGTTTTCCATGGTTTTAAGTACTAGTGTGTAGTACTAATTGCCTACAGATGATGATGACAGATGATGATTAAGTGAGCCCTCAGTATCTGTCAGGAAAATTTCAAAAGCCTTGACAAATCCTGTTTCCTGAACCCAAAATAACTCCGAGTAAGTCAGTAGGTTGGGAGGAATTAGGCATAAGCAAATAGGAGAGTCTGCATTAGCCTGGCTGAGTCACTAGTGTTGGGACAAGTTTGACAATCTACAGGTCCTCTGAGACACAGACCAAGCAGAGGTAGCTGAAAAGCATTTCCTTCAGCACCTGGACTGATGCTCAAGCCATTTAGCATCACTAAAAGACTTGAGGTCAGGGTTCATGATGTTTTCTTCTGGAGGGCTGTATAATGAGCCGAACATCAGGCTGGGGCCAGATAACAAACTTCATGAGAAAATGAACATGAGCAGGCAGTGTGCGCTCGCAGCCCAGAAAGCCAACCGTATCCTGGGCTGCATCAAAAGGAGCATGACCAGTAGGTTGAAGGAGGTGATCCTGCCCCTTTACTCTGCTCTTGTGAGACCTCACCTGGAGTATTGTGTGCAGTTCTGGTGAATTCAACATAAAAAGGACATGGAACTGTTGGAACAAGTCCAGAGAAGGGCCACGAGGATGATCAGGGGACTGGAGCACCTCCCGTATGAAGACAGGCTGAGAAAGTTGGAGCTGTTCAGCCTGGAGAAGAGAAGGCTGCGTGGAGACCTCATAGCAGCCTTCCAGTATCTGAAGGGGGCTTACAATGATGCTGGAGAGGGACTCTTCATTAGGGACTGTAGTGACAGGACAAGGGGTAATGGGTTAAAACTTAAACAGGGGAAGTTTAGATTGGATATAAGGAGGAAATTCTTTCCTGTAAGGGTGGTGAGGCACTGGAGTGGGTTGTCCAGGGAGGTTGTGAATGCTCCATCCCTGGCAGTGTTCAAGACCAGCTTGGACGAGGCCTTGGGTGATATGGTTTAGTGTGATGTGTCCCTGCCTATGGCAGGGGGGTTGGAACTATATGATCTTAAGGTCCTTTCCAGCCCTAACTATTCTATGATTCTATGTGGGATGTAGTTCCCTTCTGGTTTTAAAGTGTAATGTAACATGCTTTACTTACTGAAGCTGAAGTAGGCCAGTATTTTTCCATGTTCAAGAGAACATATGTAGTTGATTTCATTGCCAATAATCTAAGACAACCTGTATTCAAAACCCACCCCAGAGTGAAGGACTGAGCAATGATAGCCCCCAGCACAGCTCTGCACATGCCACCCTTAAGGGAGATTCATCCTGATTCCAAACAGCATGGCGTGCCTAGAGCAGACCTTGAAGCGACTTGTTAACAGTGCATGGGGCAACTGGAGGGCTCAGAGGAGGGCATAGGGCCAAAAAAGTAGTAGAAATTAAACACATTGCCCTTTCTGGAGCCAGTCTGAACTCATCAGTTTCATACAACATTGCAGTGTTTTGTGGTAGGAAATGAAAAAAAAAGAGTGGCAGAGTAATTTATGCTGTGCCTTTTAAAGAAAGAAAAATACCATCAGTAAGTACTATCATGTTGCTCTTGATCATATAGAGAAAGAGTCTACCAGCTTCAAGGACAGTACTGATAGAAGTGGAATTTGTTCATTCCTAGACAGTATCATGTGAGCATGATGGACTAATCTACTTAATAGATTCTGAGAGCTTAAGACCAGGGGAAACTTCAGACCTTTTGTAAAATAGCCCATAGTGATGCTCCCCATTGTCCTTACTTGGGTTTAGTACTTGGGTCTGGTTGAAAGCTTGTTTTCAGAATAATATCGAGATGGCAAAGCCATCTCTTCCTTGCATAGGTGGTTCCATTTGTTAACTGTATTCCTTTACTGAAATCCTGTCTTTTCTGATCTGAAGGCCTCTGATTTCTGTATCTGTACATTGGTCTGAGTTCTCAGCCAAATTGAAAGCCCGTTTTATATGTTTTGCCTTCCCAAGAGACAACAGTTCCTATTATGGTAATTCTCCAGTAACCAGGTCACAGCTAAGCCTTGGTTTGGATAAGCAGATGTAGTTCATCAAGACTTTCCCTGTAAGGCATTTTTTTCCAGACCTCAAAACATTTTTACAACTCATGCTGTGACCTTGGACAAAATTGCTGTGCTTCAGGGAACCTCTGGAGAGCGAGAGCTGAACCCAAGACAGTGCGTGTCTGACTCAGATACTCCTGTAAGAGATGAAAGAGCTGGGATAAAAAAGGTATACCCAGGAGGAGTAAGCAGTTCCTTGAAGGGTGAGTTTCAAAGCAATGTCTGGTACAGATAATGCCTGCTCTTAATCTGAGATATCTGAAATACCAAAAGTATCTGAAACACTGATGTTTCAGCAAAGCAAAAAAAAAAACAAAACAAAAACAAAACAGATCCAATTCGATACGTAAAGAGTTAAATCAGGAAACACAGACAAATAATAACTGAAAAGTGAACTTGTATTTATGAGCTTGTGTTCACAACCACAGCCACCAATTGATTGTATCACGTGTCAGTAAATAGCAGGCAATGTTGAGATCACACTCTCCTATTATTAGAAATGTAATAGTCATATCTTGTTTAAAAACCTGTTTCTAAATCTGTTGCCACCTGGAAAACTAGATTAACGGATCAAGAGTTAAGGTTATCTAGAAATATTATGGGCAGAAACATAATTAGGGCTTTAATTAGGAATATCATTTAGTAGGCAATGCCGACAAGCCTGAAAAGATAAGCCACTATCAGTTGCTGTTGAGGGCTAAAGTGATTATTAATCTCGTAAGTTTGGGCCATGTGTTTTCCTGGCAATGTGGAAATAATGTTGAACAGTTTCCAAAAACCCAAGGCAGGACTGCAGGTGGTTTCTCCTAAAAAGCTTTCCCAGCAGACAGGTAAGGTATTGATGTGTGCCAACACCTGCTTGATCCAGCACCAGGGTAGCTCCAGCTTGGAGAAAGAGGTTGTGAAGTAGGGCACAAAGCTGAGCAGCTCCCCAGTAGTCCTTCCTGGCATTACCTCCCCAGGGCCGTGCTTTCCACCACTGCTGATTCAGTCACATTACCAGGACACAAAGCACACAGCATTGCTGCACTACACCCGCAAGGGTGGGCTGAAGGCTTTTCTCTGCAATAAAAAGGAACTTCAAGCTAAGACGGAAGACTGAAATAATTTTTGTATCAAACCATGGCAAACAGGCTGAGCTCTTAAGCCAACATGTTGCAGGATGTATAACAGTCAGGCTGAGAGCTCTGTGTGCCCCTGCAATGCATGGCTGGAGGACATATGCACCCCTTGGAGCATCTCCCAGCCTGCTGTAAAGTGACAGTGGAGGGCAGACAGCTCTGCAGCGCCAGGTGTCCTCCCCTGTGCTCCCTCTCACCTCTGCCAGTGAGACAGACAACTCCCCAGCACCCTCACGCTTCCTTGGAGCTACATTTCCCAACTCTCCCAGGTCTTTACCACACCTGCTACCAGGAATCCATTGCTGCAACCTCTTGACACATGGAAACCCACATGGAATTAGGTACTGGGACCTACATGCTTCCACTTTGCTCCCTGGCACCCACAGCACAGCTGGCAGCATCTTATCTGCAATTCACTGTCTACATTGCACCAAGGGTATGGGACCTTTCAGCACACAGCAAAGAGCTGGCAAAAAGCAGCTTGGTGCTACAGGCAGCTGGCAACACAGGTCAGCACATCTCTGGGGGGGCTGTCACTTGCTCAAACAGGCTGACAGGGCAGCTCCCAGGCAGCCCTCTCTTTCTGCTGCTGTGGCTGCAAAGAACCTAGGAATGATAAAGAGGGAGTCAGGAGAGCCAGTTTTGAGGTTAGTGGGCTCTTCCCACAGGCACTCCTGTTGAACACAGCAAACAAGCAGCAGCCCCCTGATTCTTTGAAGTTGCTGATGTTTTGCAGCTTGCTGAGGTGCTTAGTGAGAAACCCTCACTCTGTTTCCAGACACAGAAATAGAGTCAGAATTTGCTTTCCTTCAGATAACTGATCTTTTCTTCCTCTGGAAATACTCGGTGGACCTGTTGTTATCTGTGATGTGTTTACTTTCCGAGAGGATTTGCCATGTTTGCATAGCCACGTGTTTTTTTACCTCAAGTTTTTTCACAAAATACACAGAGATCCCAGGGCTGGTCCCTGTTGTTAGGAGGGTAAATCTGCTCCTGAGACAGAAAGGATGGCCCTCCTTGTGACTTTTTCTTTTCTTGGTTCTGTTTTGACGCTTTATCTTCCTTCATGCTACATGAACAGGAAGCACAGAGGCAGCAGCAAATCTTGTTGCCTTACATCCTTCAGCTCCACTATTTTTACACTGTCAGTTGGTTTTCCACATGTGCCTCTACATTTATGAGATAAAATGAAGATGGCCGAACATCTCTTGTTACAAATTCGATCATGTATAAGAACACCAAGTGCTGTCCCCCTTATTCAAACCTAGCTAAAGATCTTTACTACTCTGAATTTATAGTAACCATAATTCCAGAAGATCCTCAGATACCTCACAGTGTTTTCCTCAGATTAAATAGGTTTTACAGTTGGGTGAGGTCTTACATTACAGAGAAATTTATGCTTAAACATCTCCACTTAAATGTCCTTTGGCCAGTTGATGTGGTTACAAATCCATCCACAGCACCCTCTGGAAGACATAAAAATCTACTACTCTAGTTTAACGTACTGAAGTGTTTGCTGTTCTACTGACAGTCTGGATAGCAGGAAGGAAGATGTCAGGAAACTTCAGATTTGTGTCAGACCTTTCCATTTCTGGTTATTTCTTAGCAGTAGGGAAAATAAATCTTCATATTTATTTTCCCCTTTCTAAAGCCTGTGAAATGGGCTCAGAAGTTGAACTAGTTAAGTGTTGCTGTGAATACACAGTCTTATAGGTCCTAACAGGTAGAAAACCATGCTCACTTATTTCTGCTTGCCCTAAAACTTCTGATAAGGACTTGATAAAGCTTATTGTGGCAGGCTGACTCTGCGCATATAAAAAACCTACTCCTTGACACAAGAAGTGCATAGCTGAGAGCTGAAACCTACCAAAGTTCATATACATGATTTCCTTTGCTGCCATGAGCAATCTTATTTGACACAATTGGGTAAGCATGTCTGTAAGTATTGATGATTTACTGAATTACTAAATATTTTCCCTTGCACATCTTCTTAAAAAAAAAACAACAAAAAAACAAAAAGACCCCCCCCAAAAAAAACACCTCAAAACCAAAAAACCCCAAACAACAAAACAAACCAATAAATAAAGACAACCAAACCTGAGATTCATCTTCAAGTAGACTAGCCTGGCTTCATATGGTTGCCCACCCCCGAACAAGGTCCTATGGGGTCACTCTTCATGGAGCAGGCCTTCCCAGGGGCTTTCCTAGTCTAATGGGCAAATTCATTACTCATTTTAGCAGTGCCTGTACAGACCTCATCACGGTTGCTGGTACCCAGAAGTCAGCTGGTGTTACTACTAAAAACTGAGGCAAAGAATGCAAAGAATACCTCAGCCTTTTCCTCATCCCTTGTCATTATGTTTCCTGCTGCATGCAATAAAGGATGGAGATTCTCCTTAGCCCTCCTTTTGTTGCTAATACACTCATAGAAACATTTTTATTGTCTTTTATGGCAGTAGCCAGATTAAGTTCTAGTTTAGCTTTGGCCCTCCTAATTTTCTCCCTACATAACCTCATGACACCCCTGTAGTCTTCCTGAGTTTTCTACACCTTCTTCCAAAAGTCATAACCTCTTTTTGTTCTCAGTTCCAGCCAAAGCTCTCTGTTCAGCCAGGACAATCTTCTTCCCCAGCAGCCCATCTTTCTGCACATGGGGATTGCCTACTCCTGCACCTTTAAGATTTCCTTCTTGAAGAATATGCAGCCTTCCTGGACTCCTTTGCCTTTAATACTGCCTCCCAAGAGACTTTGCCAACAGGTCTCCTAAACAGGCCAACGTCTGTAAGGATACAGCTCTCAGAATCAAAAAACTATCTAATAAAAGACTGGAGCTCCACACAACACTGATTAAACCCATTTGGATTTTCCCCAATAACTTTAACAGTACATATATTAAGCTGTCACATTTTTTCTCATTTTCTCACAGCAAAATTCTCCTCTTTGATAGCTCTTTTCTATATAATGAAGAGCTGTGTAAGAATTCTCCACTATTCCTTATTTTTGTTATCTTTTTTGGCATTTATCATGCTGGTGTGTGGAGCTTCCATGGCTGGTACAAGTGCAGAATTGGAAGTAGGTGTTATACAGTGGATGATAAGGAAAAAAAGCAAGTGACATGTGTCAGAAGGAAGAATTTCCATAATAAAGACTGACTGCTTTGCCAAGATGCAAAAATGTCACTATCTGGAAATAATAAATCTTCATAATTTCTTTTTCTTCTTTCCCCAAACTTATTTGGTATTTATTAATAAAAATTAATAGAATATATATAATATAAAAAAACTCAACATGCCCAGCACTGGGAGAGTCTTGGTGGAGGTTATAAAGTTAGAAAAGGGTCACTGACTTTTAAAATAAGCCTTAAATCAATGGTTAAACTTGTGCTGAATTTGGGGATGTAAAATCATACTGTAGAATAGAAAAATTAGAGCCAAAATGCTATGCTAGGCTGAGCTTGGTCTAATCAAATTCATTTAACCCCATTATTTTCTTCCTCGTGTATCACAGATGAAAACAATGGAGCCCTTTTGGCAAGAGGCCAGCCTGAAGCCATCTATTACCCTCCATGCTGAAGTTCTGACAAGGAGAACAAGGCAGCTGTCCTTACGATAATTGATATTAATGACTGAGGTTAGAGACCACTGAGCCAACTCAGGAATTAAAAACAAAGAGAAACCCCAGCCCAGCTCTGCAGCAGCAGGGACAGAAGTAGTCTGAAGACAGCCAGATGAAGTGGAAGCAGAGCAGTGCTGTGATTTAGAAATACACAGAGATATAGATATATTTTGTTTATTTTGTCTTGGAAATTCTTTAGGTGAGACATCAACATACATTAAATAAGAAAGAATAATTACAATTCACATTGGCAGTACATTGCTTTGTCGTTTTTCTGACCTTTCCTGCGCTGCCTGTGGATGGGCTGGCAGACGATGGCTACCTCCCCAGTGTGGGGCCATAGTGGCCAGGGCACTGCATCCCCAGCCATGCTGCAGGGGTGAGCTGCCCACAGCCGCAGCTGTTCCCCAACAAGCCCTGGCCTGAGCACTGGTCCTGCCCCAAACTCCATTCCCAAGCTTCTTACGACATTCCTGGCAAGGTCACTTCCAGCGCTTTGTGGAAGTCTGCGCTGATTTCATCAGATGCATGCAGATTTCACACATTTTTCTGTGTTTGTGCAATGCTGAAAATTAGCTCTTGCTTTCAAATTAGCTGGAGCTGTTTTAACCCACAGAACCAGTGATTTGCATTGGTGAAAACTGAAGTGAATACCTATTTAGTTTTAGTTGTAACAGGCTTTGCTTATTTGCTTTCATGTTTACTTTTTTAGCAGAGAAGTATATTAAAATGCACCCATTAACATGAAAAGCCCTCCTCCTATGACAGTTGAATGCACCCAGATTAAATGTGTCTCCAGGCTGAAATGAAAGGATGGAGAGGCAGCCCTCAGTACAGGAGACAGTTTTTATATCCAGGAACAGGATTTTTTGCATTGTTGTTTTTTTTAGTATGTAACAGGCTTCAGTTTTCAGTTCATGAAAGGAAAAGAGGTCAAGGGGACAAACAGATGTGAGGGGCCTCTCTCCTATCAATGTGGGCACAGTCATTCTGCTGTGACCCTGGGAGTGATACACCACTGCATGCTCTCTTGTGCCTGGGTTTCCCTGGTCTTCTTCATGTGTTATTTTCTCTTTCTGCCTTATTCCACTCTTAGCTTTCATACCCCTCAACTCCAAAACTGTCTGGAGCACAAAGCAGATCATGCTAACAGCGATCAGCATATACCATAGTTCTGCCTCCTGGAGTGTTGTGTCTTTTGGCCACTTTATCATCAAGGTGTGGAGAAGCTCAGCATTGCAACATACACTGTCTATTAAAAGAAATGTAGTGTCTATGTTATTGTTGTTGAGTAAAATGCTTTCCTAAGTAGGTCCTTGAGAAATACATTTTCTTCTTGACCTAATTCTCTTCAGGAGACTGAGAGATATAGTCAAGTGTATCACACTTTTGAAATGAAAATAGCACTCAAGCTTGCTCTATAGCTTCTGGTTTCTCATGTAAATATCTGGTGATGCTCCCTTCAAACCTTTCCTGCTTTTGCACCTTTGGAGCGTTTTAGCACAAAAGGACAAGAATGGAGTCTTTCAAAAAGGAAAATCTGTTTGTACATCCCCACTTTTCAGGGAGAAAAAAGGTCCCTGTTTTTACACTAATATCAATGTTTAAAATGATCTTGCTTTCCTAGCCGCTCTCTACTGTTACTGCCCTGAAGCCCAAATAACACAAAGGATTTACTCAGCATAACTTCTCTGGCCTAATAATTATTTAATGACACAATAATCTAAATGCCAAGACACAATTGCAACCTGATTCCAACAGTTAACTTTAAGCCACTGACACAAGAGATTCAAAGCCATGCTATAGTCTCCCAAGACAGGGAGTGGGGTTAAATTTCGTGAAGTAAATACTTACCTGGTAGGGGAGGTGGTTTTCCCAGGCAAGGCTCATCCCTTACACTATTTTTTTAAAACATTATGGAGCAGAGGCTCCTGGAAGATATTTCAAAACATATGGAAGACAGGGAGGTGATTATATAAAGCCAACCTGCTTCACCAAGAGCAAATCATGCAGAGTAATCAAGTGGCCTTCTGAAATGGAATGACTGTGTCAGAGGACAAAGGAAGAGCTACATATATCATCTGTGTGGCATACTGTAAGGCCCATATAAATGTAATGTCCTAGATAGTTCCAGTGCCTTTTTCCCCCTTCTTTGTGCAAGCACAGTGCTTGAGGTACTTTTAAGACATTGTCATTGTCTCTAGGGATGCCAGCTAGAATGTGTTAGAAGTCAGTTAAAAGAGGTGAATAGAGGCAGCTCATTCAGTCGTGGCTGTAAAATTTATGGGCACAGACTCAGTGGCATAGTATGACTTCTGGGTCAAAAGAAGCTTGTGAGCTGCTCATACAAGGCCAAAGTAAAAGAGCATAGCCTGCAGCACATATGTGCAGATGGATAATCCTGATCCCCAGATTTGGAAGGAGGCAGTGAAGACCACAGTGTGCCACCACCATCTCCTGCTGGAACCTCTCTCATGGCATTCATGCCTCTCTCTCAGCTCTCCACATTCCATCATCTCTTGTGGTTGTCAAACATGGAGAATTTGGCAGTTTTGTAGCATAGGAAAGATCACTATCTCAACTGTATGAGGTGTGTCTTGGACCTGTCTTGGCAAGTTTACCTTGAACATTCTGTATAGCTCCCTCGTGGACCTACTTCTCAACTTGGGCTCTCCTTTCTTTTCATTTTTGCCTTTTAATCTTTATTAATACATATTTTCACACTTTTTCCTCTGAGCTCTGAGCTTCTTTCCCAGGGTAACTTGCAAAACCTCCTTTCAGATACCTCTGGAGAAGTCTCCCTCTCTATGATCTGCTCAGGTACAAGTCTAATTTATTTTTTAGCTCAGGTGTTCATGGACAGAGCCTTTCTTTGTGTCTCAAGTGAAATCTTGGGCTCAAAAGAAAATAGTTGTTCTTATTTACAAAAGTCCAGATGGTACATTTACATGAATTGCCCATTTGGCCAAATTCTGTAAAAAGCAGCTCACAGTTTGTTTGTTTGTTTTTTTGTTTGCTTGTTTTTTGAATCATGAAAAAAATGAAAATTTAAAAAGATTATCCATTTTGGAAATATTGGCATTTACTGTCTGGAGATCTGGATTTCCCTATTTAAATTGGTTGCTTATCTTTTAGAAGGCACTGTATGAATGTCATCCATTTGCCCACGGGTTTTTTTGAGCAAAGGTGGATCTGTTTCACTTTCTCTTTAAAAAGATATTTGGCAAGAAAAGAAGTGTCTTGGCGTCAGTGGCTGGCATGCTGTAGCCTGGCTTTAAATATTAAAGCTCATATACAACAGTGAGCCCACTGTTACACTGTAAGTGTTCAGATATTTTTCACCTTATATTGATACAAATGGGTCCCAGCCTAACATCTTGTCTGATTCATGACCACAAGACAAATTCTGGGTCATGACTAACACTCAAGACCTGGAATTTCTGTGTGATGAGAGCTGACAGAAAGGTGTATAAAACATGTCCCTACTTGCTTGATTGGGATTTTATTTCAGACTAGGGAAAGTCATTATTGAAGGAAGAAATCTTACTCATACTGCTTAACTGTGCTGGTGAAAGCCTGTCAAACACCATTTTATCCAGAGCTCTGCCCTCCAGATAATGTAATGGACCTTGTAAATGGAGTAACTGATACAATTCTCAGAGCATCACCTTCCAGCTAGTCTTTAAAAGATGAGAATGATACTGATGTTATTAGCTAGTAAGGACTACATGATTACAGAACAAGTAATGTTTTTAAGTGCACTGCTAGTATTAGAAAGGTCATAAGTAGCTATCAAGAGCCTTCATCTGAGAAGATTTAAATACCATTTAAGTGAGCAATGAAGCAACCTCCTTCTGTAGTAGGCCATTGAAAAAGCCCTTGGTGTTAAAGGTCCAGGTTTCGTTGATCTCATTCCCATCAAAATAATTGAATTCCACATGGCAAAGATTTTTAGATCCGTTGTTCACAGAGGTTTAGAGAGATCACATATTGTCTAGAGAAGGGAAGCCCTCCACTTATTACTTGCCTGCCAATAAATTGGCCAAGAGAATATATCCTACAACCATGTATATGGATACCTTGCAAAGTTTCAAGCACATTAGCATGTCTTAAGGGCAAATTGAATTAATGTGTAATTTGGAAGAAGCAGTTTCTTGCCTGAAAAAATCAGGGGACACAGTCTCATGGTATTGCTTTATAGCTGAGTTTATTCATAGTTACATGCTTGATAGAATTTAGATGATACTTTATAAAGCTGCATTTCAGTGTCCACTGAATAATTATGTCTTTGCTTAGTGGTTCAAACTGTTTTCAATTACTCCAGCTTACTTGCACCTCAGATGATTTTAGCATCTTAATTGCCAAGGTTGGATCCCAGCAAATAGTGCAATGAGTTTTGCTGATATAGATTTGGAAAGCTTAGGTGAAGGATTTTGGTTTCTACTCACTTGACACAAGGTTCCTGAAATCACTGAAGCCCTACCAGTGTAAGACAGGAGCAATATTTTTTCCCCTGATGTTTTTTATTTGGTAGACATACGCACTAGCAGGAACTCAAAGTCCTTTTTCTTGTAAAGACGTCATGTGCAAAATGTTAGGCTATAGTGTTACCTGGT
This sequence comes from Pezoporus occidentalis, assembly GCF_034315485.1. Classification (NCBI taxonomy): domain Eukaryota; kingdom Metazoa; phylum Chordata; class Aves; order Psittaciformes; family Psittacidae; genus Pezoporus; species Pezoporus occidentalis. The sequence continues at coordinate 78,264 of NW_026913640.1, read as the reverse complement.
ATTATAAAGCCTCCAAAGCCTGCAGAGTCTCGTGAGTTCTCAGCAAGATGGGAACAGTGGCTCATTCACGTCACAGGTATATGCTATTTTTAGCATCCGGTTGACTTTTCCTTATTAGGAAAATAAAAACTATTGAAATAAGAAGTTCTTGTTGCTTTGTATATATACCAATTTGTCAGCCTTCAGCCAGGCTGATTTCCTTTCACCCGCAAAAACTTACTTTCTTCAAAAGTCTGCAGCACTCTGAAGCAGGTTCATTTCAAGCTCTCTCTGTCTCTCTGACCATGGAAAAGAGTTATCCCTTTGGAAAGATGATGGATCTGGTGGTGTACCCAGAGAAGAAGGAGTTAAGGTACACAAAGAAAGGGTAGTGAACTCACATACTTCATTTGGCTTTCATGAGCAAAGCACATACCCATATACAGAGGTAGCCACGTATGGGAGAGGATGCAGTGATGCTACATCTATGCAGTGTTTCCATATCACTCTCAGCATTTCCCTTCCACATAACTTCTTCACTTGAACTTCTAAAAGCAAGCTCTAGAACTGGCTGGGCCAAGAATTTTCAAAGAAGAACTGAGAAAATGTTGATTTTGTGTCTTCCACAGGGATTAAGCAGAAATGCTTTATTAATAATGTCTGGAAACCTTATTCTGGCTTGTTTTAATTGAATACTGTATCTGAGCACTACAACAAGGCTTGATTGAGGGCAAATCAGTTCTAGCAACATCACTTCAAGACAGCTTTTGCTCTATATATACCAATCCATTTTTGCACAGAAGTAGCAACTTACCAAATTAATACTTATTGACGCATATCAGCATAACATATAAGCAGCAAGAAAAGCTGTGTCAGTCTATTCTTTATAGACTTTACTGAGGGGATGGGATTATACAGTTATTGTACAACACGACTTTTCCTTATTAGGAGAATAAAATCCCTTTCATTGAAAAGCACCTCTTGGTCATCTCTTCAGGTAATTCAGATTTCTTCCAGTCTCTTCTTGTTATTTAAAAGGAATGTAATTCACATCCATAATGGTCATGGATCATTTTCTGGGCTAGATCTCTGTCAGGATGGCAGGCATACATTATACAAAGTACAAACACAAGTAAAATCATGCAAGGCCAGTTGTAGCTCCTATTTTGTTCTGAATGATCAGAGTGGTAAATGAGGGATATAAAGCTCTTTATTCCAGTATGTATTTATGGTCTCTACTGGAGATCAGCTCCCTTCCAGATTCTCTTAACATAGAAAGAGGAATTGAATTTGGTCCAAATAACTCAGTTTTGTTTTATTTTTTTTTCTTATAGTGAACCTAAACTGCTTTCTGAATGTTTTGTTGGGTTTAACCAGAACTAAACAGGATCAGCTTTATCCACAGCTGAGCCTGAACTGGGACTAACCCAAAATAGATGATGATTGGTTCACAGATGATGTTTTGCATGTGCTGACACTCCTTGAGCACCTTGGGACTCAACCTCTTGTGAGATTTGGATTGAACCAGGTCTTAGTTGTGGTTACTCCAGAGTATAAGTGTTGTTTTACTGTGATTCCTCACTTAAAGACTGATGACTTCATGAAAAGAAGGGTTAATTTTATCTTGGAATTCAACATTTGATTTAATCTAGTAGTCTTCTCCATTTACAGAGATAAACTGAGGAATATCCAGGGAACGATTTGAAGAGAGAGACAAAATGACTGCTTTAGACTCATCTCATGATTTTCAGGATAAAGCTGGATGAAAATTTCAGTGGAAAGGTCTACCCATTTATAGACACCTTTTTGCAGCAGCCAGCTACTTTCTTGTTGTATCTCCCTCCAGTGGACATCTTCACTCTTCCCGAGACATGTCTGGGAGATAGCAAGATCTTTGTGAACTGTCTGGCTTCATGCCATGTGGAAAGTTCAGATTTTTCAGAAGACTGCTCTTTTTCCTCTGTTTCATCACAAACTGGTAGCACCAGCCTGAACAAAACCAATGGAAAATATGCACTGGAAGGTCACCATGTACTAGCAGAAGAAGGGACAGGAAAAGATAGTTTAATATTTATTTGAATTTCCACAATAGTATAAAAACAGAATGATGAGAATCTCCCCTTTCTCCTCAACTCTTGTTCCATCTGTAACTAGTCAACAAGAGATTCCAAAGAAAGAATGGGTTGTTCAAAATTGTTTGTCCAAGAAAATATCTTTTGCAAGAATTTATTTTCTGTCTCTCAAATGAAATGCTTCATTTTACCAGCCAGACTGGGTGAATACTCTGAAGTAGTTATGCACAAATAGTTGAAGCTTTTTAATGAACCCACTTTAGCTGTTTGCATCTGCTCTGGTTTTGATTTCCACAAATATTCATGTAATTATTTTTTTTGAAACAAGGTCCTTCTCAAAGTAAATGTGCAGTAGGAATACTCAAATGTATGTGCAAAGGAAATTTTGCATCGCCTTTCTGCAAGGCTTCGGAAAAACAAAATCTCAGAAATATTAGGCTTGTTCCTGCTGTCAAGAAGCAGTAAGAACACAGAGTAACTGAAATGACACTTCCAAACTCAAAAAGCCAGGTCTTATTTAAAGGGTGAAATCCTAGTTCCCCTGAATTCAGTAGGAGAATGCCCATACACTTCAATGCAGCAAAATTTTATCATACTTCTAAGGTACTGAGTCCAATTGTTTTTTGCCTAATGGTTAACTAATGCTGACTTAACAAACTCAATAAATTTACTTTATATTTTGGGGACTTTTAAACAGCACAGAGTAGGCAAATCATCGTTTCCTTTTACTACTGTTCCAAATTCATCTTAGACAAAATTCGGTCTGTGCTACTGTGAAAAGGGCAATTTTGCCAGCCCTGTGTATGCCATCCCATTCCTTCACTCACACCTAGGACTCTGGATGTTTTTGTTTAGCTATGAGCTGACCCAGCAGAAAAAAAGACTCATGAGTTTGTTTTGAGAAAGACTGCTTCCATTGCAATGAGCCCCCCTGATGTGGCTGACAGCTTGGCTGTACAAAGAGAGGTGTCTGTAGAGAGGATATGACAGGAGCACAGGGTCTGGGGGGAGCAGGACATGGGGCTGCCTCTAAATTGTTTTTAAGCCGGTTGCAACCTCTCCCCCTGAGATAATCCCCCACAAGAAGTGTGGAAAGAGACTCCTTTAGCTGCTTCTTTGACTCTTCTGGATGTCTTGTCTTGAAGAGGAGGAAAAGCAGAGACACCATTTCAGTTTCCAGTAGCAGATGAGGGGTGTTCAGGTGGCAAGCTGCAAAGCAGCACATGAGAACACGCTGGCTTGGAAAATGAGGTTTTCCAGCCCTTTCTCAGAGTTGCCAGCATTCGTAAAAACAGAGAGGTGCATGCCAGGGCCTTCACCCTCATCCCATGTGCTTGCCCTTTTGGGTGTACCTGTGCTCCAAGGGGGCTGAGAGGGCTAAACCCAGCCAATGCTTCAGAGGCTCCACAAATTGGTGCTGTGTTGCAGCCTCATGGGGAAGGGCTCTGTCTTGTTTTCCCCACTGCTGGACCACAACCTGCCAGGCTGCTTCTACTCCGCTGCTTTCAAGGGCACAAACGACATGCTGCAGCTGAGCTCAGGTGGGTGCTAGTGGATTCACAGCTCCGGTACCCATCTTGGCATTAGAAAATAGCCCCAAACTGTTTCTCCCAAGTATTAGTTTTGAAATCCATGCCCCCACAGAAGCAGGGTAGCCAGCTTTTTCCACTGCCAGTGGAAATCCCTCCAGCATCAGGATGTTAAATCTTTGGACCTTATCTAATCTTGCCCGCCCACCCACCCCTTTCACCATTTGCTATCAATGCCTCCACAGCTGTAAATGTATTTCACCAGGGCCAGAGTTAGTCATTTCAGGATCCCACAAGAGTACTGTTCCTAGACCCTTATAATTTTCCATTGTGCCTCTGTTGAAATAGAGAACACTGGAAGTCTTTTATGGAGGAGGCTTATAAAATATGAATATCTGTTTGTTATGAAACTTAATGCTGACAGCTTGCAAGAGCCTTCTAAAAAAGTATTTAACTTGAAGTGTTCTTTGTGTATGCTGGAACAAAGGGTTTATATAGGTATACTGGAGGAAGCATCTGCTTCAGGTAAGACTTATTTCAAGACAGTGTCACTAGGGACTTAGAAAGGATTCAAATCAGAGAATATGAATTTCCCAGAGACTTCTTTCTAAGCTACACTTAAAATGCCAGGACCACTATCGGACCTGTTTTGTTTCCTGGGTATGCCTGCATTTCTTCAGTTCTGTCTCTCTGCTGTTTGAGATGGTTGCGTTATGAAGTGAAAATCACTGGTATTCACTAGCTGCATGTGATGGTTCACAAGGTTATGTGTTAATATTCTGTGACTACAAAGAGCTGCCTCAGATAGGTTCACTCCAATGGAAAGTTAACAGCATGCTTATCTTTGAAGTGATGCTATTGAATTACATTTGGTGTAGCAGTCTGTTTTATACCACGGTTTTACATCATACCAGTTTAATAAGCAGGATGAGAACAGGAAAAGAATAAATATGGAGCTTTGTTCAAAATATTCTTCAGTTCATCTCAGTATCCAAGAGGGATGAGAGAGTTACTCTTTTCTGAAATGCATCTGTCATATTAATAGACCATTTGGTACATTGCCATATGTGAGTTTCAGATATTGCCAATACTGTTAATAGTGGGATCCTAGAAATTAGAAGTGGAAGAAGCTTATTAGGTTTACTGTCTGCCCTTCTGTCGATATACTGCTAAATGACTTTTTCTGGTGTGTTTTGCAATTGCATTTTAAATGAGTCCAAAGTTACACTCTGTTAGTCAGCCATCAGGGCTGAGGAACCCGGAGCCAGAGGAAATGTGCAGGTTAAGTATTTTTTTTGCTGAGACTGATTATTGTTTTGCCATTGATTCAAATGGAGCCAAGAAGGCTCAAGCTGACAAAGCCATGCCTCAAAAATAAAGTGCAAAACAAAACATGCTGGTGGTGTTTTAAAGCAACACTGACATATAGTTACAGCATACTGTGGTTCTGTTCCCCAAGTGGTTGTGTATTTTTGTCATTATTTATGTACTTTTTTCCCCTTTTGCTTTATGAGAAACCAGGACAAACAGGGTAAAGGAGGCACAAAAGAACTGCATCCCACATCCAGAGACAAAAACAACAATTAAAATAAAAGGTTTCTTCTAACCTGCATTAGTTGGCTTATTTGAGGTGCAACTTGAAACTGTAGGAGACCCAAAGAGAAACTGAGCAGGGTGTAATTCTGTACGTTTCTCATGTCCACTTGAAGAGATGGTACAAAATATTTTATTTTAAACTTTGACAGACCCTAATTTGTGTGCATATTGCCAGTTTAAACACTGATGCATACGAAGCCCCCCAAAACTGTAAGCACAACATAGCCCATAACACATTGTTTTTCATACCATGGTATGAAATGTCAGCTTAGTAAATATTATTCTTTTATATAATTTATTATTTCTTACAAACCAAGACGAATCTCTGGTGACATGGGAGGTCTCAGTTTACAGTGGCTGGACCACACACAAGCAGACTTATTTGTGAAATATGAGTGAATGTGTATGCAGGACATACAATATCTCCTGTTATTAATAATGTACTGGTATGATTATCCCTGGGTCTGGTTAGGCTGGCTATTACTAAGCTTCCAGCATGTTATCTTTTATCTATTGTTTGTAGCTTTGATAGCCTTAAATCCCTGAACACACTCAACAGATTGCTAGGGATAGGTTCATCCTGGAGGGTACTGCAGCCATACCAGCCTGAAGACCTATTTTAATGAATTATACTTTCCTTACCCTCCCTTGCCAAAAGATGTGATGGGGTAAGGATGTACATCAGCCAGGTCTCAGCCTTACACAAGCAACTGGGCTGAGCCAGGCTGTGTACCACAGAGCAGGGCCTCAGGGCACACAGCGATTCATCTGCCTGACGAATTGTCCAGAATGGCATTGAGAAAATGAAAGGTTTCCCTCTTAGTTTGTAGTAGGCAGACCTCCTCTGCAGCCCAGCTTGTCAGTGCTTTACCAGCCTCCAAAGCCTCTCAGAGATGCACCCTCAGTTTGCAGCCCCGTGCTATGTGCTACACATATACTGCTCTACAGTACAGCACAGCACAAAATCAATGGAACTCTAGCATGTAACCATGTTAAATGTGATTACTTTGCTCATACTAAGCCTCCTTCTAAATAAGCCAGGCTTCAGAAAATGAGAAACCACAAAAATACCTGAAGCAATTTTTTATCGATGTGATGCTACCAACTACAAGTGCCAGTTTAAATTAAAACTCACTCCCAGTGATCAAAAGATGCACACGAACCTACTGCTTGCAAAGCTCCTCTCAGTCATGATGTTTTGAAAGCAGAAGTAGATGAAATCCAAGAGATTTCTTACAGCCTTCTGGCTGTATTTAAGGCTAAGGGGAATAGGTCTTCATCACAGTTTCAAACCACAGTTCTTGTTACCAAGAAAAATCACGGAGAGTTCTAAAAGGTCAGGTGACCAAGTTAAATATAAAGCTTGCTACCTTCCTGCAATTATTCAATATATTATAGCCTGTATTTAGTCAGAAAAGAGCTCATGATGAACATACTTGAAGCAAAGACAATTATTGAGCAGAAGAGTCAAAAAAGTGGATTACTGATTTTTTTTTTTCTTTCTGAATAATCAGTCTTGGTTATTTACAAAATATTCCCCAGGGACCTCACTTAAAGTACTACTGGAGTCACATTCTCTGTCAGTGGAGGTGATTGCATTTTCGGACTCTTCACAAAAATGCATCAGAATGGCTAATTCTATATAGTAGGGAGAGAAATTAAGCTCTGGTCACTGATATACTGCTCTGCTAATGGTGTTCTTCATTTTCTACTGGCAGTACTCAGGCAATAAAGGGTGGCTTTCCAGTTTGGCGGTGTACAGTTACAACTCATGCCCAGGCTTGATAAACCAGATTAGATTGAAAATGTCCTGCCCCATGCATCTTCTCTATTTGCAGTGCTCTATAACTTGCAGCTGTCTCAGCAGAACCCAAAGAAACAGTTAAAATTCTGCACATTTAAATCCTTTATGGGCAAGACTCTCCTACCAGATCAGTATATGCCAGCACTCAGCATTGATGTTTTTCTTGCCTTTCCTACACATGAAGTTCCCTCATGGCTGACAGTATCAAAGAACAGATATCAAAGCTCAGTGGTGCCTTGCGGATTCAAGAAAAGTACTTTGCCCCCTCACAGCAATTTACACAAGGTGCAGTGTATACTACACCTAGCATGAAAATTAAGCTGTCATTTTCGTAAGATTCCTTTTGATATTCCAAACCTCAAGAGTGAACACTGAGTGACATTCTCATGTGACTGGCGCACCTTTGTGAATGCAATCTCTTGTTTTCCCACATTTTGAGGCTCGGTGGTATTCCTTTTAGCAGTGAATCAGGTATTTGAACATTAAACTTTACAGAAGTATTAGGGTACAGAAAATTTGTATCTGTTCAGGTCTAAGTGCTCTTTCATGTCTAATTTTGTTTGGGTTTTTTTGTCCAGGCCCACTTGTTTCTCAGTGTTTTTCACACTACTGTTCTGAAAACAAACACAGACTGGATTATACTCTCTCTGTCTACCAAAAAGGAAGTCTAACCTAACTAGAAGACATTCAGAAAAAAAGGAAAAAGGCAACATAAATGTGCTTGCAGCCACACTTCAGGGCAAACTTCAAAGTAACTCCATGTGGGGTTCCTGGAGGTAGCTTGCTCGGGTAAGACACACACAGGCAGCATACATGAACATAAAGAAAATGTTTGGCTACTTCGATAATTTATCTACAACTTTGATGTAGCTTTCATATAGCTAATGATATATGTGCCATGTCATTTGGGAACTGTATTTTACACTACTGGGCCAGTATTCATTGATATGTCTTCTGGCCCTTGAAAGACTCACTTCTATGAAAGGCAAGCAAAGCAGAAAAAGACATACATAAGAGGCTATATATTTTTTCTTCTGAGTTCTTATAAATGCTAATATCTCTGAATACATCTTCAGAGCACCTGTATTCAGCTGCTGAGAACCTGCTCCATAAATAATCTCTTCCACTCATTCACTTCCTTCATTTTCCAATTTGAGAGAAAAAAGAAACCTCAGGTAAAAGTTCGTGTTCATTTCTCACCCCAATTTTTTCCATAATAAGCTTCAGAAATAAAACAGAAGATGGAAAGAAAAGATTCCTTCCAGGACAACTCTCCTTTTCCAGGAACTAACATCACTGTAAACATACAGAACTCAACAGAAGAATTTACCTTACTAGCTCTGCTCTCAAGGCCTTACAATAAAAGGACCAGTCACTCTACAGATATTGTTCCTACTGTATTCTGAATGGACAGTAAAACACATCACTGAAGAAAGAGTGATAAAGAAGTGAAGCTTTAAAGGGTAAAAATGAAAAAAAGCATTCCGGAAATTCAGATGCAAGAACAGAGACAGCTATTTCAAGCAAGCAAAACATGAACAAGCACAAACTGATGCCCAGGGCAATGACAGGCAATGGGAAAGTCTAATATTTTAGTTCTTGAACTTGTTTTATGACTGTTTTGCCAGAACAGTAAGCACCAGTGCAGTTACCATCAGCATGATGACTTTTCCTGGTTGTCTGAAAATGCAGAAATAGTTGCTGAGATCTGTATTGTAAGACTATCTGAGCTCCTGCACTGACCTTGAATTAACTTTGCATTCATTAGGCTTGGGAGGAGTCTTCCCTGCAGTGCAATTCGGTAAAGATGAATGGAAGCACAACATAAAATCCTTTTTTAGCGATGTTTCTGCAATGTCAGGACTTACTGGTAAAACGTTAAATTCCAAACCCATTACTGTTCTCTCTCCTCCTCTGCCTCACTCCAGTGCCAGATGGATACAAAATCCTGAGTCTCCTCATAGGATCTGAGACTTATGGGCCATTGGTTTCCAAATGCCATGAGAAGCAGAGAATGCAGGTGTGTCTGGGGGGGACTCCTCGAAGATAGATGGATTTCTGTCATACCAATAGAGGCAGAAACTGCTTTAATTTTATATGCATTTAACTACACCAAACTGCCACAGCATAGAGAACAGGAAAAGCAGAAACCTGGACGCCTTTTGTGTGTTAGAGCAAAAATAGGCAGATAAATAATTAAGCAAATGCATTGTATTGAGCTTGAGGTCTTGATGCTGCAAGATAGAATTTTGGTGATGTAGTAAAAATACAAACTAGGCAAACTGGGATTGTTTTTTTTTTATTCTCGTAGTAGTACAGGTGATTGCTTACAAGACTGAGCAATAAAGATCTCAAAAATGCTTCAAACATATCTTGACAAACAGAAGTTAGGGAAAAACTACCATATTTATGTGTTGAGCAGAGATTTACCATCTACAGCAGATAAATCTCTTCTGTCTTGAAGTGGCAGTAATCAAACTTCAAAGAACAGATCAGGCAAGCAGTGAAAAGGGACAGGAATTTCCTGAAGACACAGATTTTTTGATTCTCATAAAATTTCTATTCCTTTTTTTCTTGTTGTTAAAGCAAAGCCGCCGCCTTCTGTGGCCTGTAGTAAATACAATTCTTTTTGCAGTGTTTCATCTCCATTAAGCCAGCTCTGTATTAGATGTACAGGAGACTTCTTTTTTTTTTTCCCTGAATTCTGGCATTTACTATCTCTTCCTTCCAGCAAACTCTCATACATAAAACTTTTATCCTAGTGATGGAATTGGCAACAAACTTTAAAAAGAATAGCATCCATCCCTTCCTTAGGCAGCTTTACCTTTGTCCTCTCACTTCCTTCCAAAATGGCGACTGTTCCAGGTAGGCAGAAACCCACTAAACTGGTTCCAATTGGTAAGATTTGTACAACACAATGTCACTTCAGCATGCGTCATTCTGGCTGAGTCCCTGAAGAGCTAACAAAATGTTCTGGTCTAGAAATAAACAGAAGAAAGAGAAAGGAGCAACCCCATACTCCATCAGGAACTACTCCGAACCTCTGCAGGTGTAGCAGGGGAGGGATGGGGGAGGAGGTTGAAATATCAAGCAGAGGTACACAAAAATAGATACAAAAGAGAAAACCAGAAAGGCAAATGCATTGATGAACAATGGTCACAATATGTCAGCAAGAACTATCAGTTTTCTTTTGCTGGGAATTATGTGTGTTGCTGGGAAAGTAATACAGATATAATTAAAAGAGCGGGATAAGATCTCCAGCATTCAGGCATATGATCCACCCTGCCACACCAAGCAGCATGACTGAGAAATGTGACATCATTTAGTCTCCAAGTCCCATTCAATAATATTAGAAACAATGTTGAGATCCATGCCCTCACAACAAAATTTCATTTCTCAGCAATAGATTCTCACTTGTAACTTACTGATACTTTCCCATTCTTCCCCTCCTCAGGTTCCATTTCCCAAGCCCTCTGCTTTCTCTTCCTTACACATTTACATTCCAGTGGGTTTCATTTGGGGGAACAACACCTGCACCATTCTTCTCAGAGAACAAATAACACAATACACTTCTGCAGTTGATATGACACCCATTTGCCATCTTAGCCATCTAAAGGAACTCATTAAAGAATGAGACAAAGATCTCACTCTCCAATCAAATAAACCAGGTAAAGTTTAGCACAGACCAGTAACTAAAGCGCCGTGTTCTGGCTCTGCCACTCAAGCAGACAGTAAGGATATACCCAATAAAACAAACATAAACCATTAACATGGAGCTGTGAACTGTAATAGGCTTTGGGTTATTGCCTTTGCAGGAGCACACTGTGCCAGTGAAGTACAGAAATTACACATTCAGGCAAATGGTCCGGGGGATGGTGGCAGAGTGCAATCTTTCGGACCTTTGGAGCTATTTAGCTGCTCTCAAAACACACACACAACAACTCCAGTAATTGCACTCACTGCAAAACCTAGGCATGGTGCACTGGAAACCTTTTAGGGGCTCTTTATCATTTCCTGCCTTTACCAGAATAAGGCTAATTTACTCTTATTTCAGTGGGCTCAGGCAGAGTGAGAGAAGAGAGACTGGATTCTCAGCATTATTGAAAAGATTCATGATTAGTCACACTCGCTTGAAGACAAGTTACTTGCCAGACACTACACCACTCATTAAAAGACCTGCAAACTGGCAGCCCTCCAGCAGCTGTGAAACAGCTCCAGGGCTGGCAGGCCCAAGAGGACCTCCGTAACCCTGTGCCTTCCTGCATGTTGGAGTAAGAAAGGCCAGTTCAAGCATGCCTGGGTACAATTGGCACCCCAGGACTTCAGCGAATCAGTCTCATGTTCTACAGTAGAAAAAAAATTAAAACACTTGGGAGCCCAGCTGGTGCTAACATCAGGGTAATGCCTTCTGAGACTGGTCTGAAATTGCTGCCTTTGCATGGCCCCCATTTGTTATGCTTGGGTAGCCAAAAGATTCTTTAAGTGATCTGGGAACTTGGAGTGTTTCTTCACCTGCTTCAGCTCTGACCCAGTTCCTGCAGGAGACACAGAAGTGTGCTGGAAGTATCCTGCTAGCTCAGGTCCACAAGAGCTGGTTCCCCATTTGCAGTTTCATTTCCATGCCCTTGACTGCCGTTGCCTTTATGTGAGGACAGAGAAGAAACAACACTTCAATCCTCTCCTACACGTACTCAAGCATGCATGTTTCTGGGTTTGCCTCTTCTCGTTCAACACCAGCTCAAGCCAGTCTATCCCAATATTTCCAGCTCTCCCAGCCCATGATGAATGCAGACTTCCCACACGCTCTCCAGAAGCATTGGAAGAACCAGATGATCTTCCTGTACCTTGCAGATTATTTTAAAAAAGAGGATGTTTGAAGTGGCATTAGCAACCTACATTTAGCTCACTTAACCCAGGCACTTCACATGGGGCACAGGAGTAAGGGTTGTTGAGATGGCCAAGCCAATCCACCCGCTTCCTGGCTCCCAGCTGCACAGTCCTATTCCTCTCCATCCTAGTCTCATCGTCACCCAGTCTAGTTCTCCTATCCCCCTCCTAGATCCAGCTTTTGCATTCATCTGATCTCTCAAATACTCAAAAAGCTAAGCAAGTCCCCACCAGCTCCTGCAGCAGCACAGAGAGGGACAGCCAGTAGCTCCATGGAGCTCATCAAGCCACGTCCACTACAGTGGACAGACAGCCCCTGCCCTCAGCATCTCATATAAGTCCCTGCAGCCTGGTAGATCAGCAAGGGCCTCTGCCAACATGTGCTTTGTTCTAAGCTGACGGCTGAGCCAGACATCTGTCTTTTAATACATCTGAAGGACTTACAACCCAAATGGAGAGCGGCATCTGTGAGTGTGCATGGGGAATAATTACTTCTTCTAATAACATGAAGCAAAGTAGACTTTCCATTGGGAAAAGTTCTTTTTAGTTAATCACTATTGTTTTTCCCTGTTCCTTTCTTGTAAACAAGCTTTTAATAGAAAACTAGTGCACAGTATGGTCTTATTATGCTAGATTTGTATATTGTATGTGCAGGCGGTATTCATCTTCACACTGAAGAAGCTCAACTGCAGTGTATGAGTAGGAGTCCCCATGGAGAAGAATATCCTCTTCTTCACCCTGAGTGGTTGCACTTGAGTTTTTTTCCCATCTGCAACAGCACTATGCTGTAATATGTGCATTATACAAATATCTCTGAGGAATCCTTACAGCACAGCAGGGGTAGCAGGGCTGATCGTGTCCCCTCTGTCATCCCACAGAGCTCAGCCCCAAGCCATTCCCCAGCAAAAAGTGAGGGAAGACCTCTACCATAACTGAATCCTGAACACCACCTATCCCCCCTTTCCTGGCTGCCTGGTAGTTCTAAAGGAGTGTCGTGGTTTAAACCCAGTCAGGTAATTCGTTCGCTCACTTCCCCCCCTTTCTTGCCCTCCCCCTGCTCTCGGAGGGACAGAGAGGAGAATCGAAAAGAATGCAACTCCCATTGAGATAAGAACAGTTTAGTAACTAAGGTATAACACAAATCACTACTGCTACCACCAGTGATAATAATGATAAAGGAAATAACAAGGGAAGAGAATACATCATCTCACCACCAGCCGACCGATAACTCGCCCCCCCAGCCCGACCAAGCTCTGACCGATACCTCCTCCAACCCTGCAGACTCCCAGCCCTTCCGGCTAACTCCCAGTCACATCCTGGGCATGACGTGCTGTGGTATGGAATACCTCTTTGGTCAGTTTGGGTCAGGTGTCCTGTCTCTGCTTCCTCCCAGCTTCCCCTCCTCCCTGGCAGAGCATGAGGCTCACAAAGTCCTTGGCCAAACCAAAACATCGCTTGTTATCAGCTCCGTTCCCGAGCTGAAAGTCAAAACATTGCACTGCACCAGCTACCAAGAAGGGGAAAAATGACTGCTACTGCTGAACCTAGGACAAGGAGTTCTTGTCAATTTTCATATGATGGAGACCAGACGTTATGAGTTCCAGCTTGAGTTTGTATATACTCAGTGCTCAGTACATCCTCTGGGCCTGTGTAAGTTTAGGTGCTGTGCTGGTCACACCTCATTTCATCCAGCCATCTGCAACCATCCCCACTAGAAACATTCTCAGAGTGTTTCTAGGCCTAGCAAAATCTTGCCTGCGCTTCATGGAGATCTGGAGCATGTAAAAGTCACATCATAACGCTCTCTATTAGTTGTCATTTTTACTCCTCAGGATGTAGCTCCTTGTCCTTCCTGTACCCTTGCCTCCCAGAAATACTGAACATGGGACTGTGCTCTGAAATGACTCCGTGAAATCATTTGAACTCAGAGCAAAAATAATCTACTTTACGCATTCACCTATTTACTGATCTATTTATCTGCCTGTCATCTCCTTGTGGACTGATTAATTTTTTAGCCCCATCCTTCTACTGACACATCTTACTGCCCATGTGTCTTCTGGCACAGCTGCGGAGGTGGTGAGCGGTAGGGCTGGTGCTACACAGGAGTACAGGAACATTTTAAGCTGGATTCAACCACTGAGGCCGATATACTGTGCAACAACACTATTCCAGCCCAGCTGTGTGACAATCCTGGCAGTGCGTGCTGCTCTGCTCTTTGCCCTGTAATTGCACATTTTAACTTTCCATGACAAACCTAAGAGCTTCCTTCACCTGCCCACTCCCAGCTGCTGGCTGCTGCGTCCTCCCCAGCTGCCTCTCCAGTGTGCAGATTCAACTGTGCATGTGGCTACTGTCTAAAAATGGATGGGTGCTGTTTATTTTTTTCCTTTTAGGAAGGAAAGGAAGTGATTTGGGTCATTATAAACAAATGTGCAGAAATGAGAAGCAGTAAAATTGGAGCTGAGGGGAAGGGTTTGGGGAGGCAGCACTGTGAGGCATGACAGAAACATATGATTAAGATACAACATGGAAAGACACCTGGAGAGGCCTGGCTTTCTATATCCCTCCAGAAACACAAAAGAAATCAGGAAAATCCTGTTATAAAGTATAACACTTTTCTTTCCATTACTGGAGTTTCTTCTGACATCTTAATTCCACACTCTGACTCAAAGTTATGAAGATTTTGGATTGAGCACTTATTCCTGGTAAAATGTTACCATATTTCAACAAGTGCAAATTAGCTTCTTTTCTCTCTTGTTCCTAATCCATTCAAAAGCCCCAAAGGTGAAACGTATAAGATAGTGCTGTTATGGGAGACAGGCTGATGGGTAGGGCCCACTGACTTCTGAGAGTGCATATTCATGCACATGTGCATGGAGTGGATACTCAGGACATATTTTAGACAGATGTTAATGCTGGTTGTGACTTGCACAGCATTTTAAAAGGCAGTTTCTCCCTTTCCTTACCACAGATGCATCCAAACCACATACAGTGATAAAATATCTAGTAATTTCTCTGAAGAAGTGACCTTTATCATCATCCTTAGACATACCCTCTTCTATTCTATCCCCTTTGCTGTCAGCCTAGACACCGGGTCCCTGCCTACTCCCACACTGCTGTGCTGCACTCCCTCCATTCAGCAAGGATGCTTGCATTCTGTCTAGAGGGTTTCACTGGCCAAAGCTTAACCTCTCTGTCACAGATTCATGTCCAGGGTTTTCTGGAGACTTCTGGAAGCACCATGAAGCCTGCCACAGGGCTGCCATGTCCCACAGAGTGGAGAGGGAGCCTCCAGCCTGTGTCGGGCAAACGCTGGTACATTTCGGGAAGCGGAGGGTAGATGGTGAGCGCAAGAGTGTAGGACATGTGAGCCACGGCAGGAGGTTAACGATGAATACCAAAGAATCCCAAAATTATGAGTTGCAAACCCGCAAGCGGCTCCTGGGGAGTTTCCATTCAGGGCTGTGACTCAGCAAAGCTACTGTCACAGGCAACAGCGTATCAGCTTCAAGTGGCCACTAAAACCATCTGCGGCAATCGGTCCCTCCTCGGATGAGTGAGCGCCTTACCCCATGGTTTTTCATAAGTGCCATTTTGCTCTCACATAAAGTGTTGACAAGGCAAAAAACCCCAAAACCATAGGCTCTGGGACAGCTGGTTTCCAAGCTGAAGCACAAAACCCATGGTAAAACGCCTTGGCTTCTTTTGGAGCTGCACACATAACTTGTTGAGAAAACATCTGCTCAGGAGCGACCTGGTCCTGGAAACCAGCTGCATGGTAGGCTAGCTCAGCTTTCTGGAGCCGTGCGAGGTTCACCATGAGATGGCAGCCTTCCCCGCTGCCGCTGCGCACGCCGCACGCTGGGAAGATGTGCCAACCCCAGCTTCAGCACAGAGCAGTTCTGTCTTCCCAGCAGAGATGGGCTGCCAACATTTTAACAAAGGGCTCCCTCAAAAAAAAAAAAAAAAAAAAAAAGAGAGAGAAAAAAAAGAGAAAGATCAGCCTTGCTCTGCAATATATACAGCAACCTTCAGTGAAATCCTTTTGCTTCCTTCAAATTAAACCCCAACCCAGTAAGTACACATTTTCAGTGCATGTTCTCCCCACAGAAACTTACCAGATGCAGATTGTTCCCACAACTGAACTTGGCAGTCCTTGGCTGTGCTGAGTTTGGGCTCAGTAGGGCCCATTGCCATGTCCCTGGTACTGTTTTGCACTCGGTAAAGGCTGTTGCACACTGCCAGCCACTCACACATAGTAGGGCTCCTTAGTGAGCTACGGGGTAGCAGGGGGTTGAGTGAACAGGCACTATCCCATTCTAATGTTTCCATGTCTCCAGTGCCTTCTGGAAGCACATTTGAGGTTGGAAGTAGAGGATCTTTATGGTCCCTTCCAACCCAAACCATTCTATGATTCTATGAAAATGCTGGCATGAAAGGGTAGTAGAGGGCTTTTGGCCCTGTGGCAATCCACTTCTGGGAAATAGCTTTTGTTGAGGAACCCATCAGGACTTACACTGTGGAGCAACTCATGCCACCCCTTCCTTTACAGACACAGAGATACCAGGCAGATCTCTATGTTATGCTGGTCACACCTGTACATTATATCACAGAGAGGATCCAGCCAGGTGTGGAAGCACCTGAATATCTTCCTACTCTCTTGGTAGTTGCGCAAGTGAGAGGTAACCCAGGGGACATAGATACCACAAACCTAGGGGGGAATAAAGGAGAAAAGTCAGCTACACAGCTGAGGTATCCCTTAGCTTAACTATGTGGAGTCACTCCACAGGTACGATTCTGTTAATTTAAGCCTGTTTCAATGAATTTTGATTTGAAAGTGCACTAATGTGAATCTGGAGAATCAGCATTGCCTCAGATGAGTCAGAGAAACTCTCATGTGTAAGATGCTGACTTCAGTCACACTACTGTGAACCTGGGCTCTCACACCTCTGGAGGTAGCAGTGTGATTTCAGTGGGATTATTGTGCAACCATGATCAAAATCTGCCCCGTTCACCCCGAGGTGTTGTACAGATATTACTGAAAGCAGAATCTGACTTCTTGCAACTTCAGTCTTTGCTAGGCTTACACGTGAAGAGCAGTTGGCCACCGAGTGCACTGATGACAACAGGAGGTGTCAGAAGCATAAATGAGCAGGACTTGCCTCCAATATCAGCTTCACTCATGCTGCTGTACAGCTGTGTCAGCAGGGGTGTACATGTGCCACAGTCTGCTCCCCTCTCCAGAGTTTCCAACCTTCATTTTCAGGGCTAGACCCACAGCAGCCTCATTGTCTTCAACAAAGTGGTTCCCAATGGCCCTCACATAAAGAGTGGCTGAATCTGTCCCTGTGGTTTCTCATTAACATCACTTGATGGCTTTCTAATTGTGCTAGTGAGTCCCTCTATGCCTTTCACAGCTTTGTTCAGGCTATAAATGCAGTGGGCAACTTCAAAATCGAAGGCAGCAGCCAAGCTTGTATGCTGAAAACATTCAAATACAGATGACTTCTCACAATCACTTGCGAGAGCCCAAATTCTTTCAAACAGTGATAAACAGTATTTAACCAGGAAGTCTTCAAAATTCTGGAGTGGGCCTAAAGGTCATGAGGTCTGAGATGACCTTGAAAAGTGACTTTTATCTTAGTGAACATCCTGGTGACTCAAGGCTTAAACAAATACGTTCTGGTACATAATTGTCCCAAGAGCAGGTCTCTGGTGCCAAAGGTTATATACTTAGTGAAATATTCTGTGCAGACATGCAGAGCTAGGAGCCATTGTATGTATTTCCTCATAATTAACAGGGATTACTCCTAATTAATAGAGGCCTTTAGTAGGAGGAGAATTTGGAACTTCAAGGCTGTGCAGGCTTCCTGCAAAATGCATGGCATTTGATATGATGATTACACAGGATCTGAGGATGTACAGCCAAAGGCAGAAGGATGATCACAAGTCTTTAGGTCTGGGTACAAAGATTTTGTTATTTTGGAGGAAAGCAGGCAAACAACTTGAATGCGATTGCATCAAGGGCACTTATGCACAGAGCAGAAGCTGCCAGGCTGAGCATGGAGCTGCAGCTACTCCTGCTCATGCTCACAGAAATAATACATGGGCCAAGCAAACAAGGTGATAGAGGCAGAAGACAAATGAGGGAGCAGGGTGAGCAGAGGCCTGTATTATGGTTGGAGCTCCATAACCACCCAAAAGATGTGCTAAAAGAAGTGGCAGCAGAGTTAGGAGGCTGAAAGCCTCCAGAGTCTCAAGGCACAGCATGAGTAACAGGCTAAGCATTCAGGGCTGGGTGGAGTGCTGCTGGGCTGTCACCCAGGCAAGGCAGCCCTGCTGCAATTCCATTCATCTGAGGGCATTTACTCCAGGGATTAATTGCGGCAAGAACCACAAAGGTATAAAGGTGCTTTTGAGGTGCCTGAGTATTGCTGGGCAATCCAGAAAAACTCTGTCTGACCATCTAGGTACTCGGCATTCAGAAATATCTACCCCTCCCTGACTCTAAAAGTGGCCTCCTTTTGCTTGCATCTGGAGCACCTCACTCCATTTGATTTGATATTGCGTTCTGAAATTCTGTGATACCTAACCCTGCATTTTCTCCTGTATTCCTTGGCTTATACTGAGCCTGGCCAGATGTCAGACCTGTGCAGTACATACGGCAGATACTGCACTTCACATGCATAAGTTGTGGTTATCTTTAAAAACTCACCAGCATGGGTTATAAATACATGCAGGTAACAAACTGGGAAGTTAATTTCAGGGCTTCTTCTCTGCAACAATCTTCCTTGCTTTCCTGCTCTTCTTTGCCTGCTTTCTCACCTTGGTTCAGGTCTCCTCTGGTTTTATCTTGGTTATCTACAGACACGTATGTGAGTCATATATGTGAACACTGCCATTTCTACTGCATTCTAAATGCCACTTTTATCTCAGGTAGAGTAGGAATTTAGAAGGCGCTTTATTTAATCTTTCTAGTGCATCTTGAAAACAAAAGAATGGATGCACACCAGGAACCACAGGCTGGTCTCCAAAAGCCTGATCATTAGTAAAAAAATAATGGAAAGACTTGCTTTAAGACAGCTGTTCTGTTGCTGCACATCAGTTCTATGTCATGAGTTCAATGCTAAGGGTGCCTGTGAAGTGAATGGAGGAAAAGGTCAGTTGTCAGCAACTTGAATGGGGAGCCATCTTATGTCACTAATAGGATATGCCACATAGAAAGTTGGGTCTTAAATCATGTCTCTTTCAAGAACTTCAGTGCATTCATTATTCTTGTCTGAAATAGGGTATTTCCTCTACTTGGAAACCACAGCTCTACATCTTTTTCCTAGAGCTGGTCATTTAAGCCACTTAAAATCTCTCCAAAAGAACGTCTGACAAAGAAGGCAGTGTTCACACCCACATCATCCTCCTGTCCATTAGCTCAATATTTAGAGCATAACTAAATCTCTGTCTTCCCCAGGCAGTGGAGGGAACTAAACCCATTCCCTCCTAGCCAGCCCTGTCTGCTGTGGGACTGATTGTGAGAGGAGAGCCAGCACTCACCAACTTGCTGTTACCACCCAGTGTGCCGAGCCCACATCACTGGAGTAAATCCTGCTGATCCCATTGTCAAGCTGGCTGGAGGTTAGACAACACAGGACTGGAGAGGATGAGTAAGGCAGATTCTGAAGTGATACCACTGCAGTCAAGACAGAGACCTTTCTGAGTACCTGCAAGCAGAGCTGTGCTGGAGATACGCTGGTCCCATTTGATTAAATAATGTCTAAAATCAGAGACAAAATCCAAACTGCTTGTTACAGCCCGCTTCAGAGCCCCCCTTTGTTGCTGTTCTTTTCCTTTTGACCATATTATTAGATTTCATTTCAGGAGGCAGCTCCTTTTGCTCTATACGGTCTCAGACTCAGGCATGAATGGTCTGCCCATCTCCTGCAGCTCCACTTCATGTCTCTTCTCTTGTGTCCCTTCCCCAAGGCCTCTTGCTTCTCTTTCTGAACAAGGTGATCTTGAAAGTTTGAAGTGATCCTGTGCGCAGAAACAGATCCTGCTGCACCTGGGGAAGTTTACCACTGAGTACAGAGGTCTCTGGGGGTGACAGATGCCACCAGGGTTCAATGGCAGCACATCTGGGCATTTGAGAGTCATATTTTACATTAAGCATCTAAATCCCTTTGTGGCTTTAACCACAAACCTTAAAGCCGAGCCTCTCAGACAGCAGAAACATGGTTCAGAGAGATTGGCTGCTTCTGTCACCTGTATGTTTCATATAATCATAGAATGCTTTGGATTGGAAGGGACCTTAGGGATCTAGTTCCAGCCTCCTTGCCATGGGCAGGGACACCTTCCACTAATCCAGATTGCTCAGATTGCCTATTTAACCTGGCCTTGGACACTTCCAGGAATGTGGCAGTTACAACTCCCCTGGGCAACCTGTTCCAGTGCCTCACCACCCTCACACTAAAGAACATCTTCCTGGTATTTAATCTAAATCTACCCTTTTTCAGTTTAAGGTCACTGTCCCTTGTCCTAGCACTACATGTTCATTTCCAGCTTTCTTGTAGGTCCCCTTCAGTACTGGAAAGCTAAGATCTCCCCAGAATCTGGGGACTGGAGAGGTGCTCCAGTCCTCTGATCATCTTCCAACTCCTCTGGACCTGCTCCAACAGCTCCATGCTCTTCTTATGTTGGGGGTCCCAGAGCTGAACCCAGTACTCCAGGTGGGGTCTCATAAGAGTGGAGTAGAGGGGCAGGATCACCTCCCTGGACCTGCTGGTCATGCTCCTTCTGATGCACCCCAGGATACCTTTGGCTTTCTGGGCTGAGCTTCTCATCAACCAACACCCCGATGTGCTTCCCCTCAGGGCTGCTTTCAAGCCAGTCTCAGACCAGCCTGTGTTTGTGCCTGGGATTGCGCTGACCCAGCTGTAGGACCTTGCACTTGGCCTTGTTGAACTTCATGAGGTTTGCATTGGCCCACCTCACAAGCGTGTCAAGGTCCCTCTGGATGGCATGTATCACTCATGTGTCACATCAAATTTATACATGCAAATTTCTCCTTTAAATTCTTATGTCATTTATACAGATTTTATACCTCATCAGTTCACTAGTGTGTTTACATACTCTGTCCACACTTAGATTGTTTTTTTAATGCCAAAAAAATGTTGAATCAGAAAGTTCTCGGAATGACGGCTAATCAAGGACTAAGCAGCCTTTGCACTTGGTAGAAATTGAAACAGCTCCCTTCTACCTGAGATTTCCTTTGGGCACACATGCACAAAAACACATTCCTGTATTAGCTGTGTCAGATAAATCTGGGAGTAGGTGGGCTAAGAAGGGTATAAATGATGGTGTTTATAGGTGAACTTTCAGTGTTGTAAACAACTGCTAACAACAGTCATGATATTCAGCCCTAAATCCCACTGCTGGTTTTATCTGTGTCCATCAGGTTTTCAAGATTTCTGAGATATGGGAAGTAAATAGGAAAGTTGGTTGTGTGTAATGGCTAGTGGAGCTTCCATAGCTCTCAGTGGCTTTATCTAACCTGTGCTTGATGCTGTTGCAGAAGTACCAGGAACACCAGGCACGATGGAGGCAGAGGTACTGGTGTGCTCACCTGAGCCCAGCTCTGACCAGATGGCAGGACATGGTCAGAGAGCATATGGGAAGATAGAAACTTGCAGGCTTCCCTGGGTTTGCTGCTACAAACCTAGTCTGTGAGAGGTGCTTCCAGCTGAATCTGCGTTCTTTTGTAGACCATAACTGGAACTCAGTTAACACTGATAACTTTTCAGGGTTGATACATATTTAAACTCCTCAAGGTAACAGCAACAATAATAACAAATAATAATGAAACAAGACCATTCTTTTGGGAAGGAAAACAAGTGTATTGACCAAGACATTGAAGACATTTATTGCCAGAATAAAAATTGTAGTAAATGGCTTTGAAATCAGTTCAGAGGTGAGACATTTCCTTCTTGGCAGGAAAGGCAATTGATGTTCTTAGGAAGGATGCATGTACATAAAGATTTCCCACTTCTCACATTCTAACAGTTTTGTACCAAGGGACACCACAATTAATTCTTCACTCATTTATACCCTTGTACTGTGCTGGTTACACCAGTTCTACAAAAAGTTGGAACAAAAAATGTTTCAGTATTACTCCAGGCACAGTGTCCTTTGGTGGCAGTAATGCAAACCTGAGCTGAAGATGGGGAGTATCTCTCCACAGACAGTAAGACACACTCTGTGTGCAGCTTCTGTGGAGCCTTGGAGATTATGGATTTCTAATGTGTATATTATGTGCTCTTATACAAGTGAAAAAGAAACAAATTACAGAATGAAGAGAAATTCAGAATGGAAGTTAATGCTTTAGCATTATTTGAGGTATCTCAAGTTCCCCCAGAATTGTTTCTTAAATATTATACAAAAAATGCTTCAGTGTTATCAACTAAAAGAAAGTGTTTGGCCATTTCCAAAACAAATATGTCATTCTGCATGTCAATGCATTTCACTGATGGTCAATTCAACTTAAGTTACGCTCAATGCCTCAGCAAGATCTTGGCACTTTGCTGCCTTTTGTTGTTCTTTTTCCCCATTGGATTTAGCTTTCTAGACAAGCTGTATTTCTTATAATGTGCCTGCAAGGGCTCCCTTGGTACCAGCTACAGCAGCTGAAGCTCTCAGAATGCACCAGCAGTTTAATGGAACCTTTCTGAAAAAAAAAAAACAGAAGGCCCAGAGGTTAATTTTCCTGAAGGAGACATACAAAAAAAGGAAAGTCATGGAAAATTAAGATTTCGTAGAAACTTCAACTTCAGTGGAAGTTTCCAATGTGAGCAAGACCAAAACCAGCTATTTGTAATATTGACGGGAGGCTGAAAAGCTAAGAAAATAGACCTGGACTGCCACATGTTCTGCCTTTTCCACCCACCCTTGGCTTCGTCTTCATTCTTATCTGTGGCAGCGTTTGCTAGCCCTGGAGTCTCCTAAGAGGAAAACAGGCAGGTGTTTAAATTACAGGGAAAAAGTAGGAGGAGAGGAATGAACTTCCTGGAGGCTTCAGTTTCCACAGCTCTGTTTCTATGCAGACAGAGGCAAAAATGCAAATACATGAGATAGTAACCGAAGAAAACAAAAAGACTGCTCCTTTAATCTTTTCTCTCAGACAAAGGTTAAATTACCATTTGAATGCCACTGTAGAAGAGCTAATAATGTTCCTTTTATGTTCCAAGGATCTTCTCTCTAGATAATACAGTCTTTTCAACTCCAATTAAGGAAAGCTTTGGTTCCAATTATTTCTATGCTGAAGATCCCTGGTTTTGCTATTCAAAAGCTGGTTGGCCTGTTGTTCCTACATCGATTTCCAGCAGTACTTCAGGTGGTGCTTCAGAAACAGCTGACTGTGAGGATATGCTCCTGTAGTTAGAAAGAACAAAGCTATACTTTGAGGTCTTTATGAAATTATGTCAAGTGATTTTCAGCTTCTGGACCCCAGGGAGAAACCTGAACCCCTGGCCAAGAGTTGAACAAAAGCTACAGTACTGTATTACTGTCCAAGAAAGCTTTTTTGGGCTGCATTTGAAAATACATTCTCCCTCCTGATTAGGATACTGTGTTTTCATTGCCATTTAGAATGGATTTAGCTATCAGCGGAGGTTATCCTGCAGATTTTCCAGGCTTTCTCATTGTAAGTTTTGTGTACACTAAGGAGGAAATGAAAACAAATACATATTTGTCTTCAGCACTGGCAAAGGTGTCAAGTGGAGACAAACACAGCCAAAGCAGCAAAAGGGATAACAAAAGTACTTACAAAGAACTGAGGCTGTATGTATAATTTTTTAAAAGGGCTGCTAATTATTCACAACAAAAATTCCCAGCTCTGCAGGTTGCAACAGGAAAGCATTTGCAGGGCTGTGTATAAGGTTCTAAGTGAGGACAAGGCACAGTCCATCCTGTCACTGGTGTTTCCTCCTTTCCCCACCCTCAAAAGCCACTGCTGATACTCCTCAGTCTCAGAGGACCCTCTGGAGCTGTGTTACCTCCTTCTGCATTTGGTACCACACTGCTTTAGACGAGCAGGGGAGAATGTGTCCAAATGCCTAGCTCAAGATATTTACATATTCTATATTCCCGCTTATAAACCCTTTATGAAGATAAGAGCAACCAAGAATGAAACTCTAGGGACATTTACTGGAGATGACATTGGAGAAAGTAACAGATTCTCACCCATTGATTGATGGCTTGGCTTTGCGAGTGAAGATTTGGGAAGGGCCTTAACCACGCTTGCTACAAGGACGATGACCAAGGGTATGTGAGATATTCAAATCTGGTTGGAAAAAAGGGTGGTTAGGCAATCAGGAAGAGTGACCAGGACTGTCAACTCCTGAGCAATCTCGAGCTACCCATGCACTGGTCTGCCAGCATGCAAGGTTGAATCTGCAGCTACCCTTGCACCCTGTCACCTGCCATTTCAACCCTCGCCTGTCCATACAGACAAGTGAGAGTGAGCCCTTCCGTCCTGCGCAGTGGATTTTTTAGGTGAGGCACAGCATACACAGAACTGGCTTCACCCTTTACACCTGAGGTTTAACTGCCACGGCCTAGCGAGCTAGGATGGTGACAGCAAAGTCCTCAGGTCGTAGGTTTTGTAAGAGTGTCCTTCTCTTAGATGGAAGACCTTACAAGGCTAGACGAGCTCCATCTGCCTGGGTTTGAAGATAGGAGTTTTCCTTCTCCTGCGAGGAAGATATTCAAGGCCCGCCTGGACAAGTTTCTGTGTGATGTACTCTAAGTTACCCTGCTCTTGCAGGGGGGTTGGACTAGATGATCTTTTGAGGTCCCTTCCAACCCTTGGGATTCTGTGATTCTGTGAAGGCCTGTCTTCGCTAACGAAGATTCAGACAGACCTTTACCCACACATTCTGAACAACACTGTCATTTCCTGGGTCAATCACAAGTGACCCATGACGCAATAGCACAACAAGCGTCTAGACAGATTCTTAAAGGCGTTCAGTCATAAGCCCGCAGATGGTAGCCTCGCTCCAGTGGCTCCTCAGCCAAGTGCACACGCCAGGGATCTGAACCTGTGCCTCCTCTCGTACTGAGCAGGATTACTATTGCAACAACACATCATCAGTAGGGTAAAACTAACCTGTCTCATGACAGTCAGAAAAGTTACCACAGGGATAACTGGCTTGTGGCGGCCAAGCATCATAGCGATGTCGCTTTTTGATCCTTCGATGTCAGCTCTTCCTATCATTGTGAAGCAGAATTCACCAAGCGTTGGATTGTTCACCCACTAATAGGGAATGTGATCCTCACCCATACCCCAGGTACTAATGGCATGAACCCTTTCCCAGTGCTCAGGTCTCCTCAAAGAGGCCAGGGTGGAGCTGTGTTCTGACTTTAGTACATTAATTAATGGCTTTAGTTGGTTGTGAGTTGTGGAAAAAGAGCAGGGCCTGAATCTACTTACAGTCTCTGTTAAGTTCTGTGTCCACCCTCTATAATTTGGGAAGTTCCTCCTAGGAACACTGCCGCACTCATCTCAAAGTCCTGAATAGCTCCACACCTACACACTACACAAAGAGACCAGGAGAAAAGGACTAGAGGGCTCCCAATTACACAAGATGCTTGTCTAGCCCTTCCATGAATCCCACAAAGGATTTGGGACATGTGGCAATAAGTTTTGCAAGACAGTTCTACAAAAGGTTAAAGACCTCTCTCCTGCAATGAAGCATGTGAAACAATGTCTCCTCATAAATGCTATCATCATTACATTGCAGTAGCATTACAAACATTATGGCCTTGCACTCATTAGAAGGAACTGCAGTGTTCCATTTTATGCTTCAGCTCCATTTCTGATAGCATTGCTGGGAACCATTGAATCAGCAGAAGGGGCAATCCCCAGAAAGGCTCAGGCAAAAGAAAATCTTTTGTTGGAGCACCTCAACACCTCTCTCACCCTAAACCCAGCTGGCAGCTAGAAGCTAAAGGTTCCTCTGCTGATCCAGGTTTGGTGACCTAGCGGGGCACACTGGACATCCTCCACACAGGCTGATCAGGTTAGACCCCATGCAAGATTCAATGGCAGCTGCTCAGAATGCCACTGAAGGAAAAGTATCACTTTGCTCTAGTTTACTGGCTAGTAACCTTACCCAGAATGGAGCCAAGAAAAAAATAAATTGAACCCTTATTCACCTTTTTCAAAGAAAGGCTTAAAATGTCAAGCTACAGGACTGCTTTAAGCATGCTGTATGTGAAGGAATGGATGACTGAAGCAGGGAGTGGGAATCTCCAGCCTCACATCTAATATTCTTCCCAGAATATGAGAAATCTTTTCAAACCTTTTTGGGTAGGCATGGACTTGAATATGGCTCTCCCATGCTAGTAAGATGCTTCAGCCATTGATGGAAATGGTTGCTGTCTTTTTCTTTTCCTGGTTTGTTTCAGTAATGCAGGAAAGCATAGAAACCCAAGGTTTTGTATTCTTTAGGAAGGGGCTCACAAGGCTAACCTAGGTACTAGGCATTACAGAATTTAACATGGCAGCACCCCACTCAACCTTTGCATCTGGCTCCCCTTCATGTGCATGTGATCTTTGTTGTCTGGCAGCTCAGAGGAAAGAGGTGCCTTCCCATGTGGCAGCTTCTTTTCCTGAAGACATTGTAGGATATTCTGAATTTTAAACATATTATCACAGAAAAGGCCAAAACGTAAAGTTCTTTTAGGTAGGCACTGCAGTGACTACCTAACAGTGATTAGTCATATAGCAAAACAGGCATCAGAACTTAGCTCTAAGCTCTCAGACTGATACAAATAGCTACAGACCCTCTAACTGTTTTCAGACCCTTCATTTTATTCTTTGGTTTTCCTGTTAAACTAATCTATAAACTAAATCTATAAACTAATCTATAAACTAATCTATAAACTAAACTAATCTATCTGTCAACTCACAATTCAAAACTCACAGGACTTCGTGGCCAATTTAACTCTTTTGGCAGAGGGAGAGCTCCTAAAGTCAAAGTAAATTGTATTAAAAGCTATTATAAAGCCTTTCCATACTATCATAATGGGGCAAAAAAATGCAGTTTTCATTTGGACCAAGCCACTTGCAAAAACTCACTGTATCCAGTCAAAGATCTTATATATCTTAATGGTCTCTTTGCTCTCTGTGATAGGTTAAGAAAGGAAATCAAGTAGTTCTGCAAGAATGGGTATCAATGACGCCTCATATTGCACAGACCTGTGTTTCATGGTTTACGGTGATAGTTCTAAGCCTGTCGTTGTGGCCTCAGCACCCATATGGCCTCTCTTGCTGACAACGTATGATTTCACTTGCCAAGCTTCCTCTACTTGGGATAGTCATATTGTGGAGTTTTGCTCCTCCACCTGGGTACTTATGTATTTGAAACAGTACTATAATCTTTCTCACATTTGTCTTCCTTTGTTGTCTAAGGTTCAGTCAGCCAAGAATAAAGTGATTAGTGAGAGATGATCAGATGGACTGATCACATCACATAGAATCATAGAATCATTTAGGCTGGAAAAGACTCTTAAGATAGAGTCCAACCATTAACCCAACATTACCAAGTACACAACTAAACCATGTCCCCACATTAACATGTCTTTTAAATACCTCCAAAGGTGGTGACTCAACCAGTGCCCTGGGCAGCCAATTCCACCCCTTTTGATGAAGAATTTTTTCCTAATATCCAATCTAAACCTCCCCTGGAACAACTTGAGGCCATTTCCTCTTATCCTATCATCTCTTTCTTGGGAGAAGAGACCACCTCGCTGCAACCTCCTCTCAGCTAGAGAGTGACAAGGTCTCCCCTCAGCCTCCTTTTCTCCAGGCTAAACAATCCTGGGTCCCTCAGCCATTCTTCATAAGGCATTCTTTAGACCCTAGGTCATCTAGCCCAACCCCTTTGCAACGGGCAAGGACATCTTCAACTAGCTCAGGTTGCTCAGGGCCCCACCCAAACCGACCTTTAATTTTTCCAGGGTGGGGGAATGCCCAGACCTTTTTCCAAACAGTGGTGGCCACATGATTCCATAATTCTCATTTCAATAGGAAACCAGGCTAAAAATGGAACAGTTATCTAAAAACCAACAATGTTTCTGTGTGACTTCATAGACTTCATCTTTCCTAGCAACTTCAGAAATGTCTCTGGAAATATCTTTGAAGAAATACATGGCATTAGATATCTTGACTCTTGAGTCACCTTGACAGAGGCAAAATGATCTACCCAAGATCCCAAGGAATATTTTCTTTTCACAATATATTAGCAGCAATTGATTGGAGTTTTTTTATTATATATATTTTTTTTCTTTTTTCCTTTTTTTTCTTCTAGAACAATGAACAGGAGTTATCTCTTACATTCAAGTGAACATGGCCCCACAACATTTCCTGCATCAATTCCCTATGGAGAAGGCAGGATGTTTAGGAATCATGATGCTGAGGACAAAGGTTGGTCAAAATACTGCACCAACCCACTGCAGGGCTGGAATAATGGCTTCAGTGGTATTTTCCATCAGAGAAAACCAAAACCAAATGTAGTTCAACTTTGCTCAACAGTGAGCCAACAAAAATCACTTTTGCCTCTGACAGAAACCTGTCTCAAGTCCAGGACGTGTTCAGACAAGGGTGTATTTCTCACTCCTCTGATCCCCAATAGAAGGCTAATAAATTTTTGCAAAACCTGTGCCCCAGTCAGTTGACATACATATTACTCAGTGACAACGCTGACTGTTTGATCTTTGCTCTAAGGGTAAAGCACCATTTCAGGGTTGCTTGGCAGCTCTGTTTTCTTTGCCTTAGAAAAAGAGATGGATTCATTTAGAATCACAGGCCACGGAGAAGGGAGCTCAGGTGTGGTAGAAATGGCAGGTGGCTAGAGCTGACTTGACAGCAATTAAATGTACAGTTCTTTGATTAGGCTCATGGGAATGGAGTCATTAGCTACTGCAAATGGACCAGCTTGCTTTCCACTGCCTCATTAGCCATAATACTGATACTACTTTAAAAAGCCTGGAAAAAAACTCTCCCACACAGAATTAGAAAAGTTGAATTTCAAGGGAAAAATATAAGCTAGTGTAAGCGTTTTCTTGCTGAACAAACACAGCCTGGCTTTTCTGGTCACTGACAAAAAAGTGCCTCATATTTGCTGTACTGTGAAATAGCCCCAAACCCAGTGCTGCAAGCATTGCATTCACAGAGATCAGCAAGTTGCTTTTGGCGATTGAAATTTAATAATGGTATCATCAGGCAACGTCCTGCTGTGCTCCAGTTCCAAATATCTGTGCCTTTAACAGCATTCTACCCGGCAAGTGAAGACCTTTGGTCAGTCACACAGTGGAATTACCAGACTGGATGTAAGTTGCACATAAATCTCCAAACTAGCAGGCTTAGCCCAGGCGAAGATTTGGCTTGGGCTGTATTTATCTTCCTGTAACACGGCTAGTTGAAGAAGGGCTGCAATAACAGCATTCTGCCGTAAATTAACGTCCTCCCACCCCCAACTCTACCCTTGCTATTTCATGGAAAATTCATAATGAAATAATTCGTACCCGCTCAGTTTTCTCTTCCACACTTCCTCTGGTCCTCTCTGTCCCACCAACACAATCTCTCTGGTTTACTAAACCAGAGTCTTCTTGAATCAGAACAAACACTGTCCTCCAGGGTCTTCATGTAGGGGTTCGCACCAACAACTTGACTGCACAAAAGCAATTCAGGAAATAGCAAGGCCAGTAGCTTCTTGACTCTCACATTGCTCAAGCAACAGGCAGAACACCTGAAGCAGGGACTAACGTAAGTCTTGTTTGTGAGTCAGTGACAACACTGCTGGGTCAGGGCCTTGCCCCTTACAGCAAGAGATGCCACACTTCCTTGGGATCAATATTGTTCTCTTGTAACACAGGGTACTCAACTGCTGTGCACTCATTATACCATCCCTCACTTAGTTGTGAGGTCTATGTCCAGATATCTCTGGATCCCATGGGTCTGTTCTCTTGTGACCAATGCTTGGACAAGATAGCCAGTTCCATGACTTGCTCCTTCCAAGGTTTCACAGGGACAGGATGCTGCAAAAGATCTCTGTGCCACAGGTGACTTACCCACATAGGTACTGGGTAGAAAGGTTCAGTTTTCACACTGATGTAGTTTGAAAATAACTATACAATCTCCCTGAACTAATAATCACTTAAGTCACCTTCTTTAGGTGCATTTGTTCTTCATGTGACAGTTGATTATGTAAGAGCTAAATACAGAAGAGGAACTGAGCTGAAAGGGATGTTTCCTCTGAAGAAAGAGGTTCATATTGTCAAAGAAGTCTAAAATACGTGTTACAAATTATCTGCTGGAGTTACCTGTAGAGAGATAGGTAACTTCGGTGAAATAGGACATCCACCCTAATCTCAATGCCTCAGTGACTGCCAAGTTTGGGTGAAACACACCCCATGTTAGCTGGTAACTCACACTTCAGCTGAAAGACTGAATCCCATCAGGATAGCCTTTCCCAACACCGTAACCGCAGGGGAAATTCCTGGTTTGAGATGGCATATAAACAGCTCACA
Organism: Pezoporus occidentalis; assembly: GCF_034315485.1. NCBI lineage: Eukaryota > Metazoa > Chordata > Aves > Psittaciformes > Psittacidae > Pezoporus > Pezoporus occidentalis. Next base: position 47,818 of record NW_026913640.1, on the reverse strand, counting down.
GATTCCACAAATATCAGTCATTATTGATGATATTTGATGAGCAATATCATCAGCCATGTAGCACTGTTTTTCTTCCAAGAAGGTGATGTTAGAAATAGAAGGAAAGATTCAGTCAACAGTGTCTTGCATTTATTTCATGGGAAGTAAACTTCCATGATGAAACAAAATATGCTGTGAAAGAAAAGAATTGGTCTTGGGGGGAGAAGAAATCCCAGGAAGGAGGGAATGAAGAAGGAGGATAAAATAAGAGGAAGAAGAAAATACTAAAAAGCTTCCAGATTTTTAATTATTCTACTGTAGAAAACACAAGCTCCATTGTTTTTTGCTCTTCCAGTGTCTGCCTCCCTGCATTTTAACAACAGTTGAGTGTCTAGCCTGACAGGCATTTTGACAAGTCTTCCTTGATTCCTACCTGCTTATGTATGCACCCAATTTCCTTTGCAGATCTGGTCTTGAGCGTTTTCATTCTAGAACCAGCCCTCTGGTGATCCTGTGTTGCACCTCGGGTCGCTTTTTACATGGAAATTAAAGCCTCAGCAAGCTCTGATAGGTGCAGAGAAGACCAACCTACTTTGCTCCCACTTCTGATCCATACCCCTCTCTCAGCACTTGCTTCCCCTCACAGCAGTCAAGAGCAGGAGGCTGACTCCACTTCAGCAGTTGCAGTTCATCAGCTATGTCTTAACTGAAGTTGCTGAAACACAAGCAGAAGTCCGCTCCTGCTGGCTCTGCTGTGGGGATGGTAACCTCTAGCCAAGGAGTGGAAAAGACATTGGTGGGCTACAGTAGCTGAAATTGCCACACAGAGTTTCTCTGGAGGTCATTTGTCAAGAGCGGTAACTGATTTTAAAGCCTTGGAAAAGTTCACCCTCTATGACTTAATATGGCTTTTCCATCCCTAACTTCTATGGCTCTGAAGAAAGTGACAGATTTGTAAACAGTGCAGCAGAAACCCTTTCCAGTCAATTTTGGTGTTTTTTTCCCCTTGCTTCCCATTCACAGCAAATATTTTGGTAAAAAGACCCACTAAAACAGAAGAAGAGGATTAAGCAATATCCAGAGCTGCGACTGAAAAACTTGCAGTCCTCCACTGTCCTGCCAAAAACTGTGGCACAGCCAGGATGGAAATGGAAGGAAAATGTATTTTTCACCATGTGTGTTGACTCTGCTCCGGGGCTTAGATGACCTGTTGGTAAAAATGCCTGTGTCCTGTCTTCACAACAGATACATCAGTTCTAAATTATCTGTCCAGTTCTGCCATTGTGAGTAGGGCCCCTGTGGGAATTAATGGCACTGCATTGTTGTTGTTCTTGGCAGATAGCTCAAAAAAAAACAGCTTCCCCACTGCTGGAGGCGAATGCTGGTGTTGGGAATATTTCTATTTCAGGCAGCTCTGTGTTTTGGGAGGAGGTCAGAGGGGTGGGGTGCCGCGCTCTTTGGTGGGTGCCCCACACCAGAGAAGGCAGGAGTGCCTGCCCATCCCGCTGCCAACTCTGTGACTTCCCACTGCACGTCCCATTATATGCAGTGGGAGCCAGGGGTCAGAGTGGGGAAGAGAGGCAATTTGTAGTCATGTTACGTTTCCTACTTCAAAACTCTGTTTTTACAACTATTGGCCTCGCCTGCCCCAGGAGCTCTGGCCTCTGCAGCGGGCTGTGTTGTTTCATTTCTGTCAGCAGTGGGTCTTTGCTCCTGCAGGAAGGCTTTTGTTTCATGTCTTTCCTCCCCTCCCGCATGCTGTGCTGGCCAGGCAGCCTGCCACGTGCTCAAAAACCTTTCCACTCCTCTCCCATAGCCTCCCACTCTGCTCACCATGCAAACACGCATTAGAAGCTTCGGGCGCTGATGCTTGGGGGGCCCGCTCCCGTGTTTGACTGCAGCACGTTGTGTGATAAGAGGGTGGACACCTGGATGATGGCCAGTCCAAGCATTATGGCCCTCTCTGTTACGCTGTTTACTTTTGTGACAGTCTCTCCTTTTGAATCTCATGTCTGCAATGTTGATCTAGGAGGGTGGCCATCTGGATTCCTGCCTCCACCGCTAGCTGCGGATTCGTCTCCACCTCCTCAGCTCTCTGCCAACCGATTTAACAAGTTTGCCTCCGGCCAGCCCCCATGTCAGGGCTCACCACAGCCAGGGGGACACAGCTATTATTTCTCACCCTTGCTTTTTCCTCTCCTTGGGTTAGACTGACCACAAGCAGCACACAGGGGTTATCTCGGCTCTGTGCCACAATGGTGGTTACAGCCAAATCAAGTCTAACTCTTAGAATGAACTGAGACCCATCTAACCCTCAAGTCCAAAAAGGGGCATAGCCTCTAGTGAGTGATGGGAAGGGAATGCACAGACTCATTTTATTATTAGGATTTCCACCCACCAGGAGACCCTGACTGGGGCTCTGCAGTGGCTTTTAACCTTGGAGCCACTGCATCTATCTCGTGGGGGACCCCTGGGTGTGGGGTAAGTTCAGAAATCATGCCCGTAGGTCAAAAAAGCAGAGAAAAGTCTACATGACTTTTGACACATTTTTTTTTTTCTTCTTTTTTCTTCCTAAAAATAATTTGTCTCAGGAAAAAGAAGCAGCCTTTCAGCCCTCCAGCTCCAGCTACTCTCCTCAGTCCTCACCTGGTCTCTGCATGGGGTTTGCTGCCAAGGTCCTGGGCACCTGGAAAGCATTGGTGATACATCTGCACCGTGGCGTGGACACAATGCAGATACCCGTGATGACTGGGACCGAGCAAGAGTTGGAACCCATAAAAGTATAACTCTATCAGCATGGCTCCCTGCCCAGCCTAATTAGACCTGCCAAGAAAGGCTAATTAGCCAGGCTCGGTGCCACACTGGTGTGACTATATTGCTTTCAAGAACCAGCAAGTATCGTGTGCAGCTCACTTTAGCACAGAGATGACATGTGAAGCTGAACAGACAGAGTATATATTCAAAGGGTTTCCCTCTCCAGCATGAGCACACTGAAATTGTAAGAGCCTGCTGCTCATGCCAAAGTCCATTTGCGTGGTAAGGGTTTTTACAGCGGGACCACCATGAATGAGGCTTCACGATGCCCACAGTGCAATGAAGCGCAGCAGATCTTCCCTTTTGCCACAGAGGAAAACCAGAACTTGGGACACTTGCTGGAGTTCACAGAGGGAGCCATGGCCAGGCCCAGCCTGCCCACCTTGCCCTTCCCTGCCCACAGAGCTGCCCTGCCCGCCTGCCCAGCAGCACTTGGTCACCTTCCCTCCCCACTGCCACAGCCTTGGCAGTGTTCACAGAGGACAGCTCCCGAGCGTGCTTTGGACCCTGTGAGGCCTCTCCGAGGATCCCATCCCTACCCTGATGAACAGTCACATGCTATGCTTTTCCCCTGGTCTCTGCTGCCGCGTGAAATGCTGTCCGCAGCCTCACACATTTTGAGGGGATGCTGGCTGCCTGCAGGAGGGCACCGGTTCCACCGTGTCTGCGGCTCCCCACAGCCATAGGAGGGTGGAGAAGTTTGGTCTCCAAGTGCGTAAGAAGGTAGTGAATCATAGGAACAGCAAGGACTTGTTTACCAACATCTCTCTCTGTAAAGATTTAACACAGTAATTTGTGAGATAGCCGTAGTCCGGCTTCTAGTTGACACAAGCTCAGCACTGTGCTCGGTTGCAGGAAAGGTTCCTCTTGGCTGATGTGGTGGGGACACTGCCCATGGAGCATAATTGTCCCAGCTCCTCCTGTGGATCGGATCTTGTCGGGGACACACACAAGCACACACACAGAGTAACACACAGTGGGACTCTTGCAGCTGAAGAAAGGGCTCAAGCATTGCCTGTTTCTCCCCCAGGTTTGGCTGACACTCTGACAGGGGTAAAACAAATGAGAAGGACCCTATGGAAGTGGTTAATATTCTGACAGTTGGACAATCGCGTAGAAGTACAGCAAGAGGAAAGCATGGGTTTCACACAACCAGAAATACCACTGCATGTATCAGTGCTGCATAATGCACCCAAGCATAGCAGCAACTCGTTACCTTAGATGAAGGCTACAATGTAATTAGCTTAATTACAATGTCGCCGGCTGAATTCACTTGAGAAGTATGCCATTCTCTGTGCCCTACAGGACAATGCTTAATCCCAAATACTTCATCAGTTGAAACTGAGCTCTGAGATATGTTTGGGCTGCAGCATAGTCCCACAGCCAGGCTTTTGCTTAATACTTTTTTTCCCCAATTGCCAGAGGATCCAGCTACAGTTGGTGCCCATCAACACATTTACTTTATCAGTTGTGGGGAGAGATTGGATGGAGCTGCATTTAACTTTACCACACTTGCAGAGGCCACAGGCAGCAAGGACTTCTGCCCCAATACATATTAACGTGACAGTGTTCACTTCATAGCTATACAACTAAGTACAATTTACAGTTGTTTCCCACATACCCACGCACATCCTCACATCACATAGCCTGAACCCCAAATGCAGCCATCCTGCTTTTCAGGGGCCACAGCTCCATAAGATGTGATGCTCTATGGGATGCAGAGCAGGTTGGGTTTATGGCCCAGGTGCTGGTGACAGTGCAGCCACAGGCATGGCCCTATCCTTCCTAGAGGAGTTAGGGCACCAGCCACCTGAGCAGTGCTCAGCTGGCACACAGCTGGTGCAGAAGGAGCCCAGCCCCATAGCTGTCTTCCTGCTGTAAAACAATCTATCTGGGGTTGCTTCAAGGCCTTGTTAGCCATAATCCCATACTTACAGTGCTATTTGGACCTTCATCAATTGCTAGTTTTCATCTTCAGCTCCACTCCCTCATCACCTTCTCCCACACGTATGCACTGTTGCATGAAACTTTACCTCAATTCCCAGAAAAGATTGATTTCTGAGACTTTTTCCTAAAGAGCTGTAAACATCACTGGCTTTTGAATTCAGCACAGTAAGCCTACAATTACAAAATATGTTTTGGGTTGACAGGAAATGAAACTGTATTTTCTTGGCAAAACAATAAACCCCCAAAATTCCACTTCGGCTCATCCGAAGTGTTTGGTATGACCTGAAACAAAACACTTCATTTTTGTGTTTAAACTTTTCACCCCTTTTTATTTATTGCAGGCAGGAAAACCTCAAAACAAAAACAAATGTTTCAAACTGAAAAGTTGAGCTGTTTCACTTTGAAATCATCACATCCCATTGACTGCAGTTTCTCAGAATTGCCCCTTTTGGATGAAACTGTTTTCTAGATTTCAGGTTTAATTCACAAAACGTTTTGCACAACACCAAACAGCATCCCAAGGATTTCACCTGATTGTTTGGAATCACACACCTGAAAAGATTTGAAATTATGATCATATTTTGCTAACGATGTTCTTAATACCAATGCCCTCTCAAAACCAACTCCTTCCTACGAATATATTGCCCTTCTTTTCATAATACCTCGTGCAAGGGATGAAACAGAGAAGGGGTGCTGCCTTGGACTTGGTTCTTATGTGGCAAGAAGGTAGGACTAAAGAGCAAATGTCAGCCTCTACTGCACTGCAAGCTGCAGCTGGGATCCCACAGCTGAGCTGCATATAGTGCCACTTCGTACTGGGCATGTGGGAAGTGGGATCCAGCTGTGTGGTGCCGGGAACTGGGTGCATCTGGGAATGATCTCCAGACTTAAGTCCAGGAAATAAGGAGCTACTCATCCACCCCTCTTTTGTCTTCCACTGCTCATCAGCCAGTGGGAAAGTTTAACTCTATATGGGGTTTATTTGGCTTAAGTCTGTCTCCAGGTTTTGTCTATTAGAAATAGAGGGGAAACAGCCTCTTAAGATGTTTTATTATTTCCATTTCTAATTTCATACGAACAGGGACTAGATTTGGCCTTTGACCCTAAAAGAGTTTGGGGCAAAGATCCCAGCTGTTCTGCATTTTAGCTGGACCTATTCACCATTCTAGTAACATCTGGATGCATTAATGCTTTAAAGAGTGGAAATAGCCTTCAACACAGTTCTCTCTGCTTCTAAGCAAAAGTGAGTCGTCCTTATCCTTATGCCTCTGCACAAGCACCCAGATCATAAGACACACATAAAACTGCTTGGTCATAAGCAGATATGCAGCAGAATGAGAGGTTAAAAAGGAGGAACAGAAGTGAAAGAGTTAAAAAAGATATGTTACAGCCTCTCCCAGTGTTTCCCTGGGTGGAGTGTGTAAAGGTTAATGATTTCTAAATATTCAGGAGTAATAAATGATCTAAGTAGTTTTCTGGCGGCACCTCATGTTCCCAGAGAAACAAACGCTTCAAGGATATGCACCATTTCAGAAGAATGTGACAGAGAGAGGGGGAGATTTATTTTAAAACTTGAGATGATGTGTCTCATCATCGATAAAAAAGGTGCAGGCTCTTTCCGGCCAGAAATACCACCAGCTAAACAGTGAAGAACTCAGTGCCTTAGGATTAGTCTCACCACTGAAGGGCTTAAAATCACATTATATGAAGGTTTTTTGTTTCCTCCACATGCATTTTCATGTGGAGGAAACAGATCCTCTCAAATTCTCCATTCCCCCATAAAACCTTACTCCTTCAAGCCGTTTTGGCAGCACACTTGGTGTTATTTCATTCAACCGGGGAAAAAAATCAGCTGTAAAGATCAAATGGGAGTAAAAAATCTTGTAGACATTTGAAGTGTGGTCACTCCTGTTCCCGATTATGGGGGAGGGATGGCTTTTGTGGGAAGTTAATTGTCTTTGCAGCTATCCCATTGCCAAGCTTGGACTAAACCAGTCGATCAACTAAAGAAGCTACTGAGGGAGTGAAACAGAAGAACTCGGCCCCAGGCTGAGCTGTAGCAAAGATTTTTTCTTGCTTCCTTGACGAAAGGGGAAAAGACTGTTATCTCTTGTGCACCATTTACTTCAGGAGCAGGGTAAGGAAAGGGCCAAGGAGCGTGGGAGGTGAGGTTAAGACCTGGGATGGAGAACAGCATTGTCTGTCCTTCTTCCCCTACTTTTGGATGTGAGGCCAAAAAGCAGGAAAGAAAAGGGATGTAGCCTGTGCCAAGATAAGCATCAATAACATGATTTGTAGGTGATGATACAACGGCAGTAGGAAGCAGGACACATTGTAGAGCAGCTCCTGGGAGAAGAGCAGAGCAAGGTTTACCTCCCACAAAATTGGAGCAGGAGCAGTGTGAGGGTGGGTTGTTGCAATAGGAAGCTCAGGACCTGGCTAAGATTGTAGAAATGCAAATAAGTATATGCATTTATTTATTTTGATCTGGCTGAAACCTGGCCATTTGACTAATGGAAAATCCACAGCCAGAGCACTGATGGTCTGGCACCTTCGCAGCACATACCCTTGTTGAGCTAGCAAGAGCTGGTGACTGTGCTTGCACTACACGCAGGGATGCTACTGGTAACAAGCCCTTCTCAACCACGAGCAAGCAAGACTAGGGTTTCTTACATGGGATGGAGCTGCAAGGAGGAAAAGCCTTCAGAAGATTCAGGGAAACCTAGATTAAGTTACTGTGGTCAGTGATGCAAATACTGGAGAGCCTAAGATAGATTAGTATCCGTGGGGAAGGACCATCTTACCCCCTGCACATCAAATCTTAGCTTCTTATCTGCCAGATCCAGACTTTCACTCACCTCTGAGTGCACTTACACTGTAAACTACAGCTCATGAAGGATTGACCTAGTTGGTGTTAAGTACTGTGACGCTGATCTGCTTCAGTACATACTGCACTATGGGTGTAACAGTTCCCCTGGCTCCGCAGACATCCCTTCAGGTCACGCTGAGTTCACCCAGCTGCTGCTGGCAAACCCTTGGCTGAGGATTTAGTAACATACTGTGGGATCAGCCCCTTTTCTGATCAAACCCTGACCTGTCACTGGCGTGGCAGCAGGAGCAGGGAGGGATGCCAGCCAGATAGCTGCCAGCCACAGCTCCAGGGTCTTCTCATGGCAAGAGAACCAAAAACTGCTTTCAAGGAGGTTTGTTGGGACAACACATATACATACAACCTCCCTGTCCCGTCAGAAAACATAACTAAAGACACCCCCTTATACAGAACAGCAATTTAGCAGAAACTGAGTGATTGGCACTGGAATGAGTGTGGTGGGATGAACCCTCACCTGTGGGATCCGCACAGATCCAGCTGCTAGAACAAGCCCATGGCTGAGTGTTCTGTGCACACCTCTCTTGGGTAATAGCTGGGCTGAGGTCCAAGGAATCTGCATAAAACATGCTCAGGACTGCTCAGCCAATTAATCTTTTGTAACCTGTGGGGGGAAAAATGGCATGTGATCATGTAATTAATGGTTGGCTCCTGAGGTGCGTGCACTAATTGAGGCTCAGGACTCCGGTTGCTCAGCAACTGTGTTTGCAGCATTTTCTAGAACTGAAATGCTTGACTTTATGGCCTGAATTAATGTTCTTTCAGGCCGTTTTGCGCATCAGTGCTCCTCAACCTAAAAGGAAAGAAGCAGACAGAAAAGGCAGATGGCATCCTAGAGTACTGTCTGCCCACACTGGTCAGAATGGGTGGGACTTCTTGCTCTCCTGTCCTTACTCCCCGTTGTGAGGGCCAGTAGAAAGCAACAGCAGGTTGTTGCATCCTCCAGGAGCTCATGCTGCTGGACAGACGATGTCTGTCCAGCGTGTTTTGCACACCATAGTTCACAGCAGAAGAATGGCAGTACCAAGAGTCTGGGGCTCTCTTCCCAACAATGCAGCAGAGCCTGCTCCAGAACAGTAGCCTTCTTCCTCAGTCTATCCAGGATTGTTTCATTCTTTCCCATTCTCTTCAGCCTATCACTGTCCCAGACTTGTCTTCTCCTCCTTGCTGATTCCTCTCAGCCCCTTGTCAACTTGCTTGTTTTCTTCATTGTCCACCTCAGGTGTCTTTGTCTTTCCCGTTCACACATCTCTCTTCTTCAAAGCCCAAACATCAGCAAATGGAGAGGAGCACAGTGAGTACTGAAAGAAAGAAACACCCTGAGAAACTCATGGTGACCCCAGCATATCCTGTGCCCATGATTACAGGGAAATGTGTGCTCAGCCCCTGCTTCCAGCTGTCTACAAACCGTATTTCAAAGGTTTATAACTTGCTCAAATTTGGGCAAATTTTCCTGGACGCAGCAAACAGCATATTCCTGCTTCAGAGGCCTCCTTCTGCCAAATTTCAAGCCTTTTCCCCCTTCTCCCAGGGGAATGCAAGTACTTCAGAAAGAAGACGTTAACCAAGATGTAATACAGAGTTTTCCCTTAAACTCTCAGAAGTGTTTGGAACAGTCCGGTAGTATCTTTGACACTTGTCATGGAAAACATCAGCTTAAACTGTAAAAGCTCAACAATGTTACAAAATCAAATAAAAATGTGCATTATAGTGGGCACTGTGAAGGTAGTTGAGCACTGATATCAAGATGCCACACTCAAGATATTACCAGCTTCATTCATACTAAACCAAAAGGCTGTAGTGGAACTGAAACTGGCAATTGTGTACAACAGCCTACTGCCTGAAATGTGGTAGATGTTGATGGATGGGTGTGTTAATACGTTGACAAAGACAGCAGGTAACTTCTCTCCAGATTTCGTTTTCATTCTTTACATAATTTGCTGAAGTTTTAATCAAAAAGGGATGCTTTTCTCACCAAAAAACATGAACAGCCAGAGCAATCAGTCCTCCCAGTCCCTGAGGACCGCAGCCAGGAACATACCTGCACTGCAGCACCAGGAACAGACACATGCCAGAGGGTGGGTTTCTGCTGTAGTTTTTGTAGTGTAATTATCTGGCAGGCCCTAGCAACCTCCTGAGAATTTTACTTAACACCATCCCATTGTGACACTGTGCTACAACAAACTGCCCCAAAAGAATCACCAGGGAAAGTGCTTGCTGTACCAGCGCCAGGCACCTTCAGGCTCCCCATCCAGGGTCTATCTATCTATCTCGACTTTGGGATTTTTAATGGGTGGCAGGAAGGTACTGAAACTTTTTTTGAATGTGCTGAATTTTAGGCTACAAGTTTAAATTCCTTTCAATTTTTTCTTATCCCCAGTTACAACCACAGACCAATAACCCTCTACTGTATTATTTAAGCTGTTCATTGAATATGAAACAAAAGGCTATCAAATCCATCTATTTGTTTATATTGTGATCATTGTTATAGCATACAAATATATGAAAGACAATGTGTTTGGTAGTCAGAACAATGTAACAGAGATGCACAGCTGACATTTTACACCTACAGAGAGTTGTGTGAACTGAATTCCAATACTGTTCAGCAAAAACATTGCAAAGAGTTCAGATGCTTTGAAGTAGAAACTTACTGTGAGAAATGAATGTTGGGATATTTTTTTTTCTTTCTTCTTGTAGTACTGTTGGTGTTTCCCCAGCTTGAACAAAGTACAATCTGTACTTATTTTTGGTGTTGAGATGTACTCATTGAGGTTGTCTGTCAGACTGCTCATTTGAAAGAACATTCTCAAGTTGTTTTTTTTTTAAAAAGGAAACTATTCCATTCAACTCCAGCCTTCTACTATTTAAATTGGAAATTTTGCACAGCCTGATTTAATGGAAACTCAACATTTTGGGTTACAGAATGGAAAATTTTACCATTAACAAGCTGAGTATGATTTTTGCAGAATTTCACTTAGTTTGAAGCTGTCAGCCATAATTTCTCCAGTTAAGAATCTAGCTGGATTTTACAAATGTTATCAAATGGCACAGGATTCACTGCTGGAATCAAGAAATATAGCCAAGAAATATAGTCAAGAAATATAACATGAGTCTTTTAAAGAGAACTGCCTTTCTATGTGTTTGGATATTTGTGGGAAGGACTTTTAGGACTGGATGGAAGGACTTTAAAAATAGATTTTACATTTGAAATCCTTTTCACCTTCTCACAAATGTGATGAAAATGTGTTTCAGCAGTTACGGCATGTCTGCATTTTTTACCACTGAGTACACCAGACCATTAAAAAAGTTCTAATACGTGTGTTTGATTATGTTGTGGCTCATGACATACTGAAATGTCATTGTTCACTCTGAGTGGGCAGTCATTTATCCTGAGATCCTTTAATTCCCACAGGAATGTCTGCTGGAAATACCTGAGATCATCATCTGCTTATGTACCTATGCCTATATGACAATAGTTAACTCTATTGGCATCTTGAAAATTCTCATCCTAAATTATCAATGAATAGAGAAAGGCTGAAATTTGCTGTGTGTATGAATTTAAGTCCCATAAATCTCACACGCAGACAGCCATATCCTAAGCTCTTTCCTCTAGATTCCTTTTGTAGTTAATGAAGAGGAAATTCAGTCCCTCCAGAAGGAAATTGCTTCCAGTTATCTTTAATACCTACCTTTGGATAATGGAAGTGCTCTCTGGAGTTGCAAATCTCCCATTCTCTGCCCTTCCTCTTCCTCTTCCTCTTCCCCTCCAGCAATGATGGAAGAGGTGCCTATATTTCCCAAATCCAAAGTCACTTGTGATAAGTTCTGTACTTAAACAAGTGCATACAGTGGCCTCAGCACAGTTACGTGTATGGGTGAACCTACAGTCAAGATCAACCATCTACTTGATCTGGAACAAAACCTGTGATGAGGAACAATGATATGAGAAGCACAAATATCTACCTATCCTTTGTGGGAAAAGGTATTAAGACCTTACTCCTTTTTTTCTTCTACTGGCTCCTGTACCCAGATATGCTACCAGTGAAAGTGCAGGTCTTCCCGTGCAGCAGGAAGAGCAAGTTCCAGTCAACATGGATGCAAATGGGGTGCATATTATGCATGAGACATATTTTATCAACCTCAAACATTTTTCCATGAAAATAAGGCAACATATACACCCTTGCTGCTGCAGAGTGGTTTGCATCTCAGTGTTTAGTGCAGTTGAGCATACGCAGAACACAACTTTGCTGGAATTACTAAGCACCAATTGTCTCCCAACTTCTTTGAAGAGTATTATCCTTTGATCATTTTTCAACTGCATCTCATATTTCTTGAGTCTGTAAGAGATAGTATTCTGAACCTACTTATATAACTCACTGGATTTTTGTGATTTATACTGCTTTTCCCAAGGAAGATTACCCTCTCAGTGAGCAAGCAATGGTCAATTGATTTCAAGAGCAAATCCTGTTGGCACTTAAGACAGAAATGATTAGACCCCTTGTTATCAAAATCCCAAGGTCAAGCCATCAAATATGACTGATTACATTTTCTAATGTTTTTTCTATGCTCATTAAAGTGCATTCAAATATTCAGAATCACCTCTGATCATGACATTCAAAACCTGCTCTGACAGCTCCTGACAAGCAGAAATGTATTCTCTAATCTTTAACCACATAAACAATAGATAACTGCTTGTAATTGGGTTCAAATTGATTTCAGGTGGCTTCAGAGAAAAGCAATTTCTACAACAGATTAACCTTTTAATTAATGTTTATTAAGTATATTACCAGGTGCAGGAATCCTCCTAAACCAGAAAATTACACTTCATTGACATTCATTTATGATAAAATAGCTGATCCATTCCCAGGCCATTATTCACATATTTATCATAATTTCTTGCATTTCATGAAAATGCCATTAACTCTAATTAGCTATTGTAACTCTGCATGTTATAAAGACATTGTTCTATATTGAATAAGACAATGGGCATGTAAAGATCAAGATGTCCTTTGGCACAAGCTTTTAGAGAAGGAGCCAGCACTCTTTGCAAAATGTCACCATGGGCAGGTTATTCAGCTATAGGATTAGCCTTCTCTAGAGGCTTGTGTGATATCTTACTAATGAGGGGAACACAAATACATGAAGAACTCTGACAGAGCTCACACACAGTGAAGAACTTCATCCACAGATGAAAGACAGGCTGCTCTGTTAAGAGGAATGTAACCTGGGTACAGAGAAGTTTATTTTGCCATTTTGCCATGACTCAATGATAGAGTGCCTGAATCCAGATTGGAAGGAAAGTGATCTGCCAGATACCTTTGGAAATTTTCAATTCTAACTGAGGTTTGAGGTGATTTACTTGAGGCTGTTGGTGGTGCTGCCTTTGTGTAGAATACTAAATAAGAAAAGGCCTGTTATTTTATGGATGCATTTATAATCCTGAATTTTAAAAGGGTTATTGGTTATACTGTTCAACTGCTAGCTCATTTCTGGCTTTGCTTTGGACGGCTTCACCTAGTTATCCCCAAGACACATCTGCCAGGGAGAGGGCTGATCCTGGCTAATGTGGTTGTAGGTCAGCATGTAGCATTTGGCTTTGGGGCCAGGATCAGTCCCTGATCCTCCTTCCTTTAACAGTGTAGATATGAACTCTGAGGATATTTCTAATTTGCTGCTGCGCAAGGCCTTCCCACAATCTCAGGTCAACTCTTCTGATGAACAAATTGACAAACCTTGTATTCTTGGGTGGTTGTTTCATTTTGTTTTGTTGTAATTGCGGAAGTAGTCACTCCCAAGCGCTGTACAACACTTCTCTACCTATGGTTTCAATTCAGCATGATATATACAAAATACATGGTTCAGGCACCAAGCAAAAAATTGTCTTGAAATGTTTTCATTGTTCCATGGTGTGCTTCCATTCTGTAAAATTATGTGAATTAGAAAGCCTTTTTTACAATAATGAAAGAAATAAATAGGTGTAGAAGTCCTTCAATGGTAAAGCTTGTTATTTAATGTGGAAAGCTTTGTTCAGGTGCTGGTAGTGTATGATTTCATTACAGTATCCTTTCTTACCTTCCCAGTTCCAAATAAAAGACCTCGAAACACTACTTCAACTGATACAATATATTTCCTTCGAAAAGTAAAATAATAAAAGAAGGTTGATACTGGGTTTAGGAGAACTCCTTGGCAGACCTGTGCAGGGACTCTTGCACAGAAATAGTAGAACTTGTCCAGTCTATGGCTACAGCATCTCTTCCAGAAGGCAAGGGCTCTGCACCAGGAGAGGTTGACTTTGGAATGTCAGAAGTTACACATCTGCCTGCAGCATATGACACATCTCTTTCTGACTGATAACTACCTGGACACTCTCCTGGACACTCGCCAAAGACATGCTACTGAATGGATGTCTAACTTTCAGATAGGTTAACCACAAACCAGTACAGTCCTTAAAACCTTTGAGGGTTCTCCTACAAGTCAAACAAGATGCTACACAAGATGTTATTTGAAATATATATATATATATATATATGTATGTTCCTTCCTTTCAGTACTTGGGTTTATCTGTTTACTATGAAGCTTTTTTCCATACAGAAATAAACTGTAAGAGGACATGGTAGTATTTTTGTATTTGTTTGGAATATGTAGGTTTCCTGATGCTAAAAAATTCTGTCAACTTCCTAAAGAGTTCTGTTTTCAACCAGCTCAAAATTAAATTTGTCCTACCATTTCCATTCAGTTTCTTTGAGTCCTTAAAGTTTGACAATTTTTTTAGATATCCCAGAACTATGGAGTTCATTTTCATCCAGTGAAACACAAAGGAGAGTTATTTTTCTCTTTATTAAACGTATCTGAAAAACAAAAAAAGAACTCCTCTGCAAGATTTACACAAGAGCACTTAAACAGCTCAAAGGAAAAAGAGTCTATGAAGCTGTATTAGTAGGCTCTGCTTAACAATATGACACTTCCTGATTAATATCATTCAACTGTAATGCATGAATAAATTGTAATTTAGATGATAGCACATATGCACCATCATATCAAAACCAAAATGAGACACTTAGATAATCATTGCCTCATAGCTTTCTCTCTCTTCTTTTGTTTTTAACTCCACATCTTTCCCCCCTCTAACAAGAGGATTTGTATGTCATACACTTACTCTAAGATTTTCTGTAAAGGCAGAAAGGTAGAACATGTAAAGGTTACAGGGTAGAACACTGACAAATTGGGAGGACTATCTAGACACAGTCGCATACAGTTTTGTGGACAATGAAGAGCATGTTACAACCTTTTTAGCAAAAAGAGAAAGCAAAAGTAAGCTACTATTGTTAAGGCAGCACCCTGGGACACACAAGAGCTGGATTAAGTTCCTTCTGTGCAAGAAAATTCCTCTAAGTTATCAGACACCTGCTTTCTGCAGCCGTTTTAAGATACCAGCCTGACAGAGAACTGAAATAACACATCTAGGCTTTGAGGATCTGTGAACTGGGTTACATATCTTTGCAGGGTCCAAATATATTGCAGTGTCCTGGAAACAATATTGTGGCTCAGTTGTCCGTCCTTCACTGCTCTCATCCCAGAGATTCAGAAGCTGTTTGGAGACCAGGGCCTCACGGTGCTGCAGACACCAGAACAGGGCTTCGTGCAGGGCTCAGCCACAAACAGGAACCAGAGATGTAAGTTCATGGACCCTATAGTCACTGTGCCAATTTGATTTAAGAAAAATGGGACTTCCCACCTGATTAAGGCCAGCTCCTGGGTATCTGAGGCACTACCTCTGATCACCTTTTCCTCAAGCATCCAAAATTCATCTGAGGAAGGTTGCCCACCTTGAGCTTACCCTGCTTCTGAAAGTTAGGCAGGACTGTTCCTCGTCTTTCTTTTGCCTTCTGCCACTGTCCCTAAGCCAACCTTTCTGTCTTTCCCAGGTGCCATGTAGTCATCTATTGATTTTTCCATACTTCTTGGCACTATAAGGGAAAAAAAAAAACAAACTACGTATTTAAATGCAACTCTCTTCATTGAAGGAGGAGAAATGACATAATCAAAAGCAAAGACTAGTTACTTAATGGAAATTTCTAATGTCATTATGTTTTTCAAGCATAGAATCTATATTTCTCAGATAAGAATATTGATTGTATGGAAAAGAAATAGAAGCCTAAATTGATGTTCTTTATACATTTATTTTGGAACAGCAATTAACTTGTTGGCCATCAAATTGTTGTCGGGGCAGCAGGAAACATTAAGATTGTCTGTAGGTCACAATGTAGCAGGTAGCATTAGGATAGTTCTTGGCTTGGCCGTATTGAAGATATTTCAGCTGAAGAAGTTGTTGACATAAAACATCAGCTGGGGAAAAATGGCTTTAATTTAGTTAAATGTCATTAAAGTTTTTGTGATTGTTACAGCAAATGCACTCGTTGTGTGTATATTATATGCTGTGGTCTGCCAGGCACTCTGCTTTAGACATGGTATCATTACAGGAGAACCACAAAAATGCTTTAGATTCTTTGGAAAAGTGAAGGGCGAGAAAAACCTCAAGAGATCCAAGAAGGGAAAAGCAGAAAGAGAGAGAGAGAATAGAAGGTTTGTTATCCGTTCTGTTCTTGGAAACTGAACCAACAGGGATAAGACAACAAGGGTGCATATTTATAAAGCACAATAAAAGGCCTCTGTGCAGACATGTCTGCGCAGAGCAGATGAGTGGTGGAGTTCTGGGAAGAATTACATAAGGCATCTTGTGTACACGTGCTTGCGAACGCAGAAACACGCATTTGCACACATACCCACAGTGCGTGCCCAGATGATGCCCCTCTTCATGCACAGAACCTCTCAGTCTCAGTTAAGAAACTTCACATACACTTCAGATGCAAAACACGAGAAGTTCTGTTTCCTGCAGTGCCAAACAACTCAAGTCATAAGCAGCCTAACAGCAAGACTGTAACTTTTTTCTGAAACAAGGCTACTTATCCTGACTTCAGCTCAACAAATCCAAGAGCAATAATACACAGACATTTAAGTAGATATTGTGGACTTGGCAGATGAGGAAAGGCAGCTTA
This sequence comes from Pezoporus occidentalis, assembly GCF_034315485.1. Lineage (NCBI taxonomy): Eukaryota > Metazoa > Chordata > Aves > Psittaciformes > Psittacidae > Pezoporus > Pezoporus occidentalis. The sequence continues at coordinate 31,135 of NW_026913640.1, read as the reverse complement.
CATACACAGCTATTCAATAGTAGCATAAATTAGAGAATCTGCATCAAGAAGCTTTCAGATGGATTTGTTGTGTGTCCATAGCAGCTTGCTATGTGTTCCATTTGCAGTTCACACAGCTTCCAAAATCTCAGTGCAAGCCCTGTGTCCAAGTAATAAAAAGACTTCGTCTTCTCTGAGAGTTAAATGTCAATTAGAACTATCAATTAGAACTATCTGGACAACCCAAAGCTCTTGCACTCTTCTCCTCTCATACCCCTGCTGTCTAGTCTGTAATTACTCTGGTGTGCTGACCCCCTAGCACAATATTTCCCTCACCTGAAACCTTAACCTTTTCTCTAGATAATGAAAGCTGTCTGGATGTATACCATCCCAAAGGTGCCTTGTTATACATCCATTTTCACCTTCCTCCCTTGTACAAGTTTCCACACCTTTAATTCTCTCTTTTTGCCAGAAGTAATGGTCTCTCCTAAAACTGTTCTTGATTTTCCTGACAGTTTTTACAGAATTAACCTATTTTTTACCCCTGAGTTTTCAGAAATGGATGATCAGTGATGTGTGATGAGATGATGCTAAAGAATCTGGCTTTCTCTGCCTCTCTGGATAACCCATAAGTTTTTTACTCTGCCCTCTTGTCTTTAAATGTCTTTAGCAGAAGAATTCCTTGGTTCTGTTGGATTCAGCTCCACTTCCTATCTCTGCTATCGTCTCCCCAGAAACAAAAGTCAAGTCTCCATCCACACCTTCCACATGCATAATATCCCATCCGGGTTGCAGAAGTAACTGAGAAGACATGAGCTGCTGCTTGGTTAATCTCTATTGGCACTCCAGAGACCACTGATATCTGCTCTGTCTAATGAAGTAGCTATGAGTCTCTGCTCCCTCCGACTAGCATGTTCCCCAGCATGATTCCCCCTTCCTCCAGGAGTTAATTAATTTGTACACTCATTAGCTAGGCTTAGAGAGCTATTTATGTTGCCAGTTGGCTATCAGTTCTTAGCTGTGTAATGCCACAGTACAGTGTTTCTGCATTGTAGTTCTTGGACCCTTTCACAAGCCAGAAATGTACCTTTGGTCCAGAACTGTGAAGGTGTTTTTAAAGGGCCTCCTCTGAGCAGCTGGTGCTGATTGTAAGAGGCCAATATCAGATTCTTGGAAAATGAGAGTGAACTATAAAAGCACTGCCAAACCATAGTTAGATTTTTGAGCTAAATCTTTATTTCCTAGATGTAAATGGGCGTTTGTGTCTTACCTTGAGAGTTTTCCATTAGAACTGCAAATTTGCACCTCAGAGTGTCTCAGCTCCATCCCAAAGCATAGCCTAGACAGTCAAAACTCTTCAGAAACATTTGCAGAGGAAATCAGTAACCTAACGAAGTAGGACTCATCAGTTGTAGCTAGCTAAAACAAAACAGGCTTTCTTCATAGTCAGTAGAGGACAATATGCATTTATAGAGTGCAAAATATGTGATATTCATTAGCATAGACAAATTCTGCCTTACAACAACCTTTTTTTCTCAATAAACCACAAAAGGAATAACAAAATTACAATCCCAGACACAAAATATAGCCTAGGTTTCCTGTAAGTCAGAGCAAGGTAAAACCCACATCAGTGACAGGCTAGTCCTCTGAATATCTATGATGACATTTCAGACAGAGTGCTTAGGCTGCTTATCCCTGCCAGCATGCCATGATGCGCTGACGCACGGGAAGGGATATTACCAGGAAAGGACCACAGCCCAATTCTAATGCTGAGGAACATGGCAGCCAAGCTGGGTACCTCCAAGCTCAGAGACAAAGAACCTCTCTACTGATCTGTGATCCCATATGACTAATCCCCACCTTTCTCTAACTCTCAAGGTTCTTCTTTTCTCCATCCTTATGTCCTTCCTCTCTTTTTACCTCTACTCCTGGATTCCCTCTTCTACAATAGGTAGCCTCCTGAGGAAGCTCTGAGAAGGTGATGTCTCAAGACTTTGCAGGAAGGAGGAGGTAAAGAAGATGCTGGTGCAGTGCAAGGGAGTTCTGGGCAGTAGGGTATGACAGCATCACAGCAAAGGAGTTGCAAGGCCCTCCACATACCTAGCCATTATACACGCCATGAGTAATTGCTCTGGCTACTTTCCCAGGCTCTTACTGTGGGTGGTCTTGCCCCACAGGGTGGGTGGCAGATCCAGGTGTCCCCCAACCAGCTGTGCTGGGAGCCTGGGGTCATAGGGCACGAGGGAAAGTCCAGTAAGGCACTGTGTAAGGGTGCTGGACTTCATCCTCCTTGCCTGGGTGCTGGGGCAGGAGGCAATGGGGTTAACATCCCTTCCACAGAGGGCAGTTCACACAGATCCTGGTTAAAGCCAGCTTTTTACTTTGTATATGAAGCCAAAAGAAATCAGACTCCCTGTGCTGCAGACTGCTTCAGGCACTTTCTCTCTTCCATTGTTACCTTCTCTGAAGGATATCCTAAGATAAGAAAACAGATGAAGTACTACCAGGCAGACCATTTCTGCACAAGAAGTGCACTGTATGGTCCTGACACCCAGATGCTCATACTGACTGCTAACTGATTACCTGCACATACTGACTGCTAACTGTGGCCAACACAAATCCCATGTGCTGGTTGGACTTTGTTTTTTTTACACACAGGCTGAGAAGAGGATTTCAAACACTTGCCTGGGCCTTGACTTTAAGGAGCAGCTGCAGAAAAAATGAAGTGACTGTAACGTAAAACCCCACAGTATTTCCATATTATGTACCCATGAGCTACAGTGCCCAAATATACCCCACTCAGCCTCCTGTGATTGTGGGCAGGTTACCCAGACAGTGAAGTGAGGATCTGTGCCAGGCTCCCCAAGCAGCTGAGGAGAGCAAGGACCAGATCTGCATGTGTGATAGGACTTTAGAAAATGCTCTGGCAAACGTGCTGGGAGTTCAGGACTGGACACAGATGTCAACGGTGCTAGCATTGCATATGTCCATTCTTAACAGGAATTTGCTAATTAGGGCTGAGTAATATAAGGAAAAGGCTATTTGCAGACACAGTCCAAGAATGACCAGCCTCAGAAAGCAGCTGCAAGTAGTTTTGCAATAAGATTTTATCTGGGCAGAATGAGTTCATAATTGGAAACTGCCCCAATCTTTCAGTCAGCTGAATCCTTACTTCTCTTGACCAGATCTCTATCGCGTAAGACATTCCCACAGCTGAGGGAGTGCAAAACCCCCTGCAGGTCTCTTCCCTGGGTGGAGGGATGGAAGTTCGAGAGGGATGAAAGACAGAAGGTTTTTACCTAAGTCTCAGCTATCCATCCATCTGAAAAACCAAAGCTGGTACTCTCTGGCCTAGCCAGCACCTCAGTCATGCTGTAAATGTTGATCCATAAACCTCAGTGGCCTATCCTGCGCCAACAGCTTAAAACCAAACCACGGGATATGGGTATGTCACTTAAGAATGCTAACCTAGGGGAAACAACTTATTGAAAAAACAAACATAGCAATGGACTTACAGAAATAGCAGCTTCTGCCTTGATCACTTCTCTAATATACATCAGAGGCATTTCAGCCAATTGATTTTTCTCCTATACGTCCTGCTCCCAAACAAGTCAGTCAGAGCTGGGAGCATTTGGCCGGTCAGGAATGATTAACCAGGTGACTTCGCTGCAAGGGCTGACATCTGACAGTAGCAAAAACAGATGTGGAAGAAAGAGCCCAGTGTTCTCGATCTAAAATACTGGCTCTGTTCTTCCTGGGGCTAGCAGTTAAAAAAATCAGAAGCAAAAGTAAGCATGCTAAAGCTAATTTCACAGATCAGAAGGGTCACACAGCAGGACCTAGAGATACTTGCAAAAAAGGCCACAGATTTTTTTGATTTTCTATCACTCTGGTGATTAAGACTTGGCAACTGGAACCATTTCTATGTAATAAAACATTTATGAACAGGCCAGAATAAGTGCTTTTTGTCTCTAAGTGATTAAGTTTTAGACAACATTGGCTTCAAGATGAAAATGGATCCGCTAACTTCACAGATTTCACATAGGCAGTCAAGTTACTGAAAGAATATTTAGATGTCCTTTCAAAGTAAAAATGAAATCAGGTTTTAGTGTCACATACGTGTTTTGGGACAGTATTTACAATAATAAAGTGAATTAGCCTCCACATTAGAGGAATTACTATTGAGTATTCGTTCTCATGCTATAAATCTCAGCCCACCTGGAAGGAGAAATGATTTCAGGTGACAGAAATGGCAGAATAGTACTCTTCTCTTAGTTAAACCAAAGGATATCTACTTTTTACTTTCTCTTTTCTTTGAATTCTCTACCACGTTTGACTCCTGCTCCTGCTGAATCTGCTTGGGCATTCATGCCTCTGCCATCTCATACTGATGTTTTGCACTTGACTACAACTGAGACAAAAAATCTCAAGTTTTCTCCAATAACAAAGATAACACGTTAAAAAACAAGTGTGGCTGAGCTCTAATTCTGATGCTGGTTCAATTCACCAGGCTAATCATTTAATCCATGAGAGTGGGAATAAGAAAACTTCTGTTCCTCACATATTCCTTGGTTCAAGAGCAGTAGGAATTGTTACATCAGACATGTTCCTAAAGCGTATTCTAAGCTGTGGTTGAGTGTGGCATATTTTGAATTAGACAGAGAAATCCATAAAATGTATGGTGTGTTTCATATGGAAGGTGAAGGTAAATACATTAATTTTACTTACAGATCACACTTCACTACTTTTTCTCTCCCTCTCTCCTTCAAAAATGCAGCTTTTTTATTTTTGCCCGCTATAGTCTCAGTATAAATGGAGAATATATAACACATCAACATGTTGTGAGACTAATGACTTGAACATAGACCTGGGAATTTTGGCCAGTATTTAACTGAACATGAGCTTTTCGCATAATGTGGTGGCTAAGGGATCTTCTGTCTTTGGGTGTATAAGCTGGGGAAGGTTATGCACAAGTAGGGAAGCAGTATTAGGAGTTTTTTCTAGTACTAGAAAGACAGTTACAAATTCTGTTTAGTTTTGGTACATGTTTCAAAGAGGATGATGAAACCAGAGAAAGGAACATTCAAGAGCTAATGCTCTGGATACCAGTGATGATGAGAGCCATCTCACCTAGTTTCAGCCACTAAAAAGTACCTAGTCCAAAACAGAAATGCAATCCGTGGGGGCAGATAGGTGTCTTTAGAGAATGACTCATCTCATTCTAAAAGAAGTGTCTAAAACAAGCTGATGAGTCTTTTGAATGAATCATCTTTCTTCACTGACTACAGAAGGACTGTAGAAAACTACCTTAGACTAGGTGCTTCTTATATTTAGGTAGCAGAAGATACATCTCATACCAAGTGACTACACTTTCCTCCTGTGCATTTAATTTAACCAAAAGGAGTCTGCAGTTGATTTGATTGTGCATAACACCTTTAGGAGACATGAGGATTCAGAAGAATCTTAGTGAAGGGCATGGTGGGTTCTCCTTCATGTGAAAACCTCACATTAAGAGATGTGCTCTAACTCAACAGCAGAATCTGAAGGTAGTAGTACTGGATACATCAGTGAAATCACATGCTCCAGATTATGGAGGTCAAACCAGATTATTTAAACTCATCCTAGTTTTTATCTCTGCCTCATACCTATGAACAGGGGTATTATGCTGATAAGATGTTGATGAGAAAATGAACATGAGCTGACAGTGTACATTCGCAGCCCAGAAAGCCAACCATATCCTGGGCTGCATCAAAAGGAACGTGACCAGCAGGTCCAGGGAGGTGATCCTGCCCCTCTACTCTGCTCTCGTGAGACCTCACTTGGAGTACTGTGTGCAGTTCTGGTGTCCTCAACATAAAAAGGACATGGAACTGTTGGAACAAGTCCAGAGGAGGGCCACGAGGATGATCAGGGGACTGGAGCACCTCCCATATTAAGATAGGCTGAGAAAGTTGGGGCTGTTCAGCCTGGAGAAGAGAAGGCTGCGTGGAGACCTCATAGCAGCCTTCCAGTATCTGAAGGGGGCCTATAGGGTTGCTGGGGAGGGACTCTTCATTAGGGACTGTAGTGATAGGACAAGGGGTTATGGGTTAAAACTTAAACAGGGGAAGTTTAGATTGGATATAAGGAAGAAGTTCTTTACTGTAAGGAAGGGTGGTGAGGTACTGGAATGGGTTGCCCAAGGAAGCTGTGAATGCTCCATCCCTGGCAGTGTTCAAGGCCAGGTTGGACAGAGCCTTGGGTAACATGGTTTAGTGTGAGGTGTCCCTGCCCATGGAAGGGGGGTTGGAACTATGTGATCTTAAGGTCCTTTCCAACCCAAACCATTCTATGATTCTAAGATGATATCCCTCAGAACAATGGATAGAGGCAAAGCATGAAATAAGTAGTGAACACTTTATCAGACATAAATTCACACATTTCTAATAAAATTTAATTCTATGGTTTTTTGTCTGACACAAAGATAAGTGTTCACAGCTTTGTGGAGATTATTTTAAAATACTCTTGCTTTACTGCACAATTCCTTTCCTGTGTCCTAGAGACACTCCTGCTGCTCCCCATGAGGAAAGCAGGCTCACCTGGGTATATACGTGTTTTTAGATTAGCTCTGCTGTTCTGAAAGTTAACACCAATTGGTGCCTTTAAAGACATCCATCCACTGCTGAAGGAAGTTAATTATATGAGGGCAGCTAATTGTTATTCACATATAATTTGGGGGTTGTAAATCCACAGATGTCCTTTAGTGGAAGTGTAGTTTTAGCTGTAGAGCACATTGGTCTTTCTTGTCTCTGTTTGCTCTGAAATTAACATTAATCAACTTTTGCCTCTATGCATGCAGTATCCCCCCAACCAGGTAATTACAGTAAATATCCAGAAGACAAAAAAAAAAGAGACAATTTTTAAATTTATTGCTTCCAACCTTCAGTGTTTGGTCACTTATTCCTTTTAGTATTGCATCTAGCACTCATTAGTCACATTGAAAGTCAAGGATGTGTGTGCCTAGAAATGTGTCATTTTCCCTAGCACATCAATCAGTTAGTAGAAACTATTGCCCTTCTCTACACACCTGGCCTCTCATAAAATGATGAAGCATAGGCTGCATGCAAAATGCTGTGAGGCAGGAAAATCACCTCAGAACTCTTCTATGGGCTGACATCTTTTGCAGCAACAGCCTTCCCTTTATACTGTTGAAAAAGGATATATTTAACTGTTACGTTACAAGCAAATTATATCAAGAAAAGCATATATTTCAAATTATTACCACTTAGAAACCATCAAAATAGTTACAAACAGACACAAACAAACCTACATATCTTGTTGCTTTCTCAAAGTTTAAAGAAAGAACGGGAATCTCAGTGGTAGAAGGCTTAGTTTAGTTGAAAGATGCCATACCCTGTGTCTGTGGGAATCTCTGTAGGGCTACGAACTACAACTGGTAAGTATGAGATAAATTATAAAGGTTTGTTTTAGGAAAACAGGCAAACAGCACTTTACCCCAACCCCCCCCAAACAAACAAATAACCCACCACACACACACACAAAACCAAAACAAACAAACAAAAATCCCCAGACAAGCAAATGAATAAGTAAATAGAAAAAACATCCAAAAAACCACAAAGCACAGAAACAAAAAACCAGCAAAAAAGAAACTGGCTGCAACTTCATGGAAAATCTGGCTTCCATTTTCAGCCAACCACTGCAGGTAAAGGATGCTTTTCACCCATTGCTCATGACACTGACTGTAATTTGGGGTTTTCCCTTTTTTAGTCAGTGTATACAGTGCAAATTAATGTTACACAGAAGTTTCCAGCTCTGGATCCTCTGCAGCACATTTCTGTAGGAGTTCATATGTGGAACAATGTCAGTCCTGATGACATTCATAGAAGAGCATTTCCTACTTCAGATAAGAGTTTTTGAGAGTTGACAGGTGACAGCATTTGTAGGGTCAGCCCAAAACTGAGAAGGAGGTCAACCTATGCAGTGAAGCCTGCTATTCTTCCAGTATTTCTAACACAGACTTCACATGTCTGCCCTCCCTGACTGCTGCACTGTTCTCTGTATTTCTTGGACTCTGCAGGCTCTTCAGCAAGCTTTTCCTTCACTCTGATGTGTATCTAATGGCACAAGGCAAGAACCTGCAGTGTAAGCTGGTTTTGGTAATAACTACTTCCCTGCCTGTACCAATGGTCTGTTGTTCCTGTATCACTTTTAAACCTCTGAAATCCTCCTGTGGCCCACACTCTCTATCCCCACACACATAGCACAAGCAGAGCAGCACAACCTCCTTTTTAGAAAATAAACTTTGGCTTTGTTGTGTTTAGGTGTAAGAAGCTGTAAATAAGGTGTTCTCAACCTTACTCCTGTACCAGGCTCCTCACTGCCATCACCACAGCCATGTGTGTGCAGGGGCACTGAGCCTTGCAGGCAAATGTCAAGTCAGCCCCAACAAAGTGCAAGCTCACCTCCAGGTCTCTTTAAACAGCTGAGCATCTATCACTGACTTTGTTTCTCAGACCTTTTGCTACGTCCTTTCCTCACACATTTGGGAAAACTGTGGATGCCACCAGGTAATTTTTTGTCATAGCAAATCAGCATAACAGAAGAGAAAGAAGTTCATCCCGCTCAGTGGGATTCGTGACTCAGGTAGCAATAAGTGATGAATCATCTAAAAGTCACCTGGAATGCTTCTTGCATGAGCACTCAGCAAGGAAACCTTTTGATAATTGACAGGTGGTTCTTCACTTTCAGTGTCAATACTGAAAGTCAGCTTATCACGCTATATGGCATAGAAGGAAGCGGGAAGTTTGCTGCTCAGTTTTCTTCTCAACTGAGACAACAGCCATTACAGATCCAGAAGCTGTCAAGTTATTATTTCTCTGAAGAATAACATTTTTGGCACAGCCCTTTAGCTCAGATTTATTAGTAATGATTGCCTACATACTCCTTGAAAATTCACCTGGTAGGGGACAATGTAGATTCTTGACCAGATTAGAAATGTCACTCAATATGATACACACAGTACGCCCTTAACAATAAGGTAAAATAACAGAAATTTGACACTGACCTGTGAAATGTGTAACTGATACTTTAAATGAGGGACTTGACAAAAATAACAGCAGTTATTTTTTAGTTTTTAATTATATGGGATTATTCTTAACATGTACTAAATTTTCCATCATCTCAGATTTGGGACTCAGCAAGTATTGAATATTGGGACAATCAAGTATTGTACCAAACAAAGCAAAACTAAATGAATTTGAAATCTATTTCTAAAAATAACTAAGATCTAAAATTTGCTAGTCATTGGTTCCTGCAATGGATTGGTCACTTTCTCCAACATGCAAGATATCTCATAAACCAAATTGACTTGTCCCTTTCTTAGGAGTGCCAGCCATTTGATTCATATTAGTCCTCTCTGTTACTGGGCCCAGAGAAAACATAACTTTTAAACCATTCATCCTACATGGAAGCATAGTTGCACAGTCATTCTATTAAACTGTTCTTGCAGCTCTGCAAAGCAGATATTCCAGTGTCTTCCTTCAACATGGAGCAGCCAGGTTCCTTAATCCCACCTGTTTAACTCTGCTATTTCCTTGCCACTTGTGACACAATCATCTTTTGAAAATGGTTTACCAGACATTTTTTATGTTTTTTTGGGGATAGAACACCTATTTGTAATTTCCTAAAATGACTGGAACATCCATCCCTAAATACAGTGTTTAGCCTCATCTTTCCTGGATCGCCTTCCAGTTCATTTCCATCTAAATAACTCATTGCTGATGATTCCTTACCTTGCCTTCACTTCATTACAATGTGTGTCATTCATTTTAGATCTAAATTTATCCCTTCTGCCCACAGACATAGTATTATCTGCCTGCAAATTACTGAAATCAGAAATGCTGAGTCCTAAGTCTGAGGAAAATTTGTACATGTTAAGAATAATCCCATATAATTAAAAACTTCCGCTGTCATTTTTATGAAGTCCCTCATTTAAAGTATCAGTTACACACTTCACATGTCAGTGTCAAAAAAAAATATTAGATTTTGGCAGTTTCAGAAATCAGGGTGAGCCACACATTTACAAAAGTAAATCATACTGTATGGCTCAAAGCAACAAGGTACAGAGTTTGTTTCTAGGTCACTCACCTCAAGTACACTTTGGTTGTCAGTGTCTGAAATTTGTTACAGTCTAATAATGTTCTGTGTACATCCAATGGTAAACAATTTGGTCTCCTTACCTTGCTCAGATTGATTCTTATAGGCTTTATCAGTATGACCAAGAATTGAGTGTTCATGTAAATGGAAACTCAGCCTCGCTCCTATAAATGGTATACCTCCTATAAGAGGTATTTCGACAAGAGGTGAAGCTTTTAGAAGCCCCATAGGGTATAATATGATTGCATGGAGACTGAAGGGTATTGTAGTAGATGGTCCATTAATTTTTCCTCTTATGGTCTGTCAATTCTTTCTGTTGTGACTCAGTGCTGATAGAGAAATATTGTCACTTTAGTCCCCTTCACCCACTCTGTCTTCATCCCTGTCTTTCTCTATTGGTAAATCCATCTCTGAGTTGAATAGCTCTGTGGTTGCACTAACTCCTAGTACTTGCTTGAGATGAGCTTTCGTCCCATGCCTTAACAAGTGTAGTAAGGCAGGCCTGTAATTTTTCTACTTGCATAAAATAATTTGAACAGACAAAACTGCACATACCAGGAAGTGAAACTTTTCAAGTGCAAGCACAATTTAATTAAAGCTACAAAGGGGCCTGAAGGAGAAAAATAACATATCATTAGCAGCTTGAATCTTGAGCTGGCCATAGGTCTGTATGTCAAGCTAGCTGCACTTTTGGTATGAAAAGGAAGCTGGCCAGTGGCTCTTACCCAACTCAGTTACAGTCTTCCAAAACACACCCTTTCTCATGCCTCCCATCCTTGTGACACACCTAGCATTAAAAAAGCTTCCAGTAATATTGTGCCTCTGGCCTATATAAAATGAGAGAAATTCAAGTCTAAACTTGCCTGCTCTTGCTTTCGGAGGTAATAAATGCACCCTGCTGTGCTAATAGGAATTCTGCTTTAACACCACAAGGAGAAAGTCTACCACTTCTGAACAACAAGTACCTTTCCCCTTTAGCTTCCTAATTATTCTTTTTTCTGATCGTCACCAGGCACAGAATCTACTAGCTACTTTCATGGTGTACAATGATGACAAGCTTTTGTCCTTACCACATGTCCTGGGTTCAGCAGTAGTAGTCATTTTTCCCCTTCTTGGTATGGTTAAACCTCATGAGGTTGGCATCAGCCCACCTCACAAGCGTGTCGAGGTCCCTCTGGATGGCATCCATATACATACAGACCAAGAGGAAGTGGGGCCTGGGCTAAGGTTCTTGTCTCAACCCGTAGGAGTTGCACTCTCTCGATCCTCCTCCCCGCACCGGGCTCTACCCTTCCCCGCTCCCAGAGGAACGGGGAGGAGGATCGAGAGAGTGCAACTCCTACGGGTTGAGACAAGAACCTTAGCCCAGGCCCCATATGTTCAAAGTTCATTCTCTGTTGGGATGATGGCTGGACAGTGTCGAACGCTTTGACGGGCGGGCTCCAGCAGGGGGGGAGACGGACACGGACCTCGATTGTTGTCAGCTCGGCACCACTCACTGGGAGTGAGTGAACAAGCTACCAGGTAAAGGCAAACCCACTCGTGGGATTGCTTTTGCTCAGGGACCTGGATATACTAGGTGGTGATTTGTTGCTGGACTGTTTTTGTCTCAACCCGTAGGAGTTGCACTCTCTCGATCCTCCTCCCCGTTCCTCTGGGAGCGGGGAAGGGGAGAGCCCGGTGCGGGGAGAAGGGGGGGGAAGTGAGCGAACGAATTACCTGACTGGGTTTAAACCACGACACCACAGACATTCAAAAGCCTGTAAGAACATCTTGGACCCTGCTGCAAAATTAAAGACACAAGCTGGAGCCAGAATACTCCATACTAGCACTGGTGGAAAGCTATGAGATGTTAACCAAGTTGTCTTTATGTCAAAAGAGACAGCTGATGAGAATCTACTCAACCTTTTCCATATTCTTTGAATCAAGCAAAGAGCACAGTCCAGACCTAGCACTTAGAAAAGAACAAAATTTGCAACCATGATTGGAAAGCAAGTTGGAATTGCAATGATCATCGACAACTTTCATGAAAGAACAACTTCAGCTTGGCATCTTCTCACCCTCTAAGCTCCAAACTCATCTACCTCCATCGTTCTCTTTGAGTTCCTTCAATGTAATTGAAGATTATTATTGAAGAGAGTGGTATTTTTAATTGCCTAACTTGACAGTTAGACAATTACCTATTTTTTTTTTCCTCATTGGTCATCTGGAATGAAAGAAGATGAGGAGGACAGCAAAAGGAAGAGGTCTTTTAGAAAAGGGTGCATGGAAATGATTCATTTCAACCACACAATTCTGTTTCCTCATGAATGTGTATCCCTTATTGCAGATTAGAAATGGAACTGGAAATATCCCTTGTATAGAATGTGTGCAATGTATACCTGTATAAATTAATCCACTTACTTAATACATTCATGGGTAATAACGTGTCCTTTATACACATTACATAAATTACATTCTCTTTTCTTCTCCTTTAGAAAATTCCTGAAGAACCAGATGGCCACAGAAGTTCACACCTCAGCCGGATAATAACCATCACTAATGGATGTGGGATTGAAAGGATGGCTACCAGGTGGCATTTCCAGCACCAAAGCTGAAGACAAGGACCATAAGGATCTCGGTGATGTAGTGTCTGGGTCAGCCACTGATGGGAAACATAATGTTGGTTAGCTAACAGTTTAATAAGGAAGAAATGTAGGACTAGAGGACTGGTTCTGCGCCCAACCAGGAAGTATGGACAAGATCAACCTGTTCCCACCTGGAAAGAAGTGAGTTGAAGAGAGGTGAGTCATGCTATGCCTCTTGCTCTGGCCAGAGGGCAGGCCCTAGTCCTGTGTAATTTACTAGCACGGGTATAGCCAAAGATTTCTGACCAGTTGCCCCATAGAATCATGGGTCCCATGGGTCCCTTTTCCTTCTCTGATGCCTTCTCTTCCACTTTGTGGTGCCTCACCTGTGGGTTATTCTTAGTTAAAGAGTACAGCCCATTTCTAGAGCAGTAGTTCTGTCCTGGTCAATTAAACATGAGTTCAGTTTACACACATTTAAGAAAAACTTAAAATCTGTAAACAGTGTTTATAGGATGGAGCGCAAATGAATACACCAGGTATATGGACCAAACCTTTTCATCGTCCCTTCTCACTTCATGTCTTTATTTAGACTCTGATCATGAAAATGATTCTGCATGGGCTTCCCCCAAGAACCAAGTATTACTTCCTAAAAACAGAAAGTGAAGTATACACCAATGTGTATTACATCAATACAGGTAAAATACCTATACAGATGAAATACAAAGAGGAACTTAATTAAGAATTACCAGGGGAAGAAAATGCTGGGAAAAGAATAGAAAAATCATAAATATCAGGGAAAATGGAGAGAAACAGACAAAAGGTGACACAGAGAAAAACTCATCTGTTTCTAAATGAGTGCAAAATTTTTCCACCGAATAGTTTCCTGTTTAATTGTTGCTATGGGATTCAGCTAATGGGAAATACAATGAATGTCAGTCCACTAGATGATGGAAATAGGACTTGCAAAAAACCTTTCAGGTCATTAGAAACATAGAGAAATAGGTATGGAAGGAACTTTACGGTTCATATACTCACTGAAGCATTGTTTGGGGAAGGTAATTCATAAGATAATAAAGATAATAATTCAGATATTAAATATTCAGAATAGTCATTAAATATTCAGATTAAATATTCAGATAATAATTCAGATAATAATAATAAAGATAATAATTCATAAGATAATAAATAAAAACATAAGATAGACCATAATGTGTTTGACTTAGCACAAGTCATTAAAGAGCAGCACTACACAATAGCTCGCTCTAACTTTAAAGCTGGCCTTGTTTTGGGTGGGGGTTAGATCAGATGAGCTTCAGAGATGTCTTACAAGCTAAATTATTCTACAGTAATCTGAATAGAGTGATGATAAACAAGCAAAGGATTAGTGGAACAAAAATCTCAAGAAGTCATGAGTGCAGATGAACGTTGATCATTGAATAAAGATTCCTACAGGGGAGAATCTCAGGCAAAATACTCTGCAAGATTTGGATGATGACCTAAGGCCTAATGCAGAACTACAGCTAGTTAAAATTTGTAGATTATGCTGATGGGGGAAAGGGTAGATAATGTTGCAGGCAGAACTGGCAGGAGAATCCATCTGGCTTCATAGAATCATAGAATAGTTAGGATTGGAAAGGACCTTAAGATCATCTACTTCCAACCCCCCTGCCATGGGCAGGGACACCTCACACTAAACCATGTCCCCCAAGGCTCTGTCCAACTTGGCCTTGAACACCACCAGGGATGGAGCATTCACAACTTCCTTGGGCAACCATTCCAGTGCCTCACCACCCTTACAGTAAAGAACTTCTTCCTTATATCCAATCTAAACTTCCCCTGTTTAAGTTTTAACCACTCTATTAGAGTCAAGAATGAAATGGGCACACAGCAACAATGACTGTAGACTGGACTGGCAGAATTAGGGACCATTATATGGATAGCAGTAAGGCTGGGAAGAAGTTCAAAGTCAAGTGTTCAAGCACTGCTGCAGAAACTGCCATTGTGATTTTGTGACCAGAGGTGCAGCTAGAAAACCCTGGTGGGAAGTGGGGGAGAAGGAAGGGAAAACTACTAGAAATACGGAGGTGAAAGGCAGTTGTCGAGAAAGTAATCTCTGAAATAAAAATGATCTACAAAAATTATTCAAGGGCTAGAGAAGGTAACTTAAAATCTAAGTGTTAGCAAGATCAATCTGTTTAGCTTCTTAAAAGGAAGACTGAGAGATGATTTTATTGCTGTGTTAGCACATTCATGAGAAGACAATACTAGGTAGAGAAGAACTTCTAAGCAGAGAAAGGCAGAATGAGAACCAGTGCCTGCAAACTGAAAACAGATTGTGCCAATGAGACACAATTTACTTTCTATCATTCTTTTTTTTTTACTACAGAAAAAGTAGAGGTGAAAAAAATGATGTCCACTAGAAAAAGTAGTGATTATCTCTTTCCTGGATATCCTTCTACGTGGTAGCAGTAGAATTTAATAGGTTCAAAATAAAGTAGATGGATAAACTGTAATGGCCATGATTTATGGTTAAGATTCCTGGCCTTGCAAATTAATTTACATTTACCATAATGATATGCTGTCGTGGTTTAAACCCAGTCAGGTAATTCGTTCGCTCACTTCCCCCCCCTTTTCTTGCCCTCCCCCTGCTCCTGGAGGGACGGAGAGGAGAATCGAAAAGAATGCAACTCCCACGGGTTGAGATAAGAACAGTTTAGTAACTAAGGTATAACACAGATCACTACTGCTACCACCAATGATAATAATGATAAAGGAAATAACAAGGGAAGAGAATACATCATCTCACCACCAGCCGACCGATAACTCGCCCCCCCAGCCCGACCAAGCTCTGCCCGATACCTCCTCCAACCCTCCAGTCTCCCAGCCCTTCCGGCTAACTCCCCGTTACATCCTGGGCATGACGTGCTGTGGTATGGAATACCTCTTTGGTCAGTTTGGGTCAGGTGTCCTGTCTCTGCTTCCTCCTGGCTCCCCCTCCTCCCTGGCAGAGCATGAGCCTCACAGAGTCCTTGGCCAAACCAAAACATCGCTTGTTATCAGCTCTGTTCCCGAGCTGAAAGTCAAAACACTGCACTACACCAGCTACCAAGAAGGAGAAAAATGACTGCTACTGCTGAACCCAGGACATATGCTTTTTTTGCTTATTTCTGATCTTCTTTAGAGTTGCTTGTTCCCATCAAACTTCTTACTTGTCAAATCCTTCATGATGTTGGGTTCAAACTCTATAGAGTCCTGTTATTGAACAAAGGGGTGAGTAGCACTTAAAGCACAAAACAGTGACTTAGGAGTTTCTTGCTTTGCCTCTGCTTTCCTTGTAACTATGGATGGATCACTTGGTTCCGGTTTCTCAGAGGTATTCAGGTGGCTTAGTGTTCACTGAACCAAAGGATTATTCTAATGGGACCCAAGTGTCTCTGTAGACTTGGGTCTGAAATTTCTTTGTACAGCAACCTAACTCCACTTCAGATGCAAGTCAAGGAAACAGCACTGCAATACTGCTGCAGCATGGCCAGTGAGTAGAGTATCTTATAACATGCTTCAAGTGTTACATAGGTCACTTGATCATAGTCCATAGTTACAAATACATGCTCCCTACATGATTAGAATCATAATTTGCCTCCAGCAATTTCCTGCACCTTCTCTGTGTTTTGGATTTTATTTTTTTTTTTTCCTTTTTAAAAGTTTCCCTGAAAGCAAAACAGCAGCATTTAATTAGGGCTGTAATTTTGTCCTGGCATTTCTAATGAGGTGTCACCTGGTGTTCAGGTCAAAAGTCATGGAAACATCAACATATGAACCATAGCTTTATCTCCACTGTTTAGAACCCCAAATAATCTCTATTTTTTTCACTGTAGTGTAAATTGGCAGGCTTGATTATATTCTTTCAACACCAAGCATCAGATTGGATCATTTTCATACCACAGCCAGATTTCAAAATCCAGCTTTTCCCAAACTCCAGGGAAATATCAATGAGATACTTGGGCTGGAGATCCAGAACACTGGTGGTGTTGGGTGTCTGGTGTCAGACTTCCACGTCAGGTATGCAACACTAATGACACCTCTGTGGTTCAGCTGCAAAAAAAACACTTTTCAGAATCTGTTTAAAAAGACATTGTGAAGTTTGTTAGAATTGAAGATGTATTATGTTTTGCCTTGACAAAATACCAGCAGGGCATTTTGACCTGCTTTGTTAGCATGTTTTTAAAAGAAAGCACTAAAATAATGGAATATGTGGAAAGTTAACAAAAATCCCATCTTATTTTCTGTAGCTTACGATACTTCCGTAATAATTTTTTATAAACAGATGTCCTAAATGTGTTTAATTAGATGAAATATATATATATAAGCATGTGATATCTGAATTGCAAACTGGTGACACAACAATCAAGTGGCAAAAATTTCTCACCATGAGTATGGGAATTCACATTATTCATGAGAGGTAAAACCACCAATGACTCATACAAGTGATCCCAGATAAGTACTGAGTTATGGGGCAGTAGATGCAAATTTCAAATTTCAAAGCCTTTGCTCATGTTAGCAACCTGTTACTTCTCCAGGTATTCCCAGCACCTTCAGCATGAATCTGAACTTGTCAAACAAATAATACCTGCACAAAAGTGCTCTCTCAGGTGTAGCTTTAAAACTCTTGCATTAGAAGTCCTCTAAGGACAAATCACCAAGTTTGCCTATAATTTTAGGCAAAAAAATCTGGATCACAAAGCGTTGTATATAGCTTGGACAGTCAGGCGCATTTCTCCAGCTCTCCTTGATCTTTTTTGCTAGTATTTTACCCCAAGGTTCCTTAAATGCTGCCTGAGTCTTGGGTTTGGACTCTGTAGAGCAGCTTCCATATTTCCATCTTGCAAGCTCCACACCCAAAACACACCAGTTCTTATTTTTGCCACCCATATACACCCAAACTCATGAGTCAGCTGACCTTCTTCAGATACTGAAGATGCTCCTTCTAAGAGACATTCTAACTTATCACATAGACCAAGTCTGTAGAACATGTATCCTCACACACTCTTGAGAACACAGTAGCAGAACAGCTGTACTTGGCCAGCCAAAGAGTCAATTTGTCAAATGCCTTCTGAGAACAGCAGAGGAGGACACTAAAAGAGTATACAAACAGGTTCAGAATAGAAATCCTTTCCACATCAGTCAGCATATGGACTTTCTGAACCAAGGGTTGCATCTGTATTGTCTCTTCGGTGTTGAAATAAGACTGGAGAAATAGATAATCCAAATAGGAAAATAGTTCACTGATACCTTTGATCTCCCACTTTAACTGCTTACATACCTTTGAATTTCCTATTTTGCACATCCCTTTCACAGCAAAGAAATATGCAGTAATCTCTTGCTCAACTCCAGGATGTAAAAAATCCATGTTCCCAAACTAAGCTTTCATTTACACTAACAAAAAGCCCTCTGTGTGTTTTTATGAAAAAAGAATCACACCATAATACTGTTTTAAGATTATTATTTGACCGTTTCAGTTCTTCTTATAGAATTGATGTCCATTTCTCTGGAATTTATATCATTGACATATGAGAGTTGAATCCTTTAAATTAATAAATATATATTAAACAAACAAACAAGCAAACACCGTTTCCTGACCTTAGCATGAGAATAGACATGTTTCCTTAAGAGTTTTCCTCATAATCATTTCTTTTCTAATGAAGTGTTATTTTCCAATTCAAGAATCAGGCTCATCCTCCTTCCAGGCACTAGACCAATTCATTCATGCAACATCTGTATCCTCTGATATTTCCTGAATCAAGAGGGTTATTTGAGGTTCTCTCCAATTTCATATGGTATTCACAAGCCAAGTTTGCCTTGAGGGTTTCCTTTCAGGCATAGTTACCAAATACAGTCATGGTCTAACACTTCTATAGGATTTCCTACTAGCCTTGCTGCTAAGACAAAAATTTACTTCCCGGAAATAGTAACCGGAATAACGCTTTCTGTTGTGTTGCAGATTCCTGTATTCTACACATGCTTTCTTTCTTCTGGATTTCCAGACCTCCTTAGAGTTTCCTTTTCCTGGCCAATAAAATGGTAACTCCTATCCATTTCAGCAAGCTGATCATTTTCTCACAGGCTTCCCTATGTAGGGATGAGAGGAACATTCTAGTAAAGGAAGCTTAAAGTTTAATCCAGGCAAAGACGCAAATATTTCAAGAAAGGAAATAAGCCTTGAGAAGACATTTAGACACCTAAATTGATGAATATGTGTTCCTCTACAACATATAAGGAGAAGGTTACAGGAAATGGAAAAAAAAAGGATCAATCAGCAAAGCAAGCCATTTCTCAGCAGACAGAGCATGCTGCGAAAGAATGGGAACTGCCAAGTTTTGAGCTGATCTAGTCCAGCAAAAGAAATAAAAAGGTACTGCGAAAAACATCAGACAGCTCTACGTTTGGGAGGAGGCAAAGGCACTGCAAGTAATCCAGATGTGACTATAAAACTACGCCAATCACGGTTACTATCATGAAGACTATCACTACTGTAGTTTGGGCAAAGAAAACAGTTTGGCTTGCTCAGCATTAAAACAAAAGCAGAGAAGGGACAGTACTGCTTTCTACAAAAAGCAAAGAAAACTTCTCAAGGAAAAAGCATTTTCCCTTTGCTCAGGGAAAGAACAACTTATTTATAAATTAATAGAGGCTGGCTATGCATACACTGGAAATGTCACTTGGAAATAAAGTCTCTAGCCACCTAAAGAATATGGTTGGAGAACATCCCCTCTTTCACAATACTGGGGTAAAGAAACTCACTGTTTTTAAGGAAGAAGGGAAAGGATTTCTCTTTGATATGATTGACGTAGGGTATTGGACAACACAGCCCACCAAATTCCTTCAAGTTTTTTACTGTGAAATAAAAGCAAAACTGAGGAACAAATAAAGTAGAAGTGTTAGCTGAGATGCACATCACATCCAGAGTTTATAAAAGCAGCAATTTGCAGTATTTCCTGCAAAGACTATATACTCAAAAGAGCATATACACATGTTGCAGGGCTTAATCCAAAACTGATTTCCTCTTTACTCAAAGAGGAAATTGCTCTGATTGCTAAGGTAACTGTAGCTCTCCAGGCACCAATGTGTTTTAATAGATACCTTCCCAGTCTTTCTGGCATGATACAACTCATTCAACCATTTCTTATATTTGATTTCACCAACCAGTTGAACAGTGTCTGTGAACTTGTTCACATTGCACTGTTGCAGCTTTAGTGCCCCGTTAAGCTCATACTATGCTTTAGCTGTATGTCATAAATTTTATATGGCAGCTGCTATGGAATTGCATCATGTGGAAAAAGCAGAACTGAAATGTGTGTGCAACATACTTTGCAGAAAAAGCCTCCATCAAAAATTCGAATATATTGAATATCATTACTTGTTTAAAAAAAAACCAAAAAACAAAAACCCCGAACTTGAGATACTGAAAACTCCAGGGTTTCATCATAAATTCAAATGTATTTCTAGCTCTGCACTCAATAATACAGGCTGTATGGAATCCTAAATTGCCTAATAGAAAAATCAGAGACAGGCATCACAATTTGCATTGCATTAGTTCCACCTCAAGAAAAAAACTAGAGAAAGGTAATGAAATGGAACAGCTCTCATATTAAGCAGATAGCTATTAAAGCTAGAAGAGGAGTAGCAAATAAGCTGAGATGAGGGAAATCAAAACTACTCATTCAATAGCTTAATATCTGAGCAGATTAATGTTATTGAAATGGTAGCGATTTTTGAACATGGGAATGAAGATGGCAAAAGTTTTTTAAGACTTTTTTTTTTTTTCATTCCAGCATTTATATTAAAAATGAAAATTGTGTGTTGATACAGCCTTACCCTGGAGCTGCTCAGTTTTGAGACGTCCACCTCTGTGATCCCAGACAAGTTACTGCCCCTCCTCTTCCAAAGACAGCTGTGTGTTCCTCTGCTTGATGCTGCTAAACACCTGGACTCCCCCCAGTAAGAAGACTGAAATAAGGTAAGGTAACATGGCATTAAGTAAAATAACATACTGAGTCAGACCAAAGACGTAAGGTGGCCCCATACTCTGTCTCTTAAGAAACCCAGCAACAGACCTTTAATGAAGTGCATAAAAAAGTGTGTAGGCTATTCCTAACACACAATGACCTATGTCTCAGGTGTTCAGCTCCGCTAAGAAGAAAACTTATAGATTGCATTGGGTGTCTTTGGCAAGATTTTGGTAGTGGGGGGGGAAGGAGAGAGGCAGTTCTGCAGGGGTGACCTCTGTAGGAGGAGCTCTGGGACTGCCCAGTCATAGCCAGATCTATCTGACTCTACAACAGTCCCCTGAAGGGACTGTAGCTCCTGGAGGACCCACATGAGAGCAGGTACTCCCTGAGAAGTCTGTGGTCCATGAAGGACCCACAAGAGAGCACAGGGAAAAAGTAGGAAGGAAGGAGAAGCACAAAAGAAAGAAACTGCTACACCCTGTCCCTAATGTTCTGTGCCACCTCTTGCCTTGTCAAATAGACTGAGCATAACCTGTGGTGACAACAAGGGCAAGAGACTAGGAAGGGGAGAGGAAAGGTGTTTTCCGAAGTGCTTGGATCTTAGTCATCTTTACTTCTCAACACCTGAATCAGTGTCTTTATTTAGACCCACAAATTTTCTTGCTTCTCTTCCTATTTCTTCCCCTGTCCTGCTTGGGGGAACAACTGAGGGAGCAGCTGGATGAGTGCTTAGCTACCAGCCAGGGTCGCCCACCATAGATTGCAGATGTGCGGAACATAATTGCAGAAACTTCAATGCAGGAAGTTTTAATGAGGAAACACATTGTTTCAAATGCCTAAGTGTGATTTTATTGATTACTCTATAGCAGTTGAGTGTTCTGTCTCTTCTGCTCTTCCAAAGTTTCATTTCAGATACCAAAGTGTTATGCTGGGTCCTTCTTTTATCATAGAAGAGTCTGACACTTGTGGTCTGAGTGGCATTGTCTTGGTAATAGATCTCTACCACACAACCAGTATCAAAAGACAAATACATTAATAGCTGATATGATCAAGTATTGTTGTGATGGTTGGACAAGTTTCTTGTCCTGGGTTCAGCAGTAGCAGTCATGTTTCTCCTTCTTGGTAGCTGGTGCAGTGCAGTGTTTTGACTTTCGGCCTGGGAACAGAACTGATAGCGATGTTTTGGTTTGGCCAAGGACTTCGTGAGCCTCATGCTCTGCCAGGGAGGAGAGGAAGCCAGGAGGAAGCAGAGACAGGACACCTGACCCAAACTGACCAAAGAGGTATTCCATACCACAGCACGTCATGCCCAGGATGTAACTGGGAGTTAGCCGGAAGGGCTGGGAGGCTGCAGGGTTGGAGGAGGTATCGGTCGGTGCTTGGTCGGGCGGAGGGGGGCGAGTTATCGGTCGGCTGGTGCTGAGGTGCTGTATTCTCTTCCCTTGTTATTTCCTTTATCATTATTATCATTGGTGGTAGCAGTAGTGATTTGTGTTATACCTTAGTTACTAAACTGTTCTTATCTCAACCCCTGGGAGTTGCATTCTTTTCGATTCTCCTCTCCGTCCCCCCGGGAGTAGGGGGAGGGAAAGAAGGGGGGGAGGTGGGTGAACGAGTTGTCTGACTGGGTTTAAACCACGACAAAGAAGATGTATGGGCCAGATCCACGCATGGACTAAATGGCATAACTCTATTGGTACCTTCCAATTTTTCTAAAAGTGGGAGCACAGCTCACAAGCTCTGTACTCTCACTAGAGCCTGAGATACATAATAAAATATATTTATTATAATAAAACTAATCATGTTGGCCCTTTCCCATTTGGATCTTGTTGAACAGAAGAACACATTTAGATACAAAACCACCAGCAATGAAAGGCAGATGAGGGGAAAAGGCACTGTGTCTGTTCAGAGATTATGCATGTGCTTGCTAGCTCTGTGATGATCAATGAAAAAGAATAGTTCATTTTGGTAAAGTTAAGAATTTCTGGTCATCACCCCAGGGGCTGACTCTTTAGATCTTACTTAAGTCATGGGACCAAAAGCGACTTGCTGGACAAGATTCTCAGCTGCTGGAAACTGGCATAGATCCACTGAAATTAAATGGAGCTATGCCATCTGGAGACCCAACCCAGCATGAATAAATGTTAGACAAGCAGTTTCTAAAATAGGAAAATGATTCCACTTCTGACTCGCCTTCTAAAATATCCTTAATAAATTGCCTAAATGAATTACAAAATAATTGAAAGGAAAATAATGCAAAAACCTGGCCAAGGAAAACTTTCTTCATCTGTCCTTTCAAATATATTGAGGACTTCATTCTTGTAAAAGAGATCTTAATTTCTTTTGTCAGACAATTGTGAACATCCCCAGGAGATTCACAAGCTCAGGAATGTCTCCCCACCTTGTCCTTCATTGTGAAGGCAGTTAATCAGTACAGGTCTGACACAGAACAATCTGGAATGAATACCAGAAGTGTGCGGGTTACAGTGACTTCTTGGGCCTCAACTCAATGAACTCGGCATTTAGCTGCATACCACTGTCACACCCCAAATGTAGATGTGCCAGGGACATGCTTCTTCATGGGTACTATTAAGTTATCTCAAGGGAACAAGAGAGAATTTCAGAAGACTATAAAAGAAGATAAATTACAAGGGTACACAAATACACAGTATAATCACACCATTTCAATCTCTCCAGGGAAAGAATTTAGTTTTAAGTTGCTTACCAGTGGAATTTTACAGCTCTTGTCAATGTAAATTTTCTCCAGTTACAGTGACAAGAAGATATTGAAAAAGGGGTATCCTTCAAGGAAGATAAAACTGAAGTAAAAGCTGTGAAGAGCAGAAAAGATACATAGGCTATTCAAAGGGTATGTCCTCCATAGTGAATGCTGACTTAAAATTAGCTACACTCCTGGGAAGAAAAGGAGAAAAAAAAAGATCTTGAGGATACAAGCCTCAATATTGTTCATGGACAAAATATAATTTTAGATAACCACAGAAACATTCTGAAAACTGTCAGAAAGCAAAAGCAAGGTGATGACTGGAACTGGTTGACTAATCTGTCTCAAACCTTGCCATTTGTCACATCAGGTAACTTATTCATGAGCAATATTTTCTCCTAGCAGTTGACTTATTATTTTTATTATGTGGCAGTACTGAGCTTCAGAACAGCTCACACCAGGATCTTTCTGGATACTTAGTGAGTCTTAGTACCAAAAGCATGCACCATGAACCACACTGAGGCACTGGGCTGATAAACTGTCTAGGATGTCCAGAAATAAAGCAGCGTGACACTTCTCGAGTGAACAAAACCAAGATTATCTTTTTCTTAATGGATACTTGAAAATGTGGTGAAATCTGCAATTAGTTCTGCAGTGTAATGAATTATTAGTATTAATATTATTCTTATTTATGCTTAGAGAGCCTCTTTTCTTGGTATTGTTATATGATGAATGACAAACAGATGATGACCTTGAGTGGTAATCAAACAGTGATAACCTTGGGAATCACTCTAAGATGTATTTAATAGTTGACCTTGCCATCCCATGACATGTGAATACAGCTGTGTTAACTAGGACAGCACGGGCAGCAACTAGGAACATAATAAAGGAATTTGCTTTTATGAATTTGATGTCTCCATAGATACAGAAATTTCATTTATCTAGAAATGTAAAGAAATCAAATAATACTACCATATATAGGCAAACCCCCTGACTACTGTGAAATCAGAAATGTCAAAATTTGCATCTTTCTGACTCTTGTGGCCATTTCAAACTAATCTTAATCTTTAAAGCAATGCCAAATTAGAGGATCGTATTTGTTTTCAAATGTTTGGCATACATGTTTCTCCATTTCTTCCAAGTTCCACTGGGGAGTGGAAAGAGCTAACATGGATTCCCAGTGTTGTAAAAGCAACCCATAGCTAAAGGTGTAGCCACACAATCCAACACAACCAAATCACTGGGTCCTACCACACTGTTGCCTGTTAGACAGTGCTTACCCACATTCCCTGTAAAATGCTCTGAAATGTAAAGAACTATATCAAGGCTTTCTGAGACTGTACTAATGAATTGCAATAAATTATCTACTCCCTCCTGGGGAGGCTAGTGTTTAGTACAATATCTGAGATGAGGCTGAACATTTGAAGGTTTGAGAGGGAACTGATTCATAGAGACATCACTTAAATTCTGTGATACCAAGTGATAAAGACATATCCTGTGATGAATTTGGGGCATGCCAAGGTAGATGTTATCTGACTGCTCATTCAGATGTTTAAAAATAAACTAACAATAAACTAACGCTCTTGCAAAATCTGTCTGCCATTATTTACAGCAACAAGCTGCAGAACTATTTGTTTCAGCGAATGCCACGCAAAGGAGCTTTCAGTAAAGAGATAAAAAATTTTATAGCTTTTTTTTTCCTTTTTTTTAATCTTTGCTTAATTGTGTCCCCATTTTACACTACTCTCTTTATTCTCTGCCCTTTTGACATAGCCAGCTGCCTTTCGGAGCTCTGTGAAGAAGCAGGCTGGCTTCACGCTGTAACAGGCACCAGCTCCCCAAGCCTGGTCTATTGATGAGTCACATTGCTTGCGTGTGCCTGTAGGCACATCGCACAAGTTCCTATGCCGTTTCCTTTTGAACTGCTGGGGAGGAGGTGGGGGGAAGTGTGTGTGAAACATAAACTACAAAACACAATGTTGGTATCAGAGTCTCCTGCCCCTCCGTAGAGCACAATAACCAGTGACACAGTGGAATGTCTGGTTCAGAAGCAGTGCAGGTTCATCCTGTTATTGGCCAAGCAGCCCAGGGAAGTGACATCAGGAGCACGGGGCTCTCGTTTGAAGACAGGGAAACACACTAAGACATTTCAACACTTCCACCAAGGCAGGAAGTCCCTTTTTTAAAGGTTGGAGTTTTCTCATGCCAGTCTCCTGAGCCACCTCTTTCCCTAGCTGTTCATCCCCAATTCAGCGGAGAGGGCTACCACCCTTAGCTCAGAGAACACAGTGCCTTCGCCAGGCTTACTCTAAAGGATACCAGCCAAGCTGTCAGGAGGAAAAATTCCCACACAGCCGTTGCTCTGCAAACCTGTCGTTGAGCAGAATTTCTTTGTACTCTTGGCACTTACCAAATATGCCTTCATGTGCTTAATGAGGTTTTCCCTCTCCTGTTTTCAGCTGCCATGCCACCATGCTTGCAAGGATCACTTCATCCCCACAGACCCACAGCAGCTCAGGCAAGGCACAGGACAACCTCTCAGGAGGCCAAGCCCTCTTCTGCTCTTTCGGTTGTGCCAATGTGTCTCTAAACAGTACTGGTAGTTCTGCCCTTTCCAGAGACCGTGTCTAAAGCAGAGCTTGATTTAATGGCTTAGGTTAGGACAGTGTGAACTTTTGGTGACTAGTTACAACAGACCCTGTATCTGCTCTGGACAGAACTGGTTCAGTTAAGCTCTCTGCAGTCTCACTCACAGGTGCCACAGGTGAGAAACTTAATTCATATAATTCATCTCCTTGGGCCACTGAAAACCAAACAGCCTGTTAAATGCTAGCTTAAGGGCTGCTGGCCAAAACCAGGTTGTAATGCAGTTTCCCTTTTCGCTGTGAGATTACTAGAGGGTCTGAAGTATTTCTGGAAGCCTTAAAGTGTTTTCTCTTATTACACAGTCCAAGGGAGAAAACCCTTTAACACTTGATACCAGCAGGAAAATATCTATCTGAGCTATCATGAGGGGCCACACTGCAACCTTGAGCTAAGAGCAGCAAGAGCTCTTGAGAGTACAAGGATTATTTTTGGTGTGAAATTCAAAGACTGATCAAAACCCCAACAGGAGAAATTTACCCTTAAAACTTCTACCTTCCCTGCAAAGCACTGCAAGATGAAAGTCAGGGCATAAGTAACATCTTGAAATCCTCAGGTTTCTCTCTGGGCCACCAGAACAGGTGAGGTAGAAAGTGTCACTGGTGGTGTGTGTGGAAAGGATGGTCCTGAAGCAGCCACACACTGCACTCTACAAAACCTTGGCTACCAAAATGTATGGAAACGCCTACACATCTTGTGGCCTGATAGCTCCAGAGAAGAAGCAACAGGTACTTCACAGTGCTCACAAGGAGCATGCAGAGAAGTGGTGACATGGATTTCCCCTGGGATCAGAGCACATGGATTGAACGCCTGTAACCCATCAGAAAAGGAGGTCATGGTGGCATCAGTAAGCACGTAACTACATCAGTGCTTTCCAGTTTGCTGTTTCTTGAAATGAAAGCAACTGCAAAACACCCACTGCACTCCAAGCGATTGGTCCACCAGCAACCCTGTCCATTATAGAATTATGGAATAACATTGCTAGGACATTTAGAAGAGACTTTTTTTTCCCACATAAGCCAAAAGCTGGAGTTTAAAATTCCTATTGTATGAACATTAATATGAAAAGAATGCTGTCTCCTATTATGGAATTGTGTTATAAAACTGGAATGCTGTCCCTGCCCCATCTGGCTCACGATCATCTAGGCTTTGCCAAAAATCAACCTGTACTACAGAGCATGTGTGTCTCACAACGGGAACTGCCTCCTGACTCACAAAGACAAGAGGCCGCAAATGTGCAAAGCTGGCAGAGGGTGTTTTTTAATCTGTCGGTAACAATCAGGTGACGTGTTTAATCGTTCTGAATTCTGATCTCTACTCAATGTGCAGCCTCCCAACCAGCAAACTGCAGCTGTGCGTCTCTGCTTGTGAACTGCACCCATTGTCCCTCCCAGGAGACTGAAAAGAACTCTAGCTAATACTCCTTTGTCTGCCCTTCTTTTCACTCTTGGCTTTTAAGCAATGACCTAAAAACATTATGCCCAAAGTTCAGAGACTTGGAAAGCTGGCAGGAGCCTCTTTGGTGCTTTGTGCCTCAGCAGCACACCTTGAAAGTGCAGGTTGTGTGAAGGGAGTTCCATGCAGCAGGGGTTCTCTCTAAAATCCCTTCTTCAGAGCAGCAACTGCAAAAGGAAATTTCAAAGGCCAAATCCTCACTGCAGTGCCCATGTTTGGAACTGAGTTACTCTGGGTATACACTGCTTGTAACTCACTGGAGTTTGTTTACTGCATTACGGATTGATTTCCTCTGGCCATGTTCTGAAAAATCAAGATGTATTATTTTTTAAATGTCTGTGCATGTCCCCGCTTTGCCAGCCTGTTTCTTGCATGAGATTTTTCTTTCCCCACCATTTCAAACCCCAAAGTTATCAAATTAGCTCAGGAAATGCCTCTTGGGAGGGCTTTTTCCTCTCATGCCCACAGGGCTACATCACATGCCTCATAACCGTGGACAAGAACTGGTAAAATTGCTAGGGTATTTTTGAAGGGAACTTGTTCAATTACACAGAGCACATTCTAAGCCGTACAGCCAAGTCCTTCTCTGCACAGGGATGATGTAAGCACACCCAGGAAAGTTGGGATGCCAAAAATCTCAAACTCTGGAGGAAATATTTGCAGGTCGACAAGACTGCAGATTGGTTGGAGTTTAGCAGTCTGTGGAGCGTTCTACTCACAGCTTCAATCTGAGCCCGAAGACCAACAGAAAGAAAGACACAGTTGCACTTGTCAGGTAGCAGAACAGAGCCTCGCTGGGATGGGCTGAAACACAGCTTCTCAGACCAGGGCTGAAGAAAGTAATATATTTCCCCAGCTTATGTGTAAGGAGGATGCGTGAGGAAAATTCATAAGGTTAAGAAGATGAAAATTGCCAGGATTTTGCACTGATGAAGCTGGTTAAAGTATCTGAATAGAGGAATGCTAAATGTAAATAAAAGTAGGATTGTAATACTCTGACAGCACTGGGACATGTGCCAATGGCAGATACCAAGGCAATAGATGGTCAGGAAATACGACACATGGATCCACTTGATTACTTGATAGATGCTTTTTAAAGCCTCTTGTCTGCCTCCATCCAAAGTTATTTCCAATGCGGTTTCCCAAAAGAAGGAATCTCTGGCAAAGATAAACAAGACTGAGTTGCCTTCTTCTGCAGGCTAAAACAAAGATCACAAAATATAGTGCAAGTGTAGAAAAAAACACAGAAGAGGAAATGCCAGTCATTTTCCTGACTAATAAATGCTCGGAGGAGAAATCCAAGGTTCATGGAAGGACCTGTGTCTCTATGGAGTCTGTACATTTCTTCTCCCTGCAATTCTCTGAACTCCATAACACTGACAGTTCTATTTTGCCAATTATGCAACTTCTTAATGCTTTTGTTGCTTTTATGACATGTGTCAGCTGAGTGTGCAATCAAACCAAACACAACTACAATAATAAAATAACCCACATTAACTAATTATCTTAATAAAAACTCTGTTAAGAGTGAGACATCTGATAGGAGAGATAGAAGCAATAATAAAAGAGAACTTTCAACTGCATGAACAGACTTGCACGTCCCAGTGTGATGCTCCAGGGATATTAACTCTTAGAGTCCGGGAGAGAAGTCTTGCGATGAACGAGAGGGTGATCTTTTCTAGAGACTCTTAAGGAATTCAAACCACAGGGATTAAAACTAGGGAAAAGTTCTGGGCTGGGAATGAGATAGGCAAGACATGCCTAAGAGATATTTCCTCTGTTGTCTGTGAGCTGCCCTCTGCTGCAGTATGTTATTGAGCACGTGGGCTGCTGGGGATGAGCTGTACCAGAAAATAAACACTAGATTTATGGAGCAGACTATGTTGTGAGCTCAGACTGAATACATGCGAGGCACGAAGGGTCATCCCAGGAGATCTTCCCTGCCCTTCACCAGGCCTGCTGATGCCAGAGTACAGGAATACTGACATCCATACGGCTTGCAACAGCACTAGTCTTCCAAAACTGGGGGAAAAACACACTGATGTAACACCAACCACCACATCCTTCAGACCCAGTAGGTGAGCTGAATAAAGGCAGAGACACTCAGTGTCTCGTTTATCCTAGGAATCCTTCAACAGTCTTTCAGGACTATCCCCAAAGGCAAGGGTAACTTTATCCTATGCACACAGACAGCACAATGTGTTCCACACTTTTTGGAGCTTGAAATCATCCCCCAGTGGCTGAAAAGTGACGTGACTGATGAAACAACTGAGCTGTGCTTGTCAGGATGAGAGATTAGAGAAACATGAAAGTCTATGATTTTTCTTTTGGAATATATGACCCAAAAGTTATTTCTGCACATGTGAACTAAAATAAAAACATGTCAAGGCAAATTTTCTTCCTGTGACCACTCTTCTTCATGGTGGTACCTGCATTGCTTTAGGAGCCTGAAACTATCAGCAGGTCCACTTAGAAAAAAGGCATGTTAGTCAAATGGGCTGGGTGCCTGATCTACAGAACCAAATAGATCCAAAGGAACCACAACAGACCTGAGGGAGGATTCAGACCACCAGCTTGAAGGACCCTGCTTAGGTGCTCTCACTAAGTATTCCCCTCTACAGTCAACCAAAAGACATGATGTCTCCAAAGGTTGTCGTTACTCATGGGTGGGTTACTGCATTTTTTCAATGGCTGCAGAGGAAGACCAGGGCAGTAATTACAAAGGCTAACATTAGCCTGAGAAGGCTAGTCTCCACAGGTTTCCACTGTAGTCAGTGGAGGGTGAGAGGCAGCTTTGGCAGGAATTTCATAGCACCTAACAGCACAGCTCCTGCTCAGATTTGCCCTTCTCCCTAGACTGTTCAAAGAAGGAGGTAAAGGAGAACGACCTGGATCAAAATCTCTTTATGAATAGCTGCCTCAGATACTTATTTACATAGACTATGTTAGCCCATAGGAATACCTCAAGCCCCAGATCCAACCCACAATGGGCTGTGCTAGGCACAGCCAGTTATAATCACAACACTGGGAATAGCTGTTGTGTGTGGTTCTACATATGCCGGTTTCCTTTAGACAGGTAAGCAACAGAGTGTACATAACATGTCAAACTGCAACACACCTCCCTTTAGACTGGGTCAGGCTGATAGACAAGGGCTTCTGTCCCTTTCAGAGTCCCCTACTACTATGACCTATCCCGGGGCTGTGATTCTGCTTTTCCAGTGACCCTGTGCTGCAGAAGCTGGAGCTGGACCAATGGGGACCTTCAAGCCCCATTCCCCTGTCCCGTCCTTTGCAGCCCAGACCATGAGTATCTTTTTCCTAAGGGAGAAAGTTCCCTTCCCCACTAGCGGTGCAAGCTATGGAAGCATCGTTGGAAGAATGTTTGCAAGGAACATACTCAAGTCCAACTGCACACATCCTTGTTTTATTATTTTTCCTGAAGTAGCTCTAGGGCCTTCAGGTGGTGGTGTGGCTCGCCATCGTCCCATGAACCTGTACTCGGTACACACACGTGTACTCTGGATTTCCCCAGTTGCTCTGCACCTGGAATTTGATGTAACGAAAGGTCCCGGGAAGCTCCTTCTGTAAAGAAATGAGGGGACCCA